>NC_069397.1:39138786-39800648 GCF_027475565.1 Acinonyx jubatus
TGTGTGTGTGTGTGTGTGTGGAATTAATAGAACATAAGAATAAAGAACAAAGGCCGAGGTCATTGATCCAATGGAAAGTCATGTTCCCTGACACAGCTGGCAGAGTCAGGCTATTAGCAGACCTAGAAACCATTAACCTACAAATGGAGAGGCCAGTCCTCTAGGTTGAAGGGCTGCACGAGTACATATCATAGAAATTCTTTCATCCTTCTTCCAGAAGTCTAGGGCCATTGGTTCAGCGGAAGCTAGAAGACTCATGGGTTTGCAGGCTGTTGGACATGGGATCTCAGTTGAACTCATTGCTGGATACCCACGATCCTTTATGTCCCCTATTTAAATACCTTGATCTAGATGTGAGAGTTAAAGGAGAACTTTCCCCATTACCTTCATCTGAATGATCCACTAGGGGGAATCTGTGCCTCCTTCTATGATAATTGTAGGCTGCGTGCCTCTAGAGGTCTCAGGTCTAAGACAGGAAAGCTCATTGGAAGGCACGTGGGTAGTTCTGATTGGAAGTAAACTTCTGGCTGCCACCTCATCCCTTTGGGTTTCTAGTGCCAGGAAGGCAGCAGTCAACGTTAGGAGCTACAGGGGCCACAGGGAATATTTTTAGCATTCAGGTGATCTGCAGGGACATTTGTGGCATTCCTATTCCCGGCGTTCACTGCAGATGGGCAAGTAGTGTAGCCTGAAGAGGACATAGGACCCATGGGTTCAGAACTCTCAGGGATGGGGACCTTGGTCACAACACCAGGCAAGGAAGCTAAAGGAAGAGAGGAACTGCCCTCTAACCCTCATGTTGTAGGTTTTTACAGAAACTGTGACAAACCACATGGAGCAAGGTTAATGAGAGAAATCCACAGACATGAGCAGAACCAGGGGTAGGTATACAATATCCCATCCTGATGCTCTGTGCCATATGTGCCCTCATCCACAAGGTAGTGTGAGTATGGACTATGAGTGGCTCACACTGATCACACACTGTAGGTAAGGGTCTCAGCTTCTGGGGTGGGGGACACCTGGAGTTCTTCCTCTCCATCCTTTCCACCCATCAGAGGATGTCAAAACGTAGTGAAAGTGATGTAGGAGTACAATGGCCTAACCCCTTCGCCCCTGTGACGAGCAAGTCCATGGCCCAGTACACACCCTTCATCTGTGGGTCAGAATACGGGGGTGGAGTTGAACTGAAAGCACCCTTTGTCTTAGCTTCTTTTACTACCCTGTGCTGACTCCGCTTTGCACTGGGTCTCCTGAGAGCACCTCCTTCCTTATGCAGTACTTATGCAGGAATACCCGTTGTAGGCTCTGGTGTTTTGAATGCAACGTGAGAATCGCAGTTTGGTGCGGTCCGCCTCAAGCATAGCCTCCTTGAGAGAGACACTTCCTAACATGGTGAGCTGTTTTATTCGTGGGAGTGTCTCCTGTCCCTCGCGATACACGATCTTTCAGGAATTGGACACAGGAAGTCTAAGACCAAGTGTGTACAAGCTGTGAGAAGCAACAGCATCCTATGAAAAGATTCAGTGGTTCAGCGGAGAATAAGGTCGAGAGCCCACGGTGTCCCTCAGTGACCGTTCATATCATAGGGAAATGTTTGAAGGCACTGTTACTGAGACTTGGAACACTGGTGTCAGGTCGACCTCAGGGTTGCAGCTCAAAACAGGCTTGAGACCAAGTAGATTGTCTGGGAGGTGGTCCCAAGTAGGGCTCTAGGGATACTGTGAAGCGATCCAGGGAAGGGTGGAAACCAATCCAGGTTGATTTCAAGAGCAGGTGAGTCTTGTGGGCATCAGGGGTTCGTTCAGTGCTACTGAGGCCCTCTGGTCTCACATGGCCCACTAGAGGGGATAGAGGCTAGAGCACTTATCCACCAACTACTGGCCACCTTTCGAACGGTCCTCCCAGGCACGTGCCTTCCCTATTGCGTCCTTTGCGATCTGCTCCTTCACGTAGACTGAGCCCTCCACAGAGAGTTCCAGGTGCTTGCTGCAAGCCACCATCCTACACTGTTAGCATGGGAAGGACTGAGGTGATAGAAGTGAAAATCCTGAAATCGCCTGCTATGATCTCCTCGTTGTGCAGAGAATAGAAGACCTGGCAGCTAAGGGTGACCACTCACGAAGGAAAAAAGAATGAGACACGATTCTTTATATTTAATGCCTGGAAAGTTAAGATTTATTTGGTATATAGAAACATCTCCATACAGAACATTTGGCAGTAACAGATACATCAGGTAGGATGATATGTTATCGTATATCAGGGAAAATACAACCTTTGTACTGAATTGGGACGGACATCATAGGAAAGAGGTGGGAGGGAATTGTGCGGTGGGGTGGTATATTCCAAGGCCAACCAGTTGAAAAATCATTGGGAACTGAGGTTTTACAGTTGGCCTCACATGATTCAGCTCCCAGTTGGACGACATGAAGGAGATTGGCTGATGAAAACAGCAGGGTGCAGGTCAGGGCACTCAGCAGCAGCAAGAGCCACTAGAGCAGGTTGGGTGGTGGCAGGGGGTCTAGCAACAGCTGGGGCGGCAGCAGCTGGACACACAGCAGGTGGGGCGGCAGCAGGTGGTCCGGCAGCAGGTGGTCTGGCAGCAGGTGGGGCGGCAGCAAGGCTGGCAGCAGCTGGAGCCACAGCAATTCGAGCCACAGCCGCTGGAGCCCCCACAGCAGGGGCGGCAGCAGCTGGACACACAGCAGGTGGGGCGGCAGCAGGTGGTCTGGCAGCAGCTGGAGCCACAGCAGCTGGAACCCCCACAGCAGGGCCGGCAGCAGCTGGAGCCACAGCAGCTGGGGCGGCAGCAGGTGGTTCTGCAGCAGGTGGTCTGGCAGCAGGTGGGGCGGCAGCAGCTAGAGATGCAGCAGCTGGGCCTGCAGCAGCTGGAGCCACAGCAGTTAGAGCCACAGCAGCTGGAGCCACAGCAGGAGGGGCGGCAGCAGCTGGAGCCACAGCAGGTGGGCCGGCAGCAGGTGGTCCTGCAGCAGGTGGTCTGGCAGCAGGTGGGGCGGCAGCAAGGCTGGCAGCAGCTGGAGCCACAGCAGCTGGAGCCACAACAGGAGTTGACCATGGTATCAGAGGGTGGAGGTTCTGGGCTGGCTTCCAGGAGAGTGAGGGGCTGGACTTTGGAAGTCTCCTTGTGCCCTGGCCTCTTATATACTGCTTGTACCGGGTGATTTGTCAACACATCTTCCTTGTGTTTGTTTACCTAATATTTAAGTAATTGTCAGATTACAGAATAATGTGTGTCTATGTACTGGTTGAAACTGATGGCAAAGAGGTTTTCTTGTTGGATGTGAGAAACTCTGTGTGGTCTGCTTTTCCTCCTGACCTACACCCACTGGCATCCTCTGGACCACTCTCCTCTTCTTCCTCCACAGCAGGCTGTCATGTGGTAGGTGGCATTTGCAATTACATTTCTTGTTTTCCTCTCCTACACCCCTAGCAGCAAGGGGTTAAGGCAAACCTGTTTTGGATTGTGCATTTCTTCCAATGGTCAGTGGGAGGGAACCCCATCTGCATAGTGTGGAGGTGGCATGGGACAAGAGGAAAAGGTCCTATTTTATGGGTCAGTTTTAATGAGGAAGGGAGTCAGTGTCTATGAACACGTGATGTTGGTAACCTCTGCCACTGGAATGGGTTTTCTTGTTTCTAACTTTAATGTTTCTACCTTTGGATCACGTTCTCTACCCCAAAGCCACGGCAGACAGTTGGGTGCATCGTTCCCATCACTGCCACGATTTGTAGTTCATTGAGTGTTATCATTGCCATCATGTATTTTTGCATTACATTTCTCTGGAAGGTCTTTAGATTGTGGAAGACACCGCCTTTACAAATTCTTATCTCATTCTTAATAAAGAATATTCTTCAATGGAGAAAAAAAAAGTTGAATAATCAGAATGCACTCTCCTCTGATCTTATCTCCATAGCTGGGAATTCTAGAGTGCACGTTTGTTTGGATCCATTTAAAATGTGCATGGATTTTAGTGTAGTCAAGTTACATAGTTGGTCTTTATACTTATTCCCCATTTACTAATAGTCCAACTTGAGCATGCAGCAAGTATCTGAAGGGCTCATAAGATATGGTGCGACAAATCTCCGAAGTTCTGAATATGGCGCTAGGGGTGTGGGCTGAAATTTGGCATTTCTGCCAAGTACCCAGATGATGCTGAAGGCCCCAGGATGACACTTAGAGGCCTGTTCCTTTGTCCTGGTCCTTTAAGCTCTGAGGAGGTGCCTCTGTGTAGTTCCTGCGTGCTTTTAAAGCCGACTTGTTGAATGGCTAACCCGAGATACACACATTGCCAGTTGTTGATGTTCTATGTACCGTTTAGGGTCTCCTCCCCGGAAATGCACAAGCTACTGAGAAGCCCCACCATGAACACACTTACAGATAACTGCAATGTAGTACTGAAAGAACCGTCAAAGGAGTTCGCAGTAGTATGATTTAACTAGAAGAATTGTGTTTGAGGCAAATCAGCCAAGACGACAGTTTGGTAAAACCATAGAGTTACTCATAAATAAATTACTTAGTCACTGTTTCTTGTTTACATTTTGTGATTTATTTCGCAACGTAGAAGGAAATTACACACAGTTGAATCTATTTATCCTAAGTGTACTCATCCATAGTGATGAGTTATGATACACAGAAGCAGGTCCATGTAATCCCCCCGTCTCTCAGTAGAACATTTCCATTGTGGCAGAAAGTCCCCACTTGTCCCTTACTAAAGTCTGAACTACCATAGAGGCAATCACTGTTTTCATGTATTTTTCACTGTAGAATAGTTTTGATCTAGACCTTTGAATAGATGATATGTAGTATATATCTCTAGCATATATACTGTTTCTAGAGAATATGTTATTTCTCCTCTGTTTGGCACCATTAACATGCCTATGCCTATGCGAATCACTAACATTGGTGCATATATTAGTGGTTCATTTTGTGCTATATGAGAGAAGGATCAAGACTTATCCTAACTGTTTCCAGTGTATGTCATGGTAGGGTAACCAGGCATTCCTTAAGCCCATCTTTCATTTTTAATCTTAAATAGAGATGCATTTCAGTTCACCCTAAATTTTAAAAAAAAGTCTTTCATATTATTTAAAATGCACATATGCAGTGTGTGCAGCATGGTCTTGGCTTTGGGAGTTGATTCCCTTGGTTTGTCACTTGCATGCAGCACTTGGTGCTTGTCCCATTGGGTGCCTCCTCTGTGCCCATCACCCATTTTCCCCACCCCACTGACCCTCGGTTTGTTCTCTGTATTTAGGACTCTCTTGGGCTTTGCCTCCCTCTCTAGAGACAGAGGCTGTTAAGTGCAGAGAACTAACTAAGGATCCCTGGAGGGGCTTGAGTGGGGGGATGGGCTAAGTGGGTGATGGCATTGGGGAGGGCACTTGTTCGGATGGGCACTGGGTGTTGTATGTAAGTGAGGAATAACTAAATTCTATTGCTGAAACCATTACTACCCTGTATGTTCACTAACTTGGATGAAAGAAAGGAAAGGAAAGGAAAGGAAAGGAAAGGAAAGGAAAGGAAAGGAAAGGAAAGGAAGGAAGGAAGGGAAAGATAGAAAGAGAAAGAAAGAAAAGAAAGGGAGAGAGAAGGAAGGAAGGAAGGAAGGAAGGAAGGAAGGAAGGAAGGAAGGAGGAAATCTGAGACTTGGCAATGAGTGGGTGGCCCTTCGCTGTTTCCATTGCAGATCCTAGATCTATAGAAACTATACAATTCATCTACAGAGGGAAAAGAAACAAAAAACCAGTATGATCCCTGATGTCAAAATGTAGGTCTAGGTCTACATGTCACTACTTTGTAGACAACCAGCCTTGATTTCCATTTCTGGCTGCACTCTGAAAGCCGGGTTCCTGGCCATGTAAGAGGAAGTGCTTAAGGAGGCCAAGACATGGCCAAGTAAGTACTGGGAATTCATCTGCGCATGGCAAACAGAATAAACCCATTATAAAAGGCATTATTTTAGCTTAAGAGCAATATATTCCCATGTGTTTAAGTAAGAGTAGGTGGTGTTTTTACTTTACATTTTGGCAGATTTGTTGTGAAAAAATTCAGGCCATACCACATCATCTGAAGAGCAGAGAATACGTCCAATAGTTGTACGAGGATCTGTCCCTTGGTACTGAGCTAGAGTTAGAAGGAAAGCATAGACATTGAAGAGCCCATCAAGAAATAGAAAATTTGAACAGACCCATAACCAGTAAAGAAATCGAATTAGTAGTCAAAAATGTCCCAAAACACAAGAGTCCAGAGCCAGATGGCTTTCCAGGGGACTTCTACCAAACATTTAAGGAAGAGTTCATGCCTATTCTCTTGAAGCTGTTCCAAAAAAATAGAAATGAAAGGAAAACTTTCATACCCTTTCTATGAAGCCAGCATTACGTTGATTCCAAAACCAACCCCATTAAAAAGGGGAACTATAGACCAATTTCCCTGATGAACATGGATGCAAAATCCTCAAGATATTAGCCAACTGGATCCAACAATACTTAAAAAAAAAAAAGTATTCACCTCGCCCAAGTGGGATTTATACCTGGGATGCAGGGCTGGTTCCATATCTGCAAAACAATTAACGTGATTCATCACATCAATGGAAGAAGGTTCAAGAACCCTATGATCCTCTCAATAGATGCAGAGAAAGCATTTGACAAGATACAGCGTCCTTTCTTGATAAAAACCCTCAAGAAAGTAGGGGCAGAAGGAGCATACCTCGAGGTCATAAAAGCCATATAGGAACAACCCAACACTAATATCATCCTTAATGGGGAAAAACTGAGAGCTCTCCCCCTAAGGTCAGGAACACGACAGGGATGTCCACTCTCACTACTGTTATCCAACATGGTATTGGAAGTCTTAGCCTCAGCAGTCAGACAACACAAAGAAATAAAAGGCATCCAAATGGGCCAGGAGGGAGTCAAACTTTCACTCTTCGCAGATGACATGATACTCTATATGGAAAACCCAAAAGATTCCACCAAAAAACTGCTGGAACTGATTCATGAATTCAGCAAAGTTGCAGTATATAAAATCAATGCACAGAAATCGGTTGCATTCCTACACACCAACAATGAAGCAACAGAAAGAGAAGTCAATGAATCGATCCTGTTTACAACTGCACCCAAAACCATAAGATACCCAGGAATAAATCTAACCAAAGAAGTGAAAAAAATCTATACACTGAAAACTTATAGAAAGCTTATGAAAGAAATTGGAGAAGACAAACCCCAGAAAGGAAAAATATCCCATGCTCCTGGATCGGAAGAACAAATATTGTTAAAAGGTCGAGACTACCCAAAGCAACCTACATATTCAATGCAATCCCTATCAAAATAACACCAGCATTCTTCACAGAGGTAGAACAAACAATCCTAAAATTTGTGTAGAACCAGAAAAGACCCCGAATAGCCAAAGCATTCTTGAAGAAGAAACCCAATGCAGGAGACATCACAATTCTGGACATCAAGCTGTATTACAAAGCTGTAATCATCAAGACAGTATGGCACAAAAACAGACACTCAGGTCAGTGGAGCACAATAGAGAACCCAGAAAGGGATCCACAAACTTATGGCCAACTAATCTTTGACAAAGCAGGAAAGAATATCCAATGGAATAAAGACAGTCTCTTCAGCAAGTGATGCTGAGAAAACTGGGCAGCGACATGCAGAAAAACGAACCTGGACCACTTTCTTACACCATCCACAGCAATAAACTCAAAATGGATGAAAGGCCTAAATGTAAGACAGGAAGCCATCAAAATCCTCAAAGAGAAAGCAGGCAAAAACCTCTTTGACCTTGGCCACAGCAGCTTCTTACTCAGCATGTCTCTGGAGGCAAGGGAGACAAAAGCAAAAATGAACTACTGGGACCTCATCAAAATAAAAGTTTCTGCACAGCAAAGAAAACAGTCAGCAAAACTAACAGGCAACGCACGGAATGGGAGAAGATATTTGCAAACGACATATCAGATAAAGGGTTAGTATCCAAAATCTCTAAAGAACTTATCAAACTCAACACCCCCAAAACAAATAATCCAGTGAAGAAATGGGCAAAAGGCATGAACAGACACTTCTCCAAAGAAGACATCTGGGAAATACAAATCAAAACCGCCATGAGATACCACCTCACACCTATCAGAACGGCTAACATTAACGACTCCGGTATAAACAGATGTTGGCGAGGATGTGGAGAAAGAGGATCTCTTTTGCACTGCTGGTGGGAATGCAAACTGGTGCAGCCACTCTGGAAACCAGTATGGAGGTTCCTCAAGAAATTAAAAGTAGAACTACCCCACGACCCAGCAATTGCACTACTAGGTATTTACCCAAGGGATACCGGTGGGCTGTTTCGAAGGGACATATGCACCCTAACGTTTATATATATGTATATATGTGTGTGTGTGTGTGTGTGTGTGTCACACACACACACACACACACACACACACACACACACACATCCACAATGGAGTATTACTCGGCAATCAAAAAGGATGGAATCTTGCCATTTGCAACTATGTGGATGGAACTAGAGGATATTATGCTAAGCAGAACTAGCAAGTCAGAGAAAGACAAATATTACATGACTTCACTCATATGAGGACTTTTAAGATACGACACAGATGAACATAAGGGAAGGGAAGAAAAATATAAAAACAGGGAGGGGGACAAAAACATAAGAGACTCATAAATATGGAGAACACAGAGAGGGTTACTGGAGGGGTTGAGGGAGGGGGGATGGGCTAAATGGGTAAGGGACATTAAGGAATGTACTCCTGAAATCACTGTTACACACTATCTGCTAACTAACTTGGATGTAAATAAAAAAAAAAAATAAATTAAATAAAAATTGTTTTTTAAAAAAGAGCCCATGTGTGACCCACTGGCAAATGCAATCTCTTTCTAAACCTTTCTAAATCTCTTACCCACTGGTAAATGTCAGTGGATCTTACCATGAAAAATGAGAAATAGAAGAAAGCTTACCACTTCTCAAATCCTATTAGAAAAAACAACTGTTATATATTGTATTTTTCCACGGAGGAGCCAGCTCACATATTAACATATGAATTCTTTTTCTTGCGAAGACGCCATGGAAGCATTCATTTGACTAACAACACCCTAATATTGCATTTTTACAATGAAAAAAAATGCACATATGGTGTAAAGCATACAAAGTACACGTACGTGATAAAAAATAGTTATAGGGGCGCCTGGGTGGCTCAGTTGGTTGAGCGTCCAGCTTCAGCTCAGGTCATGATCTCGCTTTCTGTGGGTTCGAGCCCCATGTCGGCCTCTGTGCTGACAGCTCAGAGCCTGGAGCCTGCATCCGATTCTGTGTCTCCCTCTCCTGCCCCTCCCCCGCTCGTGCCCTGTCTCTCTCTCGCTCCCTCAAAACTAAGTAAACATTAAAAAAATAGTTATAGAGCAAACATCCACATATCAAAACCTGGAGTCAAGAAATAGAACCTTGTTACTACTAAGAAGGCTCTTCTATGCCTTTTCTTGACCACGAACATTTTTCCACCCTCCAGATGATTATTATGCTGATTTTTCAAGTAATCTTTTCATTTATTTTTCTTGCAGTTTCATTACCTATGTAGGCATCCCTATATGATACAGTTTTATTTCGCATCTTTCTGAGTTTTTATATGAATGAAATCTCACTGTAAGTGTAACTTTTTTACTCAATATTATGGAAGAGTTTGGGTAGGTAGCTTCCAAGAAGGTCCAACGTTTTCCACCTCTTGGAGTTCATGGTCTCATGTAATTCCCACCCCTCAAGTAAACTGCGTATCAACAGGATATGACAACATCAAGTGATTGAGTTACAAAAGATTGTGACTTTCATCTTAATGCCAACTCTTTCTGTCTCTCACTGGCTTTGATGAAGCCAGGTCCTATGTGAGAGATCCTTGCAGCAAAGAACTGAGCATAGTCTCCATTCAACAACCAGCAAGGAAGCGAGGGCCTCCCACCTGTGGCCCTAAAGGATCTGAATCCTGCCGCATAAATGTAGTTGGAAGTAGAGTCTTCCCCAGGCGAGACCTCAGATGAGACCCCAGTGCTAGCCAGCACCTTGAGTGCAGCCATGTGAAACCCTATGAAATGGAGAGTCTGGGTGGGCCATACCTGGATTTGGATCCACAGAAGTAGAGAAAATAAATGTCACTATAAGCTGCTAAATTTGGGGGTAATGTTACATAACAGTAGGTAACCAGTATAGATTTATCTAGGACCACGGCACACACAGGTGAGAAGGGAGGCATCGAAAGGTGCCAAGAAATAGAAATGCTAAAATGGATACAGCCATAAGGTCACAAAGCCCACGTAGCCATTCCCTAGGAGGGTCTGGGGCACTCTCTTTACCACGCTATTAGGGACTCATCAAGTACCGGTGTCAGCAGCATCTTGGCAGAGGAGTGCCTATTGTCTAAAGTTAGAGGTTGTGGTAGGGAATACTGTGACCAAACTGTGCTCCCTAGGAAGAATGGGGATGGTCCTAGCTCTGAATGACTGAGTCATATGCAGGACTTAATTGTAGGAAGTAATGTGGGTATAATTATGTGATTGCCAACAAGGTTGGAATGACAAAGGGGGCAGAATGATATGTGACCGTCAGGGATCTATCAATATGGATCATAAAGCATGATGTCCCTCATATAGGATATAGGCAGCCAACTCAGATACACCTTTATAGAAGAGAGAGAGAGAGAGAGAGAGAGAGAGAGAGTGTGTGTGTGTGTGTGTGTATAGGTGTGTGCATGCAATTAAAGGAACAAGAATAAAAGAACAAAGGCTGAGACCATGAACCAATGGAAAGTCATGATCCCTGGCAGAGTTTGCAGAGTCAGGGTATTAAGTAGACCTAGAAACCATTAACCTAGAAATGAAGAGGCCAGTCGTCTAGGATGAAGGGCTGCACAAGTATATATCATAGAATTTCTTTCATCCTTACTCAAGGAATCTATGGCCATTGGTTCAGCAGAAACAGGAATACTCATGTGTTTGCAGGCTGTCGGATGAGATCTGAGGTGAACTCGCTACTGGATACGTACAATCATTCATGGTTCCTATTTAAACACCTTGATCTAATGTCAGAGTTAAAGGAGAAGGTTCCTCACTACCTTCACCCCAGTGATCCACTGGGGAGAATTTGTGCCACCTTCTACCATAATCGTAGCCTGTGAACATCTAGAGGTCTCGGCTCTAAGACAGGAAAGCTACCTGGAAGGGACATGGTAAAGTTCTATGTGGAATTAACCTCCGGCTGCCACCTTATCCTTTTGGACTTCTAGTGCCTAGACATAGGAGCTATGGGAGCCACAAGGAATATGTTTAGCACATTACATGTTTAGGCGATCTGCAGGGACATTCGTGGTATTCCTATTCCTGACATTCACTGCAGATGGACAAGTAGTTGTAGTCTGAAGAGGACACAGGAACCATGGGTTCAGAACTCTCAGGAATGGAGACCATGGTCACTATACCAGGCAAGTCAGCTAAAAGAGCGCAGAAGCTGCCCATTAACTCTCATCTAGGTTTTTACAGAAACTGTGGCAAACGACCTGGAGCAAGGTTACTGAGAGAAATGCATAGATATGGGCAGAACCAGGAGTAGGTATACGATATCCCATTCTGATTCTCTTTGCCATACATGCCCTCATCCACAAGGTAGTTGAGTGTGGGCTACGCGTGGTTCACACTGATCACGCACTATCTGCAGGTAACTGTCTCAGGCTCTGGGGTGGGGGACACCTGGAGTTCTTGCTCTCCATCCTTTCCACTCACCAAAGGATGTTGACGTAGGAGCACAAAGGCCCAGCCGCTTTTTCCACTAAGATGAGCAAGTCTGTGGCCCAGTACACACCCCTCATGTGTGGGTCAGAATACGGGGGCGGAGTTGAACTGAAAGCACCCTTTGTCTTAGCTTCTTTTACTACCCTGTGCTGACTCCGCTTTGCACTGGGTCTCCTGAGAGCACCTCCTTCCTTATGCAGTACTTACGCAGGAATACCCGTTGTAGGCTCTGGTGTTTTGAATGCAACGTGAGAATCGCAGTTTGGTGCGGTCCGCCTCAAGCATAGCCTCCTTGAGAGAGACACTTCCTAACATGGTGAGCTGTTTTATTCGTGGGAGTGTCTCCTGTCCCTCGCGATACATGATCTTTCAGGAATTGGACACAGGAAGTCTAAAACCAAGTGTGCACCAACTGTGAGAAGAAACAACATCCTATGAAAAGATTCAGTGGTTCAGCGGAGAATAAGGTCGAGAGCCCACGGTGTCACCCAGTGACCGTTCATGTCATAGGGAAATGTTTGAAGGCACTGTTACTGAGACTTGGAACACTGGTGTCAGGTCGACCTCAGGGTCAGAGCTCAAAACAGAGGCTTGAGACCAAGTAGATTGTCTGGGAGGTGGTCCCCAGTAGGGCTCTAGGGATACTGTGAAGTGATCCAGGGAAGGGTGGAAACCAATCCAGGTTGATTTCAAGAGCAGGTGAGTCCTGTGGGCATCGGGGGTTCGTTCAGTGCTACTGAGGCCCTCTGGTCTCACACGCCCACTCAAGGGGAAAGAGGCTAGAGCACTTATCCACCAACTACTGGCCACCTTTCGAGCGCTTCTCCCAGGCACTTGCCTTTACTGCCCTGTCCTGTGATTTACGTTTCTTCACGTAGACTGAGCCCTCCGCAGAGTTCCAGGTGCTTGCTGCAAGCCACCATCCTACACTGTTAGCGTGGGAAGCGCCGAGGTGATAGAAGTGAAAATCCTGAAATCGCCTGCTATGATCTGCTCGTTGTGCAGAGAATAGTAGAAGACCTGACAGCTGAGGGTGACCATCGAAGAAGGAAAAAGAACGAGACACGATTTCTTATATTTATGCCTGGAAAATCAAGATTTATTTGACATTCAGAAACATCTCCATACTAGAAAATCTGGCAGCAGCTGATACATCAATCAGAATGGCATGTTAACATATATCAGATAATACAATCTTTGGAGTGATTTGGGGTGGAGTTAGTAACAAGGAGGTGAGGAGGGAGTGGGCGGTAGGGAGGTATATTCCAAGACCAACCAGTTGAAAAATCACTGGGAACTGAGGTTTTACAGTTGGCCTCACATGATTCAGCTCCCAGTTGGACGACATGAAGGAGATTGGCTGATGAAAACAGCAGGGTGCAGGTCAGGGCACTCAGCAGCAGCAAGAGCCACTAGAGCAGGTTGGGTGGTGGCAGGGGGTCTAGCAACAGCTGGGGCGGCAGCAGCTGGACACACAGCAGGTGGGGCGGCAGCAGGTGGTCCGGCAGCAGGTGGTCTGGCAGCAGGTGGGGCGGCAGCAAGGCTGGCAGCAGCTGGAGCCACAGCAATTCGAGCCACAGCCGCTGGAGCCCCCACAGCAGGGGCGGCAGCAGCTGGACACACAGCAGGTGGGGCGGCAGCAGGTGGTCCGGCAGCAGGTGGTCTGGCAGCAGGTGGGGCGGCAGCAAGGCTGGCAGCAGCTGGAGCCACAGCAGCTGGAACCCCCACAGCAGGGCCGGCAGCAGCTAGAGATGCAGCAGCTGGGGCGGCAGCAGCTGGAACCACAGCAGCTGGGGCGGCAGCAAGTGGTCCTGCAGCAGGTGGTCTGGCAGCAGGTGGGGCGGCAGCAAGGCTGGCAGCAGCTGGAGCCACAGCAGCTGGAACCCCCACAGCAGGGGCGGCAGCAGCTGGAGCCACAGCAGCTGGGGCGACAGCAGGTGGTCCTGCAGCAGGTGGTCTGGCAGCAGCTGGGGCGGCAACAAGTCTCCTGGCCACAGCCCTGGTCAGAGCAGACGGAGCCACAACAGGAGTTGACCATGGTGTCAGAGGGTGGAGGTTCTGGGATGGTTTCCAGGAGAGTGAGGGGCTTGAGTCTGACGTCTCCTCGTGCCATGGCCTCTTATATACTGCCCGTCCATGGTGAGTTGTCAACACATCTTCCTTGTGTTTGTTTACCTAATATTAACTAATTATCAGATTACACAATAATGTTTGTGCATGTAATGGTTTAAACTTGTGGGAAACAAAATTTCTTTTCTCGATGTGATGAATTCTCTCTGGTCTGCGTTTCCTCCTGATTCACACCCACTGGCATCTTCCTGACCACTTTCTCCTCATCTTCCTCCACCGTGGGCTGTCACGTGATAGGTGGCATTTGCAATCACATTTCGTACTCTCCCTCTTGTATCCCCTAGCAGGTAGGATAAGGGCCGTCCTATTTTTGGTGGTGCATTTCTTCCAATGGTCAGTGGCATGAGTAATGATCTGCATGTGACAAGAAGAAAAGGCCCTCTTTTGTGGGGCAGTTTTGAGCAAAGGGGACAGCTGTATATTTATATGACGTTGCTGATTTCTAGCCACTGGACTGGATTTTGTTGGATGTTTCTACCTTGGATCACGTCCTCTACCCTACAACCGTGGCAGACAATTATCTGTATGGTTCCCATCACTGCCATGCTTCATAGTTCATGAAGTGTTAACCTTGGTGTCATGTACGTTTGGTTTTATTTCTCCAGATGCTCTTATCTTGTGGAAGACATTGCTTTATTTTTGTTTCTTACTCTTTTTTTAGTATGAAATTTATTGTCAAATTGGTTTCCATACAACACCCAGCGCTCATCCCAACAGGTGCCCTCCTCAATACATATCACGAACCCACCCCTCCCCCCCATCAACCCTCAGTTTGTTCTCAGTTTTTAAGAGTCTCTTATCTTTTGGCTCCCTCCCTCTCTAACCTTTTTTTTCCCCCTTCCCCTCCCCCGTGGTCTTCTGGTAAGTTTCTCAGGATCCACATAAGAGTGAAAACATATGGTATCTGTCTTTGTATGACTTATTTCACTTAGCATAACACTCTTTTCACTTAGCATAATACTCTCCAGTTCCATCCATGTTGCCACAAAAGGGCATGTTTCATTCTTTCTCGTTGCCACGTAGTATTCCATTGTGTGTATAAACCATAAATTCTTTATCCTTTCATGAGTTGATGGACATTTAAAGGCTCTTTCCATAATTTGGCTATTGTTGAGAGTGCTGCTATAAACATTGGGGTACAAGTGCCCCTGTGCATCAGCACTCCTGTATCCCTTGGGTAAATTCCTAGCAGTGCTATTGCTGGGTCATAGGGTAGATCTATTTTTAATTTTCTGAGGAACCTCCACACTGTTTTCCAGAGAGGCTGCACCAGTTTGCGTTCCCACCAACAGTGCAAGAGGGTTCCCGTTTCTCCACATCCTCGCCAGCATCTATAGTTTCCCGATTTGTTCCTTTTTGCCACTCTGACTGGCGTGAGGTAGTATCTCAGTGCCGTTTTGATTGTGTTTCCCTCATGAGGAGCGACGTTGAGCATCTTTTCATGTGTCTGTTGGCCATCTGGGTGTCTTCTTTAGAGAAGTGTCTATTCATGTTTTCTGCCCATTTCTTCACTGCATTATTTGCTTTTCGGGTGTGGAGTTTGGTGAGCTCTTTATAGATTTTGGATACTAGCCCTTTGTCCGATATGTCATTTGCAAATATCTTTTCCCATTCCGTTGGTTGCCTTTTAGTTTTGTTGATTGTTTCCTTTGCAGTGCAGAAGCTTTTTATCTTCATGAGGTCCCAATAGTTCATTTTTGCTTTTAATTCCCTTGCCTTTGGGGATGTGTCAAGAAAGAAATTTCTGCGGCTGAGGTCAGAGAGGTGTTCTCCTGCTTTCTCCTCTAGGGTTTTGATGGTTTCCTGTCTCACATTCTGGTCCTTCATCCATTTTGAGTTTATTTTTGTGAATGGTGTAAGAAAGGGGTCTAGTTTCATCCTTCTGCATGTTGCTGTCGAGTTCTCCCAGCACCATTTGTTAAAGAGACCGTCTCTTTTCCGTTGGATATTCTTTCCTGCTTTGTCAAAGATTAGTTGGCCATACTTTTGTGGGTCTAATTCTGGGGTTTCTATTCTATTCCATTGGTCTCTGTGTCTGTTTTTGTGCCAATACCGTGCTGTCTTGATGATTATAGCTTTGTAGTAGAGGCTAAAGTCTGGCATTGTGATGCCTCCCGCTTTGGTCTTCTTCTTCAAGATTACTTTGGCTATTCGGGGTCTTTTGTGGTTCCATACACATTTTAGGATTGCTTGTTCTAGCTTTGAGAAGAATGCTGGTGCAATTTTGATTGGGATTCCATTGAATGTGTACATAGCTTTGGGGAGTATTGACATTTTAACAATATTTGTTCTTTCAATCCATGAGCAAGGAATGTTTTTTCCATTTCTTGATATCTTCTTCAATTTCCTTCGTAAGCTTTCTATAGTTTTCAGCATACAGATCTTTTACATCTTTGTGTAGGTTTATTCCTAGGAATTTTATGCTTCTTGGTGCAATTGTGAATGGGATCAGTTTCTTTATTTGTCTTTCTGTTGCTTCATTATTAGTGTATAAGAATGCAACTGATTTCTGTACATTGAGTTTGTATCCTGCGACTTTGCTGAATTCACGTATCAGTTCTAGCAGACTTTTGGTGGAGTCTTTCGTGTTTTCCATGTATAATATCGTGTCATCTGCAAGAAGTGAAGGCTTGACTTCATCTTTGCCAATTTTGATGTTTGATGTTTCCTTTTGTTGTCTGATTGCTGATGCTAGCACTTCCAACACTATGTTAAACAACAGCGGTGAGAGTGGACATCCCTGTCGTGTTCCTGATCACAGGGGGAAAGCTCTCAGTGTTTCCCCATTGAGGATGATATTAGCTGTGGGCTTTTCATAGATGGCTTTTGTGATGTTTAGGTATGTTCCTTCTATCCCGACTTTCTCGAGGGTTTTTAATTAAGAAAGGATGCTGAATTTTGTCAAATCCTTTTTCTGCATCGATGCACAGGATCACATGGTTCTTATCTTTTCTTTTATCAATGGGATGTATCACATTGATTGATTTGCAAATGGTAAATCAGCCCTGCAGCCCAGGAATGAATCCCACTTGATCATGGTTCATGGTGAATAATTCTTTTTATGTGCTGTTGAATTCGATTTGCTAGTATCTTATTGACAATTTTTGCATCCATATTCATCAGGGATATTGGCCTGTAGTTTTCTTTTTTTGCTGGGTCTCTGTCTGGTTTAGGAATCAAAGTAATGCTGGAAGTTTCCCTTCCCTTTCTATTTTTTGGAATAGGTTGAGAAGGACAGGTATCTCTGCTTTGAATGTCTGGTAGAATTCCCCTGGGTAGGCATCTGGTCCTGGACTCTTATTTGTTGGGAGATTTTTGATAGCTGATTCAATTTCTTTGCTGGTTATGGGTCTGTTCAAGTTTTCTATTTCTTCCTGTTTGAGTTTGGGAAGTGTGTGGGTGCTTAGGAATTTGTCCATTTCCTCCAGGTTGTCCAGTGTGTTGGCAGGTAATTTTTCATAGTATTCCCTGATAATTGCTTGTATTTCTGAGGGATTGGTTGTAATAATTCCATTTTCATTCACGATTTTGTCTATTTGGATTATCTGCCTTTTCTTTTTGAGAAGCCCGGCTGGAGGTTTATCAATTTTGTTTATTTTTTCAAAAAACCAACTCTTGGTTTCATTGATCTGCTGTGCAGTCTTTTTAGATTCTATATTGTTTATTTCCGCTCTGATCTTTATTATTTCTCTTCTTCTGCTGGGTTTGGGGTGTCTTTGCGGTTCTGCGTCTATTTCCTTTAGGTGTGCCGTTAGATTTTGTATTTGGGATTTTTCTTGTTTCTTGAGATAGGCCTGGATTGCGATGTATTTTCCTCTCAGGACTGCCTTCGCTGTATCCCAGAGCGTTTGGATTGTTGTATTTTCGTTTTCGTTGGTTTCCATATAGTTTTTAATTTCTTCTCTGATTGCCTGGTTGACCCATTCATTCTTTAGTAGGGTGTTCCTTAACCCCCATGCTTTTGGAGGTTTTCCAGACTTTTTCCTGTGGTTGATTTCCAGCTTCATAGCATTGTGGTCTGAAAGTGTGCATGGTATGATCTCAATTCTTTTATACTTATGAAGGGCTGTTTTGTGAGCCAGTATGTGATCTATCTTGGAGAATGTTCCATGTGCATTCGAGAAGAACGTATATTCTGTTGCTTTGGGATGCAGAGTTCTAAATATATCTGTTAAGTCCATCTGATCCACTGTATCATTCAGGACCCTTGTTTCTTTATTGATCCTGTGTCTAGATGATCTATCCATTACTGTAAGTGGAGTGTTAAAGTCCCCTGCAATGACCACATTCTTCTCAATAAGGTTGCTTATGTTTGTGATTAATTGTTTTATATATTTGGGGGCTCCCATTATTCAGTGCATAGACATTTATAATTGTTAGCTCTTCCTGATGGATAGACCCTGAACTTATTATATAATGCCCTTCTTCGTCTCTTGTTACGGCCTTTAATTTAAAGTCTAGTTTGTCTGATGTAAGTATGGCTACTCCAGCTTTCTTTTGACTTCCAGTAGCATGATAGATAGTTCTCCATCCCCTCACTTTCAATCTGAAGATCTCCTCAGGTCTAAAGTGAGTCTCTTGTAGACAGCAAATACATGGGTCTTGTTTTGTTTGGTTTGGTTTGTTTTGTTTTGTTTTGTTTTGTTGTTTTTATCCATTCTGATACCCTATGTCTTTTGGTTGGAGCATTTAGTCCATTGACATTTAGTGTTATTATAGAAAGATATGGGTTTAGAGTCATCGTGATGTCTGTAGGTTTCATGCTTGTAGTGATATCTCTGGTACTTTGTGGTCCTTGAACATTTCACTCACAGAATCCCCCTTAGGATCTCTTGTAGGGCTGGTTTAGTGGTGATGAATTCCTTCAGTTTTTGTTTGTTTGGGAAGACGTTTATTTCTCCTTCTATTCTGAATGACAGACTTGCCGGATAAAGGATTCTCGGCTGCATATTTTTTCCGTTCATCACATTGAAGATTTCCTGCCATTCCTTTCTGGCCTGCCAAGTTTCAGTAGACAGGTCTGTCACTAGTCTTATCGGTCTCCCTTTATACGTTAGAGCGTGTTTATCCCTAGCTGCTTTCAGAATTTTCTCTTTCTCCTTGTGTTTTGCCAGTTTCACTATGATATGTCGTGCAGAAGATCGATTCAAGTTACGTCTGAAGTGAGTTCTCTGTGCCTCTTGGATTTCAGTGCCTTTTTCCTTCCCCAGATCAGCGAAGTTCTCAGCTATGATTTCTTCAAATATACCTTCAGCCCCTTTCTCTCTGTCTTCCTCTTCTGGAATTCCTAGGATACGGATATTGTTGCGTTTTATTGCATCACTTAGTTCTCTAATTCTGCCCTCATACTCCTGGATTTTTTTATCTCTTTTTCTCAGCTTCCTCTTTTTCCATAATTTTATCTTCTAATTCACCTGTTCTCTCCTCTGCCTATTCAATCCGAGCTGTGGTCGCCTCCCTTTTATTTTGCACCTCATTTATAGCATTTTTTTTTAGCTCCTCCTGACTATTTCTTAGTCCCTTGATCTCTGTAGCAATAGATTCTCTGCTGTCCTCTACACTTTTTTCAAGCCCAGCGATGAATTTTAGGACTATTATTCTAAATTCTTTTTCCGCTATATTGCTTAAATCGTTTTTGATCAATTCGTTAGCTGTCGCTACTTCCTGGAGTTTCTTTTGAGGAGAATTCTTCCGTTTCGTCATTTTGGATAGTCCCTGGGGTGGTGCGGAACTGCAGGGCACTTCCCCTGTGCTGTCTGGAGTAACTTGTGTTGGTGGGCGGGGCCGCAGTCAGACCAGATGTCTGTGCCCAGCCCACCGCTGGGGCCACAGTCAGACTGGTGTGTACCTTATCTTCCCCTCGCCCAGGGGCAGGACTCACCGTGGAGTGGAGTGGCCCCTGTGTGGGCTACTTGCACACTGCCAGGCTTGTGGTGCTGCTTTCATGGGATCTGGCGTATTAACCGGGGTGGATCCGCAAGGTGCACAGGGGCGGGAGGGGCGGGCTCCGCTCGCTTTGCTGTCGGTGGTCCCCTGAGGGAGGGGCCCTGCAGCACCAGGGAGGGAGGCCGACCCGTCCGAGGGACGGATCCACAGAAGCACAGCGCTGGGTGTTTGCGCGGTGCAAGCAAGTTCGGTGAACTGGTTCCCTTTGGGGTTTTGGCTGGGGGATGGGAGAGGGAGATGGCGCTGGCCAGCGCCTTTGTTCCCCGCCGAGCTGAGCCCTTGTCTTCCAGGGCTCAACACCTCTCCCTCCCGGTGTCCTCTCGCCCTCCCTCTCTCCGAGCAGAGCTGTTGACTTATAACATGCCGGATGTTAAGTCCCGCTGGCTGTCAGAACTCACGCAGTCCGGCCCCTCCACTTTTGCAAGCCAGACTCGGGGGCTCTGCCTTGCCGGGCGGGCTTCCCCTCCACCGCCCCGGCTACCTCTCGCCAGTCCGTGTAGCCCGCCCCGCCTCTCCGCCCTTCCTACCCTCCTCCGTGGGCCCCTTGTCTATGCTTGGCTCCAGAGAGTCCATTCTGCTAGTCTTCTGGTGGTTTTCTGGGTTATTTAGGCAGTTGTGGGTGGAATCTAAGTGATCAGCAGGACGAGGTGAGCCCAGCGTACTCCTACGCCTCCATCTTCTCCCTGTTTCTTATCTTTTTCTTAATACAATTATTCAGCGTGAATTCTGGGGAAAAAAAAGACAAGTTTGAATATTCAGCAAGTTCCTCTCCTGAGGATTTACCTTTTGCTGGCAAATCTACAGCAAACAGTTTTTGGATCTATTTCAAATGTGAATGGATTGTAGTCAATGCGGGTTCTTTTAGTTACTGTTTCTGCTTATTCTCCATTTTGTGATAGTCCAACATAGCACACAGCAAATCGTTTGAAAGACTTATTACATATGGTTGAGACACATCCGGGAAGACCACACTTAGAGACCTACTACTTTGTTCTGTTCATTTTAGCATTGGGGAAGTGCCTCTCTCAAATTACTGCCAGGTTTTAAAGCATGTATGTTGAGTGGATTTGTTGAGATACACACATTGACAGTTACTGGCATTACAGATGTGATGTGGAGTCTCCTACCCAGGTATTTACAGTTAACTGAAAAGATTACACACACACACACACACACACACACACACACACACACACACAACTGTAATAAAATATGAAACAGTTACATCAAAGGTGGGAATAGTAGTGTAATTTAAGTAAAGAGTTGTGTTTTAGGCAAATTAGCCAAGATGACAGTTTAGTAAAGACATAGATTTTATTCATAGATAATTGTAGTCACCATTTCTCACTTACTTTTACGATTTATTATAAATTTTAGGTGAAATTTACACACATTGGAATGCACAAATCCTAACTGTATTCATCCAGTGTGATACGTTTTCAAAAACTGATGCACATCCATGTAATCCCCACATTTATCAAGAAGAAGAACATGCCCTTAGACCAAAAAGTCCCCACTTGTCATTTAGTAAACTCCCTGGTACCAGAGGCAATTGCCGTCTCAATACATTTCTCACCGTCACATTGTTTTGATCTAGAACTCCAAACAAATGATAATATAGTATAATTTCTGTTCTGTCCTCCACTTAGCTTGGCACATGCTAATGTTGATGCAGGTATCACTAGATCAGACCTGTCCTAACAAAGTACCAAGGTTTATGATAGCTATCACCAATTACTTTCATGGTACGGTAACCAACTTTCATTTAAGCTCATCATTTTTAATAACATAAACAGAGTAAGAAATTGAGTTCCTCCTGGTTTTCAAAAAAATTTCATATTGTGGAAAACATACATATACTAAAACGTGGAAAACATACAAATACAAAAATCATTATGGAGCAAATCGTCTCTATACACAACACTTGAGTCGAGAAATAGAACACTGCTCTCAAGATGGCTCTTCCTATGTCTTTTCTTGGTCATAATTCTCCTTCTATCTTATAGATGGCTACTGTGCTGATTTCTCAAGTAACTATTTCATCTATTTTCTTTATAGTTTTATAACCTAGGTATGACCCCGAAACAGTAGAGTTTGCTTTTAAATGTTTTCACATTTTATATAAGGAAATCTTACTATATATGTGTTTGGATTCTTTCACTCAATTATGTAATGGTTCTAGTAGGAAGCCTCCAAGGTGGCCCAATAATTTCAGCCTCTTGGTGTTCAGAGTCTCATGTAATTTCCTCCCCTTGAGTAACTTGCTTCTACCCACAGGATAGGACAACATCGAGTGACTGAGTTACAAATGATTGTGATTTTCATTTTAATGCCAACTCTTTCTCCCTCTCTCACTGGCTTTGATGAAGCCAGGCGCTATGTGGGAGAGATGCTTGCAGCAAAGAACTGAGCGCAGTCTCATTCGACGACCAGCAAGGAAGTGAGGACCTCCCTCCTGTGGACTGCGAGGAATTGAATCCTGCCAATGACCACATAAGTGAACTTGGAAGTGGATTCTTCCCCAGACCATACCTAGGTGAAACCCTGGTGCCAGCCAGCACTTTGAGTGCAGACTTGTGAAACCCTATGAAATGGAGAGTGTGGGTGGGCCGTACCTGGATTTTGGGTCCACAGAAAGAGAGAAAATAAATTTGAGTGTCACTCTGAGCTACTAAATTTTTAGGTAATGTTACATAACAGTAGGTAACCAGTACAGATTTATCTAGGGCCACGGCCCACACAGTTGAGAAGGGAGGGATCAGAAGGTGCAGAGAGAAATAGAAATGCTAAAATGGGTATAGTCATAAGGTCACAAAGCCCACGTAGCCATTCCCTAGGAGGGTCTGGGGTACTCTCTTTACCACGCTATTAGGGACTCATCAAGTACCGGTGTCAGCAGCATCTTGGGAGAGGAGTGCCTATTGTCTAAAGTTGGAGGTTGTGGTAGGGAATACTGTGACCAAACTGTGCTCCCTAGGAAGAATGGGGATGGTCATAGCTCTGAATGACTGAGTCATGTGCAGGACTTAATTGTAGGAAGTAATGTGGGTATAATTATGTGATTGCCAACAAGGTTGGAATGACAAAGGGGCAGAATGATATGTGACCCTCAGGGATCTATCAATATGGATAATAGAGCATGGTTTCCCTCATAATAGGATATAGGCAGTGAACTCAGTTTCACCCTCATATACGCAAAAGCCTACACGCACGTGCACGCGCGCGCGCACACACACACACACACACACACACACACACACACATACAAACACACACAGACATATACACCTACCCCTGGTTCTGCCCATGTCTGTGCATTTCTGTCATTAACCTTGCTCCAGGTGGTTTGTCACAGTTTCTATAAAAACCTACAAGTAGAGAGTTAATGGTCAGCTTCTCTGCTCCTTAGCTGACTTGCCTGGCACAGTGACCAAGGTCTTCATTCCTTATATTCCTTATTCCTTATATAGGTGTGTGTGTGTGTGTGTGTGTGTGTGTGTGTGTGTGTGTGTGGAATTAATAGAACATAAGAATAAAGAACAAAGGCCGAGGTCATTGATCCAATGGAAAGTCATGTTCCCTGACACAGCTGGCAGAGTCAGGCTATTTCCTCACTACCTTCACCCCAGTGATCCACTGGGGAGAATTTGTGCCACCTTCTACCATAATCGTAGCCTGTGAACATCTAGAGGTCTCGGCTCTAAGACAGGAAAGCTACCTGGAAGGGACATGGTAAAGTTCTATGTGGAATTAACCTCCGGCTGCCACCTTATCCTTTTGGACTTCTAGTGCCTAGACATAGGAGCTATGGGAGCCACAAGGAATATGTTTAGCACATTACATAATAGGCGATCTGCAGGGACATTCGTGGTAATTCCTATTCTGAAATTCACTGCAGATGGGCCAAGTAGTTTGTAGTCTGAAAGAGGACACAGAACATGGGTTCAGAACTCTCAGGAATGGAGACCATGGTCACTATACCAGGCAAGTCAGCTAAAGGAGCGCAGAAGCTGCCCATTAACTCCATCTAGGTTTTTTAACAGAAACTGTGGCAACGAACCTGGAGCAAGGTTACTAGATAGAAAAAGCGTAGATATGGGCAGAACAGGAGTAGGTATAACTAACGATATCCCATTCTGATCTCTTTGCCATACATGCCTCATCCACCAGGTATTGATGTTGGGCTACGCCGTGTTCACACTGATCACGCACTATCTGCAGGTAACTGTCTCAGGCTCTGGGGTGGGGGACACCTGGAGTTCTTGCTCTCCATCCTTTCCACTCACCAAAGGATGTTGACGTAGGAGCACAAAGGCCCAGCCGCTTTTTCCACTAAGATGAGCAAGTCTGTGGCCCAGTACACACCCCTCATGTGTGGGTCAGAATACGGGGGCGGAGTTGAACTGAAAGCACCCTTTGTCTTAGCTTCTTTTACTACCCTGTGCTGACTCCGCTTTGCACTGGGTCTCCTGAGAGCACCTCCTTCCTTATGCAGTACTTACGCAGGAATACCCGTTGTAGGCTCTGGTGTTTTGAATGCAACGTGAGAATCGCAGTTTGGTGCGGTCCGCCTCAAGCATAGCCTCCTTGAGAGAGACACTTCCTAACATGGTGAGCTGTTTTATTCGTGGGAGTGTCTCCTGTCCCTCGCGATACACGATCTTTCAGGAATTGGACACAGGAAGTCTAAGACCAAGTGTGTACAAGCTGTGAAAGAAACAACATCCTATAAAAGTTCAGTGTTCAGCGGAGAATAAGTCGAGAGCCCACGTGTCACCAGTGACCGTTCATGTCATAGTTTAATGTTTGAAAGGCACTGTTACTGAAGACATGGAACACTGGTGTCCGGTCGACCTCAGGTCAAGCTCGAAAAAAAACAGAGGCAATGAGACCAAGTAGATTGTCTGGGAGGTGGTCCCAAGTAGGGCTCTAGGGATACTGTGAAGCGATCCAGGGAAGGGTGGAAACCAATCCAGGTTGATTTCAAGAGCAGGTGAGTCTTGTGGGCATCAGGGGTTCGTTCAGTGCTACTGAGGCCCTCTGGTCTCACACGCCCACTCAAGGGGAAAGAGGCTAGAGCACTTATCCACCAACTACTGGCCACCTTTCGAGCGCTTCTCCCAGGCACTTGCCTTTACTGCCCTGTCCTGTGATTTACGTTTCTTCACGTAGACTGAGCCCTCCGCAGAGTTCCAGGTGCTTGCTGCAATCCACCATCCTACACTGTTAAGCGTGGGAAGCCGCCGAGGTGATATGATGTGAAAATCCCTGAGAATCGCCTGCTATAGATCTGCTCGTTGTGGCAGAGAGATAGTAAAGACCCTGACAGCTGAGGGTGACCATCGCAGAAGGAAAAGAACGAGACACGATTTCTTATATTTATCCTGGAAACTCAGAATTTATTTTGACATTCAGAAACATCTCCATACTAGAAAATCTGGCAGCAGCTGATACATCAATCAGAATGGCATGTTAACATATATCAGATAATACAATCTTTGGAGTGATTTGGGGTGGAGTTAGTAACAAGGAGGTGAGGAGGGAGTGGGCGGTAGGGAGGTATATTCCAAGACCAACCAGTTGAAAAATCACTGGGAACTGAGGTTTTACAGTTGGCCTCACAGATTCAGCTCCCAGTTGGACGACATGAAGGAGATTGGCTGATGAAAACAGCAGGGTGCAGGTCAGGGCACTCAGCAGCAGCAAGAGCCACTAGAGCAGGTTGGGTGGTGGCAGGGGGTCTAGCAACAGCTGGGGCGGCAGCAGCTGGACACACAGCAGGTGGGGCGGCAGCAGGTGGTCCCGGCAGTCAGGTGGATCTGGCAGCAGTGGGGCGGCAGCAAGGCTGGCAGCAGCTTGGTGCCACAGCAATTCGAGCCACAGCCGCTGGAGCCCCCACAGCAGGGGCGGCAGCAGCTGGACACACAGCAGGTGGGGCGGCAGCAGGTGGTCTGGCAGCAGCTGGAGCCACAGCAGCTGGAACCCCCACAGCAGGGCCGGCAGCAGCTAGAGATGCAGCAGCTGGGGCGGCAGCAGCTGGAACCACAGCAGCTGGGGCGGCAGCAGTGGGTCCCTGAGCAGCAGGTGTCTGGCAAGCAGGTGGGAGCGGCAGTCAAGCTGGCAGCAGCTGAGCCACCAGCAGCTGGAACCCCTACCGCAGGGGCGGCAGCACTGGAGCCACAGCAGCTGGGGCGACAGCAGGTGGTCCTGCAGCAGGTGGTCTGGCAGCAGCTGGGGCGGCAACAAGTCTCCTGGCCACAGCCCTGGTCAGAGCAGACGGAGCCACAACAGGAGTTGACCATGGTGTCAGAGGGTGGAGGTTTTGGGTGGGTTTCCAGGAAGGTGCTTTGGAAGTTTTGAACGTCTGCTTCCCCAAGGTCACCTTTTATACCTTGCTTGGTGGCCAGTGTCTCACATGCAACACTCTTTTCTTTTCATTGTTTGTCCTAATAGTAGCCAATTATCAAATTAGCCAGTTTTCATTTTCAGGTTAAGGTTTTCAAGATAGATGGATAACATGATTTCATTTTCCTGATACATGACTCATCCCATCTGCTTTTCCTGAATCATCTTTAATGTGTTTGTCTTGCTTTAGCTACCTAAAAGAAAGCTGTCACCTGATTTCTGTCTAGAGGTATATGTGTTTATCTAATTGTGCTTAGCAAATCATATGTACTCTTGGGAGATAATGGTTCTTAGACGCCCACATTTGTTTTGGTGACCTGGGAATATCAGGGTGCATTTCGGTCTGATGGCCCATTCATAGTGGGTCATTTATGCCGGGAACTTTTGAGTGTGGATTAGGGGATCACTCTCATGAGGATATGAATCTTAGGACACACCTCCTCCCCATTGTGATCATGCCCCATTATCTAGACTTCCTGCTTGGAAAGAAATAACTTTTCTAAGAAGTAAAACTAGGTCACAAATTTTGATATATCTTGTTTTCCCTCAGGTCTATCAAGGCATACTTAAAATACAAAAAATTCCACATGGTCAATGTTTCCATTTTGTTGAGTTTGGATATATGCCTGACCCATAATACCAACACCACAATTGAGGTAATAAATATTATCTGTCATCGCCCAAAGATTTATTTGTCCTCTTGTTCTGCATGTTATGTGTGGTAAGAACACTTAGCATGAGATCTACCCTCTTAACAAGTTTGTCAGTGCACCCTGTTGTATTGTGAGCTATATGTACATTGTTGTTCTGTAAATCTCTAAAGCTTACTCATCCTGTATAAGTATAATTTTATATCCATTAAACAACTACCCATTTCCTCTTCCCCCCTGGAAACCACCATTGTACTCTCTGCTCCTATGGACTTGATGATTTTATGTGTAATCATGCAGTATTTACTTGTCCTTCTGTGACTTACTTCACTTAGCCTAATGTCTTCTAGGTCCATCCATATTGCTGCAAATAATGGGATTTCCTTATTTTTATAAGGGTGATGATATTCCATTATGTGGCTATTTCATATTTTTTAAATCCATTTGTCTGTCAGTGGACATATGGGTTATTTCCATATCTTCACTATTGTGAATAATGCTGTAATAAACATGGGAGTGCAGATACCTCCTCCAGATCCTGATTTCACTTCTTTCAGATATATACCCAAAAGTAGGGTTGCTGATTTATACAGTAGTTCTATTTTTCATTTTTTAGGAACCTCTATACTGTTTCCCATAGTGGCTACGCCATTTTACATCCCAACAGCGTAAAAGGGTTCTAATTTCTCCACATCCTCACCAATACTTGCTATCTTTGGTGGGGTGTTACAGATGTGAGGTGGTATTTCATTTTTCTCCACAAACAAACCTCCAGAACTCAGCTTTAGGGCTTCTTAGGGGAAGTCAGCTGCAGAGATAGAAGCCCTCTATCTACCTGTATCATAAGGTTCAAGTACCTTAACTTCTGCTTTGTTGGGCTGACTTTTCTTCTGACTTTGACTTCTTGTTTTTCTGTCTTTGTCAGGGCATGTTGACTTATCTCTGTTTCCAAGATTTACTTGTCAATACAAGTTAGATTGCCCAGTGTCCTTGCCTTTTACTGTAATTCATATCTTACCATCTTGCTGTCTCTTTAAATTGCTGGGCTCTGAAGATACCCTATATTTTTCTGCTTCATTACTTAAATTGTTGATCAGATTTCACTTTCTAGGTCTTTATTTCCAAGAAAGGAGACATAAAATGAATATCCAGGTTAGACAACACCAACCTATTTATTCATAGTAGGATGGAGTAAAAGCTTAAAGGTTACAAAATTCCCAACCAAATGACTAGCAGACTAGTGTTTCAAAAAAATAGGGGCACTGCCAGTTCATCAGCTGGCTCTTCAAATACATTTTCCCCGTGGAGAACAAGGGAACCCAGAGAATGAGGAGAACACTGGAAAACCTTGTCTTTGAATTACGTTCTTCCAAATATATGTCATTTTCAACTTTAGGATGGTTTTTGAGTAGTCATTCCATTCTTGGACTGGTCTTTCTGAAAACAGAACCATGGACATCTCAGCTTTGTTGAGTCTTTCCATAAAATATGTTTATCAAATCATGAAGTTGGGAAAGATTGAATATATTGAATGCCAGAATCATGATTCTAAGTGACTTGGACGTCCTAGCATAAGAGGCAAAATCTAGCACAAGGAAATCTCAGAGCCTTTCTTAGATCTAAAAGAGTAGTTACCAATGCAACATGGCACATGGGATCGAGGAGGAGTAAATATATCTAAACTTCTTGGGAGAGTTTATTTGAACTGCCTACATATCCTAAGGTTGTATGTACCCTTAGCAGCTCTTCCTTGGGTATAATATTACCAGAATGAGCCATGTTACTAGTGGTATTGGGTAGCAAAAGAGATTCAGAATTGCTGCTCTTCAGATAACCACTGGACATCTATAAGCATAGATTGAAGCAGTTTGTAATGAAAAAGACATAGGTGTTTACATGATATTGTAACCTCAGTACAAGTCCACATTTACTGCCATTAAATGCTGAATGCAGACATTAATACATTAACGCAAGTGTGGTATTTTAAAAGGAAGAAGACACAGTTCTACTCCTTTCTGAGCATTCAGAACACATCTGAAAATGTGTTCAGTTCTTGCCTACATTTAGAATAATAGAGATAAATTGCGGTATATTAAAAGCAAAATTGCTAAGATGGTGACATTGTGATCAATGAAGAGCAGGTGAAAAAACTTGGGAAAATTAGCCTAAAGAAAAGAAAAGGCATGGCTGTGCAGCATGGAGGAGCTGTATGTGAGAGATTGGACTTGCCCCAAATGGATGTCATGGGCTGACACAGGATAAGTGGGTGGCTCATAGAGAAAAAAAAAAATTATACTCACCATAAAGTTTTATGGAATGGCTTCCTCCATACATAGCAGGGGGACTTAAGTGTAAGCTGGTGTTGCAGAGGAAGACTCGTGAACCAGATGGAGGAGATTGGGTGAAATGACTTTGAGGATTCCTTTCTACCATAAGGGGCCTATAAGTCTAATCAATCAAATTCTTTACGGTGCTTCTTTTTTTTTTTTTTTCATGGCCATTATGCCCTGGCCCTAATTTCCAAGTTGACACAACCAAGCTAAAAACCCAGGCTCACACATACAAGTGCACCTAAAACTGGTAAAATCTGAACAAGTTCTGTAGATTGTGCTAATGTTAGCTTCTGAGTTTTGGTGTGTACTATAATTCTATAAGAAGTGACCATTGGGGGAAATTGGATAGAGAGTACCCAGAATTTTGCTGTACTGTTTTTCAACTTATTGTGAACCTATAGTTATTTCAAAATAAAATGTAAAATAAAGCTCAGCGGAGGTAAAAGGGAGCATACTTTTATTTGTCTACCATGTACCTTTATCTCATTAAATCTTTGTCACAACTGTCTTTTTTCCTTCAATCAATAAAATATATATTTGAGAAATGAAGAGATTCTTGTAGGTATGAGATAAAATTTGAAAATTCTAGTTTGCTGCCTTGAAGTCAGACACATAGAGTTTTAAAAAATGTTTTAAAATATTTTTAAACAAGTGTAAGAACACTTAAGTGTATCTTAAGTGTAAGAACACTTAAGATATACCTTCTTAGAAAATTTTAAGTATATAAAACAGTATTGTCAGCTGTCAGCACTATGCTATATAGTAGATATCCAGAAGTTACTTATCTTGCATAACTGAAACTTTGTACTCTGACCAGCATCTTCCCATTTATTCCTTTCCTCAGCCCCTGGCATCACCATTCTGCTCCCTGCTTCTATTTGATTATTGAGTTTGATTATTTTATGCGTGTAAGATCATGCAGTATTTGTCTTTCTGTATTTGACTTATTTCATTTAGCATAATGTCCTCCAAGTCCACCCATGTTGCAAATGGCAGGATTTCCTCCTTTTACAGCTGAATAATACTCCATTCTATATATACACTATTTTTTTTATCTGTTCATCTATAGATGAATGCTTAGGTTGTTTCCATATCTTGGCTATTGTGAATATTATTGCCATAAACATTGGAGTACAGGTATTCCTCTGAGGTTCTGATTTCAATTACTTTGGATACATACTCAGAAATGGGATTGCTGGATTTTTGGTAGTTCTGTTTTTTAATTTTTTAATTTTTTAATGTTTATTTATTTTTGAGAGAGAGAGAGCAGAGGAGGGGCAAAGAGAGAGGGAGACACAGAATCTGAAGCAGGCTCTAGACTCTTAGCTGTCAGCACAGAGACCAATGAGGGGCTCGAACTCACAAACCACAAGATCATGACCTGAGATGAAGTCAGATGCCTAACCAACTGAGCCACCTAGGAGCCCCTGTTTTTTAATTTTTGAGGAACCTCCATATTGTTTTCCATTATAGCTGTACCAACTTAACATTTTCACCTACAGTGTACCAGAATTCCCTTTTCTCAACATCCCTATCAACACTTGTCTTTTTTTTTTTTAATAATAGCCATCCTAATAGGTATCAGGTGATATCTCATTGTGATTTTGATTTGCATTTCCCTGATGATTAATGGTGTGTGACAATTTTATAGGTGTGTATCATCATCCTTTCTTTGGAGAAAAGCAATCCTAATTTGAGAGTTTAAGCAACATGTCCAAGGCCACAGTTAGTATGTGGTACAGTCAAAATTCAGACCTAAGTCTAATTCCCAAGTCCGTGGGCTATCTACACTGAGCTGCCTCTGTTTAAATTGGTTTAAATCAATTCATGGATTATAGTTTTCTAAGGACTCTTTTTTGTTGGCAGTTGTAATCCATAGCTCTCATGTTATATGTATTAGGTTCAAAGATGCCTCCCTTTAAACCTTTTCTTGTTTCTGCTAACACTTAATTGTGACCTGGATAAAAATCTCATTGGTGAGTACCAGTTTAATTTTTCTGTTGTAGAGTCCCCTGAGAATATGTGCTCCTATGTCACATGAAAAAGAGCAATATGCATTGAACATTTCATTAATAAGAAATAATGAGAGATGAGCAATATCAGTGCCTTCCAATACTAAAAAGTTTTATTTGGGAGCCTCAAGAAATTCCACATGAACATAGATTCCATTGAGAAACATCGGAAAGAAAAAAAACCTAGAAGAGGAACATTTAAAGACTTTTATATTTAGAATCAGAATTAGAAATTCTGAAAAATCAGCTGCATAATCTGACCATAAATTCTGATTCATTTGGCAATAAGGTATTTCTACATAAGAGAATAAGTGACATAGAGACCAGAGGTTTCCAGATCAGTCCATGGGTCTGTTTGTAAGTTCGTGACATCAGGAAGTGCCATGTGTTTTGTTAAATTAGATGCTTTCTTCCTGGACTGAAGGATGGGGGCAAGGAGGTTCCAGTCCAGAGCAGGATGTTCAGCAGCAAGAACTGCTATAGCAGCTGGGGCAGCAGCAGGTGCAGGTGGTCTGGCAGCAAGAGGGGTGGCAACAGCTGGACACACAGCAGCTGGGGCAACAGTAGGTGGTCCTGCAGTGTGTGGTCTGACAGCAGCTGGGGCAGCAACAAGTCTTCTGGCAGAGGCCGTGGCCACAGCTCTGGTCAGAGCAGATGGAGCCACAACAGGAGTTGACCATGGTGTCAGAGGGCAGAGGCTCTGGTTTGGTTTCCAGAAGAGTGTATTCCTTGAATCTAGAAGACTTCTTGCTCCAGGCCCCCTTTTACACCCTGCTGAGGGACCTCTTTCCATGTTACTGTTTACCCTAACAAGTAAGCAATCGTTTAATTAGGTAATTACATTTTCCAAGTTGGATGGAAAACATTGTTTCCTTTGCCTGATTAGGATTTATCCCATTATCTCCTCCCCCCTCACATCTTGGCTGTCTTCCTTTGTATGAATCATCTTGGCTCAGATTCTAAGCTGAATATGTTGACTCTCTCTCCATCTGCTCTTTCCTCCTGAATCATCCCTGGTAATTCTGTCCTTGTAGGCACCATCTATGTTTACAGATAGAGAAGCTTCTTCCAGAGAGCAGTTGTCATGGTGAACCTTGACATGGAGTAGTCCAGGTTTCACTCTTCCTCATCTGTGGGTCTTATCATGCCTGCAATTTTTGCAGCATTTCTTATGGAAAAAAGATTTAGTCATAGGTTAAATCCAGATATAAGAAAATCTCAGAAGAATGGAATCTTAACCTGAGAAGTCAAAGTAAAATCCATCAGTGTGGTCAGTTGTTAGCAAAAACAGTTGTGGGCACATGCAGAATTCTCAAGATACTCAGACTGTGTTCTAATCCCATTTCCTGGACTTGCTGTTTTTAAAGAACAAATATGTATCTGGAATGGACATATAGCCCTTCAGGAATCACCATCACTAGAATTGATAACAGAACCTAATATATGCAAAAAAATTTATATTTATATACAAAATAGAATATACAGTATAGCCCCAATTATGTAAAAACATAGAGAAATATTGAAATTATTACAAATATTAATTTTATGAACATTTAATTACAGAAATTAAAAATGATATTAACAATATTTCTGGTTGGTGGACTTACGGAAACTGTTAATTTTCTCCTTAACACTTTTATCTTCTACTTTGATGACTTTTCTTTTGAAAAGAAAAGAAAGAAAAGAAAAGAAAAGAAAAGAAAAGAAAAGAAAAGAAAAGAAAAAAGAAAAGAAGGAAGGAAGAAAAGAAGAAAGAAAGAAAAGAAGAAAGAAAGAAAAAAGAAAGAAAAAGAAAGAAAGAAAGAAAGAAAGAAAAGAAAGAAAGAAAAAGAAAAAGAAAACCTTGTCGTGCAATTACACCACTATTTAGAGATCTCTAATGTGACCCTCTAGGACTGGGGGTTGGAAGATACCAGATCAGGATGATGCTGTCAGGGAGGAAGAATTTCCTTTTCCCCTCAAGGTCCTTCTAGCTGGACTAAGAAACAAGTTGACAGAGGCACCTGGGTGGCTCATTCGGTTAAGCTTCTCACTCTTGGTTTCAGCTCAGGTCATGATCTTACACTTTCATGTGTTCGAGCCCCATGTTGGGCTCTGCACTGGCAGTGCAGAGCCTACTTGAGATTCAGTATCCCTCTCTCTCTGCCCCTCCCCCACTTGTGTTGTCTCTGTCTCTCTCAAAATAAAAATTAAAAAAAAAATTTGTTTGAAAAGAAACAAGTTGACATGAAACAGATTAACAGGAGAAAATCAATTTTAACAGCATACATCTGGGGACACTGAACTTCCAAAAATCATGAGGCAGCATGATGCTTCTATGAGCTAAGGAGAAGGGTGGGAATCTGAGGATACAAATGGGGAAAAGACCATTATCCGGAAGGTGAGAGATGTTTACAAAGCAAAGTTGCCCTATTATGTTGATAAGCTTCTTAGCTATCTTCATTAATAATTCTCTTCCTGATAAAAGCAGGCAGTTGAGGGGAGGTAAAGAGTGTTTCCTGAATCTGCTGGGTTTTGATTGGTTTTAACTCAAGGTTCATGCCAAAGTGGCCCCTTTGGGGGCAGTCTGCCCTCAGCACGTATACTTCTCAATATCATCCAGGTCTCAGCTCAAATCATCCCCTTCACAAGAGAATCCACCTCTGACCTCACAATTGCAAGGATTTCTCAGTCCCTCTCATCATATTGTACTCTTTGTGTTTCACTTGTCTTCCTAGAACTTACCTTTATTTGAAAGCACAATCATGTGCTTATTATCATGTGTTGCCCTCTAGAATATCAACTCTTGGTATTACATTCTCAGTAGCTTGAATATTGCTCTGATATATAGTAAGCATTCAGTAAGTATTTGCTGAATGAATGAATAAATATAGCACATGATTCCATTGGGCAGGGTCATGGCGTGTGTGTATACATATTTAAACAGAAATATTTATATAAACATGGGAAAGGTCAGGAATGATATCTATCAATCTAGGGATGGGAAGAAAGTCATTAGGGAGACTTTTACTTTATACTTTATAAATTTTCTTCATGTTGGGTTATTAGAAATACTTTTGCCTTCTTTTCAGTGTTTTCAAATAAAATCAAGTTTTTTAAAACAAACAGGAGATTTGGCTTAGCCAAGAAACACATCTCATGAACTATGGATTCTTGTTATAACCTCTTCCAGATTTTGTGTGACCGTACCAGGCATGGGGCAAGGCCTCATGATAACAAGCTATTGACTCTCTGGTGCCCTTAGGATGTATTCCAAACTTCTCAACACCCTTCACACACCTACTTTCCAACCCCATCTACAGTCACTCTCTCATCTTCCTCATTGCCCTAAGCTCTAGTCCACACTTTTCAGATTCAACCCTTTGCAATTCTGTCCAAGGCCCTAGAAAACCTATTCCTTATTTTCTACCTCACAAGAACATAGCTCAAATGCCACTCTCTGATAGCTTCTCTTACTCCTTCAAACAGTTATTTGGTGTTATTTCTTTGATATTCCCATAGAGTTCAATTCATCTTGGCTACAGAGCTGCAACCATGTTGTTCTTGTTTGAATCCTCCACATCTAGCAAAGTCCTTGGCTCATAGTATATTCTCAATAAAAGGTTTTGGAGCTTGAGAAAACATTAAAATAACTTTAAAGATCTTTTAAGTTGTATTATGATACTAAGTTATAAAATGTCTGCATAGAAACAATATAATGAAATTTCACTAATTGAAAAATAAGAGAGCAGACTGGCCTAATTTAGCTGGCTAGAACTTTTTAAAATATTGCCTTTAGGGGCACTTTTAGATGGCATCTTTAGGGATTTAGTTGGTTAAGTGTCTGATTCTTGATTTCAGCTCAGGTTATGATCTCATGGTTCGTAAGATTGAGCCCTGCACTGGGCTCTGCACTGACAGTGTGGAGCCTGCTTGGGATTCTCTGTCTCTCTCTCTCTGTCCCTCCTCCACTCACACTCTATCTCTCTCTCTCTCTCAAAATAAACAAACAAACAAACAAACAAACAAACAAACAAACTTAAAAAAATACTACCTTTTAGCTTCTTTCCAATACATTTAAAGTGTAATTAAGAATCATAGCTAAAGACTGCTTCTAAGTGATAGGATCAAGGCATAGGTACAGAATGATATGATTCACTTGCAGTTAGCATTAAGTAAGTCCACACTGTGTTAAATATATCTTCTGTAATTAAATTCACTGTCTCAGTTTGCCTTACAAACAATCATTTTACGGAAGATGCCAAGTTTCAGGTGGGCGCAGGCCAGGAAAAATTAGCCTGCACATGTCACTGATGGAATGTGTCCAAATTAGTGATATTTTATTGTGTGAATGTCATAGCAAGAGATTTAAAGGGTGTAGGAGACATTTAGGACATTGTTCTAATCCTTTTCTCATGGTTCTGGTAATGTGTCAGCCACATAATGGATAATTGCCCCAATACATGACACTCCCAGGAATGTATAATGTCCTTAGAATAGAATTACTTTCCTGAGAGTGAAAGCAAATCACTGGTCCCATAGTCTTTAATGTTTAGGATGTGCACAGGATCATGTAGGGATTGTGTTGGGGCCTACAAAGCCCCAAGTGACTCACAGTTCAAATCACAAGAGCAGGCCCATGTTTGCAGACAAGCCACATGTTGGTTAGAAATGTTCTCCTTGGGGTGCCTGGGTGGCTCAGCTGGTTAAGCATCCAACTCTTGGTTTTGGCTCAGGTCACAATCACACAGTTTGTGGGTTCAAGCCCTGCATTGGGCTGTACTCTGCCGGTGACGAGTCTGCTTGGAATTCTCTCTCTCTCTCTCTCTCTCTCTCTCTCTGCCCCTCCCTTGCTTGCTCTGTCTCTCTCTCTGTCTCTCTCTCTCTCTCTCTCTCTCAAAACAAATAAATAAATAAAACTAAAAAAAATGTTCTTCTGGAAAGGTCTTTGTTGGGTTTGGTAGAGTCATAAAACTAGAGTCTTGTAGAGCTCTAGATTGTCACTCACTGATGTATGTAGCAAACAGCAGTTGAAAGCTTCCCTATTCTGTTCCAGGCACTAGGCATGAATGTCCGTACTACTTGTTCTTTAAGACTCAAGTGTCATTACCTCATCCAACAAACTCTGCTTGATACTCTCCACTCAAACTGCCTTTCCCTCTTCTAATATCCTGGAGGTATCTTTAAAAAAATTTTTTTTTAAATTTACACTTACTTATTTTTGAGAGACAGAATGAGACAGAGCATGAGCGCGGGGGGGGGGGGGGGCAGAGAGAAGAGACACAGAATCTGAAGCAGCCTCCAGGTTCTGAGCAAGCATTCAGCACAGAGCCTGATGTGGGGCTCAAACCCGAGAACTGTGAGATCATGACCTGAGCCGAAGTCAGACACCTAACTGACTGCACCAGGCACCCCTGGAGGTATCTTTTAGCCCCCATGCCTAGCTTGCAGCATGGCCAAGAGCTAGTTCCATATACACGTTTGTTAAATAAATCATATAGTCTCCACTTTTGAGAAACTCAGTGTGGACAGAGAAAGAGATGAATAAAGAGACAGTTCTAGTCCAAAGAAAAATTCTTTATGGAGAACCAAGTGCTCCTGTAGACTGTCTCAGGATAGGAGAAATAACTGTCTAAAAGTGATGCAGAAAAGGGACATTAGATTTAGACCTCAAAGAGCAAAAGGGGACAGATGGAGAATGAATTTGAGACAGAAATGCTGACATGTACAAAGGCGCAGAGACATGGGAGAGCATGGTGTGTTCATGGAGTGGGAAGTGATTTTGGAGAGCTAGAGTTACAGAGGTACTCTAGCATTCCTGTACTTTAAAATAACCTTAGGATGTGGGGAGCTGACTTTGGCTCAGGTCATGATCTTGTGGTCCATGGGTTCAAGCCCCATGTCGGGCTTTGTGCTGACAGCTCGGGGCCTGGAACCTGCTTCAGATTCTGTGTCTCCCTTTCTCTCTGCCCCTTCCCCACTCACACTCTCTCTCTCTCTCTCTCTCTCTCTCTCTCTCTCTCTCTCAAAAATAAATAAACATTTTTAAAAATTTTTAAAAAACATTAAAATAACCTTAGGACGTGATGTATACTTTGGGGGATGTTGGAATGTCACAGAGCAACACTGATGGGGCAGGAGACATAGATTTTTCTCTTTAGCTTGAATCATGTAAGGGTAAGAAACTGAAGCATGAATGAAATCTGCATATGGTGTACGAATGGCGAATAACTCTTGCCAAAAATTTTCTTCACCCAGTGGCCATTCTCTTGAAGCTAGGGTGAGTAGAAAAAAATGAAGCATTGCTGGTTCATTAAAGACTCAAAGAGATGAGTTTTCTTTGTGTTATCTGATGCTTTTTTGTTGTTAAAATAAGTTTAGAAATTCTGTTACGTAGTGATCCAGGTCTAAATTCTTGTCTGTATCTGTATACAAAATCAGTTATTCAGGAGCTAGTTATAAACACAGGAGAAGTAAGTCCGTTTTATTTCTGTGATGAGAAAAGTGAATATAGAATTAAAAAAATGGGATAATCAATAGAAGAGAAAAATCTAAGAAAATGTCATCAATAAAAACTGAGAATTAAGATGATCTACTCAGAGTCATATAACCTTGGCCAATAACGTCTTTCGTACTGAGTGATGGGAGATAGTGTTGAATGCCTGGTAGTCACTTACAGAGTGCCTCATGCAGAGTGATGGTCTTAGGGAAAATGTGGGAGAGAAATCAGAAACTAGACACACAGACATCGCAACTAATTTGAGTAACATCACCCAAGACTCTGTGTCCTGGTGCCTTGCATAAAAGAAGCTTTTGATTCTGTAATGATGTTGATGGGGAAGGTGCAAGTGTGGGATAGGGCATTCAGCAACAAGAGGATCCATAGCAGCGAGGGCAGCAGCAGGTGGTATGGAAACAAGTGATCTGGTGGCATCTGGGTATCCAGCAGCTAGGGTGGTAGCAACTGGACATATCACATTTAGGGTGGCAGTAGCTGGGGCACCAAGAGGTCCCCTGGCAGAGGCTGTGCCACAGCCCCGGTCAGAGCAGATGGAACCAGAATAGGAGCTGACCGTGGTGTCAGATGGTGGAGGTTCTGGGTAGGTTTCCAGATGAGTGAGTTCCTGAGTTTGGTTATCTCCTTCCACAGTGTCCTCTTTGTACTCAGCTGAGATGCTGCTCCTCAAAAATAAAACTCAACCAGAATCTCCAACCTAACTTTCCTTACTCTCTTTCCCATAAATACATTTCACCCACCATACTAACTTATTTCCTATGGCATTTGTTGTTTCACCCAGGAATCTCTGGCTCTTGTCTTCTCATTGTCCCAATCCATGAATTAATATTGATATACTTCTACTCCTTAACTGGTTATACTGTTTTCCTGATACTTTTAAAGATTGCCTTCATAAGAATACAAACACTCTGCCCTTACCCAGTTCTCTCCTTCACTTTGTCTTGTCTTACATGTTTGTGAGCTGTATGCCTTCTCCTGAGTTTTCAAACTTGACACATTTTATTTCTAGGAATCAATCCTTATTTATTGTTCTTCTCCAGTATTACCAACACACTCTACTGGCACGTATCTTTCTATTTTTTTTAATTTTATTTTATTTTTTAAATTTTTTTTTCAACGTTTATTTATTTTTGGGACAGAGAGAGACAGAGCATGAACGGGGGAGGGGCAGAGAGAGAGGGAGACACAGAATCGGAAACAGGCTCCAGGCTCCGAGCCATCAGCCCAGAGCCCGACGCGGGGCTCGAACTCACGGACCGCGAGATCGTGACCTGGCTGAAGTCGGACGCTTAACCGACTGCGCCACCCAGGCGCCCCAATGTATCTTCCTATTAAATTCAAGATTCCATTGTGAGTTCCATGAAGGGTGAGAACTGGGTCTCATCCCACATGTGTACTTCCCAGAACACAATAGCACAAGGACCTTGCTAGGTGGCCTAAAATTCAATTATAGTAAAAAGGACATTCTTGTTTTCTCTTGATAAACTTGATGGGAGAGAGGTGGACAGTCCGGTTTGGGGAAAATTTAATTATTTGCATTTTCTCTAATGTAGGATTTGATTGATATGTGCAAAATCAGTTTTCTTTGTAGGGCAGAAACCCAAACTTATCTTCAGTTCATAATCAACATTAAAAAATAATTAAGGACCACAAATGTTTCTGACACAGAGTAAGCATTTATTGAGACATAATTATTCTATCTCACATAATTCGTTGCAAAGGCCAAGCATGCACAACAATCATAAGATTAGGAACCTGTCCCTATGAAGTAAGGTAGATATTTGACTGAATGTCAAGGTAATAGGCATAGAACTTGGAGGGTTTGCATGGTATTTAGTTGCTTGGTGGCATGACCAATAAGATAAATAAATGCAGTGACAGATCAGAACATGGCCAGATGCTGTGGACAAAAGAAATGAGAATAAGACGAGTACATTGGCATGATGGTGCTCAACTCAGGGCTGGTGGTGAGGAGCAAAGTCAACAATAAGAGGATCCACAGCAAACAGGGCAACAGCAGGTCATATGGCCCCAGGGGGCCCCAGGGAGTCTGACAGCCTGCTGAGTGGAAGCAGCTAGAGTCATAGCAGGAAAGGTGGCAGCAGCTGGACACATAGCAGCTGGGTCAGCAGCGGGTCTCCTGGTAGAGGCCATGGCCAAAGCCCTTGTCAGAGCAGACAGAGCTACAACAGGAGCTGACCCTGGTATGAAACGGTGGATGTTCTGTGTGGGTCTCCAGGACAATGAGATTCTCAAGGGGAGATCTTCTCCCAAACTCTACTGAAGAGCTGTCATCATCACATCCAGGGTTATTTTCTTGCTATTGTTTATCATGTTTATTTTTTATGTTTATTTATTTTTGAGAGAGAGAGAGAGCACAAGCATGGGAGGAGCAGGGAGAGAGAGAGAGAGAGAGAGAGGGAGGGAGAGAGAGAGAGAAGGAGGGAGGGAGAGAGAGAGAGAGAAGAGAGAGAGAGAGAGAGAGAGAATCTGAAACAGGTTTAAGGCTTTGAGCTGTGGTCAGCTGAGAGCCTGATGTTGGGCTCGAACCCATGCACCATGAGATCATGACCTGAGCTGGAGTCAGATGCTTACCTGACTGAGCCACCCAGGTACCCCTTGTTTACCATGTTTAAAAAGAACTTATCAGACATTGTGATTGTGGCATGACTCTCATGCAGAGGTCACTTTGCATTTAAAATGGATGCTTATGTGGCTCAGTCAGTTGAACGACTGACTCTTGATTTCAGCTCAGGTCATGATCCCAGGGTTATGGGATCAAGCCCTGCATTGGGCTCCACACTGAGAGTGGAGCCTGCTTAAGATTCTCTCTCTTCCTCTGTCCCTCTTCCCTGCCTACTCTCTTAAAAACAATAATAATAAATTTTAAAAAGTAGAATGGATGCTTACACAGTTTTCATGTAATTTATCCCTAAAAGCATCACTTGCCTTTCTTTTCTGTTTCAGCATCGTCTCATCTGTTTGTCTTATCCTTTTAATATGTATCATTGGATATTCTGAGCATACTTGGAGTCACTCTTTGGCCTTCCAGTCATTTAACCTCTTATATCCAAAAGAGACACAGAACCACATTTCCTCCTATCAGAACAACACTTAAAACAGACACAAACATGGATATGCTATTGCACAAAAAAAAAAAAAAAGAAAGAAAAAGAAAATGAGACCCCACTCCACTGTAGCACCATGGCTGGTGGTAAAACCAGCCCAGCACACCTGTAACTTAGTGAAGAAGCTAAGAAATACAACTGGGTTCAAGGCATGTGGCTTCAAGTTTATCTCATTCAAAATTGAATTGGTCATTCTCTCACTTTTTCTAAACCAACACCCCAATTATCCAGTCTTATTACAAATTACTTATTTTTGGTCCAAGTTTTCAAGCTAATAAAGTTACTGGAGTTCTCCTTTCTTCAAATGATCGTGTATTGATGCTCTCTATGCTGGAGCCATTCTCAGGACATAGACACAGAAGCAAATAATATCCACCCCATCCTTTTGCCACTAGGACTCCATTCTGACTTGCTGAACAACAGCAGATTATTTGACAGGGTGGATTGGTAAAGCCATTACCCATATGCTGGGTCTGCAAACAGGAGGTTTATACACCTTCATCCACATTTATCCACCTTTATCCACTTCAGCAACATATGCCAGCAACAGAGGCACCTGCAGATGCATCCAAAATACTAGCCTTGGTTAAGTCAGAGCAAATGAAGCTGCATCAAGAGCCACATTGTTGCCACTGAAAGGAAAAGGCTCTTTTCTTTAAAAGGTTACAAGTGTAGAAATTGCGAAGTGTCCAAAATATTGTGCGCTTACTCTGCTTTGCTCCATTTATACACAGGATGGAGTAATTGTCCCTTTTGTTCCTGCATGAATACATTTTATGTTTATTTTAATTTTTTATTGAAGTATGATTAACATACATTGTTATATTAGTCTCAAGTGTACAATATGATGTTTCAACAATTCTATACGTTATTCAGTGCTAATCACGGTAAATGTACTCTTTTTAATTTTTAAAAATTTTTTATTATTTTTTGTTTTTAGAGTGCAAGCTGGGGAGAGGGGCAATGGGAGAGAGAGAATCTTAAGCAGGCTCCACCCTCAGCGCAGAGCCCAACATGACCCTGGGATCATGACCTGAGCTGAAGTTGAGTTGGATGCTCAACCCAACTGAGCCACCCAGGCACCCCACGGTAAATTTACTCTTAATCCACTTTATCTATTTCACCCACATCCCCATCCACTTCCCCTCTGGAAAGTGCCACTTTGTTCTCTGTATTTAAGGGTCTGTTTTTTCATTTGTCTCTTTTTTCCTTTGTTCATTTGTTTGTATCTTTTATTCCATGTGTCAGTGAAATCATATGGTTTTTGTCTTTCTCTGATTTACTTCATTTACCATTATATCCTCTAAATCCATCCATGTCGTTGAAGATGGCAAGATCTTGTTCTTTTTTCTGGCTGAGTAATATTCCATGTTTTAAACATACCACATCTTCCTTATTCATTCATCTATTGACGGACACTTGGGATGCCTCAATATTTTGGCTGTTGTAAATAATGGTGTGATAAGTATAAGGGTGCATATATCTTCTCAAGTTAGTGTTTTCATATTCTCTGGGTAAATACTCAGTAGTGGAATTACTAGATCATATGTTAATTCTATTTTTAATTTTTTTGATGAGCCTCCATACTGTTTTCCATGGGGGTTGCACCAATTTGCATTCCCACCAGTAGTGCATGAGGGTTCTTTTTCTCCACATCCTCACCATCACTTGTTATATATTTTCTTTTTGGTTCTAGCCATTCTGATAGGTGTAAGGTGATATCTCATTGTGGTTTTGATTTCCATTTCTCTGATGATTAGTGACGTTGAGCATCTTTTCTTGTGTCCATTGGCCATTTGTATGTCTTCTTGGAAAAATATTTATTGGCATGTGTTCTTTTAAACTGCACTTCAAAGCAAATATTATAGTTGTCAAACTTCTTTGAAACCTTTCTCTTTACCATTAAATGTAAATATACTATCTGCAGAGAAAGCTTTTTTATCAGCTCTGTCAACAGATTTGGAGCTCAGCGTGTAAAAGACTGTCAGTTATACTCAAATCAGTCCCCTGATGCAGGAAACAAGATACCTAATGAAGTTGCTTGCTACTAATACATTTATCAATTACTGAATTTTGTGACACAGATGTACATCTTGTGAAAATATGGCTTTAGTTAAAAATGTGTTAAAGTATGTTTTGAAATCATCACCTTTGTTTCATCTATTATCAGAAGTATATCCCTAAATAGTTAGTGCCAAAGGAAAAAAAGTAGGTGGGGACAGTGGTTCTGACTTCTCCACATTAGCTTGAATTGTCAGGTGACCAGAGGATGTATTCTGTCTTAAAAAATAGTGATTCATAATTAAATGATGCTGTTATTGCCTACTGCCTCTTCCACTTCTGAAAATAAGTTCCTAAGGGTTATCAATTAACTAGGGGAACAGTCCTACCATTTACATTCAGAAGTTCATAATCTTTAAGGGACTCTTTCTCCTTGGGTATTTCTCCATGTATCTAGAAAAATATATTATAAATGATACCAGGAAAATTCTGATCATTGGTTCCAAATTTGGAACCAGTGTATGAAAGGCCTAGTGGAGAAGATAATTTCAGTGGCTTAAAAATTTATCTCTGCTCAGAAACCCAACTCTGCCCATATGAGACCATGATCTACTCTGGCTGCAGCTCCTGCTGCCAGCCTTTGTGCTACAGGACCACCTTCTGTTGGACCAGTGGCTGCAGACAAACTGTTGCAGGGCCAGCTGCAGTGGACAAACCCACAGTGGGGCCAGCTGCTATGGAGCCAGCTGCTGCCAGCCTTGTTGCCACCCAATCTGCTGCTGCAACACCTTCTATAGGACCTCCTGCTGTCACATATGCTGTGTGTCCAAACCTACTGCCAGCCTTCCTGCTGCTAATTGCTTTGCCAAGAGGCACCATCTGCATAAAACACCAATTTGTCATTTGGGAAACAAAGTCACTGCCAGTATTGCTGAAAGCCTGCGCACAGTCAACAACATTACAGGCTTGTGAATCACCTTGAGGAAGTGTGGACCATTTCTAGCTGAGTCTCATCTTCCTTCATCTTTGGATCATGTGCCAGCTTCATGCATACTGATATGGAGTCATGACCTCTGCCTTGACTCCACAGTCAAGATTGTCACCCTCTCCCTTTCAATAACATAGAGAAAGAAATTCTAGTGACTCACACATAGGTGTCTACAACTACTCAAAGTCTTCAAATCATGTTTCCTTTTTCAGTGTACTCATGGTTCTTATATCCTTCTTTCTTCTTCTCGTGATCCATGTAAATGTCTCCTGAGACACAGGGAGTCTCACCTTTATTTCTCAATAAAGCCTGTACCATTCGCGTCCCATATGATGTTCATTTCTTTGTACAGTGTTCCCAATGTAGGTATTTGTACACAGGATACATACCAAATGCAGTACCCATTTGGAGCCTCATACAGTGTCTCACAAATTATTATCTTCATTTTCATACGAATAAACTTCCAGTGGCCTGTCTTAAGCTGATATGCACAGACTCAGAACCCAGACTGTGTCTCCTGCCCTTGATGAAGCGCGCATATGCTCATACTCTCCAGATGAGTTAGAAAGCACCCTGAGTCTCAAGAGTAGCAAGATGTTCATTTGAGTGTCTTCTTTGGCCAAGGAAGTAATATTCTCCTGTGTATGCAGGTGACATCTGGGAATAACTTGTGGATATCAATGTCCAACAATTCAGCTGACAGTAGCCACATGTGGGAGCAGCAGGACCTGCCCTTTGAAGCTCTTGTGAACGTAGGAGTTTTGTTGTTTAGACTCCTAGCTCCTCAGCACTCCTCTGCATCAGACACAGGCGAGCATGCAGTGTTCCCACAAGAAACACATGGAGCTGACCACATTGTATTTGGTTCTTGGGAATCACATTCTTGCTTGGCTTCCTGGTCCTCAGGGCATATTAGCAGAGTAAAAAAGAATCAGGTAGTTTTGCCAAACCTGTTTATCTCCCCAACTGTAAGGTGGTTTGTCATCATGATCAAAGTGTTACCAAAGCAATTAAAGAAGAATGATGTCAGGGACTGAGAGATCATGCAATGGTCATGTATGACTTTGAGTAATTCATAACTTCTGAACCATCAAAGGCAAAGGAACTCCCTCCGGATTTTGTGAAGGAACTGTGAGTAACAGAGGGGAAAAAATGATGCCTGCTCCGTGGGGGTGAGGAGAATGTGAGGAAGAAAAAAGAGAGAACAACGTGGGCATTCCTAGGAGTCAGGAACGAAGCCTGCTGCTTCTGGTCCTGAAGTACTGGTGCCAACTCAGCACTCAGGGCTGTGAGGCCGATTCAGGCTCTGAGAGGAATAGGAGACAGGGCCCCGGGTCACTTCGTGGGAGCAGTGGAGGGACCTCTGATGAGCTTCGAAGGCCCCTATGCAGGACACATGCCACCATTGGAGACTAGGTACCCAGGATGCTCTGGAGAGACTGCCGAGGCCAAACGTGCCTACCGCTGCTGGTTCTCAAGAGCGCCATGTTGGCAAAATGAGATGAAAACCTGACACGACCCATGTTTCCGAATATTTGCTGGATGTGGACTAAATGCTTCCTGAGCATTCACTTTAATTCTTGGAGGAACTTACAAAGTAGGTATTAAAGTTCCTATTGTGGAAGTGAGGAAATTGAGACTGAGTGGGGTAAAGGAAGGTCAGAGTTTTGTTTCTTCCAGAAGCTACTTGGAAGAAAAATGTCTAGGAATGTGGTTTTGCAGGGAGGTCATATTGCACTGGTCTGAGTGTAGGTAAGTGTCAAGGGAAAAGGCACTTTGAAGCCAGAATCACAGGTTGCAACTAAAGCTTTAACCTGAAAGATATATCAGAAATGATGTCTCACACATATACAGACACAGACACAGATACTGAGATTCTCCTATATCAGCAATGAGAGAGCTGGAATCTTTATAAACCAGGTCTCCAGAAGCACAGATGGAGTGTTCTTTCTCTGAGTGGCATACTCAGGCAGCCTGACATTCTGCTGTGCATGAAGAGCCCTTAGGCAAGGATTAGGAGTCAGGGTGTACCTAGGGCTGGTGAATTCAAGACATCATTGACAATCCATGGTTATTAACGTTCAACCCAATGTTTTATAAACTGGCTTGGTGGATAGACAAAGTAATGGGAAGAAACAGAAGAAGATGGTGGAATATGAATGGGGGATGAGAGGAAGTAGGGAGAAAAGGAGAAGGGGGGAGGAAGAAAGGAAGCATAGAAGGAAGGGGGGAATGATGAGGAGACGAAGAAAGCGAAGAGAAGAAAGAAAGAAAATAAAGAATGAAGGGAAAGAAGGGACGGTAGGAGGAAGGAATGGACAGGCAAGCAGGGAGGAAGGGAGAAAGGCAGAAAAAGAAAGACAGCCTGACAGAAAAAAGAAACAGCAACCATAAATAAAGATGTAATGAGCTACTTGAGGACACAGACGAGGCTACCTAACAAGGTTAGGACTAGGGTCCCCAACTCACCTGGTTTTGCCCATAATGCCCCCCCTTTCTGCCCCTGAAAGCCCCACATCCTGTGAAAGCATTCCATCCTAGGTAAATCGGGGGTACTGGTCAATCCCCCACCTGCTTTGCTTCTGCCTGGCCATGTGGGAGAGAAGACACCAGACATCGGCTTCGCAAGGGTCTTTGATTGAACTGAGATACGCAGGTGGAGTTGGGTGCTACAGGCGACCGATATGCCTATGGGAGTCTTGAATCCGAGTTCTGTCCGGAAACCTACCTGGGCTCTGGGATCTACCACATTTGTCCCAGTGGACATATCAGCATCATGCCCCTCACCTCAGAGATACTCGCAATCTACATACAATCTAAGGGCAAAGACTGGGGAGGGAAAACTGCTGTGACCCTAGCCACCCCAGCAGAACTGTGATCACACGATGGATGCCAGGATCACTGAAACAAGAACGATGCTGCTGATGTGCCCACCTTCCTCTCGTTAGAAAATGTTTCTGTGAGTTATTCTCAAATAGGAAACCATTAAACACATATTTCTAACGATTCCTAACATTTAGGAAACAACTTCCTCATTTATGATTCCCCAGTGACTATGGAAAACGATGTAAACACCAACAAGGAAAGTCCTGCCCATTGGTCTAAACTTCGGGGGTCCAGCGCATAAAAGCCCCAGATCCGGAGGAGGCACCAGAATCTGAAAACCTCACCTCCGGACAGGACCTGCCCACCCTCCACCCCTGACACCATGACCCACTCGTGCTGCTCCTCTTGCTGCCAGCCTACGTGCTGCAGGACCACCTGCTGCCGGACCACCTGTTGCCAGCCCTGCTGCTGTGGGTCCAGCGGCTGTGGACACAACTGCGGTGGGTCTAGCGGCTGTGGGTCGAGCTGCTGCCAGCCTTGCTGCCGCCCAACTTGCTGTCACACCACCTGCTGCCGGACCACCTGCTGCCAGCCCAGTTGTTGTGGGTCCAGCGGCTGTGGACAAAACTGCTGTGGGTCCCACTGCTGCCAGCCAGTTTGCTGTACCCCCGTGTACTGCACGAGAACCTGCTACCACCCCACCTGCTGCTGCCTGCCTGGGTGCCTAGCCCAGGGCTCTGGATCCTGCTGCCAGCCTTCCTGCTGCTGATTGCCTCGCCAAGAACCACCATCTGACTTGCCACTTGGGAAGTGGTCACCGCCAAGCGTTGCGGGAAGCCAGCCCGCAATCCCCAACATCTCGGTTATTCATCCGCCTGTTTACCATCTTGTGAATCACCCTGATGAAGTGTGGACCGCTTCTCCCTGATTCGCTTCTTCTTTCCTTCCTCTGGGTCATGTGCCAGCTTCACCCATCCTGATACAGAGTGAGGATCTCTGTTTGGTCTCCATAGTCAAGAACTTTATCCTGTCCCTCTAACTCTATCCTGTCGCTGTTCCTGTCAGCGAAACAACTCCTCAGGAATGACCTATGACTTGTGGAAACTGCTGAAAGCCCACACGGGTATGTTTCCTTTCTCAGTGTACTCATGAAGCTTGTACGCCTCTTGCTGCCTGTCATGTTCCCTTTCAATGTCTCCCTAGACGTGGGGAGTCTCACCTGTATCTCTTAATAAATCCTAATCATTTGGAATCCCATATTGTCTATGTGTTTTTGTACCCTGTTTCCAGTGCGAGGTTTTGTACGTACATTTTACATCACATGCAGTGTCCGTGTGGAGCCATACACAGTCCTCCACAAGTCATTATGCGCATTTTCAGCTGAGGAGATTTCACGGTGGAATGTCCCACAGCTGACATGGACACACTCGGATCCAAGACTGTGGTTCGGGCACTTGCTGAAGCGCACTTACGTTCAGATCTCCAGACGTGGTAGCAGACACCCTTAGTCTCAGCACCAGCAACATGTCCATCCGAGGCCTTCTTTGACCGCAGAAGTGTTACTCTCCTGTACAGGCGGGCCATCACTGGCACTACGTTGTAGACATCAGTGTCCTACAACTCAGCCACAGCAGCCATATGTGAGGACAGCGGGACCTGCCCTTTAGAGCCCTGGGGAACACAGGATGCTCCTGTTGCCTTGGGTGGCATCCATCCCTTCAGCACTCTTCTGCCTCACATACAGGTGAGCCTGCGGTGTCCTCATGAGCAACAGAGGCAGCTGAACACGCTTGTGTTTGGGTCATGCAAATCACATTCTTGTTTGGCCTCCTCGTCCCCAGAACCTAATGGTGTAGTAAAATGGCATCATGTGATTTTCTGCCAAACCTATTTTTCTTCCCTCCTGTAAGGCAATTTGTCAGTTCTTCATAAATCTGGACCACTGGTTATCCAGGAAGTATATTTATTGATGTTTTCTTAGTCTCAGTGTACTCTGTGGCTTCTATCTTCCTCTTTGGTTCTGCTTTCACATTTGAAAAAGATGTTGTCAGACATCCTCCACTTATGTGTCTTTGGTTGAAATGGGATACCAAGATGTACTTGGTGGTATAAGAGTCAGATGACTGTGAAAGTGTTCAATCAGGCTTCTGTGAGGAAACAGACTTAGTCTCAGGCATGATTTTAATTCATTACTGTAAACATATCAACATCATGTCCCTCACTTCAGGAACATCCCAATCTGTGTTCAACCTATGGAGCAACCTGCGGATATCTACTGACCTCACCTACCAACCACACCCCAGGCCAGTAGGAACAATATCACATGATGAAATTATTGTAGCAAGAGTGTTGCTTCTGATGTGACCACCTTGATTTTATCTGGGTATTTATTTTCTTTCCTTCTCTCTTCTTCTTCTTTTTTTTTTTTTTTATCATAGGCATTGTGCCCAAGATGGAGCCCAATGTAGGTCTTGAGCTCATCTTCCTGAGATTAAGACCTTAGCTGGGATCAAGAGTTGGACATTTTTCCAATTAAGCCAACCCGTAACCCTATATCTGAAAATTTTTCTATGAGTCATTCTCAAATAGGAAACACATTAAACACTTATTTTCTGAAAATCATAACATTTAGGGAACAGCTTCCTCATTTTTTCCACACCTCCCCCAGTGATCTTCGAAATCAATGTAAACAATAACAACAACAAGAAAAGCCGTTCCCATGATCCAAACTTCAGGGGTCTAGGGCACAAAAGCCTCAGAACAGGAAGGGGCACTAGAATCTGAGAAACTCACCTCTGAACAGGACCTGCCCACCCTCTACCCCTGACACCATGACCCACTCATGTTCCTTCTCTTGCTCCCAGCCTACCTTCTGCAGGACCACCTGCTGTGGATCCAGTGGCTGTGGGTCCAGCTGCTGCCAGCCTTGCTGCTGCCCCAGTTGCTGCTGTACAGCTTGCTCCCAGCCAGATTGCTCTATCCCTGTGTACTGCAAGAGAACCTACTACCACCCCCACGTGCTCCTGCCTGCCTGGGTGCCTAGCTCAAGGTTGTGCATTCAGCTGTTGTCAGCCTACTGCCGCCCAACCTGCTACCACAGCCCCTGCTGCAGGACTACCTGCTGCTGCACTGTGTGTGTGTCCAGCTCTTTCTAGCCTTCCTGCTGCTGATCGACTTGTTGTAGACCCACCACTGACCGAAGATGTATTTCTAGACCAGTTTACTAAAGTTGCTGTTCCTGTAAGAACTTTCTCCCTAAACTTTACTGGGAACACATGCTTATTCTTCACTTTCATCATCTTTTACTGCAATGCTTGTGATTCTATTAAGGGAATGAAGTCTACTTAAATTTGATCTTATTCTTATTTTCTCTTGATCACTGTAAGAATTGCTGATCTACTCCATCTGGTCAACTCCAGATGCTGGTCAACATCTGTTGATTCATAGTTTCAGCCTTGGAAAAGTGACCATCACTTTTCACATCTATGGCATTTAAATTGTCTTTTTATTTTATTTTTTGTTTAAATTTTATTTAGTTAACATATAGTGAAATATTGGTTTCAAGAATAGAAATCAGTGATTCACCACTTACATACAACATCCAGTGCCCATCACAGCAAGTGCCCTCCTTAATACCTGTTACCCATCAAGCCTATCTCCCTCCCGCCTCCCTCTGTCAGACCATAGTTTGTTCTCTATCATTAAGAGTCTCTTGTGGTTTATTTCTCTCTCTCTTCTCTTTTTTACCCTCCTCAATGTTCATGTGTTTTATTTCTTAAATTCCACATATGAGTGAAATTATATGGTATTTGTCTTCCTCTGAATATTTCACTTAGCAGAGTACATTCTAGATCCATCCACATCATTGCAAATGGCAAGATTTCGTTCTTTTTGGTGGCTGAGAAATATTCTATTGTATATATATACCACATCTTCTTTATCCATTCATCAATCGATGGACTTTTGGGTTCTCTCCATAGTTTGGCTATTGCTGATAATGCTGCTATAAACATTAGGGTGCATGTACCCCTTCAAATTTGTATTTTTGTGTCCTTTGGGTAAATACCTAATAGTGCACTTTCTGGGTCATAGGGTAGTTCTATGTTCAGTTTTTTAAGGAACCTCCATACTATTTTCCAGAATGGCAACATCAGTTTGCATTCCCACAAACACCTGTTGTTTCTTGTGTTGTTAAGTCTAGCCATTCTGACAGGTGTGAGGTAATATCTCATTGTGGTTTTGATTTGTATTTCCCTGATGGTGAGTAATGTTGAGCATCTTTTCATGTGTCTGTTAGTCATCTGGATGTCTTTTTTTTTTTTTTTGAGAGACAGAGACAGAGACAGAGAGACAGAGAGACGGAGCACAAGCAGGAGACAGGCAGAGAGAGAGGGAGACACAGAATCCGAAGCAGGCTGCAGGCTCCAGGCTCTGAGCTATCAGCACAGAGCCCAACATGGGCCTCAAACTCATAAACCACGAGATCATGACCTGAGCTGAAGTCAGTAGCTTAACTGACTGAGCCACCCTAGCACCCCAGATGTCTTTTTTAGAAAAGTGTCTCTTCATGTTTTCTGCCCATTTCTTATCTGGATTATTTGCTTTTTGGTGTTGAGTTTGCTAAGTTCTTTATGGATTTCGGATACTAACCCTTTATCAGACATATCATTTGCAAATATCGTCTCCATTCTGTAGTCTGCCTTTTAGTTTTGTTGGTTGCTTCCTTCACTGTGCAGAAGGTTTTTATCTTGATGAAGTCCCAATAGTTCGTGTTTGCTTTTGTTTCTCTTGCCTTTGGTAAAGTGTCTAGTAAGAAATTGCTCTGACTGAGGTCACAGAGGTTGCTGCCTGTGTTCTCCTCTAGGATTTTGATGGTTTCCTATATCATAGGCCAGTATCCCTGATGAACATGGATGCAAAAATTCTCAACAAGATACTAGAGAATCTAGTTCAATAGTACATTAAAAGAATTATTCACCATGATCAAGTGGGATTTGTTCCTTGTTTGCAGGACTGGTTCAGTATTCACAAATCAATGTGACACACCACATTAGTAAAAGAAAGGATAAGATTCATAAGAATCATCTATCATCGATAGATGCATAAAAAGCATTTGACAAAATACATCCATTCTTTATAAAAACCCTCAACAAAGTAGGGTTAGATGACACATACCTCAATGTCATAAAGGCCGTATATAAACTACCCACAGCTAATACCATCCTAAGTGAGGAAAAACTGAGAGCCTTTCCCCTATGGTCAGAAACAAGACAAGGATGTCCACTCTCACCATTACTATTTAACGTAGTGCTGGAAGTCTTAGCCTTAGAAATCAGACACAAAAAGAAATAAAAAGCATCCAAATCAGCAAGGAGGACATCAAACTTCCACTGTCACAGATGACATGATACTCTATGTAGAAAACCCAAAAAACTCCACCAAAAAATTGCTAGAACTAATATGTGAATTCAGCAAAGTCACAGGATATAAAATCAACATGCAAAAATCTGTTGTATTTCTATACACCAATAAATAAGCAGCAGAAAAAGAAATCAAGGAATCGATTCTATTTGCAATTGCACCAAAAACAATAAGATATCTAGGAATAAACCTAACCAAAGAGGTAAAAAATCTGTATTCTGAAAACTATAGAACACTTATGAAAGAAATTGAGGACACAAAGAAATGGAAAAGCATTCATTGCTCACATATTGGAAAGACAAACACTGTTAAAATGTCTATACTACCAAAAGCAATCTACACATTTAATGCAATCCCTATCAAAATACCACCAGCATTTTTCAAGGAGCCAGAACAAACAATCCAAAAATTTGTATGGAACCACAGAAGACCCTAAATAGCCAAAGCAATCCTGAAAAAGAAAAACAAAACTAGAAGCATCACTATTCCAGATTTCAAGCTCTACTACAAAGTTGTAGTCATCAAGATAGTATGGCACTGGTACGAAAACAGACACATAATGCAACAGAATAGAAAACCCAGAAATGGACCCACAACTATATGGTCAACTAATCTTTGACAAAGCAGGAAAGAATATCCAATGGAAAAAAGACAGTCTCTTCAACAAAAAGTGTTGGGAAAACTGGATGAGGACATGCAGAAGAATGAAACTGGACCACTTTCTTACACCATACACAAAAATAAATTCAAAATGGATGAAAAACATAAATGTGAGACCAGAAACCATTAAACAATTTTTTTTAAGTTTGTTTTTGGTGGGGGGAGCGAAAGAGAGACAGAGAGAGAGAAAATGTGAGTGGGGAGGAGCAGAGAGAGAGGGAGAGAAACCCAAGCAGATTCCATGCTCTCAGGGCAGAGCCCAATGTGGGCTCAAACTCGCAAACCATGAGATCATGACGTGAGTCAAAATCAAGAGTTGGAGCTTAACCGACTGAGCCAGCCAGGTGCCCCTAAACAACCTCTTACATGTGTATATTTAGCTCTCCACAGTGATCATTATTGATCATCTTTTTAGATATATGCATTATATTTAGTAGCTTCTGCCAGGTTACTAAACTCTTCACAATGACTGAATTTTCTTCTTTCCATTCTTTCCTAATAAAATCTGTATTATCCTGCATCCAATGTTTGTGTGTTTGTGTGCATTTCCTTTATGAATTCCTTTTTGAAGCTTTCCTTTGGGTTTCATTCTTTTTTTGGGGGGGGTCATTCTATATTTAATATCTCATTCAGTTATCACTATAGTCCTACAAATTAGGCAGAGCCAAGATTATAATTCCATTATCATTCTCAGTTCAAGGATCAGGAAATTATTTGCCATACAGCTATTAATTGACATAAGCAAGTCCTTTTATTTCAGGTCAAAGATATTTTTATTTACCTTTCCGTAAGTAGAAATAACACTAGTGACGGGGCATGGGGAAGACATACATTTTGAATTATTTCTCTAACAATGGAAATAAAACTACTTCAGTCTACAAAGACCTTCCTAAATATTCTTCCCACCTTTATTACCAGTAAAGACTGCCTTTAAGAGTTTTAGTTAATGAAGGGAGGCTTTACATCTCTGGGTTCTAATCTGCCACTAGTGCAATCTGTCACCAAAAGTAACCTGAGTATCATTGGCCCCAAAAGTGTTCCTGGCCTTATTCTTGACTAAAGGACCCTCTTCTTTGATGTTATGGATTGGCATACTGGTATCATTTCATTCATCCTAACAGAAATTGGGATGAAGAATTACACTTGGAAAGAACACAAGCTCAGGCCACAATTCCTGGTCTCCCAAACTTTGAGGCAATTTGGTCTCCTCACCTGGACATTGTTAACAGAAGATAAGTTTGTAGAGGCCTGAGAACTGAAGTACCCTGCAATATGCATAAAACCCTTTTATCCCATCATAATATTTGAGCTGTAAATGGAAAGAGAACAATTTATTGTGTTCTATGAGATAAAGACACATAAGCTAAAGGAAATCAATATCAGAATTTTCAGGAAAAAGAGGAAAAAAGAGAAATGAAAAAAAAGAGAAGAAAGAATGCACTATTCAAACCCAAGATGGACATTAAGTTAGTTCCCAAGTGGAAGAAACCTGGATTTTTGTATTAAAAGCTGAATAATAAAGACAATAGCTAAGGCACCCAGCAGTACAAGGGTTAATATGGCTCTGTACAGAAAATAAGCAATTTTAATTATAATCATCTTCTTAAGAGATATAAAAATTCTTTGGATTAGTTAACACACTAGATGTGACAGAGAGTGTGATCTTCCTAGAGGGTATATTGAATATTTTGCCAGATTACTAAACTTTACAATGTGGAGAATGGATGGGAAGAATTAGTAACATTTCCTGAGGGCCTACCACACACTGGCTACTGAGATAGATGCTTTATCTGCACTATCTTTCATTCTCACACAACCCTGAAAAATGGGTATTATTGCCCTCCATATTAGAGCTGAGGAAATCAGTGTTGAATAATGTAACTTGTAGGAAATTGCATGAACATCAAAACCATCTTGGCTTCAAAAACAAAGTTTTTCTGTGGGGTACAGATGAAATCATAAAGATATAAATCAGTGGAACCCAATTGAGAGTCCAGAAAGAGACACACACTTATTATGCATTGATTTTTGAAGAAAGGTGCCAAGTTAATATGCAGAGCAAGTGTGATCTTTTAAACAAATGGTGCTGGAACAATTAAACATCCACGGGCAAAAAAAAAAAAAAAAGAATTTCAACCTGTAGTTTGTATCATATACAAAAGCCTATTCAAATGGATTGTAGACCTAAATTTAAAGCCCCAAACTACAAAACTTCTGGACGGAAACAGGAAAAAATTCTGTAGAGCTTCTAGCTTCCACCCCCACCCCATTAAGGAACCTGCTTTTGTCATGTCACTTGTAAGATGCTTCTAGTTTGCATTATCCATTTGCTGTACTAAGATCCCTCGACAATTGTGCAGCTATTCATCTCCAATTTTATCTTCAACTGTAAGTTCTTTGTCATGGAAGAGAAGATGATAGATCTTGATTATGAGAATTAGAATCATATAGAAGAGTATTCAAATTCCGGTTCTGCTACTCACTAGCTATGTGTTTTGGGGAAAATATAGACTATGTTTATGCCCCTTTATGAAAGTTTCTCCTGTATTTTGTGTCATCTGTCCTTTATGTATCTTTCTTTTTCCCACTTCCACCTTAAATAGTATGTCCACCCCTGGATTAGTCTGGAATCATTTCTTTCTCTTTTTTCCCCTCCTTTATTTTTTAAACATTTTTTAATGTTTATTTGTTTTTGAGAGAGAGAGAGAAACAGAGTTGAGCAGTGGAGGGGCAGAGAGAGGGAGACACAGAATCTGAAGCAGTTCCAGGCTCTGAGCGGTCAGCACAGAGCCCGACGCGGGGCTCGAACCCACAAGCCATAAGATCATGACCTGAGCGGAAGTTGGACGCTTAATCAACTGAGCCACCCAGACGCCCCTTTTTCCTTTCCTTTATTATGTCAGCCAGTCTTTAGGCAACTATCTCTATAAGAGATCACAATTCTTATGTTTTCAAGGAATACAGCAGAAATAAATCTTACTCAAAATCCTTAATAACATAGAATGTAGCTTTCTTTCCCTCAATAACCTTGGTTCTGCCTCCTTTATTTATCCTTGTGTCCATGACTTAGCATAAATTATACCTCAAATTTATAAATTAAACCTCCAGATCAAGGCACTATCAAGAAACAATATCACATCCAGAGTTTGGTGCTGACTTCAGTGATACATGACTAAAGGGTACATGATTTGTTTACAAGCACATTTGATTCCTGTGGAAACCTAAAGTAATATGACATATGATCATGGAATACCTTGAATTTTATCAACTGATAGACTTGGTAGCAGCTATTATGCCACATACAGAATTTTTACTACAACAGATCAACAATTTCTGGCCTGAAAAGGCAGTGGAGAATGGATATACTCCCAGTGAAAAGAACTGTGAGCAGCACACATGGCTATGCATTTTGTTTGAAGGAAAATGGACTGAGGGAATGGTGTTCATGGCCTGTTGGCAAGTGGTAAAAAGCTTGATTGCTTGGTCTGAGATCTGAAAGCAGCAAGGTTGAAAGATTAGAGAATCACTAGACAGAGTTGGGTGTGTGGACATAAAGTGTTCCCTCTCTATGTCCCCAAATCACTGCCCACCAGAGAGTATCCATCTCTTGAGAGGCTTTGGATGAGTCTGGGATAATGTGCCCCATTTCTCTCCTCAGATGCTCCAGTACTTACACAGGAAACCATGAACTGAGTAGCCACATTGGCATGAATAGAGGCTTTGCATGGAACCAACAGCATGTGCTCTCTGTTGCCATGACTGTCTCTGCTGAATGTGCTGTTTTTCAGCAGCAGAGACTGATGTCAAGCCCTTAATTGGATAACATCCCTCCTGAAAATGAACCATACCACATTGAAGCAAGTTGGTTTAAAGTTTAAAGGATGCTACAGGATCTGTGTTTTGCAGGGAATTACTTAATTCTTTTTTGCTCTAAAAAGGTACTCAGGAGAAGGAAGCCTTACAAGAATTTGATTTACGTGATACCAAAGGACAAATCCAATAAATGAGTCTCTCTCTCATGAGGACACAATGGATGCTCAAAATTATTTGATGCAGAAGAATTACCCAAGGGGCTGGTCAAGCCTGAGACAGAAGATTTCCCTGAATGCATGAGAGCTCTTAAAGGCAGCCACTGCTTGTCAACTGAAACATCTGCTCATTGATGCACACTGAGGTATGGGGCACTGATTTGGGAAGAACTTGGTAAACACAAATATTATCTGCATACATAAGGGAATATTCCTTCCATTGTTAGGAATCAGTTGAAATGCATACCTTGCTGGTATTCAGTCCCAGTTTCACCTCAACTTGTCCTGATAGGTAAATGTATGTGCTCTTGAATAGGAGCAGAAAAGCCAGTCTTTAACTTGAATCTGTTCGTTTTTACCTACATACCATCACACAGTGAAATTTTCTCTTCTGAAAAATGGAAAATCTTACTTGAGGGATGCTGTCATAGGGCCCAGAATAGACAATGCATGAGATATGCAATATGTCTATAGGTCCCTATGTCAGGAATGCTGCACAGTAAAACGAAACACAACTTGGGATGAAAATGGCACAGATTTATTAAGAAATATAGGAAAGAGTTCCTGTGTCTATGAAGAAAATTCCAAGTGATCATGGAAAGAATAAAGTGGATTATATAAATCATAAATACATTAAAATGAAACATGATAAGATGATTATTATGAAGATAGTTGCAGAAACCTAAGAAAAACTCATGAGATTTGTTTGAGTTACATGTAGGGGGAAGATGAAGATCATGATTCAGTGTCAAAGCAGAGACCAATGCTTCATATTGAGGATTCACCAAAGTGGCACATGATTCATCTACACAGGAGGAAGAGAACTGGAGAAAGTACTCTGCACTCTATCAAGCTGATTCACAAGTTCTCAAACAGACATATGAGTGACAGGAATTAAGGTGATAGTATGCTGGTTCTCAGCAAAGTCTAGGAAGTGAATTTGTTCTCCAGAGCAAAGTTGGTTAACAAAGGTTCTGTGCAGAGGAGAGTGGTTTGTGAGGAGGCAGTCAGTGGCAGGAAGGCTGGCAGCAGTTAGACACACAACAAGGACCCCAGCAGGTGGTCCTATGGCAAGTGGTCTGACAGCAAGTTGGGCGGCAGCAAGGCTGGCAGCAGCTGGACCCCCAGCACGTGGGCTGGCAGCAGGTGGTCCTGCAGCACGTAGGCTGGCAGCAAGAGGAGCAGCACGAGTGGGTCATGGTGTCAGGGGTGGAGGGTGGGCAGGTCCTGTCCAGATGTGAGTTTCTCTGATTCTGGTGCCTCCTCCTGATCTGCGGCTTTTATGCATTGGATCCCCCAGAGTTAGAACAATAAGTAGGATTTACCTTGCTGTTGTTCCTGCTGTTTTCAATAGTCACTGGGGGGATAATAAAAGAGGAAGCTATTCCCTAAATGTTATTATGATCTTCAGAGAATACATGTTTAATGTGTTTCCTATTTGAGAATAACTCATGGAAACATTTTCAGATGAAAGCAAGATGGTCACATCAGCAGCAACACTCTTGCTACAATAATTTCATTATGTGATATAGTTCCCACTAGCCTGGGATGTGGTTAGTGGGTCAGTTCAGTGGTCTTTCCCCAGTGCTGGTCCTTACATTGCATGTAGATTGGGAATATTTCTGAGGTGAGGAGTGTGATGTTGATGCGCTCACAGTGATGAATTAAAATCATGCCTGAGACCAAGTCTGTTTCCTCACAAAAGCCTGATTCAATATTTTCACAGGCATCTGTCTCTTGTAGCCCCCTAGTCCATCTTGGTATCCAACTTCAATCAAAGACATGAGTGGAGGATGTCTGACGTCATTTCTTCCACATGTCAAGGCAGAATCAAGCAGATAGATAGAAGCCACAGTAGTACACTAAGACTAAGAAAGCATCAATCAACATACTTCCTGGATGACCAGTAGTCCTGATTTACCCAGAAATGAAGTCTTTCCCAGGATATGGGACTTTCAGTGATATAACTGGAGCAGTTTGGGAAAACCAGGATGAGGTGACATGACAGCATCCTTCCTTCCTTCCTTCCTTCCTTCCTTCCTTCCTTCCTTCCTTCCTTCCTTCCTCCCTCCCTCCCTCCCTCCCTCCCTTCTTCCCTTCCTTCCTTCCTTCCTCCTTCCTTCTTTCTTCTTTCCTTCCTTCTTTCTCTCTCACTCTACCTTCCTCTCTCCCTGCCTACCTCCTTCTCCTCTTTTACCTCTTCTCTTTTCCTCCTCTGTCTTCTCCTTATAAAAATTGTATCTGTCCACCATCCTTCAGAGTAAATATTGGGTGTGAGGGAAGAAAACTGTAGACTACAGATGATGTCTTGAATATGCCATCATTATAACTTGTATATTAGTGTGTTTGGGCCAATTTCTACACACCAGATCTGCATCTCTATGTCTAAGGGCTCTTTTCATGACAGTAGAATGTCATGCTGCCTGTGGGTGCCACACTGAGAAAACACTTAGCCCTTGTTCTGGAGATTTGGCTTATGCGACTTCAGGTCTCTTGCTCCTGAAATAGGGAAATCCCTGCATGGGTGTTTGACATTATTTCTGATATATTTCTCAGGATTAAGCTTCATTTGAAAACTGTGACACTGGCGTCCTCTCCATGTCACTGCCTCACACTCCTACCTGTGTGATCTGACCTCCCCAAAGAAACTACATTCACTGGATCTTTTCTTCAGAGTAGCTTCTGGGAGAAACCAAACTCTGACATTACATTACCCTGCTCAGTCTCAATTTCCTGATCTATACAATGGGAGACTTAACCTACTGTGACATTTCCTTCAAGAATTAAAATTAATGTAAATGAAGCATTTGGTCAATACCTAGCAAGTAGTAGGCAACATGAGTCATGTCAGTTCTTTAGCTGTCATGAAAACAGCCAGTTCTTAAGAACCAGTAGTAGGCAAGTTTGGTCTTAGCAGTCCCTCCAGAGCATCCTGGATACCTAGTCTCCAACATTGACATGTGTCCTGAACATGAGGCTTTACAGCTGATCAGAGGTCCCTCCACTGCTCCCAGGAGGTGACCCAGGGCATAGTCTCCTATTCCTCTCAGAGCCTGAATCAAGAATCACATTCCTGAGTGCTGAGGTAGCACCATTAGTTCAGGAACAGAAGCACCAGCCTTCTGTCTAAATGACTTCTATGAATGCCCACCTTTTTTTCTCTTTCTCCTTCCTCACATTCTTCTCCCCTCTGCAATAGGCATCTTTATTTTCCTCAAATGCTTCATAGTTCCTTCACAAAATAATGGAGGGTGTTCTGTTCCCTTAGATGGTTCAGAGCTCATGGATTACTCAAAGTCATACATGCCCATTGCATGGTCTCTCAGTCCTTGATTCATCCTTCCTTAATTGTCTGGGTAACATTTTGATCATGATGACAAATTGCCTTATAGTTGGGAAGCATAATATGTTTGGCAGAAAATTACCTCATACCTTTGTACTCTGCAATTAGGTCCTGAAAACCCAAGGAGTCATATAAGAATGTGATTTCCACAATCCAAAAACAAGTGTGTTCAGCTATGTCTCTTTCTCATGAGGATGCCACATCCTCACCTGTATGTGATGCAGAGGAGTGCTGAGGGGCTGGACAGCACCCAAGGCAACAAAGGATCCTATGATCATAAGAGCTGTAAAGGGCAGGTCCCGCTGCCCTCACATTGGCTGCTGAAGGCTGATCTGTAGGACACTGATGTCTGCAACTTAGTTCCAGACATCACCTGCATATATAGGAGAACAATACTTCCATGGTCAAAGAAGACACTAGAATGAACATCTTGCTGGTTTTAACACTCAAGGTGTTTTCTAAATCATCTGGAGTTATGAATGTAAGTGCACTTAAGCAAGGTTATAAGACGCAGTCTGAGATAGAAGTCTGTCCATATCAACATATGATATTCCCCTGTGAAATACATTCATCTGAAAATGGAGATTAAAATGTGTGGGAGCCTGTATCAGACTCCAATGGACACTGCATGTGATATGCAGTCTATGTATGAATCCCTATATTGGGAACACTGCACAATAAAACAAAGACAATATGGGACGCCATATGGTATAGGATTTATTAAGAAATATAAGTGAGACTCCCTGCATCTAAGGAGACATTGAAAGAGACCATGACAGGAAGAGAGCAGCATACAAGAACCAAGAGTACACTGAGAAAGAAAACATATTAGAGTAGACTTTCCATAGTTGCAAAAACCTGTATGTCAATTATGAGGATTTGTTTCTCTAAGGTACTTCGAGGGACAGGATGAAGATCTTGACTATGCACTCAAAACAGGCCTCATGACAGGATCAGAATGCATGAAGCTGGCAGGTGACCCATAAGAAGATGGAAGAAGAGAACCAGGGAGAGGGAGTCCACACTTTATCAAGCTGATTCACAAGCTTGTAAAAAAGAGAGATAAATAACAGAGATATTGGGTATTGCATGCTGGCTTTCTGCAACGTTGAGCAGTGACTATTTCCCAAATGGTAAATCAGATGGTGGTTCTTGGCGAGGCAATCAGCAGCAGGAAGGCTGGCAGCAGGATCCAGAGCCCTGGGCTAGGCACCCAGGCAGGCAGCAGCAGGTGGGGTGGTAGCAGGTTCTCGTGCAGTACACGGGGGTACAGCAAACTGGCTGGCAGCAGTGGGACCCACAGCAGTTTTGTCCACAGCCGCTGGACCCACAGCCGCTGGACCCACAACAACTGGGCTGGCAGCAGGTGGTCCGGCAGCAGGTGGTGTGACAGCAAGTTGGGCGGCAGCAAGGCTGGCAGCAGCTGGACCCACAGCCGCTAGACCCACCGCAGCTGTGTCCACAGCCGCTGGACCCACAGCAGCTGGGCTGGCAGCAGGTGGTCCGGCAGCAGGTGGTTTGACAGCAAGTTGGGCGGCAGCAAGGCTGGCAGCAGCTGGACCCACAGCCGCTGGACCCACAGCATGTGGGCTGGCAGCAGGTTGTCCGGCAACAGGTGGTCCTGCAGCACGTAGGCTGGCAGCAAGAGGAGCAGCACGAGTGGGTCATGGTGTCAGGGGTGGAGGGTGGGCAGGTCCTGTCCAGAGGTGAGGTTGTCAGATTCTGGTGCCTCCTCTGGATCTGGGGCTTTTATGCGCTGGACCCCCAAAGTTTAGACCAATGGGCAGGACTTTCCTTGTTGGTGTTTACATTGTTTTCCATAGTCACTAGAGGAATTGTAAAAAAGGAAGTTGTTTCCTAAATATTATGAATTTTTACAAAATAAGTGTTTAATGTGTTTCCTATTTGAGAATAACAAATAGAAACATTTTCAGATTAAAGGAAATTTGTCACATCAGCAGCATCATTCTTGCTTCAATGATCATTGCATCCATCATGTGATCAAGTTCTGCTGGTCTGGGTAGGGTCAGAGCAGTGTTCCCTCCCCAGCCTTGGTCCTTACGTTATATTTGGTTTGGGAGTATCCCCAAGGTGAGGGGCATGATGCTGATATGCTCACTGGGACAGATTTAGTAGATCCCTGAGCCCAGGTTGGTTTCCCCACAGAAGCCTGATTCAAGACTCCCACAGGCATATCTGTCTCTTGTAACACTCTACCCCACCTGTGTATCCCAGTTCAATCAAAGACTCTTGGGTGAGATGTCTGGCATCATCTCTTTCATATGGCAAGGTATAACCAAAGTAGGTGGGTAGAAGCAGCAGCAGTTTACTGGGACTAAGCAAGCATCAGTTAATGTATCTCCTCATGACCAGTAATTTTGATTTATCTTGGAACAAATGGTTTCCCAGGATTTGCAGACTTCAGTTAAATAACTGGGTTAGTGGGCCAACCAGGATGAGTTGGCGACTTTACTTCTAACCTTGTTAACCAGCAGAGTGTGTGGCCTCACCTCACTGATAGCATATTTTCAGTTAATATTTGTTGTTTATATTTCTTTTTTATTTGCTTTCATTTGATATGGGAATTGGATTAGTTAAGGTGATACTTATTTTATCTTTTGGATCTAACATGTTTAAAAATTTTTAGGTATACCATTCATTTAAAAAGTGTGCAAGTTATTAATCCATCTTGATAGATTATCACAAAATGAACACACCCATATCAATATGACCAGAATAAGAAATAGAAATTAAATTCAGTCTCTCTAATTTATACTTCTTCACTTATCCCCAAAGGTGACTAATCACTGTGTTGACTTGTAACCGTATAGGTCAGTTTGGGCTTTTTAAAACCTTCATATATATGAAATAGTATAGAGTTGGCTCCCTTTACATTATGATTGAGAGACTACCAATGTAATTATTTGTTGTTTATTCTTTGTCATTGCTGTTTCTTTCACTGAATGAATATGACATAATTAGTTTCTTGACTTTCCTGTTGATAAACATGTAAGTTTTTTGAAGTTTGGGACTATTAAAAAATAGTGCTTCTATGAATGTTTCTTTGCAGGTTGTTTGGTAAACATATATAAACATATCTTTGGAATCCACCTAGGAGCAGATTGCGGATAGAATTGCTTGGTCAAAATATTTATCTCATTTCTGTTTCGTGTGCATGTCAATCTTTTGATTTTTCTGGAAATTTTTCTTATTTCTTTCCCATTATGGATGGGCCAAGTTGAAGGCAGAAACCTTCTTTAAAAGACCACAATTATTATATTTTCAAGTTTTACCACAAAACACATTGAATCCATTGTGCTTATTTTTAGTAGAGTAGTTTCTTCTCCCTTCATTCTTCCTGTGATAATCTGGCATTTTGTTTGTGTTGTTTAACTCTATATCCCTGACTCAATATAAATTGTACTTCAAATTTAAAAATTATAAGCCTACATGTTCTCATTCTCCCTCCCAAAGTCCATATATTATAGAGAAAGGATAACAGTATGTGAAAACAATAGTCATTCATATGTCATTGACCATAACATTTTTCCCCTTGGCCTTTTTATGGCATTATATGTAAGCAAGTGCCAAGGTTAACCTCGCTAGATAAGGTGTTTTCTAGAAATGCAGTGTTTTGTAGTGGCCTACAGAACATGAACTGAGGATTCTAGAACTGCCTGGTAGACTACTGTGAATAGAGTCAAAAGGTTCAGAGAAACATATATGTTAGAATGGATTTATTTCATATCAGCCCACAAACTAATCATGTTCCCTGAGAGGTCCCAAAAGAGATTCCTTCACAGAAGCAGTAAAACATATGCATCATTGAAAAGGCCAGTGGTGGTAGTCATCTGTGGCCAGGATTGATGGTATAAACTGATGATGGAGAACTGGGAAATGGGGGATGACAGAGAGCAGAGTTGTGGTAGATATAATTACTAAAATAGGAAGAAATGTCAATCAGTGGTCCTCGACTCACAGAGATCTGACTAATAGACTATGGCTTCCTTAAGGGTGAGGTAATTATGCAGCCAACAAGAGTATTACGCTGACACCAGTATATACACTGGAAAAGGATCAAGGACAGGTGAATCAGAGGCTGCTGTTAGTGACTTCAATAGAAAATGATGACCTCCCATTCAGTTTCCAGACCCAAGTCAGTTCTCAGACTAGAGCCCTTCGATTGAAGGAGAGGGTTAGTCTTCTTGAGAAAGATACTGCAAGAATGAAGTGTGTGTGTGTGTGTGTGTGTGTGTGTGTGTGTGTGTAGCATTGTTTCCCCCCAGTCCTTCCACAACGGATTTATAATCATATGCCAGAGTAACTGTACACTTGGGAAAGGTGAGAACCCAGATATATCTAAAGGTGTTGGATTCAGAGTTTGAGCAGACACTGATACCAGGACTCCTTGTGTTAAAATGCATGCATATGGAGGCCAGGTAATAAATGGAGTTCTGATTCATGTCCATCTCATGTGGGTCTAATTAGTATTAAGGTCCACTTTATACTCATTTCCCTTCTACTTGAGTAGGTAGTGAGTGACAGAATCCTTCCATTGTGTATCATTTGGGTCCTCTGAGAATCAGACACTGAAACAGTGGTAAGAATGTAAGAAATTCACTGGGGAGTGATGCCTATGAAAGGTTTAAAAAGAATGGGGGAAATAAGGTGGATTAGACAGCAAAAACCTACAGACTGCCATGTAGATGCAACATCTTTCAAAAAAAAGTACGAAAGAGGCAGCATTAGGCAAGGAGGATATAAGACTGCCATGCAGGTCTAACAAAACATTGCTCAACCCAATGGAGATATCCAGAGCAAAGATAGCCATTAACAAGTCTCATGTTGGGAAGAAAATGCTAGGCCCTAGTACCTTCATGGTGTGCAATTATCCAGGAGTTTACAGAAAGAACAGGGCCTTATCTGTAAAGCTGATGTAGATCCTGAAGTTGCTAACAGTTGGAAACTCAGCTACCTGCACTCTTTGCAGCAGAAGTACATCTCCAGACATGTGAAATGAAAACCATAATAGAAACAAAGGCGAAATAAGAGCCCCTAAAAATTCCTCGCTTCCTGATCAATGTATTAACCAGAAGCAATAGCAATCCATGGAGTTTGGTGCTTCCTCAAAGACTTAAAGAATACAGGGATGGTAGCTCCCAGCACAACTGTATTTGATTGCCTGTCTGGCCCCTGCAAAAACCTAAAGGATCATGGTATATAATTATGGAATACCTTAAATTAAATCAATTGATAGACCCATTAATAGCTATTTTTTTCTACAATAGTTCACCTTCTAACTTATGAGGATAAGGCCCCAATAATAGTGTTGATACTCTTTTAATAAGAGACAGAGACCAAAGCCCTCTCACTCTCTCCTTGCCATTTGAAGATACAGACATAAAGCAGCCATCAGCAAACCAGGAAGAAGGTCCAACTAAACATGTAATCAGCCAGCACTTTGATCTTTGACTTATCAGCCTCCAGAACTGTGGCATATAAATATTACTGTGTGATCCAACCAGTCTATGGAAGTTCATTATACCACCTGAAACTGACTGGCACAACCAATCATGTATCTTTGATCTCAGTGTGCTCAAGCCAACTTCCAGTTGCCACATATACATCTCTGTGTCTAAGGGTTCTCTTCATACAACAGCAGAAAGTCATGCTGTCTGTGCATACCATGTTGAGAAAAACACAACCAATGATTTTGGAGAGTTGTCTATGAAGATTCCGTCTCCATTTTCATCAGGTAGGTAACTCTAAAATGTATATTTTACATCATTTCTGATAATTTTCACTCAGGTATAATCAGTTGCAAACAGTGATAGTAGATTCTTGTGCACCCTTACTCACCCCATTTCTTCAATTCTCTGTTAGTGTGCAGTGCGCATCCTAAACAAACTGTATTTTATTCTTTTTCTCAAAATATATTCTCTGAGATTACAAACTATGACTTTACCTCTCTTGGTCTTAATTTCTTCTTTTCTAAAATATTTAGAATATTTACACTTCCTTGAAAGTTTATTCAGAATTAAAGATAATGTACATAGAGCATTTGTTTAATACCTAACAAGTAGTAGACAATACACGTTGTGTCATTTCCTCATCCCATAACCTAAACACCTAGCTCTTAAGACCCATCGGTAGATACGTTTCACTTTGTCAGTCTTGCCAGAGCATCCCGGATACCTAGAACTCAAACATTGGCATGTGCCCTGGATATGAGGCTTCACAGCTCATCAGAGATCCCTCAACTGCTCCCAGGAGGTGACTCAGGGATTAAGTTACCTATTCTTCTTAGAGCCTCAATCAAGCCTCACATCCCTGTGTGCTGAGGCAGCACCATTAGTTCAGGACCAGAACTGCCAGCCTTCTATCACAACCCCTATGAATGTCCACATCATTTTCTCTTTATCCTTCTTCACATTCTTCTCACTTCCCTGGAACAGGCATCTTTTTCTCCCCTCAAATGCTTCACAGTTCCTTCACAAAATACCGGAGGTTGTTCTGTTCCCGTAGGTGGTTCAGAGCTCATGGATTACTCGAAGTCTACATCCCCAAGCATGACCTCTCAATCCCTGACGTCGTCCTTCCTTAATTGTTTTGGTAGCATTTTTTTAAATATGAAATTGATTGTCAAATTGGTTTCCATACAACACCCAGTGCTCATCCCAACAGGTGCCCTCCTCAATACTCATCACCCACCCTCCCCTCCCTCCCACCCCCCATCAACCCTCAGATTGTTCTCAGTTTTTAAGAGTCTCTTATGGTTTGGCAGCATTTTGATCACAATGACAAATTGCTTTACCGTTGGGGAGCAAAATATGTTTGGCATAAAATTACCTGATACCTTTTTACTCTGCCATTAGGTCCTGAGGACCAGGAAGTCATACAAGAATGTGATTTTCATGACCCAAACACAATTGTGCTCAGCTGTGTCTCTTTCTTGTGAGGACACTGGATGCTCACATGTATCTGATGCAGAGGAGTGCAGAGGGGCTGGACAGCACCCAAGGAAACAAAAGGATCCTGTATTCACAAGAGCTCTAAAGGGCAGGTCTCGCTGCTCTGACACGTGGCTGCTATTGGATGATTTGTAGGGAACTGATGTCTACAACTTAGTGCTAGATGTCACCTGCATATATAGGAAAACAGTACTTTTGTGGTCAAAGAAGACACTCAGATGAACATCTTGCTAGTGCTTAGTCCCAGGGTTTTTCTAACTCATCAGGAGATATGAATGTAAGTGCACCTCAGTAAGGGCAAAAGACAGAGTCTGGGATCTTAGTCTGTCCATATCGCTTATGACATTCCACTGTGAAATTTCATCACCTGAAAATGGAGATCATGATTTGTGGAGGACTGTATGAGGCTCTAATTAGACATTGCATGTGATATTCCACCTGTGTATAAATCCTTACATGGGGAACACTATAAAAAAAAAAAAAAGACAAGTGGCACCTTGGTGGCTCAGTAAGTTGAACATCCAACTCTTGATTTAGGCTCAGGTCATGATCTCATGCTCAGCATGGACCCTACTTCAGATTCTCTTTCTCCCTCTCTCTCTGCCCCTCCCTCGGTCTCTCTCTCTATCAAAATAAATAAATGTTTAAAAAAAAGACTTGAAAAAATAAAATAAATTTTAAAAATTAAAAAAAAGACATTATGAGATGACAAATGGATTTATTAAAAAATATATGTGAGGCACCTAGGGAGACATTCAAAGGGATCATGACAGGAAGAAAGCAGCATACAAGAACCATCAGTGCACCGAGAAAGAAAAAATATTAGTGCACACTTCCCATTTTTGCAAAAACTTAAGTGTCAGTTATGTGGGTTTGTTTCTCCAAAGTACTTGGAGGGACAGGATAAAGATCTTGACTACAGAATTAGGCAGAAATCATGGCTGTACGAGGATGTGTAAAGCTGGCATGTGAGCCTTAAAGAGGAAGGAAGAAGATAATCAGGGAGAAGTAGTTGACTTTCATCAAGCTGATTCACAAGCTTGTAAACAGGCAGATGAGTAACAGAAATGTTTGTGATTGCATGCTGGTTTTCAGCAATGTTTGACAGTGACTTTGTTTCCCAAACAAAAATCAGTGTTGTGACCAGATGGTGGTTCTTGGCGAGGCAATCAGCAGCAGGAGGGCTGGCAGCAGGATCCAGAGCCCTGGGCTAGGCACCCAGGCAGGCAGCAGCAGGTGGGGTGGTAGCAGGTTCTCGTGCAGTACACAGGGGTACAGCAAACTGGCTGGCAGCACTGGGACCCACAGCAGTTTTGTCCACAGCCATTGGACCCACAGCCGCTGGACCCACAACAACTGGGCTGGCAGCAGGTGGTTTGACAGCAAGTTGGGCGGCAGCAAGGCTGGCAGCAGCTTGACCCACAGCCGCTAGACCCACCGCAGTTGTGTCCACAGCCGCTGGACCCACAGCAGCTGGGCTGGCAGCAGGTGGTCCGGCAGCAGGTGGTCCTGCAGCACATAGGCTGGCAGCAAGAGGAGCAGCACGAGTGGGTCATGGTGTCAGGGGTGGAGGGTGGGCAGGTCCTGTCCAGAGGTGAGGTTGTCAGATTCTGGTGCCTCCTCCGGATCTGGGGCTTTTATGCACTGGACCCCCAAAGTTTAGACCAATGGGCAGGACTTTCCTAGTTGGTGTTTACATTTTGTCCATAGTCACTGGGGGAATCATAAATGAGGAAGTTGTTTCCTAAATGTTAAGAATCATTACAAAATAAGTGTTTAATGTGTTTCCTACTTGAGAATAACTCATACAAACATTTTCAGATGAAAGGAAAGTGATCACATCAGCAGCATTGTTCTTGCTTCAATGATCATCACATCGTGTAATCTAGTTTCTGCTGGTCTGGGTAGGGTCAGAGCAGCTGTCCCTCCCCAGCTTTGGTCCTAGATTATATGTGGATTAGGAGTACCCGTGAGGTGAGGGGCATGATGCTGATATGCTCACTGGGACAAATTTAGTAGATGTGTGAGCCCAGGCCTGTGCCCCCCCAAAAGCCTGATTCAAGACTCCCACAGGCATATCTATCTCCTGTAACACCCTACCCCACTTGTATGCCAGTTCAATCAAAGACAATTGGGTAGCAGATATCTGGCCTCATCTTCTCCATATGGCAAGACATAACCAAAGCAAGTGGGAAGAGGCATCAGCAGTACACTGGGACTTAGCAAACATCAGTTAGTGTACCTCCTATTGACCAGTAGTCCTGATTTACCTAGGCTTGAGTGTTTTCTCAGAATAAGGGAATTTCAGTGGTATAACTAAGGAAGTATGGGCATACCAGGGTGATTTGGTGACTCTAGTCCTAACCTTGTTAACTAGCCTGCACAGTGCCTTCCCTGATGTAACAGATCACCTCTTTATTTATGTCAGTTCTTTTTCTTTCTTCCTCCCTTTGTTCCTTCACTTGTTTGTTTGTTCCTTTCTTCCTTCCTTCCTTTCTTCCTTCCTTCTTCCTTCCTTCATTCCTCTCATATCTTCCTTCTTCCTTTCTTTTGTTCTTTTGTTCTTGCTTTTTTTTATTTCTTTTCTTTCTTTCTTTCTTTCTTTCTTTCTTTCTTTCTTTCCTTCTTCCCTTCCCTCTTTCTTTCTTTCTTTCTTTTTCTTTCTTTCTTTCTTTCTTTCTTTCTTTCTTTCTTTCTTTCTTTCTTTCCCTTTCTTTTCCTTCCTTCCTCCCTGGTTCCCTCTCTCCCTCCCTTCATCACTCTCTTTCCCTCCATTCCTTTCCTTCCTTCAAACTGTTATTTTCTTTCTCCAATTTTCCTTTTATACCTTTCATTCCTTCTTCCTTTTTTGTCTTTCTTCCTTTTCCTCTCTTTTCTTTTCTTTTCCTCCCTCCTTCCTTTTCCTGTGTTTCCTCTTGATGCCTCCCTACTCCTGCTTCTGCCCTCCATCTTCTATTGTCTTATTGTTCTGTATCTTCAAGAAATTGCATCTGCCCACCAATAGAATTAAGAAAATGTTGAAATGAGTGGTGAAAATGATAGATTGCCAAAGGTGTCTTGACTACACCAGGGCTATGTCTTGGATATTAGTATGTTTAGGATAATGTACCTACCATATCTGCACCTCTATGCCTAAGTGCTCTTTTCATGCACAGCAGAATGTCAGGCTGCCTGAGCATGCCACATGGAGAAAAACACTCCACCCGTGCTTCTGGAGAGTTGGTTTATAAAGACTCCCGCTCCCTCATTGCTGAAATAGGAGAATCTCAACGTGTGTGTGTGTGTGTGTGTGTGTGTGTGTGTGTGTGTGTGTGATTTCTGAGATATCTTTCAGGTTAAAGCTTTAGTTGCAAACTGTGATGCTGGTCTCAGAGTGCTTCTTCCCTGTAACATTTCGCTACGCTCCGACCAGTGTGATGTGACCTCCCCAAAGAAACCACATTCCCAGACTCTTTTATTCAGGGTAGTTTCTGAGAGAAACCAAACTCTGACATTCCTTTACCCCACTCAGTCTCAATTTCCTCACCTCTACAATGGGAACCTTAATACCTACTTTGCAAATCCCTCCAAGAATTAAAGGGAATGCTCAGGAAGGATTTAGTCCACATCCAGCAAGTATTCGGAAACATGGATCGTGTCAGGTTTTCATCTCATTTTGCCAACATGGCGCTCTTGAGAACTGGCAGCGGTAGGCACGTTTGGCCTCGGCAGTCTCTCCAGAGCATCCTGGGTACCTAGTCTCCAATGGTGGCATGTGTCCTGCATAGGGGCCTTCGAAGCTCATCAGAGGTCCCTCCACTGCTCCCACGAAGTGACCCGGGGCCCTGTCTCCTATTCCTCTCAGAGCCTGAATCGGCCTCATAGCCCTGAGTGCTGAGTTGGCACCAGTAGTTCAGGACCAGAAGCAGCAGACTTCGTTTTTGACTCCTAGGAATGCCCACGTTGTTGTCTCTTTTTTCTTCCTCACATTCTCCTCACCCCCACGGAGCAGGCATCATTTTTCCCCCCTCGGTTGCTCACACTTCCTCTACAATATACCAGAGCTTATTCTGTTTCCTTAGATGATTCAGAGCTCGTGGATTCCTCAAGTCCTACATGCCCATTGCACGATCTCTCTGGCCCTGACACCATGCTTCATCAACTCTCTGGGCAGCATTTTGATCACAATGACAAACTGCCTTACAGGAGGGGAGATACATAGGTTTGGCAGAAAATCACATGATGCCATTTTACTATACCATTAGGTCCTGGGGACGAGGAGGCCAAACAAGAATGTGATTTGCACGACCCAAACACAAGCGTGTTCAGCTGCCTCTGTTGCTCACGAGGACACCGCAGGCTCACCTGTATGTGAGGCAGAAGAGTGCTGAGGGGCTGGATGCCACCCAAGGCAACAAGAGCATCCTGTGTTCCCCAGAGCTCTAAAGGGCAGGTCCCGCTGTCCTCACATATGGCTGCTGTGGCTGAGTTGTAGGACACTGATGTCTACAACGTAGTGCCAGTGATGGCCCGCCTGTACAGGAGAGTAACACTTCTGCAGTCAAAGAAGTTCTCGGATGGACATCTTGCTGGTGCTGAGACTAAGGGTGTCTGCTACCATGTCTGGAGATCTGAACGTAAGTGCGCTTCAGCAAGCGCCCAAACCACAGTCTTGGATGCGAGTGTGTCCATGTCAGCTGTGGGACATTCCACCGTGAAATCTCCTCAGCTGAAAATGTGCATAATGACTTGTGGAGGACTGTGTATGGCTCCACACGGACACTGCATGTGATGTAAAATGTACGTACAAATCCTTGCATTGGAAACGGTACAAAAACACAAAGACACTGGATTATCTGTTTTTCGGGTGTTGAGTTTGGTAAGTTCTTCATAGATTTTGGATACTAGCCCTTTATCCAGTATGTCATTTGCAAATATCTTTTCCCATTCCATCGGTCGTCTTTCAGTTTTGTTGATTGTTCCCTTTGCGGTGCATACGGGTTTTATCTTGATGAGTTCCCAATAGTTCATTTTCGCTTTGAATTCCCATGCCTTTGGAGATGCTTTGAATAAGAAATTGCTGTGACTGAGGTTGAAGAGGTTGTTGCCTGTTTTCTCCTCTAGGGTTTTGATGGTTTCCGGTCTCATATTTAGGTCTTTCATCCATTTTGAGTTTGTTTTTGTGTATGGTAAAAGAAAGTGGTCTAGTTTCATTCTTTTGCATGTTGCTTTCCAGTTCTCCCAGCACCATTTGCCAAAGAGACTGTCTTTTTCCCATTGAATACTCTTCCCTGCTTTGTCAAAGATTAGTTGGCCATACATTTGTGGGTCCAATTCTGGATTCTCTATTCTGTTCCATTGGTCTGTGTGTCTGTTTTTGTGCCAACACCATAGTGTCTTGATGATTACAGCTTTGTAGTAGAAGCTAAAGTCTGGGATTGTGATGCCTCCTGCTTTGGTTTTCAGTATTTCTTTTCAGTATTACTTTGGCTCTTCAGGGTCTTTTGTGGTTCCATACAAATTTTAGGACTGTTTCTTCTAGCTTTGAAAAGAGTGCTGGTGCAATTTTGATTGGGATTGCATTGAATGTGTAGGTTGCTTTGTGTAGTATTGACATTTTAACAATATTTATTCTTCCAACCCATGAGCATGGAATGCTTTTCCATTTCTTTGCATCTTCTTCAATTTCCTTCATAAGCTTTCTCTAGTTTTCAGCATACAGATCTTTTACCTCTTTGGTTAGGTTTATTCCTAGGGATTTTATCGTTCTTGGTGCAGTTGTAAGTGGGATCAGTTTCTTTATTTCTCTTTCTGTTGCTTCACTATTGGTGTCTAAAAACTCAATGGATTTCTGTACCTTGATTTTGTACCCTGCGACTTTGCTGAATTCATGTATCAGTTCTAGGGGGTCTTCTTTTGGAGTCTTTTGGGTTGTCCATGTAGAGTACCATGTCGTCTGCAAAAAGGGAAAGTTTGACTTCCTCTTTGCCAATTTTCATGCCTTTTATTTCATTTTTGCTGTCCGATTGCTAATGCTAGGGCTTCCAACACTATGTTAAACAACAGTGGTTAGAGTGGACATGCCTGTCGTGTTCCTGCTCTCACGGGGAACACTCTCAGTTTTTCCCCATGGAGGATGATATTAGCTGTGGGCTTTTCATATATGGCTTTTATGATGTTTAAGTATGCTCTTGACACAATGGACAGAAGACACAAATAGACACTTTTCCAAAGAAGACATCCAGATGGCCAACAGACACATGAAAAGATGCTCAGCATCACTCCTCATAAGGGAAATACACATCAAACCACACTGAGATACCACCCTACACCGGTCAGAGTGGCTAAAGTGAACAAATCAGGAAACTACATGTGCTGGCAAGGATGTGGAGAAACAGAACCCTCTTGCACTGTTGGTGGAAATGCAAAGTGGGGCAGCCGCTCTGGAAAACAGTGTGGAGGTTCCTCAAAAACATAGAACTACCCTATGACCCAGCAGTAACACTTCTAGGAATTTACCCAAGGGATACAGGAGTGCTGATGCTGGGGGCACATGACCCCAATGTTTCTAGCAACACTTTCAACAATAGCCAAAATATGGAAAGAGCCTACATGTCCATCAACTGATGAATGGATAAAGAAGATGTGATTTATATATACAATGGAATACCACTTGACAATGAGAAGAATGAAATCTGGCCATTTGCAGCCACATGAATGCAACTGGATGCATTACGCTGAGTGAAATCAGTCAGTCAAAGAAGGACAGATCTCCTATGTTATCACTCATATGTGGATCTTGAGAAACTGAACAGAAGTCCGTGGGGGAAGGCAAGGTCAAAAACAATAGTTACAAACAGAGAGAGAGGGAGGCAAACCACACGAGACTCTGAAATACAGAGAACAAACTGAGGATGGATGGCAGGGGTGCGGGAGAGGGGGAAATGGGTGATGGGCATTGAGGAGGGCCCTTGTTGGGATGAGCACTGGGTGTTGTATGTTAGCCAATTGGAAAATAAACTATATTAAAATAATAAAATGAAATAAAATAAAATAAAATAAAATAAAATAAAATAAAATAAAATAAAATAAAAAACAAAGACAATAGGTGATTCCAAATGATAGAGAATTTATTAAGAGATACAGGTGAGACTCCCCACGTCTAGGGAGACATTGAAAGGGAACATGACAGGCAGCAAGAGGCATACAAGCTTCTTGAGTACACCGAGAAAGAAAACATACCCGTGTGGGCTTTCAGTAGTTTCCACGAGTTATAGGTCATTCCTGAGGAGTTGTTTTGCTAACATATTTAGAGGGACAGGATAAAGTTCTTGACTATGGAGACCAAACAGAGATCCTCACTCTGTATCAGGATGGGTGAAGCTGGCACATGACCCAGAGGAAGGAAAGAAGAAGCGAATCAGGGAGAAGCGGTCCACACTTCATCAGGGTGATTCACAAGATTGTAAACAGGCGGATGAATAACCGAGATGTTGGGGATTGCGGGCTGGCTTTCCACAACGCTTGGCAGTGACCAGTTCCCAAGTGGCAAGTCACATGGTGGTTCATGGCGAGGCAATCAGCAGCAGGAAGGCTGGCAGCAGGATCCAGAGCCCTGGGCTAGGCACCCAGGCAGGCAGCAGCAGGTGGGGTGGTAGCAGGTTCTCGTGCAGTACACGGGGGTACAGCAAACTGGCTGGCAGCAGTGGGACCCACAGCAGTTTTGTCCACAGCCGCTGGACCCACAGCCGCTGGACCCACAACAGCTGGGCTGGCAGCAGGTGGTCCGGCAGCAGGTGGTGTGACAGCAAGTTGGGCGGCAGCAAGGCTGGCAGCAGCTCGACCCACAGCCGCTAGACCCACCGCAGTTGTGTCCACAGCCGCTGGACCCACAGCAGCAGGGCTGGCAGCAGGTGGTCCGGCAGCAGGTGGTCCTGCAGCAGGTGGTGTGACAACAAGTTGGGCAGCAGCAAGGCTGGCAGCAGCTGGACCCACAGCCGCTGGATCCACAGCATGTGGGCTGGCAGCAGGTGGTCCGGCAGCAGGTGGTCCTGCAGCACGTAGGCTGGCAGCAAGAGGAGCAGCACGAGTGGGTCATGGTGTCAGGAGTGGAGGGTGGGCAGGTCTTGTCCAGAGGTGAGGTTGTCAGATTCTGGTGCCTCCTCCGGTTCTGGGGCTTTTATGCGCTGGACCCCCGAGGTTTAGACCAATGGGCAAAACTTTCCTTGTTGGTGTTTACATCGTTTTCCACAGTCACTGGGGAATCATAAATGAGGAAGTTGTTTCCTAAATGTTAGGAATCGTTACAAATAAGTGTTTAATGGTTTCCTATTTGAGAATAACTCGCAGAAACATTTTCAGGTGAAAGGGAGGTGGTCACAACAGCAGCATCATTCTCATTTCAATGACCATTGCATCATGTGATCTAGTTCCTGCTAGTTAGGGTTAGAGCAGTGGTCCCTCCCCAGCTTTTATCTTTAGGTTGTATGTGGATTGGGAGTATCCTTGAGGTGATGGGCATGATGCTCTTATGTTCACAGGGACAAATTTAGTAGCTGCATGAGCCCAGGTCTGTTTCCCCACAAAAACCTGATTCAAGACTCCCACAGGCAAATCTGTCTCTCATAGCACCTACTCAACTTGTATCCCAGTTCAACCAAAGTCTCTTGGGTAGAGGATGTCTGGCATCATCTCTTCCATGTGGCAAGACAGAACCAAAGCAGGTGGGTAGATGCAGCAGCACTACACTGGGACTAAGCCAGCATCAGTAAGTGTGAGTCCTTTTTGACCAGTACTCCTAATTTACCTAGATTGAATGCTTTCACAGGATGTGGGACTTTCAGGTGTTATAAGTGGGGCAGTATGGGCAAACCAGGGTGAATTGGTGACTTAGTCCTTACCTTGTTAGCTAGCCTTGTCAGTGTCTTCACGTAGCTGATTACACTTTTATGTACATTTGCTCTCTTTCCTTCCTTCCCTTCCCTTCCCTTCCCTTCCCTTCCCTTCCCTTCCCTTCCCTTCCCTTCCCTTCCCTTCCCCCTCCTCTCCTCTCCTCTCCTCTCCTCTGTTCTGAAGTTTCTTTCCTTTTCTTTTTCCTTTTCCTTTCTTTTTTATTTTCTTTTCTGTCTCCTTCCTTCATTTCTTCCTCTCTCCTTGCCTCCTTACTCCTCCTCCTCCCCTTCCCCTTCATCCTCCTCCATCTTATCTTTGTTTCATCCAGAAAATGTATCAGCTTATTAATCAAATTAAGAAAATGTTGGAAAGAGTGATGAAAACCATAGATTGTCCAAGATGTATTGAATACACCAGCCATATATCTCAGAAATTTGTGTGTTTGGGACAATTTCTACCCACCAGATCTGCATCTCTGTGCCTATGGGCTCTTTTCACGGACAGCACAATGTCATGCTACCTGTGTGTGCCACACTAAGAAAATACTCAACTCTTGCTTCTGGAGATTTGGTTTATAAAGACTCCAGCTCTGGGGGCGCCTGGGTGGCTCAGTCAGTTAAGTGTCTGACTTCAGCTCAGGTCATGATTTCATGGCTCGTGGGTTCGAGTCCCACATCGGGTTCTGTTCTGACATCTCAGAGCCTGGAGCCTGCTTCAGATTCTGTGTCTTCCTCTCTCTCTCTACTCCTCCCCCACTTGCACCCTGTCTCTCTCTCTCAAAAAATAAACATTAAAAAAAAAAGAACCAGCAGTAGGCAAGTTTGCCCTTGACAGTCTCTCCAGAGGATCCTGGATGCCTAAGCTCCAACGTTGGCCTGTGTCCCAGACATGACCCTTTGTAGCTCATCAGAGGTCCTTCCACTGCTCCCAGGAGGTGACCCGGAGCATAGTCTCATATTCCTCTCAGAACTCGAATCAAGCCCCACATCTCTGAATGCTGAGGGAGCACCATTAGTTCAGGACCAGAAGCACCAGCCTTCTGTCCATCATGACTCCTATGAATGTCCACATTTTTTTCTCTTTCTTCTTTCTCACATTCTTCTCACTTCCCTGGAACAGGCATCTTTTTCCCATCAAATGCTTCATGGTTCCTTCACAAAAAAAATGGAAGGTGTTCTGTTCCTTAGATGGTCCAAAGCTCATGGATTTCTCAAAGTCATACATGCCCATTGCATGGTCTCTCAGTCTCTGACATTGTTTTTCCTTAATTGTCTTGGTAACATTTTGATCATGATAACAAATTGCCTTACAGTTGGGAAGCATAATATGTTTGGCAGAAAACTAACTAATACCTTTTTACTCTGCCATTAGGTCCTGAGGACTAGGAAGCCATACAAGAATGTGATTTCTTGCACGTGATTTTTGCTTCACATGCAAAAACAAGTGTGTTCAGATGTGTCTCTTTCCCATGAGGACACCACCTGCTCACCTATATCTGATGCAGAGGTGTGCTGAGGGCCTGGGCAGCGCCCAAGGCAACAAAGCGATCTTGTGTTCACAAGAGCTCTACAGGGCAGGTCCCGCTGCCCTCATATGTGGCTTCTGATGTCTGAATTGTAGAACACTGATGTCTACAACTTTGACCCAGAATCACCTGCATATACAGGAAAACAATACTTATGTGGTCAAAGAAGACACTCAAATGAACATCTTGCTGGTGCTCAGACCCAGGGTGTTTTCTTTTTTTAATGTTTTTAATTTTTTTTTAATTTACACCCAAATTAGTTAGCATATAGTGCAACAATGATTTCAGGAGTAGATTCCTTAATGCTCCTTATCCATTTAGCCCATCCCATCTCCCACAACCCCTCCAGTAACCCTCTGTTTGTTCTTCATATTTAAGAGTCTCTTAAATTTTGTCCCTCCCTGTTTTTGTATTATTTTTGTTTCCCTTCCCTTATGTTCATCTGTTTTGTCTCTTAAAGTCCTCATATGAGTGAAGTCATATGATTTTTGTCTTTCTCTGACCAATTTCACTTAGCATAATACCCTCCAGTTCCATCCACATAGTTACAAATGGCAAGATTTCATTCTTTTTGATTGGAAAGTAATACTCCATTGTATATGTATACCACATCTTCTTTATCCAGTCATCCATCGATGGACATTTGGGCTCTTTCCATACTTTGGCTATTGTTGATAGTGCTGCTATAAACATTGGGATGCATATGTCCCTTCAAAACAGCACACCTATATCCCTGGGATAAATGCCTAGTAGGGCAATTGCTGGGTCATAGGGTAGTTCTATTTTTAAGTTGTTGAGGAATCTCTATACTGTTTTCCAGAGGGGCTGCCCCAGCTTGCATTCCCACCAGCAGTGCAAAAGGGTACCTCTTTCTCCGCATCCTCGCCAACATCTGTTTTTGCCTGAGTTGTTAATGTTAGCCGTTCTGACAGGTGTAAGGTGGTATCTCATGGTGGTTTTGATTTGTATTTCCCTGATGGTGAGTGATGTTGAGCATTTTTTCATGTGTCGGTTGGCCATCTGAATGTCTTCTTTGGGGAAGTGTCTATTCATGTCTTTTGCCCATTTCTTCACTGGATTATTTGTTTTGGGGGTGTTGAGTTTGATAAGTTCTTTATAGATTTTGGATACTAACCCTTTATCTGATATGTCATTTGCAAATATCTTCTCCCATTCCATGGGTTGCCTTTTAGTTTTGCTGATTGTTTCCTTTGCTGTGCAGAAGCTTATTTTGATGAGGTCCCAGTAGTTCATTTTTGCTTTTGTTTCCCTTGCTTCCAGAGACGTGTTGAGTAAGAAGTTGCTGTGGGCAAGATCAAAGAGGTTTTTGCCTGTTTTATCCTCAAGGATTTTGATGGCTTCCTATCTTACATTTAGGTCTTTCATCCATTTTGAGTTTATTTTTGTGTACGATGTAAGAAAGTGGTCCAGGTTCATTTTTTCTGCATGTTGCTATCCAGTTTTCCCAGCACCACTTGCTGAAGAGACTGTCTTTATTCCTGGATATTCTTTCCTGCTTTGTCAAAGATTAGTTGGCTATACGTTTGTGGCTCCATTTCTGGATTCTCCATTCTGTTCTATTGATCTGAATGTCTGTTCTTGTGCCAGTACCATACTGTTTTGATGATTACAGCTTTGTAGTATAGCTTGAAGTCTGGGATTGTGATGCCCCCTGCTTTGGTTTTCTTTTTCAAGATTGCTTTGGCTTTTCAGGGTCTTTTCTGGTTCCATACAAATTTGAGGATTACTTGTTCTAGCTCTGTGAAGAATGCTGGTGTTATTTTGATAGGGATTACATTGAATATGTAGATTGCTTTGGGTAGTATTGACATTTTAACAATATTTGTTCTTCCTACCCAGGAGCATGGAATCTTTTTCCATTTTTTTGTGTCTTCTTCAATTTCTTTCATAACCTTTATATAGTTTCCATTGTATAGATTTTTCACCTCTTTGGTTAGATTTATTCCTAGTTATTTTATGGTTTTGGGGGCAATTTTAAATGGGATCGATTCCTTGATTTCTCTTTCTGTTGCTTCATTGTTGGTGTATAGGAATGCAACCAATTTCTGTGCATTGATTTTATATCCTGCAACTTTGCTGAATTCATGAATCAGTTCTAGCAGTTTTTTGGTGGAATCTTTTGGGTTTTCCATATAGAGTATCATGTCATCTGCAAAGAGTGAAAGTTTGGCTCCCTCCTGGCCTTTTATTCCTTTTATTCCTTTTATGCCTTTTATTCCTTTGTGTTGTCTGATTGCTGAGACTAAGACTTCCAATACTATGTTGAATAACAGTGGTGAGAGTGGACATCCCTGTCGTGTTCCTGACCTTAGGGGGAAAGCTCTCAGATTTTCCCCATTGAGGATGATATTAGTGTTGGGTTGTTCATATATGGCTTTTATGATCTCAAGGTATGATCCTTCTATCCCTACTTTCTTGAGGGTTTTTATCAAGAAAGGATGCTGTATTTTGTCAAATGCTTTCTCTGCATCTATTGAGAGGATCATATGGTTCTTGAACTTTCTTTTATGATGAACTTTGATATGATGAATCACATTGTTTTACAGATATTGAACCAGCCCTGCATCCCAGGTATAAATCCCACTTGGTCGTGGTGAATAATTTTTTTAAGTATTTTGGATCCAGTTGGCTAATATCTTGTTGAGGATTTTTGCATCCATGTTCATTAGGTAAATTGGTCTATAGTTCTCCTTTTTTGTTGGGTTGGTTTTGGAATCAAGGTAATGCTGGTTTCATAGAAAGGGTATGAAAGTTTTCCTTTCATTTCTATTTTTTTGGAACAGCTTCAAGAGAATAGGCATGAACTCTTCCTTAAATGTTTGGTAGAATTCCCCTGGAAAGCCATCTGGCCCTGGACTCTTGTTTTTTGGGAGATTTTGATTATTAATTCAATTTCTTTACTGGTTATGGGTCTGTTCAAATTTTGTTTCTTCCTGTTTCAGTTTTGGTAGTGTATATGTTTCTAGTAATTTGTCCATTTCTTCCAGATTGCCCATTTTATTGGCATATAATTGCTCATAGTATTCTCTTATTAATGTTTTTATTTCTGCTTTGTTGGTTGTGATCTCTCCTCTTTAATTCATGATTTTATTTATTTGGGTCCTTTCCTTTTTCTTTTTGATCAAACTGGCTAGGGGTTTATCAATTTTGTTAATTCTTTCAAAGAACCAGCTTCTGGTTTCATTGATCTCTTCTACTGCTTTTTGATTGCTATAGCATTAATTTGTGCTCTAATCTTTATTATTTCCTGTCTTCTTCTGGTTTTGGGTTTTATTTGCTGTTCTTTTTTCAGCACTTTAAAGTGTAAGGTTAGGTTGTGTATCTGAGACCTTTCTTCCTTCTTTAGGAAGGCCTGGATTGCTATATACTTTCCTCTTATGACCATCTTTGCTGCATCCCAGAGGTTTTGGGTTGTGGTGTTATCATTTTCATTGGATTCCATATACTTTTTAATTTCCTCTTTAACTTCTTGGTTAGCCCATTCATTCTTTAGTAGGATGTTCTTTAGTCTCCAAGTATTTGTTACCTTTCCAAATCTTTTCTTGTGGTTGATTTCGAGTTTCATAGTGTTGTGGTCTGAAAATATGCACGGTATGATCTCGATCTTTTTGTGCTTGCTGAGGGATGATTTATGTCCCAGTATGTGGTCTATTCTGGAGAACATTCCATGTGCACTGGAGAAGAATGTATATTCCACTGCTTTAGGATGAAATGTTCTGAATATATCTGTTAAGTCCATCTGGTCCAGTGTGTCATTCAAAGCCATTGTTTCCTTGTTGATTTTCTGATTAGATGATGTGTCCATTGTTGTGAGTGGGGTTTTGAAGTCTCCTACTATTTTATGGTATTACTGTCAATGAGTTTCCTTATGTTTGTGATTAATTGATTTATATATTTGGTGCTTTCACATTTGGCGCATAAATGTTTACAATTGTTAGGTCTTCTTGGTGGATAGACCCCTTGATTATCATATAATGCCCTTCTGCATCTCTTGATACAGTCTTTATTTTAAAGTCTAGATTGTCTGATATAAGTATGGCTACTCTGGCTTTCTTTTGTGTGATAGATGGTTCTCCATCCCCTTACTTTCAATCTAAAGGTGTCTTTAGGTCTAAAGTGGGTCTCTTGTAAACAGCATATAGGCGGGTCTTGTTTTCTTATCCGTTCTGTTACCCTATGTCTTTTGATTGGAGCATTGAGTCCATTGACTTTTAGAGTGAGTACTGAAAGATGTTAATTCATTGCCATTATGTTGCTTGTAGAGTTGGGGTTTCTGGTGGTGGTCTCTGGTCCTTTCTAACCTTTGTTGCCTTTGGTATTTATTTGTTTGTTTGTTTGTTTATTCATCTTTTGTCCCCTAAGAGAGTCCCCCTTAAAATTTCTTGCAGGGCTGGTTTAGTGGTCACAAACTCCTTTAATTTTTGTTTGTCTGGGAAACTTTTTATCTCTCCTTCTATTTTGAATGATAGCCTTGCTGGATAAAGAATTCTTGGCTGCATATTTTTCTGATTCAGCACATTGAATATATCCTGCCACTCCTTTCTGGCTTGCCAAGTTTCTGTGGACAGGTCTGCTGCAAACCTGATCTGTCTTCCCTTGTAGGTTTAGGACTTTTTTTACCTTGCTGCTTTCATGATTCTCTCCTTGCCTGAGTATTTTGTGAATTTGACTATGATATGCCTTGTTGGTGGTCAGTTTTTATTGAATCTAATGGGAGTCCTCTGTGCTTCCTGGATTTTGATGTCTGTGTCTTTCTCCAGGTTAGGAAAGTTTTCTGCTATGATTTGCTCACATAACCCTACTACCCCTATTTCTTTCTCTTCCTCTTCTGGGATCCCTGTGATTATGATGTTGTTCCTTTTTAATGAGTCACTGATTTCTCTAATTCTTAAATCGTTCTCTTTTGCCTTAATCTCCCTCTTTTTTTTCTGCTTCATTATTCTTTGTAAGTTTCTTCTCTATATCGCTGATTCTCTGCTCTGCCTCATCCATCCTTGCCGCTGCAGCATCCATTCGAGATTGCAGCTCAGCTGTAGCATTTTTTACTTCATCCTGACTAGCTTTTACTTCTTTTATCTCTGCAGAAAGGGATTCTAATCTATTTTCGACTCCAGCTAGTATTCTTATTATCATCATTCTAAATTCTGGTTCAGACATCTTGCTTGTATCTGTGTTGGTTAAGTCCCTGGCTGTCGTTTTTTCCGGCTGTTTCTTTTGGGGTGAATTCCTTCATTTAATCATTTTGAAGGGAGAAAAGCAATTAATGAGGTAGAAAAAATGAAAATGAAAATGAAAAAAATATTAAAATTAAACACACAGAAACACAAATCAAATAAATGATGGTAGATCCTAGATGTGTTTTGGTCTGGGTGTTGCAAGTGGCTTGATAAATTAAAGAAAAAAAAGGAGAAAAAAGAAAAAAAAAATTGTTTGAAAATTTGAAAAAATGAATACACTGAGGTAGACTAAAATGAAGTTATAGAAATAAAATATATTTTGAAAAACTTTACACAAAAGTAAAAACTATAATAGAAAAAATTAAAGAAAAATATGTTTAATAAAAATTGAAAATAAAAATGAATTTTCCCTTTCTGTATTTAAGAAAAATAAAAGAAATGAAAAAGAGAAAAAAAAAAAGAAAGAAAGTTGAATAGGTGGACCAGCTAACAGACTGAAATATGACTGAAATTACTTCATTTTTCCCTAGAAGTCAAATTATGAAGTACTTCATAGTCCATGAACTTAGCAGGCAATGAGACTTGTGTTCTTGGAGAGCGAGGTTGGCCCAGTTGGGCGGGGCTTAGTGTAATGGCTCCGTTCTCCACTAGATGGCGCTGCTAGCCTACTGGGGTGGATTGTGGTGCTTGTAGGTAGGTATGCGCATGGGCGGGAGTAGTGAAAATGGTGTTACCCAGTACCCAGTCTCTAGTATGGGAACTCTGTTCTCCCCAATCAGCAATCGCTCACCTGTCCTTCGTCTTTGGCTTCCGTCCACTCTCTGCTTCCACACTGTCTATGACTGAGCCCCAGGCAGCACCTCCCTCCTGAGTTTTGTCTCAGATGCGGCTGCCTTCCCTGGCCCCCCACTTCTAAGGGACTGTGGCTTTGACCCTCTGCGGAGGATCTCACCGAGCAATGGCTGGGTGCCAGCTGCACCCAGGGACACTTGCAGGACTGTGCTGCTGCCAATGCCCAGAGACTGGGGCCAGGTGCCAGCCCACCCCAGAAAAAGTTCATGAGACAGTGTAGCAGCACCACCTCAGGGATTATGGCAAATCACAACACACATCTGGCACCAGGCTTCACCCCCAATGACATCGTTCCAGCACCAGCGAATGTGGCCATTCTCTGGGGTCTGCTGGGCCCAGGTGGCCTCACAGCCTCTACCAAATGTCCTTCCAGCAGTGGAACTGCTTCTCCCCATGTGGCTCAAGAACGTCCCAGACCCCACTCTGCTCCTGAGGATTCACCCTTCCCACCAGAGCACCTCCAGGTATTGAGCTGCAGAGTTTCAGACTCTGCACTCCCCTGTTTACAGTCTTAATGGAATTTAAACCCTCTTCTTTCTCCTTTCTCCCTGTTTAGTTCAGTCCTTGCAGCTGTTTCCACTTTTCTGCTTTCTCTCCAGCTGCTTTTGGGGAGGGGTGCTTTTCCCGTATCCACACACCCCCTGCTGTCTCCATCCTCTCTCCACATGCAAAAGCCGCTCCCTGCCCTCCAAGGCTTCTCTCTCCCCAGGTTCACCTCTCCACACCGTGTACCTGCTGAGTTCTGTGGTTCAGGTTGTGCATATTGTTGTGTTAATCCTCACATCAGTTTTCTAGGTGTGCAGGATGGTTTAGTGTTGGTCTGGCTGTATTTCATGGATGTGAGACACACAAAAAACTTCCATGCTGTTCCGCCATCTTGGCTTCTCCACCCAGGGCGTTTTCTAACACGACTGGAGATATGAATGTAAGTGCAATTCAGAAAGGGAAGGAGATGTAGTCTTGGATCTGAGTCTGTCCATGTCAGCTACGACATTCTGCTGTGAACTTTCCTTATCCAAAAGTGGAGATAATAATTTGTGGAAGACTATATGAGGCTCCAAATGGACATTACATTTGATAGGCAACTTGTGTATAAATTCTCACATTGGGAGCACTAGACAAAAAAAAAAAAAAAAAGAGAGAGACAAAATGAGATTCAGAATACAACAGGATTTATTAAAAAATATAAGTAAGACTCTCTGCATCTAGGGAGATATTCAAAGTGATCATGACAGGTAGAAAGCATCATAGGAGGACTGAAATATAAAAATGATATGAAGTCTTTCATTATTTGGTGACACCCATGTATGAGTCGTAAGGATTTGTTTCTTTATCTAGATACTCAGAGGGACAGGATGAAGACATGAGTCAAAGACCTGGAGTCAAAGCAGAGATCATGGCTCCATAGCAGGATACATGAAGCAGGATACAGGGCATGTGATTCACAGGACATAAGGAAGAATATAATTTTAAAAAAGTGGTCCATACTTCATCAATCTGATTCACAAGCTCTTAAATAGGCAGATGAATAACAAAGAAGGCTTGCAGCAGCTGGACACAGCAAGGGCAGCAGCATGTGGTCCTACAGCAAGTGGACTGACAGCATATTGGGCAGTAGTCAGGCTAGCAGCAGCTGGATCCAGAGCCCTGGGCTAGGCACCCAGGCAGGCAGCAGCAGGTGGGGTGGTAGCAGGTTCTCGTGCAGTACACGGGGGTTCAGCAACCTGGCTGGCAGCAGTGGGACCCACAGCAGTTTTGTCCACAGCCGCTGGACCCACAGCCGCTGGACCCACAACAGCTGGGCTGGCAGCAGGTGGTCCGGCAGCAGGTGGTATGACAGCAAGTTGGGCAGCAGCAAGGCTGGCAGCAGCTCGACCCACAGCCGCTAGACCCACCGCAGTTGTGTCCACAGCCGCTGGACCCATAGCAGCTGGGCTGGCAGCAGGTGGTCCGGCAGCAGGTGGTATGACAGCAAGTTGGGCGGCAGCAAGGCTGGCAGCAGCTGGAGCCACAGCCGCTAGACCCACCGCAGTTGTGTCCACAGCCGCTGGACCCACAGCCGCTGGACCCACAACAGCTGGGCTGGCAGCAGGTGGTCCGGCAGCAGGTGGTATGACAGCAAGTTGGGCAGCAGCAAGGCTGGCAGCAGCTCGACCCACAGCCGCTAGACCCACCGCAGTTGTGTCCACAGCCGCTGGACCCATAGCAGCTGGGCTGGCAGCAGGTGGTCCGGCAGCAGGTGGTATGACAGCAAGTTGGGCGGCAGCAAGGCTGGCAGCAGCTGGAGCCACAGCCGCTAGACCCACCGCAGTTGTGTCCACAGCCGCTGGACCCACAGCCGCTGGGCTGGCAGCAGGTGGTCCGGCAACAGGTGGTCCTGCAGCACGTAGGCTGGCAGCAAGAGGAGCAGCACGAGTGGGTCATGATGTCAGGGGTGGAGGGTGGGCAGGTCCTGTCCGGAGGTGAGGTTTTCAGATTCTGGTGCCTCCTCTGGATCTGGGGCTTTTATGCGCTGGACCCCCAAAGTTTAGAACAATGGGCAGGACTTTCCTTGTTGGTGTTTACATTGTTTTCCATAGTCACTAGAGGAATTGTAAAAAAGGAAGTTGTTTCCTAAATATGAATTTTTACAAAATAAGTGTTTAATATGTTTTCTATTTGAGAATAACTCATAGAAACATTTTCAGATGAAAGAAAGTTATTCACATCATCAACATTGGTCTTGCTTCAGTGATCATCACAGCATGTGATCAAGTTCCCACTGAGCTGGGTAGGATCAGCACAGTTGTCCTTCCCCAGGTTTGGTCCTTATGTTGTACATAGAATGGGAATATCTCTGGATTGAGGGGCATGATGCTGACATGTTTACACAGATGAACTGAATCATGCCTAAGCCCAAGTCTGTTTCCCCCACAGAGCCTGATTAAAGACTCCCATAAGCATCTGTCTGTTGTAGTACCCTCTGCTACCTACATATCCCAATCCAAGGATCTTTGGGTACAGGATGTCTGGCATAATATCTTCCATATGGGAAGGCAAAACCAAAGCAGGTGGTTAGAAGCAGCAGCAGTACACTGGGACTAAGCAAGCATCAGTCAGTTAACATCCTGAGTGATAAATGGTCCTGATATACCCAGAACTGAGGGCTTTCCCAGCACGTGGAATTTCATTGATATAACTGGGGTGGTTTGGGGAAAGCAGGATAAGTTCATGACTTAATCCTAATTCATTTTTTACATAGTCATTGACCTCATATAACTCATTATATATTTTTTTCTCCTACTTTCTTTTAATTGAAGGAGTAGTCTAGGTAAGATGACACCTAAGGTATTTGTGAGTTCTAAAATGTGCAAATGTTTTTAGAGCTTAATATTCATCTTATTTATTTTTTATTTATTTAAGCCCAAGTTAGTTATATAGTGTAATACTGGTTTTAGGAGTAGAATTTAGTGATTTGTCACTCACATATTACATCCAGTGCTCATCCCAACAAGTGCCCTGATAAATGGGTCATGGACATTAACATTAATTTTAAAAAGTACTTCAATTGAGATGCCTGGGTGGCTCAGTTAGGTAAACAACTGACTCTTGATATCAGCTTGGGTCGTAATCTCTCTGTTGTGATCTCTCTGTCGTGATCTTGTGGTCATGAGTTGAGCCCCACGTCGGGCTCTGCTCTGAGCATGGAGCCTGCTTTGGATTCTCTCTCTCCCTCTCTCTCTTTCTCTGCCCATCCCCTGCTCATACTCTTTCTCTCTCTCTCAAAATAAATAAACATTAAAAAAAATTCTAAGTTCTTCAATTTTTAAATTATAATGCATTAAAGTTAATCGTTTTAAATATGATAGAATATCACCAAATGAACATCCATGTCACTAATACCAGGTTAGCAAATAGAATTTTACTTCATCCCCTTCAAATTATATCCTTCATCATACCCAAAGGTAGGTTATCGTTCTATTGACTCACACATTGTATATGTTAATAGTCACTTCAAATGTTTTTAGATTTTTTTTATAACGGAAATATAGAATTGGCTACTTTTACTTTATATTATGAATGTGAGATTTATATAGGAAATTCCTTCAATTCTGTTTCTTTATAATTTTCCAATGAATAAATATGATATAATGTATTTGCTTATCTACCATTGATATATATTGTGGTACATATATATGTATATTTATACCATTGATATATATTGTGATATATATTGTTGCAGCTGGGAACTATCAAAAATATTACAAATATTAAAATGTTCTATTAATTCTATTGTATGAGTCTTATGATATATATTCATTATTTTTTATTATTTTAAAGTTTTATTTATTTAAATTCAAGTCAGTTAACATACAGTGTACTGTTGGTTTCAGGAGTAGAACCAGTGATTTGTAACTTACAATATAACACCCAGTGTTCATCCTAACAAGTCCTCTCCTTGAGACCCATCACCCATTCAGCCCATCCCCCCACCCGCCTCCCCTCCAGCAACCCTCAGTTTGTTCTCTGTGTTTAAGAGTCTCTTATGGTTTGTTTCCCTCTCTGTTTTTATCTTATTTTTCCTTTCTCTCCCCTATGTTCATCTGTTGTGTTTCTTAAATTCCACATATGAATGAAATCATATATTTGTCTTTCTCTGACTGACTTATTTCACTTAGCATAAGTGAAGTTCCATCCACATTGTTGCAAATGGCAAGATTTCATTTGTTGATTGCTGAGTAGTATTCCATTGTATATATGTATACAATATATACATACATGTATAGATATGTATATAGATATGTGTATATATGTATAGATATGTATATATCTATGTATGTATCTATATCTATATCTATGTCTATATCTATCTATCTATATAATCCATTCATCAATTGATGGACATTTGGGCTCTTTTCATAATTTGGCTATTTATTTTAAGTTTATATGAGAGAGAGAGAGGGAGAGAGAGAGAGAGAGAGAGATTGAGAGACTCCTAAGCAGGCTCTGAACTATCAGTGTGTGAAGCCCAATGCAGGGCTTGAACTCATGAACCATGAGATCATGACCTGAGCTGAAATCGAGTCAGATGCTTAACCAACTGAGCCACACAGGTGCCTCCATAATTTGGCTATTGTTGATATCGCTGCTATAAACACTGGGGTGCATGTGCCCCTTCAAATCAGCATTTTTTAATCCTTTGGATAATTACCTAGTAGTGCAATCACTGGGTCGTAGGATAGTTCTATTTTTAATTTTTTGAGGAAACTCTATACAATTTTCCAGAGAGGCTGCACCACTTTGCATTCCCACAAACAGTGCAAAAAGGGTTCCCCTTTCTCTGCACCCTTGCCAACATCTGTTGTTTCCTGAGTTGTTCATTTCAACCATTCTGTCATGCTTGAGGTGGTATTATGGTTTTGATTTGTATTTCTCTGATGATGAGTGATGTTGAGCATCTTTTCATGTGTCTGTTAGCCATCTGGATGTCTTCCTAGGAAAAGTGTCTATTCATGCCTTCTGCCCATTTCTTCACTGGATTATTTGTTTCTGGGGTGTTCAGTTTGAAAAGATCTTTATAGATTTTGGCTATTAACCCTTTATCTGGTATGTCATTTGCAAATATCTTTTCCCATTCTATTGGTTGCCTTTTAGTTTTGTTGATTGTTTTCTTCACTGGGCAGAAGCTTTTTATCTTGATGAGGTCCCAATAGCTCCTTTTTGCTTTTATTTCCCTTGCCTCTGGAGACATGTCAAGTAAGAAGTTGCTGCGGCTGAGGTCAAAGAAATTGTTGCCTGTTTTCTCCTGTAGGTTTTGATGGTTTCTGTCTCACATTTAGGCCTTTCATCCACTTTGAATTTATTTTTGTGTATGGTGTAACAAAGTGGTCCAGGTTCATTCTTCTGCATTTTGCTGTCCAGTTTCCCAATGAAACTAAAAGCTGGTTTTTTGAAATAATAAACAAAATTGATAAACTCCTACCCAGACTTCTCAAAAAGAAAAGAGAGAGGACCCAGATAGATAAAATCACAAATGAAAGAGGAAAGATCACAACCAACACCACAGATGTACAAACAATAATAAAAGAATATTATGGAAAACTATATGCCAACAAACTGGACAGTCTGAAAGAAATGGACAAATTCCTAGAAACTAACACCTACCAGAGCACAAACAGGAAGAAATAGAAAATTTTAACAGGGCCATAACCAGAAAATAAATTGAATTAGTTATCAAAACTCTCCCAACAAATAAGAGTCATCAGCCAGTGGCTTCCCAGGAGAATTCTACCAGACATTTAAAGCAGAGTTAATACCTATTCTTCTCAAACTGTTCCAAAAAGTAGAAATGGAAATAAAGCTTCCAAACTCATTATGAAGCATTACCTTGATTCCAAAACCAATCAAAGACTTCCACTAAAAAGGAGAATTATAGGCCAATATCTCTGATGAACCAGGATGCAAAAATTCTCAACAAGATACTAGTAAATCGAATTCAACAGTACATTAGAATAATATTCACTGTGATCAAGCAGGATTTATTCCTGGGCTGCAGGACTGGTTCAATATTTGCAAATCAATCAATGTGATACACCACATTAATAAAAGAAAGGATAAGAACCATATGATCTTTTCAATAGACGCAGAAAAAGCATTTGACAAAATACAACATCCTTTCTTGATAAAAATCCCTCAAGAAAATAGGGATAGAAGAAACATGCCCTAACATCATAAAAGCCCATATATGATAGGCCCACAACTAATATCTTCAATGGGGAAAGACTGTTCCTCCTAACGTCAGGAACACAACAGGGATGTCTCACCACCTTTGTTTAACATAGTGTTGGAGGTCCTAGCCACAACAATCAGACAACAAAGAGAAATAAAAGGCATACACATTGGCAAAGAAGATGTCAAACTTTCACTCTTTGCTGATGACATGATACTCTACATGGAAACCCCGAAAGACTCCACAAAAAAAACCTGCTAGAACTGATGCGTGAATTCAGCAAAGTCGCATGATATAAAATCAACATACAGAAATTGGTTGCATTTCTATACACCAATTATGAATCTGCAGAAAGAGAAATCAAGGAATCTATCCCATTTACTATTGCAGTATATATTCATTATATATGTACTTATTTATTTATTTACATGTTTTTGTTGGAGAAACACCAACAGGTGAATTGCTTATGTTATTTCTCTATCAGAATGTTTATATTATAGGAGCACCTAAAAATACAAAGTGAATATTAACATACCTAAAGGGAGGAATATACAACAATACAATAATAGTAGAGATCTTTAATACCCTACTTTTACCAATGGGTAGAAGATCCAGACAGAAATCAGTACGGAAACATGGGCTTTAAACAATGTTACAACAGATGGAATTAACAGACATATATAGAACATTCCATCCAAAAACAACAGAACACATATTCTTCTCAAGTGCACATGGAATATTATCCAGGACAGATCATATATTAGACCACAAAGCAAGTCTTAATAAATTTAAGAATATTAAAATAAGGAACACGAGGGTGGCTCAGTTGGTTAAGCATCCTGACTCTTGGTTTCGTCTCAGATCATGATCTCACAGGTTGGTGAGTTGGAGCCTGCACTGACATAGGAAGCCTGTTTGGGATTCTCTCTTTCCCTTCTCCACCCCTCCCTTACTCATGCTGTCTCTGGCTCTCTCAAAGTCAATAAATACAACTTAAAAATTTTATTAAAAAAGAATATTAAAATCATAGCAAGCATATTTTATGACAAGAGTCGAAACTGTATGAATCAATTAGAAAAAGAACACTGCAAAATTCACAAATACGTGGAAACTAAGCAACATGCAGTGTACAACCAATGGTTGAAGAAGGATTCAAAACAGAAATCAAAAACTACCCTGAGATAAATGAAAACTGAAATACAATGGACCGAAAGTTCCACGATGCAGCAAAAGCAGTTCTTAGAGGAAGTTAATAGTGATAAATGCCTACATCAAGAAACAAGAAAAATCTCAAATAAACAACCAATTTTACACCTCAAAGAACTTTAAAAATGAACAACAACAACAACAAAAACCAAAGTTACAATAAAGAAGGAAATAACAAAGATCAGAGAAGAAATAAAGGACACTTCCCATCTAACTATGCCCAAAGGAACATAGCAGGCAAAGGACAATTGTTCTGACCTTTGCTAAGCCAGCAGAAACTATCACATGACCACATCATGTCAAATGACCAGAAATGTAGCTGGTGTTGATTCCTGACTTTCTCATTTCTGGAAAAGGTTCTTATGTAGTATTCTCAATTAAGAAAGTGACAAAGACTAAATTATTGAAGCCTCAAAACACTTTAAAGGAACAACTTCCTCCTTGACAATTCTCCAGTTACTACAAAAACAAACAAACAAACAAACAAACAACATGTAAACAACACGGAAAGTCCTGTTCATTGGTCCGAACTTTGGAGACGCCAGTGCATAAAAATCCCAAAACAGGAGGAAACATCAAAATCTGAGAAACTCACCTCTGAACAGGAACCCATACTCCATGCCTGACACCATGACCCACTCGTGCTGCTCCCCTTGCTGCCAGCCTACATGCTGCAGGACCACCTGCTGCCAGCCCACATGCTGTGGGTCCAGCTGCTGCCAGCCTTGCTGTTGTGGGTCGAACTGCTGCCAGCCTTGCTGCTGCTCAACTTGCGGTCATACTACCTGCTGCAGGACCAGCTGCTGTGGGTCCAGCGACTGTGCACAAAACTGCTGTGGGTCTAGCAGCTGTGGGTCCAGCTGCTGCCAGCCTTCCTGCTGCTGATTGTCTTACCAAACACCATCTGCACATAACACCCTCCTGTTAACTGGCTTGCCATTTGGGGGCCAAATTTCCTTTCTAGATTTTGGTGAAAGCCAGCGTGCAATCGCCAACATTTTTGTTTCTCATATATGTTTATAAGCTTGTGAATCAGCTTGATGCTGTGCAGAGGACTTCCTCCAAGTCTCTCTCTCCCATGTATGTGGCTCATGTGCAGCTTCAGAAATTCTTGGTACTAAGTTATGGCCTTGGCTTTGATTCTGAAGTCAGGATCACCTGCTCCCTCAAAGTAACTTAAGAAAACAAGTTTTCATGTTTTTTTCATAGATTCCTGCAACTGATTAATAAACTTCATAATCATATTTTCAATGTACTTATGATTCTTTCTCCTACTTTCATTTTTTTATAATCATTTGAGTCATCTCGTTAGATGCAAGTGTTTTACATGCCTTATATGCCTCTTAATAAAGTCTATACCCCAATTCTCCCCATATTGTTTTGTTTTACTGTATTGATATCAGCACTTGTATACATATTGGGTACCATATGTATCATCAAACATGAGCTACACAGCAGCCTAACATGAATTGTATTCCACATTTTTAGGTGAGAATATTTCACTGTGTAATTTCATATAGCCAATAATGGACAGACTCAGATTCAGGACTGGATATATTTTTTTCCTGCTCAAAGGCAACTACTTTTACATGTCAGTAAAAGTAGCAATAATATTTAGTACTGAGGACTAGTAAGCTGTGCAGATGAATTTCTCCTTTAACAATGGAGGAAATAACCCCTCATATATGCAGATAACATCGGTTCAAAAATCAGTTTCTCACAACTCAGCAAGCAGCAGATACATGTGAGGGCAGGTAGGACTGCATTTTGGAGCTGTCAAGAAAACAGGGAGCCTTTCCCATCTCCATATGTTCAGCCACACGTGCAATTTGTCACCATGAAATCTTGTTAGCATCCATTGCGTCCTCACAATAGAGTCTCATCTAAACTGACTAATATCTTTGTTTCATGCAAATCCAATTCAGAATAACCTCCTTCTACTAAACATCTACCACCAGAATGAGAAAATAAGTAATTCCCTGTAATAAAAAAATGGAGCATATATTGCACTCTCCCTAATGTTATGGCCATTTGTCATCCTGACCAAAATGCTATTAAGAAATTTAAGAAAGGGTCACCTGGATGGCTCACTCGGTTGAGTGCCCGACTTCAGCTCAGGTTATGATCTCACGGTTTGTGAGTTTGAGCTCTGCATTGGACTTGCTGCTGCCAGGGCAGAACCCACTTCAGCTCCTCTGTCCCCCTCTCTTTCTGCCTCTCTCCCTCTCTCTCTCTCTCTCTCTCTCAAATGAAAAAACATTAAAAAAATTCTTAAAGAAATTTAAGACAAAATTAAAGACTCAGAGACTGTGCAATGAGCACATATGATTTTCTGAACCATCCAAGAAACTAAACAACCTCCTGTATTCTGTGAGGCAACTCTGAAGGATTTGAGGGGAATTAAGAGTGTGTTCCAGGAGGGTGAGAAGAATGTGAGGAAGAAGACAAATAACACAATGTGGGCATTCATAGGAGTTATAATAGAAAGTTGGCACTCTGGTCCTGAAATAATGGTGCTTCCTCAGCACTCAGGGATGTGAGGCTTGATTTGGGCTCAAGACTTAGGAACATTAGGCCCCGAGTCACCTCCTGGGAGCAGTGGAGGAATCTTGATGAACCGTGAAGGTTCATTTCCAGGACACATGCCAACATTGTAGACTACATATCTGGGATTCTCTGAAGAGACTGCCAAGACCATGCGAGCCTAATACTGTTTCTTAAGAGCCAGATGATTGGGTGATGAGATGAAGAACTGACATAACCTAGTTCCTACTACTTGCCAGGTATTGACCAAATCCTTCATGTACGTTATCTTTAGTTCTTTAAGAAGAATTGAGAATTAGAAATTAATAATTTCTATGAAGAAATTTTCAACATAGGTATTAAGGTTCCCATTATGGAGATGAAGAAATAGGACTGAGAAGGGTAAAGTAATGCCAGACTTTGGTTTCTCCCAGAATCTACTCTGAAGGATAGAGTCCAGGCATGTAGTTTCTTTGGGGAGGTCAAATCACACTGGTAGAAGTGTGGGGAAGTGACACAGGGAGGGGGCACTTTAAGGCCAGTGTCACAGTTTGCAAGTGAACCTTAAACCTGAAAAATATATCAGAGATGATGTAACACACACATGATGGGATTCTCCTAATAGCTACAAGGGAGCTGGAGTCTTTTTAAATCAACTCTCCAGAATCGTTGGTTGAGCATTTCTCTCAGTGTGGTACACATAGAAAGCATGGCATTTTGCTGTTGCATGAAAACAGCCCTTAGGCATAGAGATGCAGGTCTGGTAGGTAGAAATTGTCCCCAACACACTTAGATCTATGACATACAGTGGGCATATTCAAGATATTGAGAAACTATGGTTTTCACCAGTCACTCCAATATTTTTTTCATCAGAGTGGTGGACAGACACAATATCTAGAAGAAAAATAAGACTGAAGAGAAAACAGAGGAGGAGAAGCAAGAGGAATTGAAAGGGTAGAAGGAAAGGAAGGAAGGAAGAAGGAAGGAAGGAAGGAAGGAAGGAAGGAAGGAAGGAAGGAAGGAAAGAAGGAGAAAGCAAAGAGGGAAGAAAAGGGAAGACAAAAAGGGAAATAAGAGAGAGATGGACACAAAGCAGAGAAAGAAGAAGGAAGGAAGGAAGGAAGGAAGGAAGGAAGGAAGGAAGGAAGGAAGGGAAGAATTAAGAATTAAAAACAATTCAGCACAATAAAGATGTACTCTAAACATGAAGTCACTGACTAGGCTAGTTAACAAGGTTAGGACTAGAATCACCCAACTCACACTGGTTCGTCCATACTGCCCCAGTTACACCCCTGAAAGTCCTACATCCTGAGAAAGCACTCAATCCTAGGCAAATCAGCACTACTGGTCAACAAGGATGTACATTGACTGATGCTTGCTTAGTCCCAGTGTACTGCTGCTACTTCTACCCACCTGCTTTGGTTATGCCTTGTCATGTGAAAGAGATGATACTGGACATCTCTACCCAAAGGTCCTTGGTTGAACTGAGTTACTACAAGAGACGGATATGCCTGTGGGAGTCTTGAATGAGGCTTTTGTGGGGAAACAGACCTGGGCTCACGCATCTACTAAATTTGTCCCCATGAACATATCAGCATCATGTTCCTCTCCCCAGGAATACTCCTAATCCACATACAACCTAAGGACCAAAGCTGGGGAGGGATCACTGCTCTGTCACTACCCAGTCAAACTGGAAATGAATACATGATCTGATGATCATTGAAGCAAGAACGATGCTGCTGATGTGACAAATTTCCTTTAATCTGAAAATGTTTCTATGAGTTATTCTCAAATAGGAAACACATTAAACACCTATTTTCTAAAGATTCCTATCATTTATGGAATGTCTTCTTCTACAAGCCCCCAGTGACTATGGAAAACAATGTAAACACCAACAAGGAAAGTCCCACCCATTGGTCTAAACTTCGGCGGTCCAACACATAAAAGCCCCAGATCAGGAGGAGGCACCAAAATCTGAAAACCTCACCTTTGCACAGGACCTGCCCATCCTCCACCCCTGACACCATGACTCACTCATGTTTCCCCTCCTGCTGCCAGCCTACGTGCTGCAGGACCACCTGCTGCCAGACCACATGCTGCCAGCCAACATGTGTGACTTCCTGCTGCCAGACCACATGCTGTGGGTCCAGCGGCTGTGGACAAATTTGCAGTGGGTCTACCTGCTGCCAGTCATGCTACCACCCAGCTTGCTACCACACCACCTGCTGTAGAACCACCTGCTGCCACCCTTGCTGTGTGTCCAGCTGCTGCCATCCTTCCTGCTGCTGATTGCCTTGCCAAGAACCACCATCTCCACGCAACATGGTTTGCCATTTGGAAAACAAAGTCACTGCCAATCATTGTTGAAAGTCAGCATGCAATCGCCAACATTTCTCTTATTCATCTGCCTGTCTACGAGCTTATGAATCAGTTTGAAGTGTGGACCACTTCTCCCTGTTTCTCTTCTTCCATCATCTTATGAGTCATATGCTAACTTCATGCATCCTGATACCGAGTCATGATCTCTGCCTTAACTCCACAGTCAAGATCTTCACCCTCTCCCTATCAGTAACATAGAGAAAGAAATCCTCAGGATTCATACATAGGTGTCTGCAACTACTGTAAGTCTTCAAATTATGTTTTCTTTCTCAGTGTACTCACGGTCCTTGTATCCTGCTTTCTTCTTTGCATGATCACTTTGAAGGTCTCCCTAGATATAAAGGATCTCATCTATATTTCTTAAGAAATTCTGTACCATTCTGAATCCCATATGATCTTTGTTTCCTTGTACAGCATTCTCAATGTAAGGATTTATACACAGGTTGCATATCACATGCAGTATCTATTTGGAGCCTCGTACAGTCCTCCACTAATTATTGTCTCCATTTTCAGATAAGGAAATTTCACAGTGGAATGTCATGTACCTGACATGGACAGACTCAGATCCCAGACTGTGTCTCCTGCCTTGATGAAGGGCACTTACATTCATCTCTCCAGACAAGTTAGAAAACATCCTAGGACTGAGCACCAGCAAGATGTTCATCTGAGTGTCTTCTTTGACCACAGAAGTAATATTCTCCAGTATATGCAGGTGACATCTGGGACAAAGTTGTAGACATTAGTATCCTACAGTTCAGCCATCAGCAGCCTCATGTGGGGGCAGTGGGACCTTCCCTTTAGAGATCTTGGATCTTTTTGCTGCCTTGGGCTCCATCCAGCCCCTCAGCACTCCTCTGCATCAGATACAGGTGAGCATGCGGTGTCCTCATGAGCCACAGACATGGCTGAACACACTTGTGTTTGGGTTGTGGAAATCACATTCTTGTTTGGCCTCCTAGTCCTCAGGACCTAATGGCAGAGTTAAAAGGTATCAGACAATTTTATGCCAAACATATTATGCTCCCCAACTGTAAGGCAATTTGTTATTGTGATCAAAATATTACCAAGACAATTAAGGAAGGACAATGTCAGGGACTGAGAGTCTGTGCAATGGGCATGTATGACTTCAAGTAATCCATGAGCTCTGAACCATCTATAGAACAAACACTATCCATTATTTTGTGAAGGAACTACGAAGCATTTGAGGGAAATAAAGATGCCTGTTCCAGGGTGGTGAGAAGAATGTGAGGAAGAAAAAGAAAAAACAAGGTGGACATTCATAGGAGTTATGATAGACAGAAGGCTGGCGCTTCTGGTCCTGAACTAATGGTGCTGCCTCAGCACTCAGGGGTGTGAGGCTCGATTTAGGCTCTGAGAGGAAAAGGAGAATTAAGCCTTGGGTCACATTCTGGGATCAGTGGAAGGACCTCTGATGAGCTGTGAAGGCTCATGTCCAGGGCACTTGCCAACGTTGACGCCTACGTATCTGGGATGCTCTGGAGAGACTGCCAAGACTAAACTTGCCTACCTCTGATTCTTAAGAGCTGGGTATCTGTGTGACAGGATGAAGAACTGACATGACCCATGGTCCTACTACTTGCTAGGTATTGACCAAATGCTTCATGTACATTATCTTTAAATCTTTCCTTTTATTAAGTTTTTATTTTAATTCCAATATCGTTGATCTACCATGTCAAATTCATTTCAGGTGTACAATATAGTGATTCATCATTTCCATACAGCACCCAATGCTCATCACAAATGCACTCCTTAATCCTCGTCACCTATTTCAACCATTCCCCCACCACTGTCTCCTCTGGTAACCATCGGTTTGTTCTCTCTAGTTAAAGAGTCTGTCTCTCTTTTCCTTTGCTCTTTCATTTACTTTTTTAAATTCCACATGAGTGAAACCATATGGTCTTTGTCTTTCTCTGACTGACTTATTTCATTTAGCATTATACTCTCTAGTTCCATCCATGTCGTTACAAATGTAAGACTTCATTCATTTTTATGGCTGAATTGTATTCCATTGTAGATATATACCACATCTTCTTTATCCATTTGTCTATCAGTGGACACTTGGGCTGCTTCCATATACTGGCTATTGTAAATAATGCCGCTACAAACATAGGGTTGCATGTATCCCTTTGAATTAGTGTTTTTCTATTTTAGAGGTAAATACCCAGTAGTGCAATTACTGGATCATAAGGTAGTTCTGTTTTTAACTTTCTGAGGAAACTCCATACTGTTTTCCACAATGGAGCCACCAGTAGTACAGGAGAGTTCCCTTTCTCCACATCCTCACCAACAGCTGTTGTTTTTCTGTTGTTGGTTGTAGCCATTGTGACAGGTGTGAGGTGCTATATCTTATAATTTTGAATTTCATTTCCCTGATGATGAGTCACGTTGAGTATCTTTTCATGTTGTCTGTTGGCCATCTATAAGTCTTCTTTGGAGAAATGTCTGTTCATGTCTTCTGTCCGTTATTTAATTGGGTTACTTTTTTGGAGGTGTTGAGTTGTGTACGTTCTTTACATAATTTGGATACTGACCCTTTTCAGATATGTCGGTTACAAATTCTCCCATTTCGTAGGTTGCCTTTTAGTTTTGTTGATTGTTTCCTTGGCTATGCAGACACTTTTTATTTTGATGTAGTCCTGATAGATTACTTTTGCTTTATTTCCCTGGCCTCAGGAGACCTATCTAGAAAATATTTGCTATTATCAGTATCAGAGACATTACTGCCTGTGCTGTTTTCCAGAATTTTTATGCTTTCAGGTCTCACACTTAGGTCTTTAATCCATTTAGAATTTATTTTTGTGTATGGTGTAAGAAAGTGGTTTGTTTCATTCTTTTGCCTGTAGCTATCCAGTTTTCCCAACACCATTTGTTAAAGAGACTGTCTTTTTCCCATTGCATATTTTTGCCTCCTTTGTCAGAGACTAATTGACCATATAATTCTTGGTTTATTTCTGGGTTTTCTATTCTATTCCACTGGTCTGTGTGTCTATTTTTGTGCCAGTTCCAAACTGTTTTGATTATTATGGCTTTGTCTTGAACTGTGATAACTCCAGCTTTGCTTTCCTTTTTCAAATAACTTTGGCTATTTGGGATCTTTTGTGGCTCCATACAAATTAGAATTATTTGTTCTAGTTCTATGAAAAATATGCTGTTGGTATTTTGATTGGGATTGCATTAAATTGGTAGTATCTTTAATTCTTGAGGAAATTTTCAACATAGGTATTAAGGTTCCCAATTGTGGAGATGAGGAAATCAGGACTGAGAAGGGTAAAGTAATGTCATAGTTTGGTTTCTCTAGCAAGCTACTCTGGGGAGGACAAATCACACTGGTAGGAGTATGGGGAAGTGACACAGGGAGGGAGCACTTTAAGGCCAGTGTCACAGTTTGCAAGTGAACCTTAAACCTGAAAAATATATCAGAGATGATGTAACGCATACACACATTGGGATTCTCCTAATAGCAATGAGAGAGCTAGAGTCTTTATAAACCAACTCTCCAGAATCATTTGTTGAGCATTTCTCTCAATGTGGTATGTATAGGAAGCATGACATTCTGCTGTTGCATGAAAACAGTCCTTGGGCATAGAGATGCAGATCTAACACACTTACATCTATGACATATGGCAGGCATATTCAAGATATCATTGACAATCTATGGTTTTCACCAGTCACTCCAATATTTTGTTCATCAGATTGGTGGACAGACACAGTATCTAGAAGAAAAATAAGACTGAGGAGAAAGCAGAAGAGGAAGAGCAAGAGGTATTGAAAGGGAGGAAGGAAGGAGGGAAGGAAGGAATGAATGAACGAACAAACAAATGAATGAGTGAATGAACAAAGGAGGGGAAAGGGAAGAAAAGACAGAGAAAGAGAGAGACAGACATAGCATAAAAAGGAAGAAATGAAGAATGAGAGACAGGGAGAGGGAGGAAGGAAACAAAAGAATTAAAAATTAAAAACAATTCAGCACAATAAAGTTGTAGTCAGCCACATTAAGTCACTGACTAGGCTAGTTAGTAAGATTAGGACTAGAATCATCCAACTCACCCTGGTTTGCCCATACTGCCCCAGTTATACCACTGAAAGTCCTATATCCTGCAAAAGCCTTTAGTCTTAGGTAAATCAGGAATACTGGTCAACAAGGATGTACATTGACGGATACTTGCTTAGTCCAAGTGTATTGCTGCTGCTTCTACTCACCTGCCTTGGTTCTGCCTTGCCATATGGAAGAGATGATGCCAAACATCCTCTACCCAAGGGTCGTTGGTTGAACTGGGATATACAAGTGGGGTAGGTTGCTACAAGAGACAGATATGCCTGTGGGAGTCTTGAATCAGGCTTTGGGGGGAAAGAGATTTGGGCTCAGGCATGAATTTAATTCATCCCTATGAACATATCAGCATCCTGCTCCCCTACTCCAGGGATACTCCCAGTCTACATGCAACCTAAGAAACAAAGCTGGGGAGGGACCGCTGCTCTGACCCTACCCAGCCCAGCAAGAACTTGAATACATGATCTGATGATGACTGAAGAAGAATGACACTGCTGATGTGACCACTTTCCTTTAATCTAAAAATGTTTATATGAGTTATTCTCAAATAGGAAACACATTAAATATTTATTTTCTAAATATTCTTGAAATTGTGGAACTTCCTCTTCTACAAGCCCCCAGTGACTATGGAACACCATGTAAATACCAACAAAGAAAGTCCTTCCCATTGGTCCAAACTTTGGGGTCCAGTGCATAAAATCCCCAGAACAGGAAGAGGCACCAGAATCTGAGAAACTCACCCCTCAGAAGAAGCCCACTCTTCACTCCTGACACCATGACCCACTCGTGCTGCTCCCCTTGCTGCCGGATCACTTGCTTCCACCCCACATGCCATTAGCCCAGTGGCTGTGGGTCCAGCTGCTGCCAGCCTTGCTGCCACCCAACTTGCTGTCAAACCACCTGCTGCCAGCCCAGCTGTGGGCCCAACAGCTGTGGACACACCTGTAGTGGGTAGAGCTACTGTGGGTCCAGCAACTGCCAGTCTTGCTGCGGCCCAATTTTCTGTCAGACCACCTGCTGGAGGACCACCTGCTGTCAGCCCCGTGGCTGTGGGTCCAACTGTTGCCAGCCCAGCTGCTGCCAGCCCTGCTGCTGCCCAACCCATTGCCACACTACCTGCTGTAGGACCACCTGCTTCCACACTTGCTGTGTGTCCAGCTGCTGCCAGCCTTTCTACTGTTGATCCACATACTAAATCATTGTGTGACAGAGACCAAAGTTCTCTCAATCATCAGTTCTCCAATTACTGTCCCAAAGTCTACTACCAGGCTTCATTGGCATCCAGCATGCTGCCACCACCTTTATTAGTCATACTCGTGATTAAAAGGCTCTGCTAGTATGCATGTTGCTGCAAAGAACTTCAGTCTTATAGCCTTCGTCTTTATTTGCTGTTTATCTCTGATAGCTGTAGGCATTCTTTCTCCTTGACCTACAGTCATTGTGGCAGCCTTGCAAAATGATCACCACTTTCCCTCTCAATATCACAAAGCACAAATTTATGATTTTTTTTGTTTCTTCCTTGTTTACTATTTCATTATAATCATTTTTATATACTTATTCTTCTTCTTTCTTGCTTCCACCTTTCATAATTACTCTGCATTGTCTTCCCAGATGTGGGAAAGCTTTTCTGGTTCCTTTCTAATAAAGTCTTTGCTATCTTCCAGCCTATATTATGATTTTGCTTTTTGTAACCCATTTATTTTAATGCCACGCATTAATAGTTCATTTGACAAGTATTTTCTATGCTAAGCCTGACAATGACCTCTAAACTGGCAGAACTAGAAAGATCACCTCCCTTTTACAGATGAATAAAGGCCACTTGGCTAGTTACGGACAGGATTTGGTCAAGGGCTATAGCCTCTAATTCTAGCTCCAGGGTCTTACATTTGCAATGTACAAGAAAAACAGTGGTCTGTGCATTGGAAAGACGTTTGTCTTGTATGGCGTGTATATTACTGAAAACAAACCTTTCTGTGTGCAAATGATTTTTCTGTTCACAAATGTATTTTCCCACCTATTCCCCAAAGCTCAATGACCACTTGTACATGTAAGGGCAGTAGGCAGGTTTTAAGAGCCATCCGACATGTTTAAGCATCCATTATATTGCTGGCAGTGTGCCAGCATACTGAAGCCTAAGGCCTAGGTACAGATCCCTGTTGTTTGATGTCAGGGAATGGCATTCTGGCATGGTCTTTTTCATCTGGCCACATGTACTGTGGAACATAGAAAAGAGATCAGGTAAAACCATAGCCTTAGCCATATTTCATGGACCTCTAAACTTCCATTCCATTTTTTCTCATATCCAGAACATGGACACAGCACTGGGAATTGAGCTAACCACACCATGGAAATTTTACCTTTGAGCCATCCACAATCTCTACAAAGCACCATGCTTTGAGTTTTATCTGGTATTCTCTGAAGAGATGCCTGATTCATAACAGGGGACAGAGATAAATCAAGGTAACAATATTTGTTAATTACTTTTATATGTTGGTCTCAATTAGTGTTCCTAAACCTTGGCACTATTGACATTTTGGGCCAGATAATTATTTGTTGGCAGAGTGGAGGTACTGCTTTGAGCTCTGAAGCATGTTTAGCCGCATGCTGGACTCTACCCACTAGATGCCAGTAGCAACCCTTCTTACTTGTTTCAGACAGAGGTAAGATGGGGACAGAGAGTGGATAAATGGTAAAAACTCAAGAGTGGATTATTCTTCTATAAGAAGAAGAATTGTCTAAATGTATAAAATTGGATAATAATAAAACATGACATCAAAACTCATGGGATGCAATAAAAGCAGTGTTTTGATTCTAATTTGTATGTTTAAATCTTTATATTAGAGGAGAGGAAACCTTAAAATTAGAGTTAAATGGCCTATCTTAAGAAGCTAAAGGAAGGCAACAGAATTGTCCCCAAACTACATAGAAGAAATTAAATACTTAAAAAAAAAAAAAGAGTGGAAATTAATAAAACAGAAAAGAAAACAAAAATAATGAAGTTCAATAAAGCTGAAAGTTTGGTCTTTTTTTTAAGTTTTTTTTTAGTTTATTTATTTATTTAGAGGGGGGTGAGGGGAAGGACAGAAAGAGACGGGGAGAGAGAGAGAATCCCAAGGACTGACAGTGCAGAGCTGGACACAGGGCTCGAACTCACGGATCGTGAGATCATGGCCTGAGCCAAAATCATCTCAGAGCTCTTGTCGGACACTTAACCAACTGAGCCACAGGTGCCCCAAAAGTTTGGTCTTTAAAAGGTGAACAAAATAGATAAAACTGTGGGAAGATTGATCAGCTAAAAAACAAACAAACAAAAAAAACAAAACAAAAAGATAAAAATGGTATGTAAGGAAAATTTTGGCATAAAATATAGATAGAAGGGATTTTTATTTTTTTGATATAATTCATTGTCAAATTGGTTTCCATACAACACCCAGTAAGTACCCTCCTCCCTGCGCATCACCCACTTTCCCCTCTCCCCCATCCCCCCATCTACCCTTAGTTTGTTCTCAGTCCTTAAGAGTCTCTGATGGTTTGCTTCCCTCCCTCTCTGTAACTTTATTTCCCCCCTTCCCCTCCCCCATGGTCTTCTGTTAAGTTTCTCAGGATCTACATATGAGTGAAAACATATGGTATGTGTCTTTATCTGCCTGGCTTATTTCAGTTAGCAAAATACCCTCCAGTTCCATCCACGTTGCTGAAAATGGCAACAAAATAAAATTATTTTAATTATCTGTTGCCATGTTACAAACTACTACTGAGGAACAACAATTGTTTACTATTTCTCATGACTCTGGGGCTGAATGAGCTCAGTTCTTTTGTCCCTCAGGGTATTGACTGGGAGAAAATACTCACAATACATACAAGGGACAAAGGATCAGTCTCAAGAACCTGTAAATAACTCCCACAAACTGGTAGACATAAACAACCTCATAGAAAATTGGGTAATAAAATTTTTTTAATAAAATTGGGTAAAAGAAGTAGACAGGAATTTTATATTAGAGAAAATGCAAATAGTCAATAAACATGAAAAAAAATCAAAAGTGTAAGTGATCAAGAAATACAAATCAAGGGGCGCCTGGGTGGTTCAGTCGGTTAAACGTCCGACTTCAGCTCAGGTCATGATCTCACAGTCTGTGGGTTTGAGCCCCGCGTCGGCTCTGTGCTGACAGGTCAGAGCCTGGAGTCTGCTTCAGATTCTGTGTCTCCCCCTCTCTCTGCCCCTCCCATGCTCATGCTCTGTCTCTGTCTCAAAAATAAATAAAAACATTAAAAAAAATTTTTTTTAAATACAAATCAAAACCTCAACAAGATTTCCAACTTACACCACTATATTGGAAAACAATTTAAAATAATCTACGTCAATCCCAAAAAGTAGAAAGGATGTGAATCCACAGAATCTCTTGCACGTTGTGGAGGGGGTGGAGGTGTGGATGTAGGTGACACTAATTTGTACCAGCCACTTAGGGAAACCAAGTGGCTTTTTCTACTAAATGATGGACCTGTCAATCAAACTTGCCAATAAACTCACTCCCTCAGCTTTGTTGACAACCAAACATTCTATTAATAATCTTGTTAAATCGTGAGCCTTCTTAGTGGAATGCAGCCTGCTTCGTTTTGATTTTTTCCTTCGGTATTTCCTGTGGATGCGTCTGCCAGCTGCTGGTCTGCTTCACGTATCCTTGATGTAAAATCATGATCTCAGCCTTGGAAAATGGCTCATCCCCTTTTCCTGTAAGAATCATAAAAAGCAAATTCTTTGAACTGTTCTCTTAAGTTTCTGCAACTGATCAATCTTTACAAATGATCGGTATCAACCCTGTTACATCAAGACACTCATTATTCCTGTGCCCAGCTCCTCTCTTTCATGATCACGTAAAATCATCTTCCTAAAGTCTTTACTGTTGTAGACCATACATTGGGATTTTGTTTTATACAGCTATTCCTTTAAAGGTCCCTGCATGTGTATCACATTTCATATTATTGCTTCTAATCTCACAGTAACCCCACAAAGCTGGGCAAAGCAAGAACCATCATTTCCATGGTACAAGTGGGAAGTCACTTGCCTTATGTCATACAGCTAGTAATTGACAGAATTAGGTCTCATAGCTAGATGGTCTGACTCCTGACTCAGGACATTTTATTTAGATTTTACTGCAAGTAGAAATAACTGTGGTGACTGAGGTTTGGAAAGGTGTACAATTTTAGTTTCTTGTCTCCTGATAGAAATAAAACATCTTCTACATGCAGGTCATTTATCTTACTAAAACAGCAGTTTCCAACTCCCCTTCCCACAAACCTAGGAACAATAGTAGTTGGTTTTAAGGACTAGGGTAAATGAAGTGAGCCTTTTGTTATCTCAGAGTTCTGGTCTGCCACTGACCAATTCATCTCCACCAAGTATTTTTAGTATTCGGTATTTAGTTCCCGGCACTATTCCTAGGACATTAAGAAGGACGCTCACCTAAAAATGTTTTTTTCTTCTATGTCATGGAAATGGCTGTCTTGCTTGGTCTCATTCACTGGTGTCACGGTTTGTATTTTCCAAAATCGACCACAACAGTAGCTACAGTCCCCCTGACTCTCCAGAGACTTATCAGATTCTCCCTGTGAATCTCAGCAAGGGTTGTGATTGTTCTGATAAAGAGAGGATAGAAGAAGGATGGTATGTAACTTCCTGGCTAAATCGTTAGAAGGATGTCATTTTGTCCTGGCTGTCTGCCTCTTTGAGGAAGCTCGCCCTGGGGGGAGCCAGCTACCATGCTATAAGGAAAGAGAACACATGGAGGAAAAACTCAGCTCCCTCTTCCCCCAGCTGACAGCCAGCACAAACTGCCACACAGATGAATGAGCAAGCTTTCAGATGATTCTAGCCCCCAGACTTTGAGTCTTCTTTTAAAAGAAAAAATGTGGGGCTTTTTTTGAGAGAGAGAGAGAGGAAGAGAGAGAGAGACAGAGTGAGAGACAAAATCCCAAGCAGGCTCCCTGCTGTCAGCCCAGAACCTGATGCAGGGCTCAGTGTCACAACTGTGAGACCATGACATGAGCCGACATCAAGAGTGAACCGGGTGCCCCTGAATCTTCTAGCTGAGGCCCCAGACATCACGAAGCATCACAGTCTGAATTTCTGATCTGCACAATTTATGAAGACAATAAGCAGTTGTTTGTACCATTAAGTTTGGGGGTAACTAGTTATGCTACTTTAGACTAAAAAAAACTCTGCAAAGCACTCAAGGTACATTTTCAGTGCCTCCAAACTCTACATCAATTTAACTTCCTGATCAAAGCATTCTAAGGAGGTTATATGTCTGTAGAATCCTAGGAATTGAAGTAACTGAGCAATGGGTGTATAACCCTCTGATCCAACCTGTTTCTGGATTTGGTGAGGCAGAGATGAAGCTGAAGAGATTCAATATCAGAGTGTTAGCAGAAAGCAGGATTTGCTGAAGAAAAAAGGAAGCCATCATCCATGATGGGTGTAGTTCTCCAGAGTAGAAGCCAGACTTTCTGAAAAAGAACTGAACAATGAAGAGACAGCCAGATATTTGCTGGAAGAAGACCTAATATTGGCTCTGGGAGGAAAAGAATAGTTGTGGCCAGAGCCATCTCCTTCTGGTTAGGTCTTGGGAGACCTACCACTGCAAAGGGATTCTTGGAAGAGGCTGCTAGGTTATCCAACTTGCTAAGGGCTGGTTTCCCTGATGCATGACTTTAGGGGAGGGATGAGCTGAGGGGTTGTCATTCACTGAATGACTACAAATATTAGACTTGATATTTCTCATCATTTCTAGTTCATAACCCAGCAAGTTTTAATTATCCGCACTTTATAGATGAGGAAACGGAGGCTGAGAGATGAACTAACTTGCTCAAAGAGGCACCACTTGCCAGTGGTTACCTGGCCTCAAACACTGGGCTGTTTGTACCTGTGAAAATCAATATAAGGAAACCTTGTTTAAAATGAAGTCAACAATGGGGTGCCTAGGTGGCTCAGTTGGTTAAGCGTCCAACTCATGGTTTTGGCTCAGGTCATGATCTCACGGTTTCGTGAGTTCGAGCCCTATGTTGGGCTTTGCACTGAGAGTGCGGAGCCTGCCTAGACTTCTCTCTCTCTCCCTCACTTTCTGCCCCTTCCCCACTCACACTGTCTCTGTCTCTCTCAAAATAAATAAATAAACTTTAAAAAAATAAAATGAAGTCAAGAGCACATGAAAAGATGCTCAACGTCACTCATCATCAGGAAAATGCAAACCAAAACCACAGTGAGATTTCACCTCACACCTGTCAGAATGGCTAAAATCAACAACACAAGAAACAACTGATGTTGTTAAGGATGTGGAGAAAAAGGAATCCTCCTGCACTGTTGGTGGGAATGCAAACTGGTCCAGCCACTGTGAAAAACACTATGGAATTTCCTCAAAAAGTTAAAAATAGAACTACCTCATGATCCAATAGTTGCACTACTGGGTATTTACCCCCAAAATACTAATTCAAAGGGATACATGCATGCTTTTGTTTATAGCAGTATTATTTACAATAGCCAAGATATGGAAGCCGCCCAAGTGTCCATTGACAGATGAATGGATAAAGAAGATGTGGTATGTATATATAATGGAATATAATTCAGCCATAAAAAAGAATGAAATGTTGCCATTTGCAACAACATGGATGGAACGAGAGAATATAATGCTAAGTGAAATAAGGCAATCAGAGAAAGACAAATTCATATGATTTCATTCATATATGGAATTTAAGAAACAAACAAACAATGAGCAAAGGAAAAAAGGAAAGACACAAACCAAGAAGTAGACTCAACTGTAGAGAACAAATTGATGGTTACCTGAGGTGGGGGAATAGGTGAACTAGGTGATGGGGCTTAAGGAGTGCACTTGTCCTGATGAACAATAGGTGATGTCTGGAATTGTTGAATTGCTATATTGTATGCTTCAAATTAATATAACGCTGTATGTTAACTATGCTGGAATTATAATTAAGTAAGGTTAGGTAAGGTAAGGTAAAGTAAAGTAGAGTAAAGTAAAGTAAAGTAAAGTAAAATCAAGTCAGGAGGCCATAGAGGGGAGTTCTACCACTTTTCATCAATTGCAAACCCCATAAGGGAAGAGACATATCTTGCAAGTACCTTGCAAATCCATACTTTAGCTACTTTACTACCCCAGCAGGAGGAAGAAAGGTTTTCCTACCTCCCACAGCAACAGTCCAGCCAATGAGAGACCATCACGGTTCAGCCAATGAAAAGCCACTGTACTTAAAGCTCCCAGTTTGCTCTAATGTTTGCCTTTTTGTTTACAACAGCCCTCCCAACTTCCCTCTTGCTTCTCAGGACTTGGCTATGGTTTTGCCCTAGCTTACTTGTCCCAAATTACAATTCTGCTATATCTGAATAGACTCATTTTTGCTGGTAAGATAACTGACAGTATTTTTTTAAGTTTATTTATGTATTTTGAGACAGACAGAGACAGCACAAGTTGGGGAGGGGAAGAAAGAGGAGATAGAGAATCCCAAGAAGGCCCCATGTTGCTAGCATGGACCCCAACGCAGGGCTCGAACTCACAACCAGGGAGATCATGACCTGAGCCACAACCAAAAGTCAGAAGCTTAACCGACTGAACTTCCTCTGACAGTTTTATTTTTAAGGTTAACGTGCCAAACTCACTGTGTGCCTATACTCTCTCCCCACCAGGCTGGGGAGAGAACATGGCCTATGAAGCCTTGAACATGAAAACAAATTGCTTGGTACTTTCACACATTGCCATGGAGTTACATCTAGATATTTATTTCAACAAACAAGAGTTACTTAGTATTTACTTTGTGTTAAGTGCTGTGTCAGGTCCTGGAACTACAGAAGTGAACAAGACACTCCAGGTCCTCACCCTCACTGTGCTTCTGATGGAATACAAACAGGAGATGAAATTTATACACCAGAAGTAGGACTGATGAGTCTTTGCCATGAAGGATATAGGAAGAATGGGTTGAGAGGTCTATACATATGCAGGATTGTGTCTGGCCAACCCAGTCAGGAAGGGAAAGAGAAAAATTCCATATGGAACTCATGAATCAATTTACAATGTAGGACAGAAGGAGTGATATTGAAAGAAGAATTCAGGCACGACAGGAACTCCCCAACAATGTATATGCCAAAGACAATGAAAGATAGTTGGAATATATTAAGTAATTTTCCCAAAAGCCTACAGAACACTAATGATATGAATACCCATCTACCTGATTTAAATCCTCATGGCCCAGCCTCTCCTGTCTTCTTCTGTAGTGGAGAAACTATGGATGAACATAGGAGAGATGCATAGATGGGTTCTCGTTATGTGGGCATGTGATAGCCTGCCTGGCCAGACACAGAAAATTGATGATGCCTTGAAAATGCAGATCACAAAATGGCTAGGAAAAGGGATACAAGGAAAAGGGATGAAGGTACATCCAAATCTCTGGGGATTGCAAGAGGGCTCTCAGTGTAACTAAAACAGAATAGAAAATGCTTAAGCATCCAGATAAACCACTCTGAACTTGATTTTTAATGAGGAGGATCTGGTGGGCAAAGTTAATGATGATAAAGGTGCTACAGAAGGACTATCTTAAAATATGTGATAACCAGTCAGGAAAATGTGTGCCTGACTGAAACTACATTCTACAGAGCAGAAAGATAATTGCCATGTTTAGAGGAAAAGGAACGTGATTTCCTGGCACAAGGCACTGAAATAGAGAGCAGAGCTAATAAGGGTGGGGAAGTGCTCAGAAATGCTATTCTGATTGTGCAATCACAGATGCTTCCTATGCAGGAAAAGTGCAGAGAGCCAAAGTGAACATAACGTAAAATGTGGAGACACTCTCTAAAAGAACTTCCCAAGGATGGGATGGACCACCCTGGGTTTATGAATGTTTTATTACCAGACATTCAAGCATGGGAACTGACAACCACTTGGCAGCAAGTTTATCAGGATTCCTTCCATGCCGAAGATTCTTTGAGGTCCCTAAACACTCTCTGCCTTGCCCCATCATTATTTAATTGATTGCTCACTAACATGTTGTCCTTCTCTGAGGTCCACAATGCTTTAAAGAAAACACGCTCTGTGATAATAGGCATTCCCTTGGAGGCTGTTTTCTGAAAGGCATTCAGGGTAGAATTCGTAGCCTTGACAAAGTTAGCTATCAGGGACCTGCCTTGAGCCTTGCAGTCTCTAAGACCTGGACTTGTTTACATCCTATGAGTGAAGCCACCTCTTGGAGCAGACTCATGTTAGCAAAGCCCATAAAGCAAGGATGCCTATTTATGAACTTACAGAGAATTAACTGTAACAGGAATTTCTCAACCACCCCACGAGCAAGGAATCAGTACAGAAATTAAAGGAACTAAATGTCAGATGGCATTCGATGCCTCCATCAAATTTTTATAAAATTTTTACAATTTTTACAAAATTCACAGTCCCAGATGAACTCTCCATCTCCCTTTGAACAGTGCTTGGTGGCACACTGCCAATGTTTGCTTCAGTGCTTGTCCTAACCCTTGAGTTTCCATGGTTCACCAACACCCTCAGTTAAGCTTCATATTTCTTACATCTTCAGTCAGATCTGAATCAATTGCCCAGACTTTGAAGATATCCTTCTTTTAAAAAAATTTTTTAATGTTTATTTATTTTTGAGAGAGAGCAAGAGAGAGAGAGCACACAAGCAGGAGAGGAGCAGAGAGAGAGGGAGACACAGAATCCAAAGCAGGCTCCAGGCTCCGAGCAGTCAGCACAGAGCACAACACAAGGCTCAAACTCACGAACTGTGAGATCATGACCTGAGCCAAAGTCAGAGGCTTAACCAACTGAACCACCCAGGTGCCCCAAAGATATCCTTCTTTTTAAGATGACTTCACATAACAATGTAGATTCTGAGGCTCGGTGGTATGGCTTTGTAAGTCCTTGTTCATTCATCTTCATTTATATCACTGTATTGTGAGCATCCAAGATGACATTTCTGTTTTTGTTCACTTCTACCATAATATCTATTGGCTGTTTAAGATATGTCTAATTGTATTTCAGGATGACTTTGGATTTATCTGCCTTTCTCTTCTCTACCAATTGGGAAAAAAAGAATCCTCAGTGATGTACAGTTATCATTAAAATGTTGCATTGACTCTTATTTTTGTGTATCTTTGTTCATTGGGTTATAATCTAGCATGACCAGCTTGCTATGAATGACACACCCATCGTATTCCTTCCTTCCCTTCTGTGAGTTACACCAGTGCTCACACTGTAGTTCATTTACTCTTCTTGCGATTTAGATAGAACATGAAAGCCAATCCCTAAGTGAGGCACTCTAGTGCAATGTAATACTGTTTAAGAAGGAACAGGGGTTTATTTCAGAAAAACAGTCTCAGTCTTTGCTCCGTTCAAAGGAGGGGAAAGCTTGGCTCTTTCATCACTGAAAACCTTCTCCTTGGGATCTCTCCCTAATGGGATCATGGTTCAGAAATTGTACTTTAGGATTTTTTATGTGTTATGTGCTTGAAATTACAAAGAATGTTAGATCTGAAGCCCAAACTCTGAAATAGGTTTAATTTTAGGAGAACAAGAGAACTTTTAGAAACAACACGAAAGAAGCGATTTAAAAGCCAAATTTGTCACAAAAGAAATAGGAAATCTTACAGGCTTGGAGGTAACTTACATAGAAAATACAAGATTAAGAATCAGAAATAGGGGTGCCTGGGTGGCTCAGTCGGTTAAGCGTCCAACTTCGTCTCAGGTCGTGATCTCACGTTCTGTGAGTTTGAGCCCCGCATCGGGCTCTGGACTGACAGCTCAGAGCCTGGAGCCTGCTTCCGACTCTGTGTCTCCCCCTCTCTCTGCCCCTCTCCTGCTCATGCTCTGTCTCTCTCTGTCTCAAAAATAAATAAAAACACTAAAAAAAAAAACCTTAAAAAAAAGAATCAGAAATAAAATTAAATGATTCCCACTTCAATAAATATAAACATTAATCTATGAAAATGAAGGGTATTCTTCAAAGAGAAAATACAGATTATTAAGAATTGTTAGTTGAAATTGATCAGAGAAATATTCACAACATTTTAGGCTTTATGTCACCCCAGCTCAGGTGGTTAGAATCTTTTGTAAATGATGACAAAATCTACCGTCCCAATGAGATTCCAGCTCAGTATTTTAATATTTCTTTAAAAGCCATTTCTTAGGGGCTCCTGGGTGGCTCAGTCTGTTAAGCATCTGACTCTTGACTTCAGGTCAGATCATTGTCTCGCAGTCGTGAGATTGAGTCCCACATTGGGCACTGGGGATGGAACCTGCTTGAGATTCTCTCTCCCTGTCTCTCTCTGCCCCTCTCCCATTTGAGCTAAATAAATAAATAAATAAATATTATAAGGACATTGACATTTAGAATGGATGAAAACAGTGACCAAAATAATAAAAGTAAATTAAAATAAAAATTAAAAAATAAAAGCCATATCTTCAAGGCTGATTGTTCAGGCCCTAGCAAGTGTAATTGCTCAACATTTCCACAAAACAATGTTTTCCTCAATTGCTTCACTATTCTTATTTCTGTTTTCCTTTCTCTTATCATAACTTCGAGCAGTCTTCCTAGCTATAGTTGGACTTTTCTGATTAATTTCCTAATCATCTCTACTTATCTTAAAAATTCCGACTGATATTAGCCCTGAGTAATTTATTTATTTGTTTATTTAAATTCCAGTGTAGTCAACATACAGTGTTATATTCATTTCAGGTGTACATTATAGTGATTCAACACTTCCATATCTCAGTGCTCATCAAGATAAGTGTACTCTTTTTTTAATTTTTTAATGTTTTATTTATTTTCAAACATGAAATTTATTGTCAAATTAGTTTCCATACAACATCTAGTACTCATCCCAACAGGTGCTCTTAATCCCTTTCACCTATTTACCCATTTCCCCACCCACCTACCCTCTGGTAACCATCTGTTTGTTCTGTATAGTTAAGAGACTGTTTTTTGGTCTGTCTCTTTTTGAACTCTGAGTCCTTTATTTTTTATTTATTTAAATTCAAGTTAATTAGCATACAATGTAATATTGGTTTCAGAAGTAGAACCCAGTGATTCATCACTTACATAAAATACCCAGTGCTTATTCCAACAGGTGCCCTTCTTAATGCCCATCACCCATTTAGCTGAACCCCTTATGCACCTCCCCTCCAGCAACCCTCAGTTTGCTTTCTATATTTAAAAGTCTCATATGGTTTGCCTCCCTCTCTGTTTTCACCTTATGTTTCCTTCCCTTCACCTATGTTCATCTGTTGTGTTTCTTAAATTCCACATATGAATGAAATCATATGATATTTGTCTTTCTCTGACTGAATATAAATCTAAAAAGCCTAAATTGTACAGTGAGAACTCAATAGGAAAAGCCTGCAGGCTTCACTTACCCTTTATTCCGTCTGTGTTAGCAGGGGTCGTGGCTCCTCCCCTGGCCAGAAAACCTTCAGGGCCTCTTTCTAAACCAAAGCATTCTTCATCCAAGATAAGGGCCTAATAAAAACTAAGCAAGTGGTGCTGGGAAAACTGGACAGCAACATGCAGAAGAATGAATATGGACCACTTTTTTACACCATACACAAAAATAAACTCAAAATGGATGAAAGACCTAAATGTAAGACAGGAAGCCATCAAAATCCTTGAGGAGAAAGCAGGCAAAAACCTCTTTGATCTTGGCTACAGCAACTTCTTACTCAACAATCTCCAGAGGCAAGGGAAACAAAAGCAAAAATGAACTACTGGGACCTCCTCAAAATAAGCTTCTGCACAACGAAGGAAACAGTAAGACTAAAAGGCAACCCACAGAATGGGAGAAGATATTTGCAAATGACATATCAGATAAAGGGTTAGTATCCAAAATCTATAAAGAGCTTATCAAACTCAACACCCCCAAAACAAATAATCCAGTGAAGAAATGGACAACAGACATGGATAGACACTTCTCCAAAGAAGACATCCAGTTGGCCAACCAACACATGAAAAAATGCTCAACATCACTCATCATCAGGGAAATACAAATCAAAACCACCATGAGATACCACCTTACACCTGTCAGAATGGCTAACATTAACAACTCAGGCAATGACAGATGTTGACGAGGATGTGGAGAAAGAGGAACTCTTTTGCACTGCTGGTGGGAATGCAAGCTGGTGCAGCCACTCTGGAAAACAGTATAGAGGTTCCTCAACAACTTAAAAATAGAATTACCCTATGACCCAGCAATTGTCCTACTAGGCATTTATCCCAGGGATACAGGTGTGCTGTTTCAAAGGGACATATGCATCCCAATGTTTATAGCAGCACTATCAACAATAGCCAAAGTATGGAAAGAGCCCAAACGTCCATCGATGTATGACTGGATAAAGAAGATGTGGTGTGTATATGTACATATACATATACATATACATGTATATATATATATATATATATATATATATATATATATATGTATGCATATATATGTATATATATATACACACACGTATATATTTATATATATATATGTATATACACACACACACACACACACAATGGAGTATTACTTGGCAATCAAAAAGAATGAAATCTTGCCATTTGCAACTACGTAGATGGAACTGGAGGGTATTATGCTAAGTGAAATTAGTCAGAGAAAGACAAAAATCATATGACTTCACTCATATGAGGACTTTAAGAGACAAAACAGATGAACATAAGGAAAGGGAAACAAAAATAATATAAAAACAAGGAGGGGGACAAAACAGAAGAGACTCATAAATATGGAGAACAGAGGGTTACTGGAGGGGTTGTGGGAGGGGGGATGGGCTAAATGGGTAAAGGTCATTAAGGAGTCTACTCCTGAAATCATTGTTGTACTATATGCTAACTAATTTGGATGTAAATTAAAAAAAAAATTAAATTAAAAAAAAACCCTAAAACTAAACTCTTAAGCTTCATTCAGATTATTGCTTGGAACAAAGATTAAGATGAAAAGGGATAAATTTCAGAAGATCCTCCACCTTCTTCAGGTTGATTCCAAACAAAGTCAACCCAGTTCTTCCAAAGCACTTCCCTGTAATTGTCCAATGGTGAGAAACATAGCAAAGCATAAATATACTTAATATATAAAATGAACAACTAAGTGAGACTTAAAAAAAGAGTATTTTCCCCCACACAAATAGTTGACTGTAAGAAGAAATAAGACTTTATTTAAGAGTCACTGGTAAAATTATAATTATGACATAGAAAGGAAGTCTTCTCAATATTACTTATGTACGCAAAGGATCACATTTGAACAGAATTGTGCGGAAAGAAAATTGCAAAGAGGAATTGATGGCCCCAAATGGATGTAGAGTGTATAGAGAAAATTTAGTTTCTTCAAATGAGTTCTAGTTTCTTAACCTTAGACAATGTTACTTTTCAAATACCAACACAACTTCCAAGTGAGAACACCAAACCCTTATTGGTAATATTTGAAAATTTGAAAAATCACGGGGAATCTAAGGCATAAAGAGACTGGATGGGTATTAACATCAGAGACAATTTTCACCTAGTCTGAGTGCTGGAAATAAGAAACAGTCTTTCTCAGGAAGAATGAGCATTTGCAAAATATATACCAGGATTTGAGTACAAGAACTGTTTTAGCTTGCTGATCATTAAAATAACTTACAATGTCTGTGAAGACTTTAATAAACAATCTATCTCTCTGCTATTGCACAATTAGCTATTATACAGGACATTTATTGTTGTTGGTTGCTGTTGTTTGTTATAGCATTTATAGGGTTTTCTGTATTTCAAATTATTGAGTCTTCATTCTGTTTAGTGCCTGAACTGCTGCTTTCTCTTTTCTTTAATCTGGCAAATATTAACTTCATTTATACAAACTTATTCTAAGAAAGGTATGCCTGGTGCATCCATGATAGTTGGACATCTTTGCATTGAGTGACTTCTTTCCCCCTCTTTACCTGGTAGTTCAGTTCAATGGAGTTTATTCCTTTTCCCATGGTTTGAAATACTGTAAAAAAAAAAGGCCACTATGTTTATTCCTCTGGTGAAATACATTATGAGGGAAATAACAGGATTTGATTTAAGAAAACACATCCTAGTCTTCCTTGCCCTTGCTGAAAAGTTGGGCTTTATGGTCATTAGTGATAGTTTGGGTTTAGCTAATGAGTGTCATTAGGAATTGTTTATGCATAAAATTCTCCATCCCCATCCTCCACCCCTACTGACTGTCATAATAATTGGTCAATTCTCCATCTCTAATATGTCTTCCTTCCACACTTCTTTGTTGTGTTTATAATTTGTTTTCTATCCACTATGGTCATTTGATTTGTTTTCTTTGCAAGTAAGACATTTCCAAGTTTATCACCTAAAACTCTACTCATCTCGCATATCATTTTATGACCTAGATTATGTATAGTATGTCCTTCATAAGCCCTTATATTTAGAGGGTTTTTTACATTTTACAAAATTCTTTCACATCTATTCCCACACTACTCAGGCAAAAGCCCAAATTTTAAGACATTGGGCTAAGATTATGGACCCCATCCAGGGCTGCCTTAGAGTATAAGTAAGTGGCCCATCTAAAGAGCTGTTTGTTCATCTTATTTTGTTTGCAACAACTCTGGACTATTTATCATAAAATCTCTATCATTAAATATTTCTCCAGCTCCAGCTAGATTCAAGACATTGCTAAGAGATTCCGAGAAATTGGGTTCTTAGAGGAAACCTACTTCCAGATGTCACGGGACTACTGTTATGAGATCAACCCATTTATATGGGCAAACTGGTGAGATTAACAAAAATGGTCTTTTATTTTTCTTCCATCTTTCAAACAGGAAAAACAACCAACCATTTGTAAAGGGAAAGAGAAACTCAAGATTAGGGCATAATAAACATAAATCAGTAGTCTGTTTTAAGAAGCAGGATGTGGGTGCGATGGGATATTAGGGGACCAGGGATTTCCATTTTTTGTTCATACATTATTTTCCCCCCAAGCATGAGATATTTTTATAGTAAAAAAAAAATGAAGATTGTAATGTTTCCTTCTGAACCAAATGAGAAAACCTGAAACAATGACAGAGAGAGGGATTTTAATTCCTTCTCATCTGAATAAGGAGAGCTACAACCACCGAAAGAAGTTTGATTTGAAGTAAACTCCTCAGTGCGATTCTACTAATTTTTTTCCCATAATACATTAGTATCCACCCCTCACTAAATAATGAACTGTCTACATGTTCTTATCTGGCAAGGAAAATCCAGGCTTGTAAAAAGGGTCAATTCTCCTTAACTTGTGCTGGGACCTGGGAATGAAATAAGATCTGAGCTCTGCCTCTGGAATGTGGCCCAAAGAATGTGAGATTACACTAGAAAGACTCTTATTTGGTATCTGTCTTTTCAGACAGGGGAATAATCAAATTGGAAAAATGACTAAACATTTATAAGGACAACTAGATTTTACAAGCACCAGCTTCTCTAGATAAATTCATGTCACTGTGTGCTGTGCATATCATGGCCCAGAGCACTTAGAGACTGGAAGTAAAGCATATATTGGTATTTGAGGAGTCTTAGAGAACAAGCAATGCTGAATGTGTTGAGACAAGCAAATGCCATTCCATTTTCAGATTTCTGCAAATCTGACACCTATAAGTTTGATCTTGCCTCAGAAAAAGATCCTTTGTGAACCCCTAGAAAAAGACAGAACATAAGACCAGTTAAACCAAGTTGTGTCAAAGAGCTAGATTATTGACCAATGAAAATGAATAGAACATGAATCTGGATTTCAGCAGGATAATTGAAAAGGACTCTCAACTTATGAAAAGAGTGCAGAAGCATGGACTGATTTCAATGACAAATGCCAAGATATGCTCATTTCCAATGACAGCTTCTTTCTTCATACATTTATAATAATCACTTGACCTCAGATGCAAGCTGAGACTCTGGATAAGAGATGTACTAGAGAGGAAGTTGAGCAGACAGCTTGGGGCAGATCCACTGGATAGTATTTTCTGCAGATACTCAAAGCATGTGGAGTTTTCTAGGGAGGAGGCACTATGGTTAACTTAGACTTAAGTTAAAGAGCCATATATCTGAAGTCAATATCAAATGTGAACCTGAAGAACTCTCTCTTCCATGCAATTGAGGTAAAGACATCAGCAGTCCTGGGATAGGAATATGAACTTAGCAACAGGCATGCCAAGGCAAAGAGCAGGGGATATCAATATAGGGACCAAGAAATCATTTGAGGAGTTACAGAAGTATCCCCTACAGGAGGACAGATGCCCCCTCACCTCACTTACTCATAAAATCCCAGAAAATTTTCTGGTCAGGGCTGAGATATCTAACTTAGAGAATAGTATTTGATAACCTCATCACACAGACATGATCCAGGGGAAATACGGACTATAGTCAAAAGAGCAGGATGATTTCTCTGGGCAGGTTAGAAAATAACTAGGCCTTGACTTAGGTTCTGATCATGCCCTTTTTAAAGGAATATTGGATAATTGAAAAGTGTTTTGAAGAGAGCAACTATCCTGGGAATGGAACTTGAATTCAAATCACATCATGAAGAATGGAGGTATCTGGTCATAATTATCCCAGAGAAAATATCTTTGGGAGAAAGGAATGCCCCAGTGTAACTGAATATGGAAATATCTGTCTGCAGAAGACATATCTTCTGTTGGCCTTGTAGAATCAAAGAACAAGACCAATCATGGGAGCTCTAAATATTAATTTAGGCAAAAATAAGTGAAAGCTCACTCTTGGCGCCGCCCAGAGAAGCAGTGTTTCCTTGGGAGATGGTCAAACAAACATAGATTCAAATAAAAGTAATAGGAATGTCACAGAGTGATTGTGTAAATAAATGGCCAATTTATTGGCAAGATTCCTTAAGCTATAAGGATTTGATGAAGTCAATGATACTCAGGTGTCGTCCTGAATTTTGACCAAGGCACCAGTCAGATTAGAAAACCTACTCCTCACAGTGGCTTTGCCTCTAATGTCATTCTTCTCTTTCCTCCTTCAAAAAGTTTAGCTGCTTTGAAGTTCACGCCATCAGATTTACCACCATTACCCTACCTTTTGGATAAATTATATCTTTCCCTTTCACGAGGTCTGCAGATCTAGAACTGTACTTTGAAGCTGCACTTAAGGCATCATGCCTAAGGAGATTAGTCCACACTTGCACCTGATTTCAGTGACGAGATTCTGGACTTTGAGCTTATGGTATAATAATATGAGATCTGGGAGGACCCTAGGAAGGAGTGAATGTATTTAGTACGTGAATCACTAGGGGGCTAAAAAGCAGAGTGCAGTAGGCAACCTTTAAGATGACTTCCAATTATCCCCACCTCCTGGTATTCATGCCTTTGTGTAATCCCTTTCACTTGAGTGTGGGCTGGATTTCCTGACTGGTCTCTAATGAATAGAGTACCATGAATGTGGTGGGATGTCATTTCCAAAATGAGGCTATAAAGGATGTGTGACTTTCGTACCATGTGCTTGTTGTCTCCCTCTTGGACCACTTGCTCTGGGAGAATCCAGCTGTTAGGCCATGAGGACTATCAGCCAGTGTATGGAGAAGCCCATGTGGCAAGAAAATGATACCTCTGGCCAACAGCCACGTGAGTGAGCTTGGAAGTGTGTCCTTCCCTAGCCAAGCCCCATAAGGACTGCAGCCCCAGCCAACACCTCAGCAACTGCCTCATAAGAGAATCTAGCTAGACATGCCTAGCTAAGCCACACCTGGATTTCTAAATCACAGAAGCAGTGAGATAATCAATGTTTGTTGTTCTCTGCCACTAACTTTTGGAGTCATTTGTTATGCAGCAATAACTACTATAATGAAACAGGTCATGTATCAAAATGCAATAAAACATTATAGTTCTAAATTCTTAATAATTAGTCAATTTAATTCTTGATAAAAGTCATTCTTAAAAGCAATAGTGAAGGAGAAAAATAAATGGTGTGATTTTACATAATATATGTAAATTTTTAAATTTGTCTAAACTCTAGGTATTGTCTAAATACTTCATAAATACTAGTCATTGTTTTATCTTTACATAAACATTAACTCAAAGTGTACGCAAGGTTGTATCTGAGTAGGGACAAATGTAAATGTTTTGGAGCTGGAGAAGGGTACAAAAAGGACTTTAACTTTTTCAAAAATGTCTTATTTCCATTGTGGGGTTTTTTGGGGGAAGATCCAAAGTAGATATAAGAAAATGTCTGAGTGGTGGTTGTCTGTAATATTTTTCTCAAGACTTCCCTGTACTTTGCTCCCCTATCTGGGACATAAATGAAAATAAAGATTTAGTTATAAGCATGTTCAGGCTCTGCAGAACATTGTTTATAATAAGAGGTTCAGATGTTTTATGGACAAGTTCTAGCAAACCTAAAAGGATCTAATAAATGCTCAGTTATTTAAACTGTTGCCAAGTATAGGAAGAGATACACCATTTCCCAAGACACCTTTTACACTTGCGGTGTTGAAAACGTGCAGTTTGCCTGTTGGCAGGCGGCCAGTGTAAAACACTTGCCAGTACAACAGAGAAATCCACAATTGGAAAGATAAAGAGAATAACACACATTTAGCTGGGTCAAAAACTATTGCAAAATGGAATTTGAAATTCCAGCTATGTCAAGAATTCTGGTATTAGTAAGCAAATTGTTTAAGGAGATGTAATTTATTAAACTTACAGTGTAAGAAATATTGTTGACAGTTCTGTCCAGGACTGAGGTAAGATGCATCACGCTTTCCAGAGCCTCCTGCTTCTTCTGGCGTCACTGAAATCTCCATGGAAGATGTGGGAGAGAGGATTTAAATGGGCTATCCATTAAAATGTCATTTCTAGAAGACATTCCATCTATGGTAATTCTTTTGCAGTATCAAGGTCCCTCTCTTCTTCCGGTTTTTAATTTCCTTTTTGGACTTCAGTTGCAAATAACTGAGTTAATTATATTCCTTATGGCACATTATCACTTTTTGTCCTTGCAAGGCTTCGGTCCTATTTTTTCTTTATGTACTTATATACAAATTAATTTAACTCCTGTTCTCCTTATGCCCCATTATCTTCCTACAGGCAGCTATTTTATTCTGTTTGGAGTATATTCTCCACCAAAAAGCCTTCAAACTTCTTCCCCACTGTCGGCTCTCCTTGATCTCTAGCCTGCAGATCCATACTACAGATTTGGACATACCAGCCTCCAAAATCACGTGAGAAAATTCCTCTTATTACATCTCTTTATATCTATCCTACTGGTTCTGCTTCTCTGGAGAATCAGACCAAGAAATACCTCATGGAAGGAATCACTGCTTGCTGCCTACCCACCCTCCCAGTAGTGGACACAGATTCCTTTAAAATCTTTTAAAATCTATATGATCACAGAAATGTCACAGTGAGCATCTTCACATGTGTTCCTTCATGGACCTGTGTAGGAATGTTTTGAGTTTCAGACCTAAATCATTTCACAGACCCAGAGCCTTTGATGAAAGGGGAAGCCAGATCCCCTCGGAGAAGGATTTTACATCATTGCCACAGATACACTCTGCAAACTTCCTTGTAATCTTTCTCCAAAAGAAAACCAGTCCAACCATTTTTCAAATGTTTAGATTTGATAATTACATACGAGGAATACTCACTCAGATGTTATCTTAGACTGTTATTAAAACTGTCTCTTAAAATGTCAAAGACATAAGCAAACAAACAACAAAAAATTTCTAATTTTACATTTTATTAAATTGGCCATTAGGTGAATGATCATTAAAACCAGTTTTAAGTGAATTAACCCTTAGCTATTCTCGTTGCGCCAAACCTATGTTTATTTTAACCCGTGGCTTCCCTGGACCATTTCTGTCTTTGGCTTCCCAAGTCTGTTCACTGTGGGGAAACGAAGGCCACTCAACTCAAAAGAGCTTTTGGTGGTATAAAGGTTGGAAGCCAGGGGATTATTTGCCCTTTCTCCCTTCCAGACTGAGCATCTATAATTGCAGACACCAGCCACCCTTGCAGACCAAGGGGAACCACTAACTTAGAGGACCCAAGGTCATCGTGTTCAAATGTGACCTGAAGGAAATCTATGAAGAGGTGTGCTGAAAGGAATGAAAGCATTCGGAGAGTTTTATTCATTATGCCCCACCATTCACATTTTTATTAGCAGTTGGCAGCAAAGGAGTCTTTTTAAAGACCTGGCTACATCAAAACAAAAGAGAGAGAGAGAGAGAAAAGAAATACTGGAGAGAAGGCTTTGCTGAGGTGAAATGAATTGACAACATGAGGAAATGTGAGCCATAGAGAGGACCATGCCTGCTGAAATGTCCTCCTTGGTAAAGAAGGATCTCTTAGTGGCTGAACAAGTCCCCTCATCAGTGCCTGGAGAGAATGTGGGGCTGGACTCAGAATGAAGTTAGCCCACAGATAGCATTTGTGCTCAGCAGGAAGAGGGCACCATAGGGTGGCTATGCACTTGTAGATAGTGGCAGACCTCAAAGGAGCTGTGAAGGGTGCTCCATCAGCGAGGTGCTGTCTTACAGATGTTGGACTCATGGCTGGGTTAGCAGGAAGTTGGCGAGCAGGTGCTGGCTTTGCAGACACTTGGGGCAGTTGGTTGGAGACCATTGCAGCCACTGCCAGATGATTTGCCTAAACCTGTTACACAGCAAGCTGGTTGGCAGGAAGGGGGTGTGCAGCCACCTTGGTTGCAGGAAGTGGATCCATCCCAAGTTGGTTGGCTGGAAAGCACGGTGCCACAGGAAACTGGTTTACAAGGGTTCTTTACAGAACATAGGGGCTGGCAGTTAGCCACTGGCTGGCAGATGAAAGATATGGAAGGAGCTGGTTGGCAGCAAAGCGACCAGCAAGGGGACGATGCGTAGCATGTAGGATTGCAAGAGCTGAACGCACAAGTTGATGGCTGGCAGGGAACAGGCATGCAGGGAACCGATGGGCAAGTCTTGAAAATGTAGCAGATGGGTTGGTAATAAGTTAATTTGCAGGTCTGATCTTCACCATTGATGTGTTGACATGAACCTGGTTGACAGCAAGTTAGCTGACATGGACTGGCTGCACAGATGGTTGGTGGGCAAGAATTTTCAGCACAGGAATTTACCTCAGAGCAGGATGGCTGTTGGGACCTAGCGTCACAGGAGACCAATTGGCCACAAGCTGATCTGGACACAAGGATAGGTTCTTGGCAGGAGCTTTGCTGGTCGAGGATGGCTTCACAGCAATTTGCCTGACAGCTGGTGGGTTCCAAGCAGGAGGGTTCCAAATAAGGAGACTGACCAGTTCCAGATTCATAGCAGGCTGTGCGGGAGCAAATGGGTTGGCAGGCAAAACCAACACAAGAAGTTGCCGGAAGGCAGGTAGGTTGGCAGCAAGCAGGTTCACAGCCACTTGGTGCACTGCTGGATGGCTGACAGTTTTCTTGGCAGGTGACCAGCTGCCAAGTTCTGCTCCGGCAGGAACTAGGCAAACAGATACCGTTTTGGAAACTGCCACCATTTGAGCACGTGAAGGTGGGCACAGCTGGAATGGCCGTGGTGGTTCCGGGGCAGCAGCTGTCCACCATGGTGCTGATGTGAAGCTCGCTAGGGAGTTGTAAACTCAGTATACCTGGGTGTGAAAGATATCTCTTATAGGGGCTTTTATAGCTCTTCAGGGGTGTTGGTATGACTTAGAGCATCTTTCCTTGTTATTGTTTCTACTCATTTGTATACAAACATCTGATTAGTAGGCTTCGGGAGCCTGGAAGATATTGTCCCCAGTTTAAAAACTTGTCTGTTGAGTTGAGAGTTTTCTTTGTCGACTTTGGATTCGTTGATGCTGCTCCTGCTCTGGAATGAGCTGTCTTTTTTACAGGTTGCTCTCCAGCCTCCCTAAAGTGGGCCTTTCCCTGTGCTAACCTCTCATCAGAAGGCCTCAGCCCAGCCAAAGCAACCTGCTCTTCCACCAGGAATGCAGTTCTGCACCATTTAAACAATCAGGAAATGAAGCCTTGACCCAATTGAAAGAGGGCGATGTCTGAGATGGTGAACCAGGCAGTACATCCCAAGGACACTTCAGTGTCTCCACCTCTTTCTAGAACCTTCCCATTTGGCTTTCCTGAAACCCAACTTTATTAGTAATACTAATACTAATACTAATACTAATGGCTTCCATTCCATTTATAGCATACTTACTATATACCAAGCCCTTGACTGCATTTTTCATTGAATCTTTGCAATGGTCCTTATTAGTAGCTGCAATTCCCACTGCTATCTTAGAGGTAGCAAAACTAACTCAGAGAGTTTAAATCCTATTTCTCCAAATTATGCAAGTAATAAGAGGTTGAAACAAGATCCAAACCTAGTTGGGACTGACCCCCAAACCTCGGATTGTAATCACCTATTAGACCTCCTGACTTTGGAGTGGAGGAGAAAGACTGTGATATAGTGATTGAAGACTGACCTTAGTACAACAGCACACTGGCTAGTGGGCAGGTGGCCAGGCCCCTTGCTGGGGACCATTTGCCCATTAGTGACTAGAGTCATCAACTAGATTAAACTGGTATAAATACTTACCTCCACTTATCCATACACCCAAAGACATTCTTTTAATTTGGAAATTTTAATAACTGCAAAGTATTTTCCCAAGGATTAAATCAGCCTCTTCCAAGAGGGACTTATGAGGTGCTGGTTGTACTGATTCTTCCCGTCTTTTTCTAGATTTGTCAAGGCTCTGCATTACTGGCCAACTTCAGCAACCCACATCATTCCCTGTCCTGACCTGGTTCACACCAGAAATTCATGACAGAATAGAAAGATCATGGCCTTGGGATCCCAATAGGGTAGAGTTTCATTTTTGGGCTCTGCTACTAACGCATTCCACTGGAAAAGATGACTCATTACCCAAGTGTGCAAAGTACCAAGAGTTTACCAACTAACTGCATTGCTGTTGTTCAAGTTATTTTTACTCTTTTTTTAAGTCTATTTATTATTTATTTTGAGAGAGCAAGTGGGGGAGGGGAAGAGAGAGAGGGAGAAAGAAAATCCCAAGCAGGCTCCCCGCAATCAGCACAGAGCCTGACACAGGGCTCAAATTCATGAACCATGAGATCATGATCTGGGAAATCCTCACCCTTGTCATTAAAATGCCTTTTTTTTTAACCATTGCTTTTTGTGTTACAGCCCCGATCACTCCTTTTGCCATCCAACTCATCACTAATCATTTTGGCACCTTGCAAACTGCAAAGATCACTGCGCTGTTTTATTCCTGAAGGTCTACATCCCAAAGCTCTCCATCTTTCAGGAGAAATACTTCTGGTCTTACCAAATAGATCAGATAATGGGAACATGAATATATTTGAGAAGCCATGTCAACTTCGCTCTGAAAAAGATACCAATGTCCTGTGCTCATTCATACCACTTTTATTGTTTTTAAAGTAATCGATTTTAACATCCATCTTTCTCTGATTCTGCTCTTGCCTTTTTTTCTCCTAAAGAAACTTCTCAATAGGTTGGTACGAGGCACAAACTTTCAGCTATAAGATGAATAAGGTCCGAGGATCTAATATATAACATAGTGACTCTAGTTAATAACACTGTATTACATAATCGAAATTTGCTAAGAGAACTTAAATGTTCTCACATCCCCAGAAATGTGAGGTGATGGATGTGTTAGTTGATTAGATAGGAGGATTCTTTTCACTATATATGTGTGTATCAAATCATCACAATTTACACTTTAAATATCTTGCAATTTTGTCAGTTATACCTCAATAAAGATGAAAAAAAGGTATCTCTCAATAGGGAGACCTTTCACTTTGCTATGGCAAGGCAATAAAGACATCGAATGTATCACCAAGGGCTGTTGTGATCACAGCAAGAGACATGGTGATGTATAAAAAACACAAACTTTGGACTGAACCGTATGTTCTGTATGTTATTTGTATGTTACATGCATTTATGTTGTATGTTACTCTTGTATGTTACTTTCTAGCTGTGACTGTCCTGAATTTTGTGTTTAGCATTCCCCTGTGAATATACATATGGCATATATGTGTAAGTGTGTATACATGTGCATATGTATACATGTGTGTATACTCATACATGTGTGTGTGCATGTGTGTGTGTGTGTTGTTTTTCAGCTTTAAATATATATGTGGTCTGGAGGCTTGTTTGTATCAACTCTACACTGGTCAGGTTCACCCCTGTTTTACATATGGCCATTGTCTAGTTTTCATTGCAGCATAGTATTTATTGAGTGAATACACCACAATGTTGTTGTCTCTATTGATGGGCCCTTGGATTGTTTGTCACTCATATTCTTCATCTTGTAAAATAGAGAGAAAAGCATCTTATTTCACAGAACTGCTATGATTTGCATGAAACACTGGGTCTGTGCTTGGGACAGAGATTTTAAAGCCCTGGCCCACTCCTCTCTTGACTCTGGAAGGAGATGGAGATAAATCTCAATAGGCTGATGAGACAGTACCCCTGACAGCAACATGCAGGATAAGTTCCACCTTTGAGATTCTCCCTCTGCTGCTGTCTCACCCAGAAGTTCTCAAACAGGGATGATTTTTGCCCCTCATCCCCAGGGGTGTTTGCCAATGTCTGGAGACATTTTAGGTTGCCACACTCAGGGGATGCTACCAGCATTTAGTTGGTGAAGTCCAGAGATGCTGCTTAATATCTTACAATGTTAAAGAATGATGCCCACAAGGAAGAATTATTTAGCCCAAAATGTCAATAGCACTGAAGTTCAGAAACCCTGCTCTACCCCCTCTTGTGCTTAGGTTAGCCCAAGATGCACCTTGAGGACTAGACATAGCCCCTCATTCTGTGCCCTAAGAGACTACTCCGAAGAGACTCTGTCCTTAGGATTGTAAGAGGCTGTGTATGAAGTTTACACAAGGATTGTGCCTTACAGAGACTAGGAGAATATAAATAAAGCTCTTGCACAAAAAAAATCCAGTTGTCTTTCTTATTGTACATGTGACCTCCCACTTATTTTCATTCCACTGTGAACCCCAAAGTCAACTGGCTTGCTCCCCAGTTTCCCTATATCCAAGTCCATGCTCCTCCATTCATTTCTCTACACCAAGGCCAGAGGGACATTCCAAAACTAAGTGTTCTTCATGTCACTGCTCTATATCTGGCCCCCCCAGTGCTTTCATGTCAACCGTACACCAAACGAAAATGCCTCTGTATAGATTACAAGGCCCGATGGGTTCAGGTCACTACTGTCTACTTAACTGACCTTAGAACTCACCATGCCTCTAAGCACACCTCTGCCCAAGCCTCAGTAACGAACAGTGTGCTCACAAGCCCCATTTGTGTATATGTTTCCTCTGCCTGGAAAGCTCTTCCTTTCTGATTTTGACCTGGTCCATTCTTATTTGTGCTGAAAGACCCAGCTTCAATTTCACATTCCCCAAGAATTCTTTCCTATCTCTCCCTGTACCCTGCTGAGTTCAGACTGCCCTGTGCTTGCCTCTGTCCCAGTACTTAGCACAACAGAACGTAGTAATTGTCTCTCTGCCTATCTGTCTCTCCCCATCCCCACTCCAACAGTGAGCTCCCTTAGAGCAAAGGCTGACTTCTCAGTCCTACAGCCTACCACAGTCCCCAGCCAACAGCTGTCTAATGAAGCGTGTTGGAAGGATGGATGGATGAGTGGATGAAGTTGCTGTCAAAATAAGTTAGCTGATGAGAATATGAATATTCACAACAGCACAGTGAGAATAACATGCCACTTCAACTTAGCCACTTTATTGGACAGTGAAATATCTTTTTCTCATGGAAGATGTCCCCAAGGAACATGAGCACACCCAGCAAGGCAACACAGGCATGAGGACAGAAAAAAACCTAACGCTGGGGAAGAGACTCCAGATGATGTGGTGAAGCAGCTCTTCTCAGCTTGATGGCAGCAGTGGGCAGGAGCTCAGGATGATTCCCCCTCTCAGTGCCCAGGGGGCCTGCACTTGGACCATTAGGATACTGAAATTTCTGGTGAGTTTTTTGAAGTGTAAGAAGATGGTGAGTGATGGTGAAGAAAGATTCTAAGTCGTTGTGAGCTTTGGGGAGGGCAGTCGAGGTTTCTCTCCAGCTGGAGGTTTGCTTTGCAGGAATTGGTGGGCTGAGGCCAGATCAGTGGTCGGCAGGCTTGGTGGCAGTAGGCGGGGTGGCTTCAGCCTCACGGGTGGTTGGGCTGGTGGGTTTCGCCTCAGTGGGCTGGCAGGGACTGGAATCTGAGACCTCAGCCTTGCAGGTCGTTGAGTCAGTGCAATCTGGTTGGCTGGAAGTGGACTTTTTGCAATCTCGTTTACAGGAGTCAGCACAAGGCAGGCGGGAGCAGACTGGACGGTAAGACAGTGAAGTGACACAGGCTGGTCGGCGCAGGATGGGGTGGCATGGGCGGTAGCAGGCAGGGCGATAGGAGATGGATGTCACATATGGCTGCCTGTAAGTAATGTGTCCAGAGCAGATTGGGCGACAGATTGGACGACAGATTGGGCGGTAAGGAACCGAAGGAGAGCAAGGCTGTTTGCAGGAGCTGGGTATGTAGAAAGTCCTAGAGCAAGTTGGCTGGCAGATGGCAGATGCAGAAGACCCTGGGCGGCAGCAGAGAGGTTGGCAGGAGGTAGATGGGCAGGAAACGGGCTCACAGCAGACAGACCGACAGCGCTTGACTACGTAGCAAGTAGGTTGGCATGGACTAGGTGCACAGATACTTGCTGAGCAGGGGCTGGGCTCAGAGCAGATGGGTTGGCAGATGCTGGAGACACAACAAGAGGGCTCTTGGCAAGTGCTCGAGACACAAGGCGGCTCACAAGGGCTTGGGACACAGCAGACAGGGCGAAGGCACGCAGGCTCACAGACCAGGGCCACACAGCGAGCTGGCTGGCAGTTGCTGGGCTCTGAGCAAGATGGCTCACAAGGACTGGAGTCACAGCAGATAGCCTGACAGCTATTAGCCACAGAGCAGACAGATGGACAGCAGCTAGGCGTGGGGCACACCGGCTGACAGACAGGCTCACAGACCACTGGTTGGCAGGAACTAGGCACAGTGCAGACAGCTGAACAGCAGCTGGGCTCACAGATGACTGGCTGGCAGCAGCTGGGCTCACAGATGATGGACTGGCAGGGAGTGGGTACACAGAGGACCGGCTGGCAGGAATGGGCCTCACAGTACACAGGCTGGGCACAGCTGCTCACAGGACAGGAAGGCTCACAAACGGTGGCCTCACAGCACACAGGCTGGGCACAGGCGGGCTCACAGATGGTGGCCTCATAGCACACAGGCTGGGCACAGCTACTCACAGAACAGGCGGGCTCACAGATGGTGGCCTCACAGCACACAGGCTGGGCACAGGCGGGCTCACAGATGGTGGCCTCACAGCACACAGGCTGGGCACAGCTACTCACAGAACAGGCGGGCTCACAGACAGTGGCCTCACAGCACACAGGCTGGGCACAGCTGCTCACAGGACAGGAAGGCTCACAAATGGTGGCCTCACAGCACACAGGCTGGGCACAGCTACTCACAACACAGGGGGGCTCACAGATGGTGGCCTCACAGCACACAGGCTGGGCACAGCTGCTCACAGAACAGGCGGGCTGACAGCACTGTGGGCCACAGCTAGATGACCCACAGCTATCTTGGCAGGTCACCAGTTGCCATGTCTGGCTCCGGCAGGAACTGGGCAAGCAGACAGGCCCTCCACAGCTCACCTCACTGGAGCAGAGAGAGATGCCTGGCACAGATGGGCATTTCCTAGAACAGCAGTTTCCAGACATGGTGGTGGTGCCTCTGCTCCTTGTGAGTGCTGAGAGGGGTGCTGCCTGACTGGGACAGCTCTCCCAAGCCCTCACTTTTATACCAACTCACTGGCATGTGCTGTTTGGAGACCCTGCGTCTTTTCCTCATTGCTGTTTGGGCCGGTTTTCAGAGGAACATCTTATTATGCCAAGGTTTGTTGATCTGGAAGTTGTTTATCTACTCATAAAGAAGCTGTTTGTTTATTGACTTGCTAAATTTGGAATCTTCGGCGCAACAGATCATCTTGGCATAAGCATCGTGGCCTTCAAACCGAATGATCTGTGTTTCTGAGTGGCAGGAACAGGGGAAGAAGAGAGGAACTTATAATTTATCCATCTTCTAGTCCTCTGTACCAAGCCAAGCCGTGGGGAGAAGGGGAGCCATTAGGGATGTCCACATGAATAGGACCTACTCACTCCTTCCTACATATCTCATTCTCTGGTGGGCAGACAAGCATGCAGGCAAACTCATTGCAGTGCCATGGTAAGGTCAACAATAGACATACAGGGATTAGTAGAGGAGAGCAGTGGTGAGCTCTGTGGGAGAAGGGATGTCTGGGCTGGATTTTAAATGACTATGCTTTGCAGAAATGGTCTTATTTAAAACCATCAGCAATCCCCCAAGATAAGAACTTGTCTCTTCCCATTATAGGTAAAGAAAAGGAAAGGTGGTTGAAATTGGAAAGCTTAAGTCACTTGCTAAAGATCCCACTCAGCTTGCCCCCTAATCTAAGGATGCTCTCCTTCCTCCTCACCATTCTGTTTGGTCTGACCTTTCTCAAAAGACTGTCAAAGCTGCATGTCATAGGCTCAGCCAACTGTGCTGCCCTCCATCCTGTTCTATGAATGGTCCTGTCCCAGACCACTGGCTCTACTTGTCCCCAGAAAGTACTTGATCTTGCCTCTATGCTTCTCCTCCGTGTTTTCCCCCCACCCACTTATACCTCAAGCATTCAGTGGCCCTCCAGAATCTCTCTTGCTTTTGGTGATTTAATAGCTCCTAAAAGAAAGACACTTCCAAAACCCAAAGGATAAAGAGGAAATGCCAGAGATCTTTTGCAAAGACATTGTGAACAAAAGCAAAGAATACAGATGTTTTCTCAAAGTGTGTCAATGCTACTACCTGAGACAGACATAAGATGAGAAACAAACCCTAGGTTTCTTTTTTTTAATGTTTATTTATGTATTTTGAGAGAGAGAGAGAACAAGCAGGGGAGGGGCAGAGAGAGAGGGAGAGAAAAAGAATCCCAAGTAGGGCTCGATCTCATGAACTGTGAGATCATGACCTGAGCCAAAATCAAGAGTCGTATGCTTAACTGATTAAGCCACCAAGCACCCCAAGAATCCTAGGTTTCTAAACACCAAGGCCTGACATCCTTGTTTCAGTAAAGGCCCAGCTCCACAACGCATTTTCAACATCAATACAAAATCCAGGCTCTCCTTTAGAAAAGCTGAACCATCATGCCATCCATTCATCGTCTCTCCCTTCATTCATTAATTTATGCAATTACTCACTCAATTTCTCTTTTATTCATCCATTCGATTCAGCCATCATCAGGCTCTGTGAGAGGGCTACAAAAAGAATGAGTTGCAATTCCTGTCTCAAGGAGTCCGAGTTTAGGAGAGAGACAGATCCATCCATAGCAATTATGGTACAGTATACGTACAAGTGCTATGACAGATGGCTGCACTGGTCCTATGGGGGCATCCGGGAGAAACACCCACAAGATTTTTGGGAAATTAGACAAGGCTCATCAAAAGCATGATACATTTGGGGAGCAGTAAATTGTTCCACAGCCAGGATGGAAGGTTCAGGGGACAGGAAGGAACAACAATGGTACTAAAAGGGTTACTAGCACTCTACCATGAAAGCCCTTGTGGACCACGACAAGTAGTTGGATTTCATACTGACATGGGGGTATTTTAAACAAGGGAACAACTTGACCAAGTTTGCTCTTTGGAAAGGCATCTCTGGCTATGGCAAAGGTATTGGAGAAGGGGGGCAAGTCTGGAGCCCAGGAGACCATCAGCATTCTGGAGCAGTTACTCAAAAGTTTCCTGGTGACAACCTGAACTGGGCAGTGTCATGGGACTGGAGCAATATGAGAGGTTTTATGGAGGTAGAATCTATAGAATCCAGTGGTTGAAAGTGGAAGATTAGGAACAAGAAGTGTCATCCTTGAGATGTAGCTCTCAGACAGTTGGAAAAGAAGACTTTTTGGACAACAGTCTTGCAGTGGGTAAGGCAGAGAAGGAGCCCCCAAGATCCTGATCTCCACCTTTCCAGTTTGTCTATGCATTTCATCTTCCTCAGCTAAGCCAGCAATGCAATTCACATGGAGATGGCCTTCCTCCCACAAGTCCCTCATAAACTCTCTCAGGTGAGAAACTTAATGTGGCATCACCTGTTATGCCATAATGTCCTCCCAAAGAATCCTTCCCTGCTAAGTGGAATTAGCAGAACTTTTAACAATCTACACATTTCTACTTTGTTCTTTTTTTAAAGTTTATTTATTTTTCAGAGAGAGAAAAAGAGAGAGCATGCATGAGCGGGGAGAGGGGAGGGGCAGACAGAGGGACAGAGGATACAAAACTGACTGTGTGCTGAGAGCAGAGAGCTTGATGCAGGGCTTGAACTCACAAACCATGACATCATGATCTGAGCCAGGTCAGAAGCTCAACTGACTGAGCCACCCAGGTGCCCCTCTACTTTATTCTTATAGCTTTCATCTCCCTTGACGTTATATAAGTACCAAAGGGCAAGGATTTTGTGTATTCACTGATATATATCCAGCACCCAGAACAATGTTTGATACATAGGCAGTTTACAATTAATATTTATTGATAAATGAATGAGGACCTCTGCAGGCAGCTAAGAAAGGCAGCGATTTGTCAGTAATTCAAAGAAATCACTACCCTGCTCTCACCCATCCGGGAAGCCATATCAGAAGCAATAGAAGAATCAGATGCTCTGAATCACAACTGCTCAATGCAGACCTACTGGCCTCTTGGCAATTTTGTACTGTTGGCACACTCATGCTCTGGCTGTGGTTTTGTCCTGGGAGTTTTAGTTCTTAGGAGGCCAATTCCAACTAGAGCAAAGAATGACCTACATAGTAAGTCTGAAACTGAACCAGGGCAGACTCAAAGTTTGAAGTCTCTCCCAAGTAAGACACTAGTAGTATTGCTGGACTTTTAAATGAAACAAAAAAAATGAAAACACAATGAGCTACCACTCTATAGCTGCTAGAATGGCTAAAAATAAAAAAGATGTACCATATCAAGCGTTACCAAGGACATGCCGCAACTGGAAATCTCAGACATGGTTGGTGGCAAAACAGTCACAAAACAGTTGGGTAGCTTTTTCATGAGGTTAAACATTGCCACACTATTTATCCAGCTATCCAACACCTAGGTATTTATCTAAAATAAATGAAAACATATGTCCACAAGAAAATTTATACATGAATGTTCATAGCAGCTTTATTCATAATAGCCCAAAACTGGAGACAAGCCAAATTCCCATCAGTAGATGAATATTTTTTTCATGTCCTTTATTCATACAATGCAATACTATTTACCAAATAGGAATGAACTTTGATATCTGCAACAAGGATAAATATAAATAATGTTATTCTAAGTGGAAGAGTTCACACTGCATGATTTAATTTATATGAGATTCTAGAAATGGCAAAAGGTTGATGGTTGCCTGAGTCTGGGGTCAGGGGTGGGGAGGATTTCCTGCAAATGAGGCACTGGGGAATTTGAGGGATGATAGAAAGTTCTATACTGTGAGTGCGGTGGTGGTTACTTGAGTATATACGATTGGCAAATCTCATCAAACTGTATACTATAATTAGGTGCACTTTATTATATATAAATTATACCTTTAAAAAGTTGGCTTATAAAAAAAATTAAGGTAAAAAAAGTAAAAATAACATCCCAGTTTTATTTGTAAATATGCTTAAAAGGAGTCTGGAAACATATATGTCAGTGATAAATGCTGAAGTTGAGAATCCAGGTGGCTATTATTGCTTCTTCAGATTTTTCTGCATTTTTTCATATTTTTAGAGATCATTGCCATGCTTAATGGCATGTATCTTAAATACAGAGAACAAACTGGGGGCTGCTGGAGGGAAGGTGGGTGGGAGATGGGTTAAATGAGTGATGGGCATTAAGGAGGGTACTTTTTGGGATGAGCACTGGGTGTTATATGTAAGAGATGAATCACTGGGTTCCACTCCTGAACCCAAGACTACACTGTATGTTAACTAACTTGAATTTAAAAAAATATTTTTTCTTGTTTGTTGAATGAAACACTGCTTTGCAGGAATAAAAATAAATATTGTTCTTCCAAGGCAAGAGCAGAATTAGCTTTATTCCACATGTAGCTTAAGATCACATTCAGCAAGAAGGGTGCCTGGGTGGCTCAGTCAGTTAAGCATTCGGTTAAGACTTCAGCTCAGGTCCATGATCTCACTGCTCGTGAGTTCGATCCCTGCATCGGGCTCTGTGCTGACAGCTCAGAGCCTGGAGCCTGCTTCAGATCCTGTCTCCGTCTCTCTGCACCTCCCCTACTTGCACTCACACGCACTCTCTCTCTCTAAAATATAAAATAAAATATAAAAATTTTTTAAAAAAGATCATGTTCAGCAAAAAGTTGAATCAACTATTTTTTAAATTTTAACCTTCCGACTGGACCCACACACACCTGGCTCAGGCCCCACCTGGCAGATGTACATTCACCCCTTGCATCCCTGGGACTCAAGCAGAAGAAGTACAGTTGGTCTCAGGACAGGAAAACCTAACCCAGAAGAGGCAGACTTTGCCGAAGCATTTTGGCTAGAAGAAAGAACTGGAGTTCCCAGAACATCCATAGGCACTGTGTTCACGAAGTTTTGCCACAGGACTCTCTTCCGTTCTGAATCAAGCTTGTTTCACCAAAGCCTCTTCCCCTGACTTTGCAAGAAAGTTCTGACCAAACCTGAAGCCTTCCTGCAGAACCATTCTAGGAGAGCCATAATGCTGAAGGAAGCCATGCCCCTTGCTCAAGAGTAAACCCTGGCCAACCTCAGCATTTACCCATTTACTGCATTTTAAAAATGCAAGTCCTGGCTGGGGCTGCCTCCCTAGAGCTAATGGACAAGTTCTCTAATGGTGAAGCCTAAGAATCTATATTTTTAAAAGCCCCCCCCCCCCCAAGTGAAATCTCATGCGGCACATGGAAATTTTATTTTACACCTAGGGTTCTTGTTAAAAACACGGATCAGCGGGCCACTCCCCTGGGGATTCTGACTCTGCCTGTCTGGGGGTGGGGGAGAAGTTGGGGGAGCTCCAGAATCTCCATTTTAACTAGTCCCCAGGTGATTCTGATGCAAGTGGTCCACAAACCACATTTCAAAACCCTGACTGGGGATGCCAGAGTAAATTTTCCTGGCCCGGTGCCCAAGAGGGAGCCAAGGAAGAGGCGGGAGAACTAATTTGGTTACGCCAGCAAGCTCGAATTTATTAAGAAGTTAACAAAGAAATCTTTGCACCAAAAAGCAGCAGAAAGCTGAGGAGAAGGGTCAGTCCCAAAGCCACCTTGAGTCAGAAGATGCCTTATAGTGTCAAGACATGTGAGTCCACGAAAATAAAGCCATGGGGATTCACCCTGTGAGCTTCGGGATCACTTTGGATGGGAACCAGTTTCCATCTCTCACCAGCATATGGCTCTTGTGCTCGGGGCCTTGAAACACCAGGGCAGGCGCTGGAGAACAAGCCCTCGTCTACCAATAACACGGAGGCAGGATGCTGTCTTGGATGCGGGGAAGGTCCCGGAGACGAGGGGTCCCCACCTGCAGCAGGTGCAGGCTTTGCTTGGGCCACCTCCGCGGAGAAGACATGGGGCTTCACTTCGTCTCGCAAACGGGCGTGGGCTGGCAGCAGACGGGGCCGCAGCACCCGGACGAGCCGCAGCAGCTGGACCCGCAGCAGCTGGACCCGCAGCCCCCGCAGCCCGAGCCGCAGCCGCTGCCGCAGCAGTCGCTCCCGCAGCAGCCGCTCCCGCAACCTCCGCAGCCCGAGCTCCCGCAGCCCGAGCCCCCGCAGCCGCAGCAGGACCCGCAGCAGCCGCAGCAGGACCCGCAGCAGCCGCAGCAGGCGGGCTGGCAGCAACACACTTCACAGCAGTCTTGATCTTGAGGGCAGCAGGTGAAGCAGTCCCCCGGGCAGCACCCCATGGTCCCGGCTGGTCAGGTGGCAGGTCAGGAGCGCGGCCGGAGTTCCCCACGTCTGACGGTGGCCAGCGGCCAGCAGCTTTTATAGCCCCTCACCGGAGGGTGTTGGCACAGGGGACAGGATGTTTCCTTTGTTATTATTTATGCCAGTTTCCATAAGAACGTCTCATTAGCTGCCTGTTTATTTTCCAGCCCTGAGTACCTCAACTCATAAAAAAGTCCCACTCGGGCCAACTGCTATTTGTCCAGAGGGTAAAAATGCCATCTTCGAAAAGACCTGTCATCATGGCCAAACACGGGCCAGCCGTCATTAGCCCAGGTCAGAGGGAGTCGCGGCCTCTGTCTCTGGAATGGGTCCTCCCCTTCCACGTCTCCTCGGGTGGCAAGCTGGCAGCCAACCCCGTTTCATCGTGGGTGCTCGTCCCGGAAAACCAGACTTGGGGCAAAAGCCGGGGGCCCTGCGCCTCCTGCTGCAGGCAGAGTGGCTGCTCTCGAGGTCCGGTCCTGTGGCTCCTCCCAGGAGGAAATGGTATCCTAGTGCGGGCCCATGTGAGCAAAGCAAACATTTGTGACTGTGTGTGGTATGTGGAGTGTGCCACACATTTGTTTGGGCTTGGTCACTGAGAATCAGTCATGATTAATAACTGCCTTGTGCGATGGAAAGAGACTCATCATAAAACTGCAAGAGGTGGGAGCCACGTTCTCCCTGGGCCTCCAGGTGAACTGAGCACTCAGCCTCCTCTCTAAGTGGGCTGGAAGAGCAGTGACCAGAACCCTTTCCTTGATGGAAGGAGATGGGACGGGGGAGGGGAAGGAAGGGAAGAAGAAGGACGGAAGATCGTGGAATGTCCAAAACATCTCACTAAAATGGGAATGTTGTGCACTTCTTTTAAGAGCTCCAACTTCATAGACCACCTGGCGGTGGGCGGGATTAGCATACAAGACACCCAGAATACCATCGCAGGGCATAAAATGCCTTTGGGAAGAGGCTAGCATCCACAGAGGATTCAGGTCCGCGTGTAAATTCCACGATGGGTCGAAATTCCTATCTCCGGGTTGGGTTTGGTACCTTGGAATGGTGATGGCAACCCTGGAGACTACAGGCTCGACCTTTGGAAGGCAGCACCCAGAGAAGGGGACTGAGTGGGAGGTGGGAATGAAGGTGGCAGTGGGTGTGGAGATCTGGGTCAAGAGACACAGCCCCTCATTTTAATTTGCCTTTTCTTTTTAGGTGGGCGTGGAGGTAAGGCAGCCTCCAAGACCAGCTAGATGGACTGAGAAGGGTGGAGCCAGATAATGGGTTGCTTGGATCTGACAGGATGCTCAGTACTTCACAGGATGTGGACATTTAGAACTGGGAGGGAGACATCATGTGGTCCAGGGTTTCTAAACGTGCTTTTATGTCAGAATTGCCTAGGGCGGAGGCTTTTGAAAAATGCAGACCTCCAACCTGGACCCCAGTCCTGTTAAATCAGTTAAATCAGAGTATGTTCTCATGGGAGCTTGAGAAGCTATATATTTTAAAGCTTCCCAGATGACTCAAATTCTCAAATAGATTAGGAAACACTGACATAATTTAATGTCACCATGACCATCACCCTGAAGCACTTCTTTTCTACAGAAGCTGATACAAAGGCCCAGGAGAGGACACATTAATGATGGAGTGAGGCAGCCCAGATGTTCTGTTTCTTGGTCCAGTGTTCCTTCCAGCACTGCACATCCACAGATAGACACCTCTGGGCAAGTGTAATACAGTGAGGTCCAAGACAGACACGTCCTTTTTGTTCTTTTTTTTTTTTTTAATGTTTTTATTTACTTTTGAGACAGAGAGAGACAGAGCACGAGTAGGGGAGGGGCAGAGAGAGAGGGAGACACAGAAACAGAAGCAGGCTCCAGGCTCTGAGCTGTCAGCACAGAGCCCGATGCGGGGCTCGAACTCACGGAGTGTGAGATCATGACCCGAGCTGAAGTCGGACGCTCAACCGACTGAGCCACCCAGGCGCCCCTCGTTCTTTTTAATAATAGGCAATGCAGTCACACGAGAAGGACACCAAAGGGCAGGCAGTGCAAAGTCTCTCCTCTTTCTGTGTCCACCAGTCAGTTCTCTCGCCTCTCACCTGCCCTCCCCTCTGCTCCCAGACTCACTTAACCCCTCCGCACCTGAATTTCCTCATCTATAAAATGGAAATTATGATAGTTATAGTGCCAATCTCATAGGCTGTTTTGAAGATTAACTGAGTTATATAAAGCTCTTAGAGCAGTGTATTGGCTACATATTGTTTGATAAACATTAGCTATTGTATTATTTATATACAAGAAAAACAGATGGATAGATATAGATACATTTTTGTTCGTTATACATGATAGCAGCTGTAATAGTAGCATAGTATACACTCTGGTTTTAACTCTTTTTTTCCCTCTTAACAAGATATCTTAGAGCTCATTCATTCCATTTCAGTACATAAAAACATTCTTCATAGTGTTCTATTGTACTGATCATTTATTTAACCAATTCTCTATTGAAAGACATTTGTTTCTAATATTTCCAATATCTGGCTATTACAAACTTTAATTTTAAATATTTTGCTATTATGTAACTGTGTGCTTACACATATCTTGCTATAGCCCTCCCATAAACTCTTGGAAGAGAAATTGCCGGATCCTTGAGTTTTTTCATTTGTAATTTTGATGGCTATTGCCAAATCACCCTTCATAAAGGTTTTACAACTTACACACCCATCAGTGTGTGAGAGGACCTACACAACATGTAATCAAAGTTCATGATCTTGCCAATCTGATAGAAGAAAGATAGGATCTGGCAATTGTAGTAACTTGCTTTTCTATTATCATGAAAGAAATTAAGCAACATTTCATATGCTTAAGTGCTTTGATTGATTGATAAGGCTGCTTTGTGAAACAAGAAACAAAAGTTTGGTCTGTATGATGATTTATAAATATTTTTTCCAGATTGTCATTAGCCTTTGATGCTATAGTTAAATAATAATAAAAACAATAATGTTTGCATTATGAATTTCATACCTGCTTATTGTGGAATTTCTGGAAAATACAAAAAATTAAAGCAAGAAAATAAAAATCATCCATAACCACACAACAAAGATAATCTGCTAATACTCTAGTTTCCCTTTTTAGCACTTTCTCTAAAGACTTCCATATAAATATTGATATGAATACAGGTAGCTATACAGACACATATTTATGTATAAGCATATATATATCAGGTACAAATTTCTAAATCCATGTTCCAAGGTATGTTAAGAATACATAACTACCTTTCTCTTAGACTGCTTAAACTATTTTCAACCTTCATTCCAACTGAGGGGGAAGAAGAGTCAGTTTTGTACAAACTCAGAAATCATTCAAGATTTCTGTCTCCCCATCCTTCATCTGGAAATGGCATCTGAGTTTTGTGGGGCTTGGACAGTATTGTAGCATTAAAGAGAGTATCATAGCATTAAAGAGAGTATCGTAGCGTTAAAGAGAGTATCGTAGTGTTAAAGGATGCACCGTGGGCATCCACTGAAAAGTACATGGTTCTCTCTTATTCTCGGCCACCATACTTCTTCTGATGGCACAGCTGAGATATCTTCTTCCCTGTTCTCCCCAAATTCTACATCCTTCCACCCTCCATCCAGGAGGCCACAAGGCCCTCTCTGTCTGACCACCCACTATCCTCCAGCACAGAAGTCTACTTTGAATTGCATATGCAGAGCGTTGACTTGGCTCATTTACTCCACATTTCTATAGTAATAACCCTACCCTGGGGGCAGTGATTATAGAAACACCCCACTGATGCCCAAGTCATGAGAAAAGAGTGAAAAAAAAAAGAGTGAAAGAAACTCCAGAATAAAGGTAAGACCAATGGATACTCTAGTGTTTCATGCTGACACCTGTTTTTACAAAATTGAAATCATACTGTAAAAACTGATGTGTACACTGACTTCAAGCTGTATTACAAAGCTGTAATCATCAAGACAGTATGGTACTGGCACAAAAACAGACACTCAGATCAATGGAACAGAATAGAGAACCCAGAAATGGACCCACAAACGTATGGCCAACTAATCTTTCACAAAGAAGGAAGGAATAAAGACAGTCTCTTTAGCAAGTGGTGCTGGGAAAACTGGATAGCAACATGCAGAAAAATGAAACTGGACCACTTTCTTACATCGTACACAAAAATAAACTCAAAATGGATGAAAGACCTAAATGTAAGACAAGAAGCCATCAAAATCCTCGAGGAGAAAGCAGGCAAATACCTCTTTGATCTTGGCTACAGCGACTTCTTACTCAACACATCTCTGGAGGCAAGGGAAACAAAAGCAAAAATGAACTACTGGGACCTCATCAAAATAAAAAGCTTCTGCACAGCGAAGGAAACAATAGGCAAAACTAAAAAGCAACTGATGGAATGGGAGAAGATATTTGCAAACGACATATCAGATAAAGGGTTAGTATCCAAAATCTATAAAGAGCTTATCAAACTCAACACCCAAAAAACAAATAATCCAGTGAAGAAATGGACAACAGACATGGATAGACACTTCTCCAAAGAAGACATCCAGTTGGCCAACCAACACATGAAAAAATGCTCAACATCACTCATCATCAGGGAAATACAAATCAAAACCACCATGAGATACCACCTTACACCTGTCAGAATGGCTAACATTAACAACTCAGGCAATGACAGATGTTGATGAGGATGCAGAGAAAGAGGATCTCTTTTGCATTATTGGTGGGAATGCACGCTGGTGCAGCCACTCTGGAAAACAGTATGGAGGTTCCTCAAAAAATTAAAAATAGAACTACCCTATGACCCCACAATTGCACTACTAGGTATTTATCCAAGGAATACGGGTGTGCTGTTTTGAAGGGACATATGCAACCCAATGTTTATAGCAGCACTATCAACAATAGCCAAAGTAAGGAAAGAGCCCAAATGTCCATCAATGGATGAATGGATAAAGAAGATGTGGTGTACACACACACACACACACACACACACACACACACACACACACAATGGAGTATTACTTGGCAAGCAAAAAGAATGAAATCTTGCCATTTGCAACTACATGGATGGAACTGGAGGGTATTATGTTAAGCGAAAGTAGTCAGTCAGAGAAAGACAAATATCATGTGACTTCTTCATATGAGGACTTTAAGACACAGAACAGATGAACACAAGGGAAGGGAAGCAAAAATAATATAAAAACAGGGAGGGGGAAAAACATAAGAGAATCTTAAATATGGGGAACAGAGGGTTACTGTAGGGGTTGTGGAGGGGGCATGGGCTAAATGGATAAGAGGCATTAAGGAATCTACTCCTGAAATCATTGTTGCACTATATGCTAACTAACTTGGATGTAAATTTTTAAAAATAAAACACACGAAAAAAACCATTCTAAAAAAATTTGATTTATACACGAAATATTGTCCTTCACCTGAGAAAATGTTCATAAAGATGTTGATTATTAAATAGTATGAAAGTCTGAGAAATTATGTTTCCATATTGCTGGATATCTGTTTCCAATTTTCCAAAGCAAAACACAGAACTGAGCTTCTTTGATGTGAGTCTTTATGCAACTTTCTTATTATCTCCCTAAAGTAAATCCCTAGAAATATAATTACTGAATCTTCAGCATGTTAATTATTTTAAGGCTATAAATAAATATTGAAAAATCATCCTCCAAAAAAATCCTTCCCATTTTCACCCATTTCACAGATGCCTTCACCAATACCAATTTTTAAGTTTTTTTTAAGTTTTATTTTATTTGGGGGAGGAGGGCAGAAAGATTGAGAGACTGAGAAAACCCAAGCTCAGTTTTGGCCTGAGCTGAATCAAGAGTTGGATCCTTAATTGACTGAGCCACCCAAGTGCCCCAATTTGTATTACTCTAAAATCTCTTTGTCAAGAGATTTGTTGTAATTGGTAGTCAGGTCATGGAATCTCATTGTAGTATTTATTTGTAGTGACTTCATTCTTAGTGCATTTGTTAAGATCTCTTTTTCTTCTTTTGGGAATTATATGTTCAAGCTACACATCTTATTTTATGCTAAGTGCATTAACTTTCCTTTCTCACACTTCCTACAAAATTGTCTCAGGGTATCATCTTTTAATTGTGTCTATGGATTTTTTATGCATTTAATTTTCTTTTTATATAGGCACATCTACCTGTATTTTCCTTCCTGCTCCTTTTGTGCTTTGAAACTTCTTCACCACTCCCAAACAAGGCAACTATTTTTTTTCTTTTCTTTCTTTCTTTCTTTTTTTTTTTAGTTTTTATAGTTGCATTTTTTACACTTACTGCTGTTATCCATCAGGAATTTATTTTGGTGTGTGGCAGATACTACTTTACAATAACGATGTGGTTTTCCTAATTAGGGTACTTGAGTGCCTATTAAATGAATGCTTGGTGTCCAAGAAAAAACAGGATGGGAACATAACAGCAGTCGTGAAAAACTTTGGTGTGGTGTCTGTTTGGGCGGCCTCTTGTGTGCATTGGGTGATATTACACATGCAGTTTCTGGTGTTTCTTTTTGAGACGATCACAAGACAAGCTCTGATTCCGGTTTCACCAGAAGAAGCTCGACAAAAACTTGACTTCTGAGAAGCTTATTATATTTGCATGGCATTGATTTTAAATCATGTGTAGAATTAACCACCTCTTGGCCAAAGGGGCACATTATCAGCCCCTCCCTTTGTGCCCAGGAACTGCACTAGGTACTTTATATGTGTTTATGTGGTTAATGTTCAAGATAACTACATACAGTAAGTGTTATGATCCTTATTTTGTAGATGAGGAAATTAAGGCTCCTGAAGATCAATTACTCTAACTAGAAGATGCAGAGCTTGGATTCAAACCCAGATGTGTCTGCTTCTGGAGCCTATTGCCCTTTATGTCAGGCTTTCTGGATGGAACCACAGAAAACGGCTTCTTTGTCTTAAGGTAAGTAAGCCTTATAGTAAGAATATCTTCTATGATTGTATGTTTCACAACCACAGAGGTCATAGCTGTTTTATTCACCAGTTTACCCCCAGTGGGTGCTGTAAGGTGGGCACTCAATAAATATTTGTTAAATAAATGAAAAACTAAAATCATGAATGAATGTGAGATGATCCCCTGTAATGAAGTACATTGAGAGGTGTCCACTATAAAAGAGTGGGGTCTCTGCTGCCATTCCTTACCCATCTTTCATTGTTATCAATCGCTGCTTCACTCAATCTCAAGTCTGCAAGTATCACTGTCCAATAGAACTTTCTGTGATAACAAGAATGTTCTGTAATTGCTCTGTCCAATATGGAGTCGACTAGACACATATGACTATTAAGCACTTGAAATGTGGCTAACGTGAAACTAATTTTTAAATTTTATTTCATGTTAATATCTTTATGTTGAAATAGCCACATATTGTGACTTCTCTATGGGGCAGGATACCTCCAGAGGTTCTGTTTCAGATGGTATGGCAGGCTAGGTTATTTGGGCTAACCTGCATTATGAAAACAACTGAATATGCTGTATTATTTTCTAATTGTTAGTCTTATTAGTCTTATTTTTTTATGTTTATTTATTTTTGAGAGAGACAGACACAGAGAGAGAGAGACAGAGCGCAAGCGGGGTAGGGCAGAGAGAGAGGGAGACACAGAATCGGAAGCAGGCTTCAGGCTCTGAGCTGTCAGCACAGAGCCCAATGCAGAGCTCAAACTCATAAACTGAGAGAACATGACAGGAGCAAAGTCAGACTGAGCCACTCAGGCACCCCTTGATCTTCTTAACAGCATCACTGAGCTGACATTACTTCTCTTCTGAGAGCATTTGCTGAATTTGACAAACTTGAATTGTAGTTTTCATGACCTTTCTGGGAGATAGAAACAGAAAATAAAGTCTAGGACCCAACCAAGGTAGAGGCTCCCTTCCATAAACTGGGACCCTCAAGGGCCACACCTCTTGGTGACCCAGACATAAATTCAGCCTAGTCACCTCCCATCACCATGGCACTGTAAGGAAAGTTACCATTCACAACTGAATTATTAAAAAAAAACTTCTGGCCATGAATTTAAAGAGGCTTCTGACTGGTAGTGCCCCAGTGTACTGGCAGGAACAAATTCAAATCCTGTCTGGAAGAACACACCACTATCCTACCTCCACAAAGTCCCACAGATGATATTCTGAGGAAAGCAAGTGTGGCAATCATTAGTGCTATCACCAAATATTTCTGTCTCTCTCTCTCTCTTTCAGAAACATTGCAGGAATGCACTTCTCTATCCCCTTTGGAGTTAGGCATGGCCACGTGACTTGTTTTGGCTAATAACATATGAATAGAAGTGACACGTATCACACATCATTTCCACACCAAGGCTATATGAGCTGATGTATAATGTGCCACTTTTTCTTCACCCTCCCAAGAAGATTTCTGGAAGTCTGTCTAGAGTTGGAGCAACTGTCAGCCTGGACCCTTAAGTAAGTATGATGATTAGAGACTCCTAATGGCTATGTGGGACATAGAGCATGAGCAAGAAATATACTCCTATTGTGATAAGATTTGGGAAATTGGGGAGTTGGTTGTTACTGCAGTAACCATAACTTAGCCTACCTTTACTGGTACAGTGAACAATTTGCAGTCGTGCATAACTAGGCACACAGGGAAACAAGACACCATGAGTGAGAATCAGCAGAAACAAGAGAGCATAAACAGACGACAATTCAGATCCTGGAATTATCAAACACAGGTTATAATAAAGTATGTTTCTGTCTTTAATGGAATAAAAGGCAAGCTGGAAAATATCTATGGGTGTGGGTAAATATAGCTGACAAGAGAAAGTCAGCCCTGTTTAACCACCCCCCTCCCTTAGAATTTCATGGATGCAGAAAAGTCAAGATGTAACCATCTGGTGCTTTCTTTTGGTTCCCACCACAAGTGAAGACAAACAAGAGGCCCAGAGAAAGTCTTTGTTTCAGTCGCTACTGCTGCATAACAGAAAGCCCAAATACAGTGAAATAAATCATTTTATATGTGATATAAAGAATGTTATTATGCTCATGGATTCTGTGGGCCAGGAATTCTGAAAAAGCAAAGTAGGATGGCTTGTCTCTGCTCTGTAATGTCTGGAACATCATCTGGAAAGACTCAAAGCCTGCCTGGGCGTCCTCAAGGCAGCCCAGAAGAATGAGGTGGAAGTTGCATTGCCTTTTATGACCTATCCTCACAAGTCACTGGTGTAACTTACTCTACAGTCACAAACTTGCCCAGATTTGATGGGAGGGTCTATGTCAATGGAAAACTAACACAATCATGATGTAGAAAGAGCGTGGGAATAAGAGATATTATTGCACAATCCTCTTTTCATACAGTCTTCTTCTTATCCTGGGTAATCCTTTCCCAGCATGTGGGATGCATATGGCCTACAGTCTTTGTCCTCTGCCTCTTTCCTCCCCTTTCTCCCCAACAACAAAACCAAGAGGTATCTGGCATCAGCCATTTCTTCAGGTTTACTAATAACCCTTTAATTGAACCATACCCTGCATGCTCACTGTATTTCTTGCCTCTCTCTCTCTCTCTCTTTCTCTCTCTGTCTCATTGCCCATTAACAAGAACCTAGGGGAATTATTTGAAGGAAGCTAGAGTAAGGGGGACAAGCCCTCTCAGTTGGTCATGAAGGCTAATTTAATTCAATATCTCTGGTTTCACTGAAGTCAGGGAAGTATGAGGATCAGAAAAGATGATCCACGTTGAATGCACACTTGTCTCCTAGTTGAAGGAAAATCTTCCCAGGCCTGTATTTTATGTTTGGAGCATACGTGCCACCACAAACTCTATTACCTGCCATCTTGGAACTCTCCCTCCATATATAGTCAGGGTTGTCCAGAGAAACAGAACCAATAGGATATATGTAGATAAATAAATATAGATATAGATTATAAGAAGAGATTCATTATAGAAATAGGCTCACATGATTATGGAGGATAGGAAGTCCCACTATCTGCCATCTGCAAACCAGAGAACCAGGAAAGCTGGTAGTATGATCCAGTCTGAGTCTAAAGGCCTGAGAACCATGAGCATTAGTATCCAGGGGCAGGACAGGATAGATGTCCCAGCTCAAACAAAAAGAGTAAATTCACCCTCCGTCTGCTTTTTTTGTTCTCATCAGGGCTTCAATGGATTGGGTGGTGCCTACTCACGTTGGTGAGGGCAATCTTCTTTACTCAGTCTACTGATTCAAATGCTAACCTCTTCCAGAAACATCCTCACAGACACACCCAAAAATAATTTTTACCAGCTATCTGGGCATCCCATAGCCTCACCAAGTTGACACATACAATTAAACATCACACTTCACAATCCCCATTTTTCTTTCTACTTATATTTTAAAATTTATGACAAAGGATGCCACTGGAAGACATTCTTAATTAAGATCAAGATTTGCATTTGAAAAAGAAAATTCCATTCTGAGCAGGAAAGTTTCCTAATACAATGAATCTGCAAGATAAGATATCTTAGAGAAACTTGCATACCTACATGTGGTCCTTCTTGATAACCATACGCTTATCTTATTGATGCTTCTGGGTTTGAGAGCATTTCCATATTTGTGTTTTAGATAGGGTGCTTCCCAGTTCATCCTAGAGAGGGAAATACTCATATATAAATCTCAGCAGTGCTTCCAGGAGAACCCCCAAGGAGATGAGTAGGCATTCAACATGGATCATCTTTTCTGATCTTCACACTTCCCTGACTTCAGTCAACTCTGAGGTATTGAGTTAAATACCTCAGATATTGCAGGCAAAGCTAAAGCAGTTAGATCTTTTATAAAAGGCCTTTGACTCACTTGTCCTCTTTTCTCCTTATCACAGGAAGTATGAAAATCACAAATGCCTTTACACAACTACTTTATTGCAAGGATCTGGATGAATGTCATTCCACCATTTGGTGGCTGTGGGTTGCCAGGACCAAACAAGAATGAATATCCTCCTGATTACTCAGCCTATCTTTAGCACCAGACATTTCCATCAGGTCAACAGCACCACCAGTAAGATTCCAGGGTCTAACACCTGGGATTACAACAGCCATTGGCTGAAATGAAGAGATTAGCTCGCTTTTCCACTCAGTTCCTTTGTATTTTGTTTTATACTTTGATAGCAACAAAATTCTTTAAGAAAAAAAAAATCTGGGCCAAAAAAAAAATAAAAAAGAGGATCATGGACAAGAAGGGGTCAAGATGGTGGAGCAGCATGGAAGTTCTCTGCTTCTCTCATCTCTGAAATGCAGCTAGATCAGCACCAAACCATTTTGCATACCTAGAAAGTTGATCTGAGGATTAAAACAACAATCTGCATAACTTGAGCCACAGAACTCAGCAGGTACACAGCACAAAGAGGTGAACTGGGGGAGAGAGAAGTCACAGAGGGTAAGGAGCTGTTTTTGAGGAGAGAGGACAGAGAAAGGAGGGGAAGAGTACAGGAAAATTGCTCCCCCCCCCCCCAAAGTAGCTGGAGAGAAAGAGAAAGAGTAAAAACACCCACAAGTGACTGAAGAAGAAAGGAAGAAAGGAGAAAGAAAAAGGTTTCAATACCATTAGGACCCTATAAACAGGGGAGAGCAATCTTGGAAATTCCACAGTTTGATACCTGGTAGTGCAGATTCATTGTATTAGGAAACTTTCCTGCTCAGAATGGAATTTTCTTTTTCAAATGCAAATCTTGATCTTAATTAAGAATCTCTTCCAGTGGCATCCTGGTGGGAAGAGCGAATTCCCAGGAGCAGGCAGCAAGGCCTGAGAAGTCCATGGGCCACACGGGGAGAAGCAGTTCCCCTAGTAGGAAGGCATTTGGTAGAGGCCATAAGGCCTCCCCACAGGCAAAGATCCCAGTGTACCCCAGAGAATAGCCATGTTTGCTGGCATTGGAACAAAGATGCCAGGGTGCAGTGAAACCTGTTGACAGTTGTGTGTTGTGATTTACCATAATCCCTGAACCTCTGTTGCCATGTGATTGCATGAACTTTTTCTGGGGCAAGCTAGCACCTAGCCATTGCTCCTAGACCCTCCTCCAGAGGGTCAGAGCAGGTCCAAGCTGCAGGGCCCTCAAAAGTGAGGAGTTTGGAAACACAGCCCCATGATAAAATTCAGGAGGTAGGTGCCACCCAGCAGGCTGACGGCTTGAACGTGGACAGTGTAGAAGTGGGGAATGGACAGAAGCTGGAGACAAAGGAAGAGTACTTGATTGCTGGTTGGTGAGAGTGCAGTGTTCCTGTGCCAGAGACTGGGAAGCTAGGTGAAGCCATTTTCACCTTGCCCACACATGTACATAGATGCACATGCACATATACATGCACACACATGTATGGAGCCAAGGAGGTTGGAGCCATTAGGCCAAGCCTCTTTCAACTGCAACAACCAAGCCCTAGATGACTACCACAAGTATCTCCACCTGCTTAGTCTACCAACTATAAAGTCCTTCATAGTTTGACTTCTAGGGGAAATGGGATATAATTTCATTTGGATTTCATTCTGTTCGCTGGTCCATCTATCCAGTTTTTTTTTCTTTTCTTTTTTTATTCTTGGATACAGACAGAGAAAAGAAATTATTTTTATTTTCCATTTTTATAAAAAAATTATTTTTTACCATATTTTTTACTGTTTTTTGTAAATTTTTATTCTATTTTACTTTCTTCACTTCATTTTATTCTATTTTATTGTATTCATTTGTTTTAAGTTTTGAACAGTTTCTTACTTCTTTTCTTTTCTTTTCTTTTCTTTCCCTTTTTTCTCTGTTCTATCAACCTTCTTTCAACAACCAGACCAAAACACACTTAGGACCTAGCTTCCTTTATTTGATTTTTTGTGTTGTTTTTAATTTTTTAATTTTAATTTTTTATTTTATTAATTCTTTTTCTTCCTCAAAATGACAAAATGAAGAAACTCACTCCAAAAGAAAGAACAGGAATAAATGACAGACAGGAAATTAATCAACACAGATATAAGCAAGATGTCTGAACTAGAATTTAGAATCATGATAATAAGAATACTAGCTGGGGTTGAAAAAAGCATAGAATCCCTTTCTATGGAGATAAAAGAAGTAAAATGTAGTCAGGACAAAATTAAAAATGTTATAACTGAGATGCCACTGTAGCAAGGATTGATGAAACAGAGCAGTGAATCCGTGATACAGAAGACAAAATTATAAAGAATAATGAGGCAAAAAAAAAGAGGGAAACTAAGGCACAATAACATGATATAAGAATTAGAGGAGCGCCTAGGTGGCTCAGTTGGTTAAGTGTCCAACTTTGGGTCAGGTCATGATCTCACCATTTGTGATTTTGAGCCCCACATCGGGCTCTGTGTTAATGGCTCAGAGCCTGGAGCCTGCTTTGGATTCTGTGTCTCCCTCTCTCTCTACCCCTACCCCTCTCAAGTTCTGGTCTCTCTCAGAAATAAATAAACATTAAAAAAAAAGAATTAGAGAACTCAATGACTCATTATAAAGAACTAACATCTTAATCATAGGAGTCCAGGAGATGAATAGAGAGATAAAGGGGCAGAAGGTTTATGAGAGCAAATCATAGCAGAAAACTTTCCTAACCTGGGGAAAGACACAGACATAAAAATCCAAGAAGCACAGAGAACTCCCATTAGATTCAACAAAAACCGACTATCAACAAGGCATATAATAGCCAAATTCACAAAATACACAGACAAGGAAAGAATTATGAGAGCAGCAAGAGAAAAAAAAAGTCCTTAATTTATAAGGGAAGACAGATCAGGTTTGCCACAGACCTGTCCACAGAAACATAGCAGGCCAGAAAGGAGTGCTAGGATATATTCAATGTGATGAATCAAAAAAAAATATGCAGCCAAGAAATCTTTATCCAGCAGGGCTGTCATTCAAAATAGAAGAAGAGGTAAAAAATTTCCCAAACTAAAACTAAAGGAGTTCATGACCACTAAACCAGCCCTATAAGAAATTTTAAGGGGGACTTTCTGAGGGGAGAAAAGATGAAACAAAACAAAAAAGACCAAAAGCAACAAAGACTAGAAAGGACCAAAGAACACCACCAGAAACTCCAACTCTACAAGCAACACAATGGCAATAAATTCATATCTTTAAGTATTCACTCTAAATGTCAATGGACTAAATGCTCCAATCAAAAGACATAGGGTAACAGAATGGATAAGAAAACAAGATCCAACTATATGCTGTTTACAAGAGACCCATTTTAGACCTAAAGACACCTTCAGATTGAAAGTAAGGGGATGGAGAACCATCTATTATGCTAATGGCTGCCAAAAGAAAGCTTATATAAGACAATCTATATTTTAAAATAATGTAACAAGAGATGAAGAAGGGCATTATATCATAATTAAAGGGTCTGTCCACCAAGTAGATCAACAATTGTAAACATTTATGCCCCCAACGTGGAAAACCCAAATATACAAATCAGTTAATAACAAACATAAAGAAACTCATTGATAATAATACCGTAATAGTAGGGGACTTCAACACCCTAAACAGCACTAGTGTTTCAACACTAAACAGCAATGGACAGATCATCTAAGTAGAAAATCAACAAGGAAACAATGGCTTTGAATGACACACTGGACCAGATGGACTTAACAGATATATTCAGAACATTTCATCCTAAAGCAGCAGAATACACATTCTTCTCAAGTGCACATGGAACATTCTCCAAAATATATCACATACTATGACACAAATAAGCCCTCAACAAGTACAAAAAGATTGAGATCATACGATGGTATGATGGTCTGTGGTATTTTCAGACCACAACACTATGAAACTTGAAACCAACCACAAGAAAAAATTTGGAAAGAAAATGAATACTTGGAGATTAAAGAACATCCTACTAAAGAATGAATGGGTTAACCAAGAAATTAAAGAGTAAATTAAAAAGTACATGGAAGTCAATGAAAATGATAACACCACAGCCCAAAACCTCTGGGATGCAGCAAGGTGGTCATAAGAAGGAAGTATATAGCAATCCAGGCCTTCCTAAAGAAGGAAGAAAGGTCTCAGATACACAACCTAACCTTACACCTTAAAGAACTGGAAAAAGAACAGCAAATAAAACCCCAAACCAGCAGAAGTTGGGGAATAATAAAGATTAGAGCAGAAATCAATGCTATTGAAACGAAACAAAATAAAACAAAACAAAACAGTAAGAGTTCAATGAAACCAGGAGCTGATTCTTTGAAAGAATTAACAAAATTGATAAACCCCTAGCCAGTTTGATCAAAACAAAAAAGGTAAAGACCCAAATAAATAAAATCAAGAATGAAAGAGGAGATATCACAACCAACACTGCAGAAATACAAACAACAATAAGAGAATATTATGAGCAATTATATGCCAATAAATTGGGCAATCTGGAAGAAATGTACAAATTCCTTGAAACATATAAACTACCAAAACTGAAACAGGAAGAAGTAGAAAATTTACACAAACCCATAACCAGTAAAGATATTGAATTAGTAATCAAAAATCTCCCAAAAAACAAGAGTCCAGGGCCAGATGGCTTTCCAGGGAAATTCCCAAACATTTAGACAAAAGTTAACACCTATTCTTTTGAAGCTGTTCCAAAGAATAGAAATGGAAGGAAAACTTCCAGACTCATTCTATGAGGCTAGAATCACCTTGATTCCAAAACCAGACAAAGACCCCACTAAAAAGGAGAATTACAGACCAATTTCCCTGATGAACATGGATGCAAAAATTCTCAACAAGACACTAGCAAACTGGATCCAACAATACATTAAAAGAATTATTCACCACAAGCAAGTGGGATTTATACCTGGGATGCAGTCCTGGTTCAATGTCAACAAATCAATCAACATGATACATCACATCAATAAAAGGACAAGAACCACATGATCCTCTCAATACATGCAAAGAAAAGATTTGACAAAATACAGCATCCTTTCTTGATAAAAACACTCAAGAAATCAGGGATAAAAGAATCATACCTCAAGATCATAAAAGCCATATACAAAAGATCCACCACTAATATCATCCTCAATGGAGAAAAACAGAGCTTTCCCCCTAAGGTCAAGAACACGACAGGGAAGTCCACTCTCACCACTATTATTCAACATAGTATTGGAAGCCCTAGCCTCAGCAATGGGACAATACAAAGAAATAAAAGTCTTCCAAATCGGCAAGGAGGAAGTCAATTTTCACTCTTCACAGACGACATGATACCCTATATGGAAAACCCAAAAGATTCCACCAAAAAAAATGGCTAGAACTGATCCATGAATTCAGTAAAGTTTCAGGATATAAAATCAATGCACAGAAATCGGTTGCATTTCTATACACCAATAATGAAGCAGCAGAAAGAGAAATCAAGGAACTGATCCCATTTACAATTGCACCCAAAACTATAAAATACCTAAGAGTAAACCTAACCAAAGAGGTGGAAAATCTACACACTGAAAACTATAGAAAGCTTATGAAATAAATTTAAGAAGACAGAAAAAAATGGAAAAATATTCCATGCTCCTGGATAGGAAGAACAAATATTGTTAAAATGTCAATACTACCCAAAGCAACCTACATATTCAATGCAATCCCTATCAAAATAACACCAGCGTTCTTCACAGAGGTAGAACAAATGATCCTAAAATTTGTATGGAACCAGAAAATATCCCAAATAGCCAAATCAATCCTGAAAAAGAAAACCAAAGCTGGAGGCATCACAATTCTGGGCATCAAGCTGTATTACAAAGCTGTAACCATCAAGACAGTATGGTACTGGCACAAAAACAGACACTCAGATCAATGGAACAGAATAGAGAACCCAGAAATGGACCCACAAACGTATGGCCAACTAATCTTTGACAAACCAGAAAGAATACCCAAAGGAATAAAGACAGTCTCTTCAACAAATGGTGTTGGGAAAACTGGACAGCGACCTGCTGTCCAAGAATTAACCTGGGTCACTTTTTTTATACCATACACAAAAATAAACTCAAAATGGATGAAAGACCTAAGTGTAAGACAGAAAGCCATCAAAATCCTTGAGGAGAAAGCAGGCAAAAGCCTCTTTGACGTCAGCCGCAGCAACTTCTTACTCAACATGTCTTCAGAGGCAAGAGAAACAAAAGCAAAAATGAACTACTGGGACCTCATCAAGATAAAAAGCTTCTGCACAGCAAAGGAAACAATCAGCAAAACTAAAACGCAACTGACAGAATGGGAGAAGATATTTGCAAATGACATATCAGATAAAGGGTTAGTATCCAAAATCTATAAAAAACTTACCAAACTCAACACCCCAAAAACAAATATTCCAGCGAAGAAACGGCAAAAGACATGAATAGACACTTCTCCAAAGAAGATATCCAGATGGCTAACAGACACATGAAAAAATGCTCAAAATCACTCATCATCGGAGAAATACAAATCAAAACCACCATAAGATACCACCTCACACCTGTCAGAATGGCTAAAATTAACAACTCAGGCAACGACAGATGTTGGCGAGGATGCGGAGAAAGAGGAACTCTTTTGCACTGCTGGTGGGAATGCAAAGTGGTATAGCCACTCTGGAAAACAGTATGGAGGTTCCTCAAAAAATTAAAAATAGAACCACCCCATGGCCCAGCAATTGCACTACTAGGTATTTACCCAAAGGACACAGGTGTGCTGTTTCAAAGGGGCACATGCACCCCAATGTTTATAGCAATGCTATAGACAATAGCCAAAGTAAGGAAAGAGCCCAAATGTCCATTGACGGATGAATGGATAAAGAAGATGTGGTATATATATAAACAATGGAGTATTACTCAGCAATCAAAAAGAATAAAATCTTGCCATTTGCAACAACATAGATGGAACTAGAGGGTATTATGCTAAGTGAAATTGGCCAGAGAAAGACAAATATATGATTTCAGTCATATGTGGAATTTAAGATAGAAAACAGATGAACATAAGGGAAGGGAAGCAAAAATAACATAAAAACAGGGAGGGGGACAGAACATAAGAGACTCTTAAATATAGAGAGCAAACTGAGGGTTGATGGAGGGATTGTGGGTGGGGGCATGGGCTAAATGGGCAAGGGACATTAAGGAGGACACTTATTGGAATAAACACTGGGTGTTATATGTAGGGGATGAATCCTGGATTCTACTCCTGAAATCATTGTTGCACTATATGCAACTTGGATAAATTAACTTGGATAAATTAAAAAAAAAAAAGAATAGAGAAACTATATTGTAAAAGCCTATGCTTCTCTACTGAGGGTGAATAGAAGTTCTTTTTTTTTCCTATTTGCTGTGTTAAAAAATCAAGTAAACATAACATGAAAGATAACATAAAGAATTTGGGCTTTCAAGCCAGTCACATTCAGTCCCCTCTTCCTAGACACAAAGACAATCATGAATTTAATAAATACACTCTACTAGCATTTTGTGCATATATAAATGTCTATACAAGTCCAAGATTTTTTTAAATATAAGCATAAACATTGACTAGTATTTTCATTCATTCATTCATTCATTCATTCATTCATTTTTACACAGAGTGTGTGTGTGTGTGTGTATGAGACCTGGGAAGGGACAGAGGGAGAGAGAGAGAATCTTAAGCAGGCTCCATGCTCAGCACAGAGCCCAACACGGGTTTGATCCCATGACCCTGGAATCATGACCCGAGCCGAATCAAGAGTTGGGTGCTCAAACGACTGAGCCACCTAGGCGCCCCTTGACTAGTGTTTTTAAATCAACTAATTTAATTGGATATGAGATTAATATGAGTTTGAAAGAACCCGTTGATTCAACCAAGAGATCCACTTTTTCACCAGCTCTTCATTTATTGTCAGTCACAGCTTAATGAGAGAAAGAAAAAAAAAGATTCTTTAAACACACCCTGATTCTCTCAATTAAAATCTAAAACTTCTAGGATGTCTACCTTACTTTGTCACCTTTGAGCAGCTTTATGTCTAAGCAAGAGATGCCCACACCCTCTGTAGAGAGAAGAGGCACAGGGTCAAGACCAAAGCATTCAAGTCTTGGCTTGGCCACTGATTAGCCCTGTGACATGGGCTTGATGGTCACCTTTGGGGTTTCCGCTTAAGCACCTCCCCAAAAGAACTGGTCAAATTCTTGGCACGAAGTCCACCATTGTGTGGTTGAAACACTTTAGCTCTTAATTTCTGTTTCGTGCTCAACTTAATTCAAAAGTCACACTCCATACCCCTGTTTTGTCACCATGAATTCCATGTCTAATCCTGTGAGTGTCATGGTTGTTTATATAGGGATGACACCCTGCCTTCAAAGCACATAGTGCCAGGGTTAGGAGAAAGGGAATTACTCCCTTCTCATTAGAAAATGGCAATCATGTGTCTCCATGCTTCCTGCTCTTCTCATAGTTACCCAAGGGCTTCTCCTCTCAATGAGCAAAAAGCACTCTTTGCTGTGTGGCATTGCTCAAGCAACCTCTCTGTGCTTCATTCTTTCATCTGCCCTAAATGAGTTACTAATTTCAGGCAGGCCAGTTATTATCTGTTGCACGTTGTCTCTTCCAGCACCTACACAAGCTCCTTCTACGGGGTAGCTGTCTGTGGGTAGCTCTGAGGGGACAAAGGAGTACTGAATCGCTCACTGGAGGAATTATCAAGAGGCCAAGAAGCATCCTGGAAACACCCGGGAGGACATAATTGATTACGTGCTTCCTACATGTCTGCCATAAAAGGCACACAAGGATCACTTAAGAAATGTGAAAATTCTTTGACATTATTTAAACTATCTGACTTGAGAGCCAATCTAGTAGGGACAGTGACCCGGATGGAGTCTGAGGACCAGGCTCCAGGCAGGCTGTGTGGTTGCCCCCAAGGCTGCCATGTGTAGTTGTAAGAGTGGTGTCAGGTGAAAGAGCACCCAGTGGTGGGATCATATAGAAACGAAAGAGCAACGTCTATGCCATTTGCCAAACCAGCCCCCTGTGGGGTGTGTCCAGCCAGGAAGGAACCTTTCTCTAATTCACCAACAGCCCTTTCATCTTCCTGTTTGAAAACTCTGATTGCTATAATCCATGGAAATGTGAGTAGTTCACATGTCTTAACTACTTGCCTTCCTCCAAAAGCGCCATGTGCCACACACACACACACATACACAGATGCACACGCGGAGATGCACACACATGCACACACATATGCAAATAAACACAGGCATATATGCACACATGCACAGATGCATATGCACATGCAAATACACGCACAAATGCACACATGCACACATGCACGTGTGCGCACACACGTATGCACACACATGCGCGCGCACACATACACACATGCATATATGCACATACACATACACACACATCTGAATTCATTTAACTCTGATTTCTCAGCCCTCAAGCTCAGATTCCTTGGCATCTTGTTCACATCCAGCCAGTTTGCAACAGCCTTTGCCTTGAGGGAACTTGAAACCAGCTACCTAATCTGGGTGCCAACACACATGCACGCACACACACACACACACACACACACACACACACATACACACACACTTCAGTGTGTCACTCTCCAAGAGTTAGCTCATCAGGGCCACCACTAACTTCATTTGTGCCACCATATGAAGCCACGTCGTGTAGACACCAACATTTCCCTGCCACACTGAGCACATGTTTTAATTTCTTATAAATCTGTCTTTGCCCCAGAAGTTGTACATTTTCCCTGGTCTTCCTTAAATTTCTGATGCACGCTTGTCCCTATATGTGACAAAGTGAGAAACAAAGAGAATACTACCCGGAATGCCTCCATGGACTCCAATAAGAACCTGGCCAGGCCCGGGCCCACCTGCCTGGCACTGCTCACTTAAAGGTGTCAGCACAAGTTTTGCGATAACAAGGGACAGGCCACATCACGATCCTATCTTCTTACCATTCTAGCAATTCTTGAAACTTTTGGCACTTCTCGCCTGATTTTCCTGTTTCGATGAGGAATGTGAGCAGTTGTTAGATATCAGTGACTCTTCTTTGAAGCAAAACAAAATGGAACAAAGCATTTGACTGCCACTGTCACCCACCACCCACAGCTTTGAATGCTGTTTCACACTCAGCTGCCAAAGTGCTCCGGGTGTTTTCAGGATGCTTCTTGGTCCTCTTGATAATTCCTCCTGTGAGTGACTCAGCACTCCCTTGTCTCTGCAGAGCCACCCACGGAAAGCTACCCTGTAAAAGGAGTGTGTGGAGGTGCTGGAAGAGACGGGGGTTACAATGTACATCCAGGAGGAGAAAGGGGACAGAGAGGCCTTGCAGGCCCACATCCCTTCTCCCACACCCCTCTCATCGCTCCCCCCAAGGCCTCCTATCACATTCCATTCCCTGTGGGTCCTCCTGTCATGTCAGTCCCTGGGGCCTGGCATTCCATGGGTCAACGAGGAAGATGAATACCTGGAAAACATAAGAGATTAATGCCCTTTCCAGAATGGAAAGTGGGTCCCGCTCTACCCCAGGGCCTTTTGGTGGAGCTCCCCAAGCTGGGAAAACAGGAGCCCAGGTTACATCTGTCAACAGCAGCAACAAAAGGGCCATGTAGGACGCTGAGTGGGATGGTTCACTGGGAGCAGACAATCTCAAAATTAGACTCTGAGAACTTAAGAGTCAGTCTTCAAGGTTCAAGGTCAAGGGGTCAATGGCAATAATACTAAGGCTTATGTGTGAACGGTGCTGTGCCATTTACAAAGTGCTTCCACACACAGAGACCATCACAACCCCCATGAGGCTGGCGGCCCAGACGTTCTCTCAAAGGAAGAGTCTAGAAGTTGGAGGAGTTGAAAATTTGTCCAAAGCCAGGACCCAAATATCCTGCCTCCAAAACAACCCATAATTCTTCTACTGTAACTGTCATTCAGCAGGTCACACTGTCATTAGCAGGTGAGACCCATCGCCCAGCCCCGCAGAGGGTGGAGCTGTGCTAGGTGGCGGTCCCCAGGTTTTGATGCTCTTACTTCCTTGCTTTGGGAGTGCTGCTTTCTGGGAAAGCCTGGTTCTGGAACTGTTGACCTCAGCAAAGTTGGACTGGGAACCCATGGGAGGAGAAACTGATCTTAAACCTGGGAGAGTCCACCCAGAATTGACTAGAAGGTAACTCTTAGCAAGAGCCCTCACTCTTTTTCTTTCTCTGCCTCTGTTGCTGCTGAAAGGCAATTTAAAAAGAGAGAGTTCCAGACCCATTTATTTCTTTCGTATCCTAAGCAAGCAGCAGACACCCATTTTTAATAATGCGACTTTCTACATTACTTTAATTGAGACCCGTATTGTACCATGTTAATCATTTTTAAAGTTGATAAGGCCATTATCTACTGATTCTTCTCTGCTGAAGTCAAGTAAAGAATGGGGTCCTCTACCAGAAAGGGGCAGAGGCTCTCAGAGGAGTCTGCTCCCCAGGGACAAGCACAGTAGCATGTGGCCAGAGTCTCTCAGAGGCACTTCTGGCATTTCTCTGCACAGCAGCACTAACGCAGGGAAGAGGCTGGCCCAGAGACACCCAGGTGGGAAGGCTGAGCAAATGTTGAGGGCCTGTCTTCTCAGCTGCCCTCAGGTATGCACACCCTGAATCAAGGTTTTTGGTATTTTCCCCTGGAACTCACTGCCACACCTAAGTACGTGGTCTCTGAGTTTGGGATAAAAGCTCTAGTCCCACTCTGGCTCTTGCCTTGCCCCATGATTTTCATAGACTGATGTTCTGATCTCTATAACAGTTCTCGTTCCTGATATCTCTTCATTCCAACCACTGATTTACAAAAGTGGGAGGGGTACCTGGGTGGCTCGGTCAGTTAAGCATCTGACTTCGGCTCAAGTCATGGTCTCACGGCTCATGAGTTTGAGGCCCGCATTCCTCTGCCATCAGCACAGAGCCCACTTTGGGTCGTCTGTCCCCTACTCTCTCTCTCTGCCCGTCCCCTGCTGGCTCTTCCACACTCTTTCAAAAAAAAACATTAAAAAAATAGAAAAGTGGAAATCAGGGGTGCCTGGGTGGCCCAGTCAGTTGGATGTCCAACTCTTGATTTCAGCTCAGGTCATGATCTCACAATTTATGAGTTCAAGCCCCGAGTTGGGCTCTGTGCTGACTGACAGTGTGGAGCCTGCTTGGAATTCTCTACCCCCCTCTGTCTCTGCCCCTGTTCCACTTGTGCTCTCTCTCTCTCTCAAAAACAAATAAATAAACATTAAAAAAATTTCTTTAAGTAGGAATCTTGTTGGAAAACAAGAGAATACTCTTGACCTGAGCTGGGCCTTGGGTTCCCTCACTTGATTGTTGTTTGTGTTCTTTGCTAACATTGGTAAGTGGAGACACCACTGAATGTGGGACGGAAAGACAATGCCAACTGCATACAAATAAAAATGGATGGAATTGGAGCTCCAGGGCTCACTGAAATACAGCATAGACCAGCCACAATCCTCCACCATCTGAAGCACACTGCCATTTCGGGCGACTGAGCAGGGAAGGCACACTCCAGGGTAGACAGAGCTCCTGCCCACCTCACAGGACAATAGAGTAGTCCCAGGATTCCGGAGTGTGGAGGAGGGGACAGAAAGTGGAAGGTGAATCCCAAGCACTCCCCGCCCATCCAGCCTAGCAGATCTGGCCACTTCTCATGGCCACTGGATCCTCTACCCTCTGCTGTGCTCTCGTATTTTCTACCTACATATTGTGTGTGTGTCTAAATATATAATAGGTTAGGGGCGCCTGGGTAGCTCAGTTGGTTAAGCATCCAACTCTTGGTTTCAGCTCAGGTCATGATCTCATGACTTGTAAGTTGGAGCCTTCCATCAGGCTCCACACTGATAGTGTGGAGCCTGCTTGGGATTCTCTCTCTCTCCCTCTCTCTCTGCCCCTCAGACTCATGCACACGTGCTATCTCTCTCTCTCTCTCTCTCTCAAAATAAATAAACTTTTTAAAAGCAATTCTAAATAAATAAATATATGTAGAATAGATTAATATATTATTAGTTATGTGTTTATATTAACTATATTATATGTAATGTACATTAATATGTAATGATATAATATATATATATAATATTATAATATATAATATAAATATTAATATAATATTTATAGAATTATTATTATTATTATGTATTTATTTAATTAATTTAATTTAATTTAATTTAATTTAATTAGTTATTTATTTATATATATTTATTATTTATTATATATAATATAGAATATATATATTAATAATATAATATATATATATATTAATATATAATGTATATATACATATATGCATACAGTTTATATATGTGGGTACATATACAGTGTGTATGCATGTATCTGGTATGTGCACATATGTATATAAGATAGATTTATAATACCTTAGTGCAATTTTCTCTTCAATTTTACCCCAGCTATTAGCTGGACTTCCCTTTTCTTCTCAGAGATATAGGCTTGGACCACCCCCAACACTTCCATGGCTTTTGAAAGTCTGAAGACCTCCCAAGAGTTTTTCTAATACTTAGGCACACTTTAAAAAAAAATCTCCCAGGGCGCCTGGGTGGCTCAGTCGGTTAAGCGTACGACTTCAGCCAGGTCACGATCTCGTGGTCCATGAGTTCGAGCCCCGCGTCAGGCTCTGGGCTGATGGCTCAGAGCCTGGAGCCTGCTTCCGATTCTGTGTCTCCTTCTCTCTCCGCCCCTCCCCCGTTCATGCTGTGTCTCTCTCTGTCTCAAAAATAAATAAACGTTAAAATAAAAAATAAAAAAAAAATCTCCTTTGGAATCATAACATACAAACAAAAACCACAAGTCTCTTCAGCATCCAGCATGATGAATCTTCACCTGCTACTTTCTATGCACTGTGCAGTTTCTGCCTGGGACCAAAAGCATTCCTCGAGCACTACCTGAGATCACCTCTTCCTGTCTGCACCCCAAGAGCAGCCACTCTGTGACTCACAATAGCCCAGATTACTTCTACTAGGCACGGGCCCGTGTGCTTCTGTGTACTCACTCCACCCATCCTCAAGATCATCCTGTGAAAACACACTATTATCGCTGCCCCCTTAAAGATGAGGAAACTGGGGAGCTTCGTGTTGATGTTATTTGCAAGGTCAAACTGCTATTGGAGAGCAGAGCAGGGATCCAACCCACAAACTCTAGTTTCAGAGTCACTTTCTTCAACTTAATATTGTGGCCATTGGATCAACAGTTCAAACCAATGGAGTCAGATGTACCAGAGAATAACCACTTGCCTCTACATAGCACGTTGCAGATGGTTTTGCACTTACTTTGAGTTCACATTTTCTAAATTGCATCTGGGAGAGCTGGGAGGAGGCATGAAGCTTGGAGAAGGGAGGGACTTGCCCAAGGGCCAGAGCTGGTAAAGAGCAGAGTCAGATTTGAGTACAGTATGGACTAGGAACCATTACTGATTTCTCCTTGTCACAAAGGACAGGAAGATCCCGGGGCCAGGAGAGTCATGGGAGCTACAGTGAGTGGTGCCAAGCTCAAGTGAAGTCTCAGCTTTTCCATGCCTTTCAGGCCCTTTGGGGAAGCCTGGGGTCTTGACTGCAGTCTTACTGAGGGGCAGAACAACTGCCTGGGACCCGCAGCCTCCGTAGGGAAAGGAGACAATTAGGGGGAAGAATGAAGCCCAGAGGCTCTCTGTGAATCTGGGACTCCAGTGGGGTGACTTATAGGCACTTGCTGTGTCCTGACAGCCCAGAACAACCTTGGGAGAGGGGGCCATGGTGCTTCAGACCCACGATTTCACGCAAGGTGGATATCTTAGGTGAACTGATATGTCAAGAAAGGTATACGTGTGCAAATGTCAGGCTGTTCTCTCACTTCAAAAAGGAAGAGTCTTTTTGATGGAAACAAAATGGTCTTAGTTTCAACTCCTTAGTCACACATGAGGCATCCCAAAGAGTTTCCACCTACAACTTTAGGTGGGGTTGAAGCGACATCTCTGTCTGTACAGAGCACAAGGGGGTCTGGGAGGTTCAGGGCTCACTACTTGGTGGGTTTCACAATATTTCATCTTACACTCCTACCAGAAAAATGCTGAGCACACATCTATAATGTGTTTACTTATCCTTATATATTATTTTTATGGATTTTATCATATGTAAATATGCCACAAAATATTATGTGTGTTACAAAACTTACACTGTATGCTACTAATGAAAATTTTTTTCAAGTTTATTTATTTTGGGGGGGAATGAGGGACAGAGAGAGGAAGAGAGACAATCCCAAGCAGACTCCGCACTGTCAGCACAGAGCCCAATGTGGGGCTCAATCTCATGAACCGTGAAATTATGACCTGAGCTGAAGTCAAGAGTTGCATTGAGCCACCCAGGCCCCCCTTAACAAAAACTTTTAAAGGAATATGTAATCTGTGATAAAACTTTTGCAATTATATTTGTTGTGATTATTAAATGGGTATAACATTTGCCCTCCCCCAAAATACCATGATTTAATAATATGAAAAATAATATTAACATTAATAATACTTTGGTGGGGCACCTGGGTGGCTCAGTCGGTTGGGTGTCTGACTTTGGCTCACGTCATGATCTCACTGTTTGTGAGTTCGAGCCCCATGTCGGGCTCTGTGCTGATAGTTCAGAGCCTGGAGGCTGCTTTGGACTCTGGGTCTCCCTCTCTATCTGCCCTTCCCCACTTATGCTCTCTCTCTCAAAAATAAATAAACATTAAATAATAATAATAACAATACTTTGGTGAAAGGAATGTAATTAAATAAGTCTTTTTTTTTTTTTCAAGTAGGCTTCATGCCCAGTCATGGAGCCCAAAATGGGCTTAACCAACTGAGCCACCAAGTGCCTCTGAAAATAAGTCTTTTTATAACATTGTGGTTTGATAATCTATAATAAACTGACTTGATATTCTGAACCTAAGTACAATGTATTTCTGCATTTTTTAATAGTTATTATAAAATCTATAGGTACAAAAATCACCATAACTTGATTTGGATGGCTATAAAGAAAACCTCTCTAATACACAAAGATAGAAATCGAGAAGATAATTGTTGGCGGATTATATTTTCTCCAGTCTTTTTCTAGGTTCAGTATCTTCATGTTGCCAAGAGGTATGGGCTTCCTCTCGAGATTCACTTCCTCCTGATGATGTACCATTTCTGTGGTATTCCCTCTGAAGAGCTAGACAGAAAATGTTTGTAGATACCGTCATGTGGATTCACCAGTTTTTCCCCTATCACCTTCTGCCCATACCCGAAATTCACATCAATAGGTGGGTGATGTCTGGAGACTTTTCCTTTGAAGGAAGTCACATGACCCCTTCATCTGATGAGAGAACACCAGTCACTTTTTATTGATACAAGACACCCAACTGGTGAATGAATGAACAAAAAAGGACAATTATTAGGTTTGTGCCAGAATAAGAGTTTATTAGGAAGTTAATAAGGGACCCGTACTGTAGTATCTCCAAAGACCAAAAGAGTGACAAGGAAGATTTTTTTCCAATTATGTTCAGTTTTGTAGCCTGCCCATCAGCTCCATCATTCTTTCATGCAATTATTTTGAAATCACATTTAGGTAAGTATTTGTTCAAGCATAACTTGTTACACGAGTGCATCATCGTGATAATAGATATTGCACGATTCTGTTGTAGATTTCTCTATGTGCTCAGAAGACGAACGAACTGGTACAGACTTTGCCATCTAAAGGATCAAGCCAGGCAAATCAGTAGAAGGTAGAGTTGACACTTAGAAGCTGGTGCTGGTAGAAATTTTTCCTTTGTCCAAATTGTGGTCGCCATAGGAGATGCTTGCATGAAGTAGAGTTGACATGTGACTTTGAAACCCTTCCCCTCCTGCTGGCACCGGGGCTTCTAACGCACAAAGGTGTTGCAAGGCCCGCACCGAGCACGTTGGACACAAGGACTGGTGACGCAAGGCCCAATGGGTTTGTCACATGCATTGGTTGTGGCACATGGGTTGCAGGGGAGCCTGGAGAGAGAAGATCATGGGGGCAAATTAGAGGGAAATGAGCTGAAGACATAGGAAGATACTAAATGCACTCTGTGTAAGAATATAGCACTTCCTCACACTGCCTCCAACCAAAAGCTTGAAATTATAAATTTGTCTCCATCAGGATGATTTCTCATCCCCACGCAACCTCATGCACCCCCAAGGGAAATAGTACTAGCTTCCCACTCACTTGCAATCCTCGCTCTCCAGCAGGCCCCGGTACGTGTTGATCTCGCCCTCCAGCCGGGCCTTGACGTCCAGCAGCACCTGGTACTCCTGGTTCTGCCGCTCCAGGTCACAGCGGATCTCGGCCAGCTGGGCCTCCACGTTGGTGATCATGCACTGCACCTGGCCCAGCTGGGCGCTGTAGCGCGCCTCGGTCTCCGTCAGCGTGTTCTCCAGGGAGTCCCTCTGTGAGGGGAACAGACGGAATGTCACAGAGCCGCTTCTCAGGGGGCGACTCCGTGGGATTCCAGAGAAGTCACGGGCTTCACCAGGTGAGGAGAGGGTGGGCAGCACCCCGAGCGACACCCACCAGCTTGTGCTGGGCCTGCAGCTCGATCTCCAGGGCGTTGACCGTGCGTCTCAGCTCGATGATCTCCGCCTGATAGGACTGCAGCTGCTCCGAGCTGGACACCACCTGCTTGTTCAGCTCCTCGGTCTGAAACAGCACAGGGGACGAGACAGGGTGAGACCCTGCCTCAAGGGCCGCGAGGGGCCGAGGGGCCCGGGCGGCCGCGTGCCGAGATGCCCACCTGGGTGGTGAACCATTCCTCCACGTCCCTGCGGTTGGTCTCCACCAGGGCCTCATATTGGCTCCTGGTCTCGTTGAGCACGCGGTTCAGGTCCACGGTGGGGGCCGCGTCCACCTCCACGTTGAGGCGGTCTCCGATCTGGCAGCGCAGGGTGTTGACTTCCTAAAAGAGGAAGGGGAAGATGGAAAGAATCACAAAGGGTTCTGGTGCTCTCTTCTAAGAGAGCAGGTCAGCTTGTGATCATTCTTCAGCTTTCAGCAGCTCTGTGCCACCAGATCCTCTCATAACTGGGTTCTGTAATCAGTACCTAATCCGTGTATTCCACTTGGCAAAGTATTTCACCCCTAGGACCACTTTCCACCCCCATATTCGGGCTACACCTCCTCATTTAGAGCAGCGATTCAGCCTCCAAGCTGAGATATGAGAGACCACCATGTACACTGTGGACCCCAAGCACCCAGTTCAGTGTTTTTGCTCATACACCACACAGCCTCTTAGGTTTGATTCTTAACCATGGCTAATAAAAAGGATAGAGTCCTACTAAAGAAGAAATAAAGAGTGTTTACTTCAAAATCTCCCATCTGGGATGGAATAGACCTAACTGGTGGTTTGGTGATTCTATCAAGCTAGATTCTGCTGAAGGAAATAAGTATCCATTCATTTCCCTGCTATCTCTTCATAAAGCCAATATAACTTGGTCCTTGGGCTTAGGTGGTTATCAAGCTTGAGTTGAGGGCCATCTCTACCACTTACTATATGGCTTCTAGAAGCTTCTAGGAGTCTCAAGCTCTCCATCTACAAAATGAGAACTACCTCTGGAGTTCTAAAACACTTAGCACAATGTTTGGCACACAATAAGCTCTTGATTACTATTAACCATCGCTATTTACATTGTTCTGGTATTTAAGGTTTGCACGAAATGTCTGTCTCCTTTATCACGCAACTGACCAAGAAGTGACAGTAAGCATTTTGCTCAGCATTTTCTCCAGACAGCACTGACTAGCAGAGAAAGCTCTGGAGGAGAAGGAGGAGAGGTGGTTTTGTTTCCAGCTGAGCCCTCTCTGCTGGGTAGCCATCCTGGCCTCTGCAGGTGCTTAATGGGGAACTGGGATACAAGATCTCTGCATCCCTGCAGAGCGGAGGAGGCTGGGAGCGGAGGAAGCTGTGGGCACTGCCTGGTTGTTGGTCTTTCCTCATTACTGGGCTTGCCAACTTCCTTCACTCTCACCCCCGCCTCTGGCAGATACATCCTACTCTCATATCACAGGTTTTCAATTGCTCATTCTCTACAAATCCTTTTGTTTGGAAGACAGATTCCTCAGCACGTAGAGCCTCTCCCACACCCCACAGCAGTTGGAAACAGGCTTTGGCGAGTTTCAGCCTGTTGCTCTTTGGGGAACCTCACCTGCTCGTGGTTCTGCTTGAGGCTCAGCAGCTCCTCCTTCAGGGACTCCACCTGGGCCTCCAGGTCAGACTTGCACAGGGTCAGCTCGTCCAGGATCCTGCGCAGGCCGTTGATGTCCGACTCCACCAGCTGCCGCAAGCCCAGCTCCGTCTCGTACCTGTGGTACAGGGGCATCAGGGACCCGCCAGACGGGAATAGGCCTGGCCCTGACTCTGGTTTCGTTCAGTGTGTCAGACAACTGGAAGTTTGGGGCTTATGGTTTCTACAGGCTTGTCTCTCATTCAGGTTTTTAACACTGAGCAGTAGCTCCTAGAGGAAAATGCTCTGGGAATCGGTTTTTGGTTTTGTTTTTTGTTTTTTGGGTTTTTTTGGATAAATAAAGAGCCAGTAGACTTAGGCAATAAAAGTTGATACACTGTGAAATTTCCGAAATTAATTCACCTCTCACATTCTCCTGATTGCATTCTGTGCAGAGCAGAGCAATGGCGGGAGACGGAGGGATGCCTGACTTCTCTCCTAGATTGGAGGGATGTCACCTTACAGAGAAGCTGGAGGAAGGGTCTGCATCTAGAGATGAGAGCTCTGAGCTCTGCTGAGCAGTGGCTCTGTGGATCCTGGGGGAAACGTCTAGGGAAAAGCTTTGTCAGTGTTGAGGACCGGCTAAGGGGCAAGAGGAGAGAGGGGACACCCCACTCGTCCACTCACTTGGTCCTGAAGTCATCTGAGGCCAGCTTGGCATTGTCAATCTGCACCACCAGCCTGGCGTTCTCTGCCTTGCTGCACAAGATCTAGAAGACCCAAAACAATCTAGGATAAGCTTGGTTATTTCTAACCAACACCAATTCCTGCTGATGCACTTACATGGAAGGGACAGAATGAGAAATCACACTGGATCTTATATAAGATTATTAAATGCTGTCCACGCACAATAGGTGCTCAGTAAATATTTGACAAATCAAATTTGAAAAAAGAATACTGAAATATGCGAGAAAAGTATCAGTAGCTAAGTAATCTTTTTCTTTCCTAGTAAGCAATACTGAGAGGCTGATAATAATAATAACTAACATTTTTTTGAGATACATATAGAGAGAGAGATAGCACGAGTCGGGGAGGGACAGAGAGAGGGGGACAGAGGATCTGAAGCAGGCTCAGTGCTGACAGCAGAGAGCCCTGTGTGAGGCTTGAACTCACAAGCCATGAGATCATGACCTGAGCCAAAGTCAGACACTCGACTGACTGAGCCACCTAGGTGCCCTTAACATTTATTTTTTTTTTTTTAATTTTTTTTCAACGTTTATTTATTTTTGGGACAGAGAGAGACAGAGCATGAACGGGGGAGGGGCAGAGAGAGAGGGAGACACAGAATCGGAAACAGGCTCCAGGCTCTGAGCCATCAGCCCGTAGCCTGACATGGGGCTCGAACCCACGGACCGCGAGATCGTGACCTGGCTGAAGTCGGACGCTTAACCGACTGCGCCACCCAGGCGCCCCAACATTTATTTTTAAAAACCCATCATAAATCTGGCATTGTTCTAGGAACCGAAGATACAAAAATGAGTCAACACTGGATCCACCCTCAAGAAACGTCCACTCGGCTGGGGAAAATGAATTCGTAACTGGCCACTGGAGGCACTGGGTCAGGGAAGCAGCCATGCCCTCCCAGCCATCCTGGATGGCTTTGCACGATTTCCTCCTAGGAGGTTTCTACCCTTTCTGATTTTAGCTAACCATTTTATGCCCTCACTGAACACGGAACACCAGGAGAAGTCCAGAAGCATCCAGGTCAGGAAAATAATTCGGGTAATTAAGTACCCAGAAGAGGACAGCAGCAAGAAGTCAGAGTAGTCAAAAGTCCAGATGAGGCAGAGAGAAAATGGTCCAATTCTTACAAAAGGTTCTGCTTCCTCAGCTTCCTTCTTGGGTTCGGTGCTTTTCTTTTACCTCAGGGTAATAAATCTGGAGCTTGGCAAATGCACAGAAGCATTTGGAGGCGGCTTTAATTACAGCTTATTTATGCAAAGTGCTGCTACCTTCACATAGACTTGCACTATGCAAATATTGAGGCCTAACAGTCCTGAGCCTCATATAAAATGGGCCCTCAAGAAAACAAAATGGAAAAGCCGGACATAACTGAGAACCTGTATTGTTTCTTAATCAGACCGCAGATTCCCTCCCTACCATTCCGGCTGGAGGCCATGTGGTGCCCACCCCCTCACCTTCTGCTGGAGCTCCTCGATGGTCCGGAAGTAGGACTGGTAACTGGGGCACACGAAGGGCACCTGCTGCTGGCACCACTCCCGGATCCTGGTCTCCAGCTCCGCGTTCTCCCGCTCCAGCTGGCGCACCTTCTCCAGGTAGCTGGCCAGGCGGTCGTTCAGGAACTGCATGGTCTCCTTCTCGCTGCCATTGAAGGAGCCCTCGCAGAACCAGCCGCAGTTGCCCACGTTGGCGGGGATGTTGCAGGCCCCGGGCAGGGTACAGGTGTGGCAGCTGGGGGGCACGCAGGGCCGGGTGCTGCAGGTGGAGCGGCAGCTCAGGTTGGGAAGGCAGCAGTTGTAAGGCATGGTGCAGGAAGGAGGGAGCGAGACGCCCGGCTGAACACGGAGTTCAAGTTCTCCAAGCCACAGAGCTATGGGTCTCCTGCCCCTGGGAAGCATTTATACCCCTTCCACAGAGGGTGTGGACATGGAAGGCCTCCCTTTTTTTCTTACTCATTTGGTGATTGTCAAAAGCCCTTCCCCCCGGTTTGTTATGTTTCCTCAGAAGAGTCCCTCACCTCGTAAAAGACTTTACTTGGGCTTCTCGCTAAGTCAGGACTCCTCTGCCATGCTGTGCATCAATGAAGTATGAGCTTCATAGAGTGGCTTCAAAGAGCTGGGCTCATGAATGCCCTGGGCTTCATTAGTGGGGTGGGGCAGGTCCGGGGACACTATTGTGCTTTGCCTCCTGGCTTGATGGCCCGGACTCCTTGGCAAGCCCCCAGCTCTTCTTGCTAAGATGCGAAAGCACAGTTCTTGCCCGTGTATCTTTTGCCAGATCAAATTTCCAAATGCCAAATGCCAAATTCATGGTTCTCAGAGAGAGGAATAGATCCCTTCTGGAATACTTAAAATAGCCTGGCTCCCAGTGGCTCTGTTTCTTGATATGGCAGAAATTTCCATGATAATATAAATCAACCAAATAACAGATAGTCACCAGGATAACAGTATGTCCGGGGCACTGTAAGGAATGGAAGTTTGGCCCAGAGCTGCCAGAAGGAGCTCACACTTGTTGAGCACCTGTACAGGCTCACCTTGGTGCTAAGCCCTTTTCACAAACATGATCTCATTCATGCCTCACCATGACCCTACAAGGTACATGATATTATTCCCATTTTACAGGTGGGTAAATGGAGGCATAGAGGGTAGGAGGTAATGTGTTGTGAAGCCAGGATTCCAACACAGAGAACAGTGATCTCTGTTCATCACCCCATGCTGCTTAAATACAAATGAACTATCTCCTTCCCTAACTTTTTCAGACAGATAATTTCTTCCTCCTCTGTGAGGTCTCATCTCACTTTAAGCATGGCAGTGCACAACTTCTGTGCTCATCTATCTCTGTATCTGAGTTCCCTGAAGGCAGCAGCAGAGTCTAATTCTCTGAATCCTCAGCTTTAAGTGCATGGTACTCAGTAGACACTCAATGGATGTGCGTTGAGTGGATGAGGAATGAATGTGGAATCATAATCTAAGGCAGGGGATGGTAAGTGATAAGTGAGAGATTGAGGAAATGGGCAAGAGGGCACTGCCAGGATGGGAAGTTCACAAGAGCATATATGTGCTGGGGCGCAAGGCTTCTGAGACGCAGAGGAGAAACATGGGCCCTGCAGGTGGAAGAATGGCGTGCACACACAGCGGGCAGGTGTGACACACACAGTCAATGAGACTAGTGGCTGGGAGGGAAGAGGTGTGTAGGGAGGTTGGAAAATAAAGCTGTATGGGGAGGTCGAGGCCATATGGTAGAAGTTCTCTATGGCAAAGCTAAAGAGCTTAGACTGTCCTGGAGGGAGATGTTTTAGGAAATATTTAGCAAACATTTATCTTTTTTAGCAAAATGAAGGTAAGGCTGGAGGCAGAGGGGCCAGCAAGGAGGCGACTGCAGTAATCCAGGCCAGCGGTGAGGTGGGGCTTCATTTAGGTGTCTGCAGAGGAAGCATAAAAGAAGAAATGGTGTTAAGAATCATTCTCAAAGAAGACATTTTTTTTAACCAGCAATCATTTAGAAAGATGAGATGTGGGAGAGGATAAAGAATGAACCCAAAATTTGGCAAGCAAAATATTTGAGAGGAACACAGACTGTTTTGCTCATCAAGGATGAGCTAGCCCACTTCCTTTAGCAGACATTTAACTGAGCCCTTCATGTGCCAGGAACCGAGCAGGCACGGTGAGCGAGAGAGGCAAGCCTACAGTCTGGTGGAGGATGCACACCAGCTGGGTGCAGGATACATCTGTGACAGGGCAAGCCCCAGCGGCTCTAGGAACGAGCAAGAGGACCTTACCAGACTGAGTGGGGGGTCTAGTAAGGCTTTTTGGTGCAAGTGCACATTGTATTCACGCATGCTTCCCATTTTTCACACAAAAGCTTATATAGGAAATGATCACACTTTGTGGCTCACTGGGGCAGTGACTGGGCTGCCTTGGCCAGCCACTCCAAGGATTCAGAGCATGAGTACCATGGACCCTCCAATCCATTCACCTCAGTAAGGTTAGGAGGTTCTGCAACAGAGGAACCGAGAGAAGCTCAGTAAGCACCATGTAAGTCAGGGAGTGATAGATGAGGGTGGAGGAGAAGTAAACTCTGTCCATCATCTCATGTTGTTTAGATATAAATGACCTAGCTCTTTCCCTAACTTCTGACAGATTATTTCTTCCTCCTCTGTGAGTTCTCGTCTCACCTTGAGCACATGGCATTGTCATGACCTACATTCTTCTCTCTCTCTCTCTCTCTCTCTCTCTCTCTCTCTCTACTTGAGTTCCCTGAAGGCATGGAAAGACTTTCATATGAAGGACCTTGTATACCTCCTTGAGGAGTTTAGGCTTCCTCAGGAGGTCAAAGGGAAGCCATTGAAGGTTCTAAAGAGAGCAGTGATATAGTTTCATTCTTGATCAGCTATACTGGAAGGAATGGTGGAATCTATACAGGAAAATGTTCATCAGGTCCTTGGAGTAACAAAGCTAGAATTCATGGTGGGTATGAGCCTAGTGAAGGTGTGAAAGCTGGAGAAATGAACCAAGAGAGAATGTACGAAGAGAAGAGCAACAAGGGCTTGAGGACCAAACTTTGGGGATTCCCCAACCTAAGAGCAGGAGAAGGAAAAAGAGTCATAAAGAAATGGAGAAATGGTTGGAGAAAATGAAGAGAGCCAGTTCATGGCATCAGAGAAGGTTAGGGAGGAGAGCTTCAAAGTGGAGGTGAAGGTCAAAAGTGTCAAGTGTGGCAAAGGGACCCTATAAGATCAGAATCATGGAAAGGGTCTTGGATACATTGGCCAACAAGTTGCCAGGACCTTTCCATGGTCACATGAGTGTGTTTACTGTAAACAGTACCTGTGTTCTTGAAGTACCTCCACACTGAACTTTAGGCAATCAAGATTTTAAATAACCCAGAGGTGAGATGTCCATTGTTTAAAGAAGTCCTGCCACAGTCCGTTTGTACACCTGATTATAAAGATTGTGAGCTTTGGTCTTACCAATACAAACTTTCTACAATAATTAGAGTGTGCTTTAAGTAGTTTAAAGATGTCAAGCTTGTTTGGATTTGATGATTCATAATAGTTGATGATTTAGGAACATCTACCCAAGAAGCACAAGCAATCAGAAATGCTCATGAATAGAACACAATTTCTGGGGGTTTTTTTCAAGGCATAAGATGAGACTTATTTGGTATCTTAAAGAGAAGCTATGAGGAAAGAATTCAGTTGTGTGCCTAGGTGAAGAGAAAGGCTCCTTACTGCTGTTCTAGCGGAAGACAGCAGAACTCAGGGACATGCTCACAGCAAGAGTCCACGATTCAGCTATAGCTGCAGATCCAAAACCAGGCTGCTTTGCATTTGGCTTTTCTGATCCTCCCTTCCACTTCCTAATGTAAATCCCAAAAGCCAAAATTGTCAGAGAGGGAGAAAATCTTGGAAAAAGAGTGAGATCAGAGATCATCATGATCATCTTATCCAAGCCTCTCATTCTATAAATGAGGGAACTGAGGCTCAGAATGGAGAAATGGCTTACTTAGGATCATATAATTAGAAGCCAAATCTGCTAATCCCCATGGATTCCCAGCCCCCATCAGCAGACTGCAGAAATGTTGAATAATTTCACAACCAATATGATCTGTCAACTACTTAGGGGCAGATATCAAAGACAATAAAAAAAACAGAAAAAACACACTTGTTACCCATAGATATGCCATGTTGAAGAAGAATAAAGGGTGAATATGGAAATGATACAATTCAGTGATATTAAGGTTCCTTATTGCCATCCCGATTTCAATCATTATTTCTAAATTGATGATACAATTTTGTTTCAATAGTTTGGAACAACTTAGATATAATTATATCCCATTGGTTGAAACAACTTAGAACCACAAATAGTGACCCTACTCAAGAGCAGTATAGTTACCCAAAATAACACACAGTCATAACAAAATTAATGTACATGATTTTAACAATGGGGACAACTGAGAGATAAAAAGAACCACACTATAATGATGACACTGGATGCTTTTAAATGGTATGGTTATGAATGCTTCCCCCGCCCTTCTCTGTACTTTTTTGTTCTCTCCAAATTTTTTGAAAACATACCTATTCCTCCTACACAAGCAAAAAGAATAAAATTTACATGAAAAAATCCAAAAGGAAATTCTTGTAAGTGTTCTAGATAAGTAAAGTGTTGTAAAAAAGACCCAAGTAAGCCTCCTATTCCAATATAATCACTAAATTACACTTGAGCTTGTTGTTCCGAAAATAAAAGTTTTGTCACGATTTTCACTGTCACAACTTGTGATAACTGCTGACTTTGCCAATTCTGAAGGGGAGCTATTAGGAAGTGAGGAAAGGACACCAAGCTTCCTATGGGATCAAACAATCTGTAGTTCAAAAGTGACTGAGGTGTGGGTATGAGCTTCAGGCAAAGAGAATGCCAAAAGGAACAACCCCTGGAAAAATGTTCTGCCAATTTACTGCCAGTCCATAGTCCAAGATCATGTATTAGAATCACCTCACACTGAGCCACACTCTAAGAATGGACTTCCCACACAAATAAAGGATTGTAAATTTTCTCTTCTGGAAATCATGTCTGAGTCAGACAAAGCCTAGAATCTTAGAATGTTGGAGCCACCAAGGGCTCAAGTGATCATCTCACCCAACTATGTTACAAATGGGAAAACGTTAACCCCAAAGAGGAAGTGATTTGCTTAAGGTCATACAGAGAGTTTGTGAAGAGGCTAGGTTGAAAAACAGTGAATTAGAAATGAGGGACAGGGGACAAGACCTTCAGTCTATATGAGAGAGTTGGAGCTCAGACAACAGGAAAAACCCGTATCTCTCAAGGGACTGTACCCTTAGTGAAAACGTGATCTAGAAAAAGAAAAAGAGAAAGAAAAAAGTATGCTTATTGTCACAGAAAGATTAAAAAAAAAAAAAAAGCTGAACTTTTATTTGGTCTCTAAATTTAAAACATTATGTAAAAGAAGCCAGTCCAAAAACACCACAGATGTTACGATTCTATCCACATGCAATGCCTAAGCTAGGCGACCCTATAGACACCATCGTGGTTGCCTAATTTGAGGTGGGGTGTCCTAGGGAATGACTTCTGGGTAGTGGGTACACGGTATCTATTTGAGGTGATGAAATGTTCTAAAATTGTAATAATGGCTATACAACTCTATGACTACAATGAAAAGCACTGAATTGTAAACTTCATACAGGGGAATTTTGTGGCATATGAATTATATTTTACATAATATGAATTATACTTCAATAAAGCTATCTTTTAAAAAGGAACTCAGACGTGGAAAATTGAATAAGACAGAAGTAATACACAAACAACACAATGGCTGAGAATGTTCCACTGGTTCTGAAAAGCATGAATCAATTCAAGAAGCACATCAATCCTAATTAGGAAAACAAAACCAGACCCACCCCTAGACAAAATATAGTGAAGCCACACAGCACTTCAAGACAAAGAAGCAATCTTAGAAACAAAGAGAGGGGGAAATAAATAAAAGGATTACCAACATGGAACCATACTTAGATGGGTAATATGCTTTTTAGCATCAGCAACAAAATGCGAAAGACAATGGTATGATAATCTTGAAAAGACCGGAGGAAAATAGCCACCCTTCTGGAACTCTACACTGAACTACACCATCGTTCAGGAGGGACCACTAAGAAGAGACATTTTCAGACAGAAACTGGGAGAAATTATCACAGGTACTGTAGGAACTAACTACCAAAGAATGCATTTCAGAAAACAAGAAATTAAAACCAGGGGCGCCTGGGTGGCTCAGTCGGCTGAGCAGCCGACTTCGGCTCAGGTCATGATCTCACGGTCCGTGAGTTCGAGCCCCGCGTCGGGCTCTGTGCTGACAGCTCAGAGCCTGGAGCCTGTTTCAGATTCTGTGTCTCCCTCTCTCTCTGACCCTCCCCCGTTCATGCTCTGCCTCTGTCTCAAAAATAAATAAACGTTAAAAAAAAAAAAATTAAAAAAAAAAAAAGAAATTAAAACCAGAAAGGAGGAAGAAAGTGAAAAAAGCATTGGAAGCAAACAACCCAGTAAACATACAGGAAAATCTAAAAATAATAGTAACAATGACCAAATTTTTGAGCACAAAAACAAGGCAGAACTAGGGGCATCCGGCTGGCTCAGTCAGTTAAGCGTCCGACTTCAGCTCAGGTCATGATCTCACAGTTCGTGAGTCCAAGCCCCTCATTGGGCTCTGGGCTGACAGCTCGGAGCCTGGAGCCTGCTTCATATTCTGTGTCTCCCTCTCTCTCTGTCCCTCCCCCGCTCACGCTCTGTCTCTCTCTCTGTCTCAAAAATAAACATTAAAAAAAATTTTTTTAAAAAGGCAGAACTTAAAAAATAAAGAACATAAATCAAAATTTCTTTGCACCTTGTTTTATATGCAAGAAGAGAGAGATTAGTTAAAATTAGCACTATGTCTGCACATTTAAAAATTAATAAGCAGCAACAAAGAAAACAAGATCAGGCTGATAGATCTCAGGAAAGGGGAAAACAATAAGCTAAGAAAGAAATCACAATTGATAGCAAGCACAAAATAAGATTTTAAAAATAAATCCAAGTGTGTCAGTAGTAAAATTCAATGCAATAGACTAAACCCTATTTTTCTGTCAGACGTTCAGTGCCCTGACCACCCTACCTGAAAGGCTTCTTCCCCCATCCTTCTCTGTCCCCTTGACACTGTCCCCAGTGTCTTAGTCCATCCAGGCTGCTATTGCAGGTTACCAAAGACTGGGCAGCTTATAAACAATAGAAATCTATCTGTCACAGTCGAGAGGCTGGGAAGCCCAAGATCAAGGCTCCTGCACACTCAGTGTTCAGTGAGGGCCCGCTTCCTGGTTCATAGACAGCAGTATTCTCATAGCAGGAGAGGTGAGGGAGCCCTCTGGGGTCTCTGTTTATAAGGGCTCCAACCCCACTCATGAGGCTCTATCCTCAGGACTAATCAGCTCCTAAAGGCCCCCACTTCCCAATACTGTCACAATGGGAGCTAGGATTTCAACATGAGGATTTGGGGGGCACAGTCTACAGCACCCAGCTTTGTTTTGCTTCTTAGCACTTACCATTTGACATAGTTATGTTTGTCTGACTCTTTTTACTGCCTGTCTCCCCACCTGAACGTAAGTTTCTTGAGGGCAGGTCTTAGTTTCTTTCACTCCCCTGTCCTGACACCCAGGACAGCTTTAGGTCATCGTGGGCATTCCATGATTATTGAGTTGAATTTATTGAGTTAATAAGAAACCCAAATGGCCAATCAAAAGATTCTTTAAAGGCTTAATTTCACTAAGAATAAGAAAACTACAAGCTATAACAACACGATGCCATCATACCCACATTTATTGGCAGTATTTGTATCTGTTGGCACTGCACAAATTTGCAAGTGAAAACAGATTGCTGGGTGAACAATTTGATGCTTTTATATACATACACATACATTGTGGAAGGATCACCACAATCCAGCTAAATGACGTATTCATCACCTCTACTGGGTCACCTTCGGGTGTGTGTGTGTTTGGGGGGTTGCAGGTGCACGCATGCATGCTGGGAAGATTTAACTTAGGATTTTTCTTCTTAGAAAATTCCCAAAAATACAATACAGTATTATTATCATCACCACACTGTACATTAGAGCTCTAAGACGTACTCATCCCGTATAACTGAAACTTTGTACACTTTGACCAACAGCTCTCCATTTCCATCACACCCCTGGTCCCTGGCAACCACCTTTCTACTCTCTGTTTTTATGAGTTCAGCTTCTTTAGATTTCACATGTAAGAGAGAGAATGCATAAATGAATGCAACATTGTGTGTCAGCTATACTCAAATAGACAAAGGTTTTTTTTTATTTTTTTTAAAAATGTTAACAAAAAATAGGCCATGCAGTATTTGACTTTCTATGTCTGGCTTATTTCACTTAGCATAATGTCCTCCAAGTTTATCCACTTTGAACACAAATGACAAGATTGCCTTCTTTTTTTCCCCTTCTATTGTGTGTGTGTGTGTGTGTGTGTGTGTGTGTATAATCTGTATTTATATTACAGTTATCTGTGTCTACAGACATTTGTTTCCACTTATGGCTTTTGTGAGCAATGCTGTATTGAACATGGGGGTGCGGTTATCGCTTTGAGACAGTGATTTCATTTCCTTTGGATGTATACCCAAAAGTTTTTACCAAGTTGTAAAACAAAACAAAGAAAAAATAAACAAAACAAAACAGATTGCTGGGCCCTACCCCCGGAGTTTTGGAGTTAGTAAGTCTGGGGTAGGACTGAAGAATTTGCATTTCTGACAGCTTCCCAGGTTTCCAGGACCACACTTTGAGAACCACGGCTCTGGAGAATGACTCACACAGGTACATAAAGAGAGATGTTGACAAGGATGTTCTTGCAACACTGTTTATAATGATTAAAGAAAGGAAGAAACACCCTAACTGTCCTTTAGCAGTGGAATAAGTAAATAAAAACATGATCTGTTTCATTATGAAATACTACAAAGAAGTTAAAATAAATTATAAGAATAATGTGTATTAACACAGATAAATCTCAGACACGTAATGTTGAATGGAGAAAATTGATGGCAAGCTTTATACCACTTGTATTTTCTAATTTAAACTGCTAATTCATACACACACACACACACACACACACACACACTGTACATGGATACCCTATGTATAATTTTTAGAAGTGTTTAAATTGGAGAATAATATATCACCAAATTTAGAATGGAATTTACCTTCAGGGGGACAGAGGGAGAGAAGAATGGGTAACGGATCAGTTAGAGGTCGACTTGTAACATTTTTTCCCAAAAACTAAACCAAACAAACAAAACACACACATAGCAATGGTGTAAATACAGCACAAGGTTACATCTATCAAATCTTGGTTGTGGATTTATAGGTGTCTTATTGTTTTTTTTGTATTTTCAGATGTTTGAAATACTTCATAATTAGCAAGTTAAAATAAGAAATAGCAGCAGTGCCTTGTTTCACCAGGTGGCAAATCACAGCTCACCGGCAGGGGACTTCAGCGCATGTGTCTTGCCCCATATACGAGGTGAGTAGCCCTGAAACCCACCCAGACAGCTCAGAAATCAATCTGGCTTTGTCCTGGGACAGAGTGATTTCCTTGAACTCCTTTCTCTTCTTCACCAAAGAAATCACTGTGGCAGAGACCAAGATTCAGGACAGCCTCCCCCAGACCTAGTCCTCCCATTGACAGCCTTGACTAACATAGAGACAACGTTTTGTTTGATGCTTTACACACTGAGCGGTAAGAGAAAGTGTATTTACTGCGCTGAAACATTGGAGCTCTCACTCGCGCAAGGCAGAGGACTGGTGTCTGGGAGGCACCTGTCCCTGATAAAGGCAGCTGCTGGTACCCATGGGTGAATGGTGGTCCCAGCACATACCCAGAACTGATTGCATAGAGTGCAGAAGTGTATTCATAGCACACATGCAGGTGGCTTCTGGGAAGGAAGGATGAGAGGCTGAAGTACACCAGCTGGATCTGGGACATTCTGAGCACAGCGTGGAGGGTCACTCTGTCATTGTCCAGGGCCACGCCTGAGGTCTGGATAAGGGAGCTCCAGCAGCACCAGTGAAATCAACGACACCGGAGCAGACACTAAGGAAGCTAAGTGTGTTAAGACAAGAGTTTATGACCAACACTGGAGCAGCCATCATCCTAGCAGCAGGACATAGCGTCAGCTGCATCTCAAGGAGAGATTACATAACTAGCACTTTAGCCCAAGATGGGACAGTTGGCTTGCATGGACTCAGCACGCACAACTGTGGGAACCATCAACCATGGCCGGACATCAGGAGGCACCAGCAGGAGCAGGGCACCAGCATAACTGTCGCTTCTGGGCTCCTTACTGGGGGCAGAAGAAAGAAAATGAGTTGTGTAGTTCCTGGTACTTGCTCAGTGTCCAATAAATGTTAGCTCCTGTCCTTCTTCTTGCAGGCACTTAGAAAAGAAAAAGGGGAACTTTCTAGAAATGTTAACCACTGTGCATTATTGAGTCAGCTCCCATAGTGAATATACACCATATTCAGGTGAATCCTGTTGACTTAGTGGTCCTACTGGTTTCCAGCTGGCCCAAGCGGACGCTGGGCTCACTGCACCTAATGAATGTTAATTAATGGTGATGAAGCCCTTTGGGGAGAGGATTAATGACACAGTCCTCCTGTGCTTTCAAGTGGTTTTATAAGAAGCACGTACACACAGAGTGAACACTTTGGAAAGAATGAATACAAATGAGAACCATCACTGCTTTGCAAGAGGAAAGTTTATTAGATTTACAAAGGGATTCGGGGAACTGCAAGGAAGGTCAAAGCAACAGAGAGAACCACAACACACGTCGTATGACACCTTCACAGCCCAGACCTGGCAGACCATCAGGTCACAGCATAACTACAAGAGAGCAGCCTTGAATGATGAGGGTCAGGTGGGCTGGGCTCAGTGCCGGGCCACACCTGGGCGCTTGCTCTCCTTCCAGATCGTGATTTATAGGGATGCCTGGGGCTGGCTCCTGTGGCTGATGCTCGTCAGAGAAGCAGGGCTGGCCCATCGATGGCCCCTCTGTCTTCATGCAATCCTCTTGCTGGCCCCTGGATATCTAGCACCCAAAGGTGTTGCAGGGCCCACAGCGGGAGCGTGGGCCACACGGGGCGCAGGGATTGGTGACGCAGGGCCCGATGGGCTTGTCACACGCATTGGTCGTGGCGCAGGGGTTGCAGGGAAGCCTGGGAGACAGAATTAATAGCTCATCAGCATGAGAGGGATCATTTTTAAAAAGGAGGGAGGTCAACCCAAGGAGACAGAAAAAGCAGAAGCCATTCTCCGACATCTTAGGAAGCCAAGCCTTGTTCAGACTGTTCTTCTACAAAGCTCTGAGACAGTGTCAGAGAAGAGCAAAGAAGACTGAGGGTGGGATTCCAGCCCTCATTCTATAACCCTGGAGCTATGGGGAAGTCCCTTCACCCTTCTGAGCCTCAGTCTCCCTGCCTGTAAGATGGGATTGGTAATACCTACCACACAGAATGTGTTCATGAAAACACTGTGTCATGCTCATATGTGAGTTGGCTATACTGTTCCCACTCCGCCTGCCTCGGATGACTCCAACAAGGATCAATGAAATAGTGGATTTGAAAGCGTGGTTTAAATCTGAAAGCGCTGCTCAAATACATGTGATGGTTGTTGACTTTTGTTTTCCCTTTTGCTGTGACAGGCCAACCGTGAAGGTAGAAGGCTTTATTTACCCATCAGCCTCCAAAAGCTCACAAGCTGGAGAAAACAGTCTAGTCTCCTGAGTATCTTTTGGAAAAGAAAATACCTTTCGGCCAGGCAATGACAACAAAAAATTCCCTCTACGGTACACTATTGTAACAGAAACCTCTGATCTCTACAGACATGCTGGCCTCTGAAACTTAACCCGAAAAGTCTCTGTTTTGTCCTTGAGTAGAACCATACATGTGCCTTTCAGGGATGATGTCTGCTGGCCACTCACTTGCAATCCTCGCTCTCCAGCAGGCCCCGGTACGTGTTGATCTCGCCCTCCAGCCGGGCCTTGACGTCCAGCAGCACCTGGTACTCCTGGTTCTGCCGCTCCAGGTCACAGCGGATCTCGGCCAGCTGGGACTCCACGTTGGTGATCATGCACTGCACCTGGCCCAGCTGGGCGCTGTAGCGCGCCTCGGTCTCCGTCAGCGTGTTCTCCAGGGAGTCCCTCTGTGTGGGGAACATACGGAATGTCACAGAGCCGCTTCTCAGGGGGCGACTCCGTGGGATTCCAGAGAAGTCACGGGCTTCACCAGGTGAGGAGAGGGTGGGCAGCACCCCGAGCGACACCCACCAGCTTGTGCTGGGCCTGCAGCTCGATCTCCAGGGCGTTGACCGTGCGTCTCAGCTCGATGATCTCCGCCTGGCAGGACTGCAGCTGCTCCGAGCTGGACACCACCTGCTGGTTCAGCTCCTCGGTCTGAAACAGCACAGGGGACGAGACAGGGTGAGACCCTGCCTCAAGGGCCGCGAGGGGCCGAGGGGCCCGGGCGGCCGCGTGCCGAGATGCCCACCTGGGTGGTGAACCATTCCTCCACGTCCCTGCGGTTGGTCTCCACCAGGGCCTCATATTGGCTCCTGGTCTCGTTGAGCACGCGGTTCAGGTCCACGGTGGGGGCCGCGTCCACCTCCACGTTGAGGCGGTCTCCGATCTGGCAGCGCAGGGTGTTGACTTCCTGAAGGAGAAGGGAGAGGAATGAACTCAGGAAAAAATGTCTGTCAATAAACTCTCTTTGAGCAAGTTCAATATGATGGGAAGAAGATTGCAATGAATTTAGGAAATATGAGTTAAGGCCCAGTTGACGTAGAACCAGCTGAGTTACTTCTGTGTGATACAGGCCTCTTACCTGAGTGTCTTCTCATCTGCATGATGAGGCTGCTTGAAAAAGTGATTGCTAATGCTTCTTCCCAATCCAGGATTCTATCATTTCTTTCCGATTTTCCCTTTGCTCAGTGATAAGCCTGGTATGGTAACTGGTTTATAATTATTGCTACTTCAATACAGAGAAACCAGGCATAACTCCTCCCATTTATTTCCTGGTCTTCTGCCATTATATATTGTATACAGAGTTTCCTCTTCTACGTTAGCCAACTTGACAATACATTATATTTTTAAAAATCTAATGTTTGATACATGCATCTGACATCCTCTATTACATTCAACCATGAGGTCTGAATCAACCATTATTTCTGTTCCTTCATCTCTCTCATTTTTCCCATCCATCCACCCACCCCCCCACCCATCCATCCATCCACCCCCCCATCCATCCAACCCCCCCATCCATCCACCCACCCATCCATCTATTCATCCACCCACTCATCCATCCATCCACCCACCCACCCATCCATCCACTCCCCCCCATCCATCCACCCATCCATCCATTCATCCACCCACCCACCCATCCATCCACCCCCCCATCCATCCACCCATCCATCCATCCATCCACCCACTGGGTTCTAGTATCTAGGTGACATATAACATGAGGGAGTTTGCTGTCTTCTTCCAGTCTTAGTCCTTCATTTGTCACCTTCAAAAGCTAATAGAACTTGTCAAACAGTAGAAAGTACTTTAAATATATTTGTGTGGACTTTTGGCTGTATATCTGGCCCCAAGGGAAAATAAGTCAGCTGACCACATTCTTTTAGTAAAAGAGGTAAGCTTATGAGCCAGTCCCTGAAAATTCCCCCAAGAGGGTTTTGAGCAAGCAGCAAACTGTTGTGTTAGTTCTGAGGCGCTTAGTAAAGACCGACCTTATCCTGCTCGGGGGAGGTATGGAGTGCTCCATTTGGGATGATGGGGGCTGGGACTCCCTCACCTGCTCATGGTTCTGCTTGAGGCTCAGCAGCTCCTCCTTCAGGGACTCCACCTGGGCCTCCAGATCGGACTTGCACAGAGTCAGCTCATCCAGGATCCTGCGCAGGCCGTTGATGTCTGACTCCACCAGCTGCCTCAAGCCCATCTCCGTCTCATACCTGCACACATGCCAAAAGGTCAAAGGGAGTAAAAAAAAAAAAAAAAAAAAGACTTTTTTCCAGGGCTTTACTTGGCTGGCCCAGTCGAATTAATTACATTTTGCAGGTTTTTGAATTTCTAAAAAGTTTTTTGGAAGGGAAAAAAGTGCTTCCATGCTGAATGAAAAAAGACTTATTTCTTCCCTGAGACCCACAGGGAAGGTATTGGTTGGGGGCCTATGTACAGTCTTAATCTGATATTGACTGCATTTGTTCTAAGAACCCCATGTACAGGCTGCTATGGATTAGGCCTTGTCTTCTTGCCTCTTTCAGTGAGTTGGTGAACTTCATAAGCCTGTTATATAGATTGTCTTACCATCCTTTCCAACCACCTTGAAAGCAAACTGATGTAATGAAAGCATTGAATTAGAAATCAGAACCATGGATAGATTCCTCAATGTCTCTGAGCCTTGACTCCTTCATCTATACAATGGAAACCAAACCAACACTTCACAGGTTGGTCCAAAGATGTAGAAATGGCATAATAATTACAATTACATTGTAAGCTATAAAGTCCCTTAAACATGCAAAGGATTCTTAAGATTGTAAAGATCACACCTAGAAAAAAGTCATTCGCTAAAATGGATTTTGCTTCCTATTTTTGTGATTTAGTAACTTTTTTCTGAGGGGCTGATAGTGGTGAACCTACAATAAGAAACAGGTGTGAAATTCACTTTTAACCTGGGCCCACATATTAAGTTGAAAAAGAGAATGGGTGGGTGGTTTCTTGCACTCCTTAAAAGGAGGCTTAAAATGCAACATTCTTGCATTCAGTGAGGAAACTGACATTTAACCTGGCTATGCAAGAATCCTCCCAGTGTCACCCCAGACATCTGCTTGCTCGCACCCAGGACAGAGTTCATCAGGTCATAAGTCAGCCTGTGTGTTACTAGAGTGCTCTGATCCCCAGAAAAACCTTACTTGGTTCTGAAGTCATCCGCAGCCAGTTTGGCATTATCGATCTGCACCACCAGCCTGGCGTTCTCAGACTTGCTGCACAGGATCTGGGGACAGGATTCATTATGAAATGAGTTATACTGAGAAGGAATGCCTGTGCCTTAAAGTGAAAAGCTTTTTTTTTTTTTTCCAAGCACACATTCTTTCCAAATAGCTTTCAGTCTTTTCAGATTTTCAGTTTGGGAATAAAAGGAAGATGAAACAATTAATAGCACTGTTCATTTCAAAACTAAAACAGTCAAGGAGAAATGTGCCCTTAGTCATTAATTCTTCCTCTCCTTGGTCTGCCTCTGGCTTCTTGCAGGAATTGAGCAAACTGGGTAATGAGCCTCACTTAGGGTGACCTGTGTCCCAGTTTGCTTAGAAATAGGGGGTTCTTGGGGCGCCTGGGTGGCTCAGTGGGTTAGGTGTCCGACTTCGGGTCAGGTCATGATCTCGCGGTTCGTGAGTTTGAGCCCCACGTCAGGCTCTGTGCTGATGCCTTGGAGCCTGCTTAGGATTCTGTGTCTCCCTTTCTCTCTGCCCCTCCCCTGCTCATGCTCTGTCTCTCTCTGTCTCTAAAAAATAAATAAATGTTAAAAAAAAAAAAAAAGAAAGAAAGAAAGAAAGAAATAGGGGGCTCTTGGAAGGCTAAGCCCAGAAGAATCCCAGCCAAACCAGGACAGGGTGGTTTTCCTACCCTTACACCCCTTTACTCCAGCCCTGCTGACCTCTTTCCACTCCCCCTCATATTACCCTTTTCCATGCTTTTGTACAAAGCTTCTCTCTCTATCTGGAATGCCCTGGGATGTCCTTGCCCACCCAGCAAGACCCCTTGAATGACCCACATTCCGCCTCCACCCCGTCCCCAGCTCCCACAGGGGGTCACATCCCCCGTGCATGCCCACAGTACTTTGCACGTAGCCAGTTACACTTCTCACCATGTGTTTCCATGTCTGTCTCCCCTATTAGACTGCGAGCTCCTGAAGGAAAGAGACTAGACTATCTTACTCTGAACTTTATCCCCCACTCAAGCACTGTGCCTTGTGTTCAGTAAATATGGGCAAATGAATACATGATCTTCAAATTGCATGGCCCCTTTTTTGGCATTCACTTTGCCAGCACTACTGAGCAGTGACCAGTCAATCTCCTTAGAGAATCAAAGGCTTGTGCCACTGGATATAAACTATTCATCCATCAAAGCCTCCTCAGATATTCCTCTTGTGGGAAGCCCTCCCTGACCTACAGCATGTATTGTCTCTCTCTCTCTCTATGCTGACTCTATACTTATCCCCACTTCTGCTCCTGCATTTCTGACCCTGAATTCTCACATGCATGCTTGCTCTAGTGGATGGTACAGGGCCTGTGTATATTAGTGAGGCTTATGGGGTCAACAGCTCTTTTGCTTTGCTATGGATGTAGTCTCTTGCTACAGCTTTGAAAGGCTTTAAATATTTGAGGATCTACTCAGGAAATTCCTAGCTGAACTAATTCAGGTGCATGCTTTTTTAAGCCTACAGGCTTATAGGCCTAAAAACAAGACCAGGATATCATAACAGAACTAAAAAATCAGATGCTCTGGTTTTAGGTAAGAAACATCTTACCTGTCTGATGCCTTATCCTGCCCCAGTCTGCATCCTTCCTATAGAGCTTCCCAAACAGATTTCCTAAGATGTCCTACCTAAGCCAATGAAGTCAATGTCTTTATTGGTGTAGCTTTGAACAGCCTTAGATCCATTAAGAAGTTGGTGCGTTAAGTTTAAATAAATAGTTAACCTGGGGCGCCTGGGTGGCTCAGCTGGTTGAGCTTCCGACTTGGGCTTAGGTCAGGATCTCACAGCTTGTGAGTTCGAGCCCCGCGTCAGGCTCTGTGCTGACAGCTCAGAGCCTGGAGCCTGCTTCGGATTCTGTGTCTCCCTCTCTCTCTGCCCCTCCCCACTCACACTCTGTATCTCTGTCTCTCTCACACAAATAAAAACACATTCAAAAAAATTAAACAGTTAACTAAGTCGGCAGTGTGGTGTCCACCCCCTCACCTTCTGCTGGAGCTCCTCGATGGTCCGGAAGTAGGACTGGTAGCTGGGGCACACGAAGGGCACCTGCTGCTGGCACCACTCCCGGATCCTGGTCTCCAGCTCCGCATTCTCCCGCTCCAGCTGGCGCACCTTCTCCAGGTAGCTGGCCAGGCGGTCGTTCAGGAACTGCATGGTCTCCTTCTCGCTGCCATTGAAGGAGCCCTCGCAGAACCAGCCGCAGTTGCCCACGTTGGCGGGGATGTTGCAGGCCCCGGGCAGGGTACACGTGTGGCAGCTGGGGGGCACGCAGGGCCGGGAGCAGCAGGTGGAGCGGCAGCTCAGGTTGGGAAGGCAGAAGTTGTAAGGCATGGTGCTGGAGGGCTTTTCAGCAGAGCTCTGAAGGTCAGTTCCAAAGGCTGATTCCTCTCTCTGGTGTAAGCCCTGGTCCTGTCCAGAGCTTTATATTCTGTCAGCAGTGGGTGTGGTGACCACATGCAGCATTACCCACCTTTTACCTTATTTACCCATTTTTCCACTTGTTATTTAGCTACCTCACACGAGTCCTTCACCTCATAAAACATTTTACTCTGGCTTCCTGCTAAGTCAGGACTCCTCGCCAATTATGCTGGTTGGTTAAGTAAGACCTTCAAAGTGACCAACCCATGACCTTGTCAACAGCAGCGCTTATTCATAGGGTTTTGAGTTAGAGTGACAGCTGTCCCCTGTCCCCCAGAGATGGAGGCACTTCTGTGCCTCTTTCTCCTAAAGGAGGAAACATTTGTGCCTCATCCAGCTCCCATTCAGTGAGGGCTCTGTGAGGAAAGCCACTTAAGGAAGCCTGCCTGGAAACTGGACTGTTCAGTAGGGAATCCTGGAAGCTGAGATCAGAGCAGACCTGTGAGGCCATCCTGTTCAACAGCCCTTTGCCCTTGCATGCGGACCAGTTGGAGGCAACTCTCTGCTCTCCTTAGAGGGGCTGCAGGAAGCCCCTCCGTCCACCACCAGACTCCATTTCTACTGTTACTCAGTGGTCAGCAACGTTAAGGAAACAAACAACTTGGGAGTACCCACCCTGCATGAAGAATGTATTGTGTGCTTACACACAACAGGAGTGTTATCAGAATGGCACCGGATTCCTGAGGACCACTGTTCGATGCACCTCATATGCATTATTTCCTTCCGGCCTCACAAAACCCTGCAGGGTTTGTAGAGGAGGACCCCAAGCCTCTGAGAGGTTGCCTATGGTCCCAGGGCTCCCACACTGTGAGCCAGCATTCAACCCCAAACCTCTCTGACTCCAACAGCCACACTCTCTCCATCACACCAACTGTCTCTTCCAGTCTCCTCACTACTGACTTGCAATAATGCGCAAGTGGATTGAGTTCAGTGAAGCTCAATCACTACCAGGCACTATCCCCTCCTACATTAGAGTGGGCCAAGAAACAAAAGCCTGTTCTCCATCAAAGAACCAAAGGTCCTTTCCATTCTAATGGAAGGAAGTCTGCTAAATGAGAAAGTGTAATACCTGCTAAAAGCTTGAAAAAAAAAAAAAAGAAACCTTTGGTTGATTTGACAGAGAAACATCTGAGCCCAGTTCTCCAAAGGATGTGATCCTGAAAAACCACCACGCCATGACATGCTTAGTAGCATCTTTGACCATCAATATATTTCTGCCCCGGTGCTATTCCAGATGGAGATATGAACTATGAGGATTTTACGTTTCATCTATCAGCACTCAAAATAGGACAGAGACACCTTAAAGCAATTCCTTCTGGAAGCTATGTGCTCATTCCTCCTGTATAGCCACCGCTCACATCACCTCTTCTACAAAGCTGACCTCACACTCTGGGACACTTTCTTTTGGTTAGCCTCATTGAAGACAAATCTTCATCTTCTGAGAGTGTGTCTCTTTTTGAAACTCGCCGGATATCATTTGGAACCAAGCCTAGTAAGTGGATAAGCAACGGAATTTGGTAGCATCTTTAATGGGTCAGAAACACATTGGGACTGTAAAATAATAATGTACTTTTTCTTGGGTAATTCTGAAAGTCATTGCCAACATGAAGCTTCAGATCTGCTCCCATAAAGGGCAGCGAATTTGCAGTAAGTGTGCAGTCTCCCAGAAGGTAATGCTTTGAAGACACGGACATCCTTACCCACGTTCACAATCCACAACTCTCTGCCTCTCCTGCCTGAATCTCTACATTTAGAGAGAGATCGGATGGGCGTGGTAGTTTAAAATCAGTACCAATAACATAAAGCAAATAGCTTTCATCAGATTCATCAGCTTTTCTATTTCGCTCCTTCATTTATTTCCCAACCTTCCAAAGAGGAAAACCGAGACAATGGCACTTTTTTAAAGAATAGGAGAGATGCTGTATTCTGGATTGATAAATATGTCCGCAGGGATTCCTAAACCATGATGGCAGCTTCTGCCTCAGAACAAAATGACCCAGAGATAAGTACCCTGTATCTTCAAAAGTGGAGGGCAGAGTTTAGAAAACATGACTACTCCCACCTGTTCAGCAAAAATAACCATGATTGCTGCATAGCTACATGGTAATTAGATTATAATAGCTGAGAGGACTTGGGTTTATTTAGAAAAGAGCCAAGTTTTATCTCCCAAGATTTCTGGAAGGCAGTTGTTTTTTATTTATTCCACTTACTGTGTGCTTGAATCCTTCCCTTTACATAAGCAATGTCATTGTCTCTAGTTAATGACTCTTCAATAAACATGATGAGCAGATCAAATCCTAACAAACAAAAAAGTTTTAGACCTGCCTGTGTAATTGTGGCAGACGCCACGGTAAGGCTTCTGGTCTCCAGATGTGAGAAAATTGCACTTGAGGTTAAAAGATACTATTTATTATGGAAGCCAAGACTATATCCGTGGGAGAGATCACATGCCAACCCACCGGTGGCACTCAACCACAGAGTGGATTCAGGGCAGATCTACTGAGACCATCCTCCCATGGCAGAACTTTAAAGGTATTAGGAAGCCTCCCTCCTCCTTCCCAAACCCATCTTCTCTGATGGCCAGGTACTGGCACTTGAAATTCTCACCACAAGAAATATAAATTGCATTATTTGGGAAATGCAAAATAACATACTGGGCCACTTACAGATTAATTCTATTTTAATGTAGACAAATGGCAAGAAGAGACCAGGAGTGCCATCGCTGGGCACACATAGACCAAGATACTGATGTTTGCCTAAGAGATGAAGAGTTATTCACTGGAAAATCCGAAAAGCAGAAACACTGTTCATTACCAACCCTAGCCCACCCTGCTGGGCCAGCCCCAGTTAGAGCTGCTTGTAAGAACAAGATATAGGGCTTCCATAGACTATTCCATAAAAGTGTCTATTGCCAGTTTATCGACCACTCAGTCTTACCACATTGAAGGGAGCAATTGTCATGGTGATCCAGGAATTAAACCAACAGGTTTGGCTTTGGGAAGATGTTCAAACAAGATTTGCAATGAGGAACAAGTAGAGGAGGATATGCAGAATGAGCTAGGTCAGTGGTAATATGGGCTGATCAAAATGTACCCCGAAATAGGATTCAGAGCCCATCACTCAAATCCTCTCCAGAACTGCTGTTCTGTCCCTTACACTCAGTCTTCGACTCTCAGTGGGAATGGAGTTTGGAGGTCTTTAAGGGACCAAGCCACATCATAAAAATGCAAAGCTCATCAGTATGTTTTTAACTCTATCCAGTCTAGAATAGAGAAGTCAAGAAGAATGTGAAAAAAAATCCAAGACAATATAACTTAATGGTCCTAATCTGCGAAAGCTGGATTCAGGAACCACTCAGAGAAGGAATGAACACCTGTTTATGTGACTGCTCTGCATATCAAAGGGAAGAGCAGGTGCTAAAACATTTTGAGAGTTCCACAGAGGGGGCACCTGGGTGGCTCATTCAGTTAAGCCTCTAACTTCGGCTCAGGTCATGATCATGGGTTTGAGCCCATGTTGTGTCAGGCTCAGCACTGACTGCTCAGAGCCTGTACAGATTTTGTGTCTCCCTCTCTCTCTCTCTCTCTCTCTCTCTCTCTCTCTCTCTCTGCTCCTCCCCCACTTGTTCTCTCCCCCCCCATCTTTTTCTCTCTCTCTCAAAAATAAATAAACACTTAAAAGAGTACACAGAAGATAAAGCAAAGTAAGCTTCATGTTTAGTATGAATACATTGTGTTGAACGTTTGTGTTAAGTTCACTATTAAGTTGGTAACTTGAAACAGATGTGAAAGTCACTGAACTATGACTTCTTTCCTCAGCAACCTATAGACCCTGCCCTCTCTATGGTCACCAGTGATCTCCCTATTACTATGTCCACTGACTTGTCTGAATTCTCCTCTTTCTCTCCCTTCAAGAGAGACAATATCTTCACCTAATTGAAGCCTAGTGTAAACCATAGAATACTGTAAGTGGAATAAATAAGGAACCATAACACTAATGAGGATTCATGAGAGGGATGCCATTGACCATTCCCTCATCAAAACCCCAATTTCTTTTGACTTCTTTTTTAAAATTTTTTTAATGTGTATTTATTTTTTGAAAGAGAGAGATGGAATGTGAGCAGGGGGTGGTGGGGGGCAGAGAGAGAGGGAGACACAGAATCTGAAGCAGGGTCCAGGCTCTGAGCTGTCAGTACAGAGCCCAATTAAGGGCTCAACTCATGAACTGTGAGACCATGACCTGAGTCGAAGTCAGACGCTTAACCAACTGAGTCATCCAGGCACCCCTTTTTTGACTTCTGTGTTGCTTCAGCTTCCCACTCCCAACTGCTTTTAACCAGATATCACCTCTCTCCTTGGGGACTGGGCCAAATCAAGAAGGAACCTCACGTCAGGGATTTTGGAGAGCCTGAGGCCACTCTGTCATTTCTACCAGTGGTTCCCAAGGTTGTCCATAGTGTAACATCATCCCCTTGACAGTCTTAACAACTCCTATGGTTCTAACTGATCATCTCTGTTTAGGTAACTCTCCGACGTCTCTCCCAAATCCAGTCATTCTCTTCCAGCTTTCTCCACTGGAGCCCCACTGGTGTTTCATTTTCTCAGGCTCAAAAAATGTCTCTCATGTTGACCCAAAGCAGGTATTCAATCAGTACTAGTTTCCTTCCTTCCCTTTCCATTGTTCCTCTACCCCCAATTTGCTTCCACAACCCAGGCTGTGCCTCTGAAATCCACCCCACCCTTGGCTCCCCAACCACCACCCCCATCTCAGTCCTGTTGTCTCTCACCAGCCTCCCAATGATTCTTCCTTCTTTTCCACCCAATCTCACCAACTTCTAGGACTCATCACAACCCGCCTTATACATAGCTCTCGATAGATCATATCCCAAACTTCCTTACAAATAAAGCTCACAGATAACCATGAAAAGCACTGCCAGATATGGTGCTCCATGACTACTTTGCAGTTTCATCATCAGCCACTATATTTATGCTTTGCTCCAGTTAGAAATTGGTCTGCCAAGCTCTAGACACATTTCCTGCTTCCTCTTCTCCTTACCAGGCAACGTTCATGTTTGGGAAAACTTTCCCTCTTGTCAGACCTGCATATACTCATCTGTCCAAACATACCCCATCAAACTTCGTTTCAGAATTATGCTAATATCATACAGTAATCGTTGACTGAAGTTGGAACAAGGGAAGTATATTGAGTTTTAATAACCTTCTCATGAATCCTCATTAGTGTTACTGTTCCTTTATTCCACGTACAGTATTCTGTGGTTTACACTGGGCTATAACTGGGTGATGATACTGTCTCTCTTGAAGGATAGGCAGACAGTATTTATATGAACAGAATATTTGGGTTTTCAAAGCTCTGATTGAGCACTACCTCCTCTCTCTTTTTACCACTCTCTCACACTTAAACTATAGAAATAATTCCTGAAATCATATAGTTTTTTTCTCACAGGTCAGAAATGTATCATTCTTTACTTACACCTTTCTTGGGCCACATGGATGTTTGTCTGCATAAGGGTTGTCTCTTTGTCTTGTCCATTCTAGATTGTGAACATGCTGTGGGCCAGGACCAGGGCTCATTTATTTGTGTATTCTCAGTGCTCCACATGGAACATACACAACAGATGGTTGGTTGCAGTTGTGTAGGTTAGATAGGGTCAAATCGAATGAAGACTTGACACAGTGACCAAGAGAATTGAGAGCTCTAATAATTCAGATATGAATCACGTGGGAGGTAGGGTTCATGTCTGTTGGGGGAGACAATGAGCACTGGTCTTTCTTGAAATTATAAGAAATGAAATGATACAGAAGTTACAGAAGAACATTGTAGATAGGAGAGAAGACCTAGAGGAAAGAGGGAACTTGAAAAGAGGGGGAGGTGGGGAGATGCGCTTACCTGCATTTAAAGGGTCTTTAGATTACGAAGTGTTGGGTGTAACAAGTGGGTAACAAGAGGAACCAGTTTGATGAAGATAAGTTTCAGTCCAATTAAATGTGATGTGGCAGCCTAGTATCAAGTGAAACTGTCCTATGGGCAACTAAAGACCTGGGACTTGAACTAAAATGAGAGCAAGATTCGGAGTTGTCAGCATAGAGGTGCTAGTTCTTCCTGAACAGGGATGGAGGAGAAAAAAACACAGCTGAGGATCTAGGCATTTCCTCCAATTGGGACAGAAAGGAGAAGGCAGGCTAATCAGGAGCTGGAAAATGGGTAGCAGGAGATATAACGAGAGAACCCAGAGTGTGCTGGTTTATGGAAATCATTGAAGGCACGTCTTCAGGGAAAGGCAGGTAATCTACAGTGGGGATGCAGGTACAGTTGACAGGTTGAAAGGAGAGGGTAGCTGCTCTTTGAGCAGTTTCTACAGAAGCTGGTTTTTAGGCAGTTTACGAGAAAGGGGAACAGAAAATCAACCCCTGAATGATGAGGATGACCGTGGGAAATAGCAGTCAGATCTGGGGAGAACTCAGTATTGCCAAGGACCCTGCAGCCAAGGAAAGAGGGGCATGAGTGTTGGAGGCCAGGTTTCCTTCATGGTCGCCCCTTGGCAGGAGCTTCCCAGGAGAACAGTCCCTCCCCCCTCCAGCAGTATTTAACAGTGGAGCATAATGGCTGGGGTTAGTCATTTAACCCATTTCATCCTAACAAAGGGACGTTTTTATGAAATAGCCACAACAGGTACTTTACAGTGCATAAATATGATGAGAAACACATTTATTATGCCAGAGAAATGAAGTTTATTGGGAAGTAAATGAAGTAGCTTCCTTGCATTCCAGAGAATACCAAAGAAGCAAGAAAAACAGGAAACACAATACATACAGGAAATGGCCTAAAAGTAATACCTGGAGCTCAGACACCATGGAGGTGGACATCTTCAGAAACAAAGACACTCGAACTTCAACAGAAAGGGATTTCCCAGACATTGGAAGTTAACCATGTGTGCCTTTGCTTGTTGAATCTGGAAGGCATTTTCATGTCTAGAGATATCATATTTGGCATGGCTAGGCTCCAAAGAAGGCAAGACCCGAGGACCTTTCCTTTGCTTGATCAGAGTGGCTTCATTGTTGTCTTCAAAGAGGGTGCAAGTTCTTAAATTAAGAGCAACGCGTTTGAGAGGCACCACAGGACCCGCAGGAATTGCCACAAGCGTTGGTGGTAGCACATGGGTTGCAGGGAAGCCTGGGAGGACACAGAGGTTTAGAGCGGATTGGGGATGGTTGTGGAGAGAGCCCTAAGGTGCCTAATGAGACAACCCATGAATTCTCAGTGGTTGGAGATAGTTGGAATCAAATTTGATTGCCATCGAATCCTTCTCCCCATCCCAGAATGCCATGTGCTGAGGTGGAAATTGTCCTTTTGAAAAATGTTACGCTCTTGAGCTCTCCTGAAAACAATACACGCTGCCTTACCCAACAGTTATTGTTGCAACAATCTGTCCACCACCACTTCTCTATCATTAGCTCCCTGATGCAGGGGATGTATGCCCTTCACCTCTGACCTTCCTTTTCTGCTTAACTGTCACATCATGGACTCTATACATGCACGTTGTTCTGTGAGTTGAAAACGTGGCCGCCATGTGTATGCTCACAATATCTTGTAGTCCCACCACATGTCCTCCAGAGTTCTTTGCCTCGCACTCACTTGCAGTCCTCGCTCTCCAGCAGGCCCCGGTACGTGTTGATCTCGCCCTCCAGCCGGGCCTTGACGTCCAGCAGCACCTGGTACTCCTGGTTCTGCCGCTCCAGGTCACAGCGGATCTCGGCCAGCTGGGACTCCACGTTGGTGATCATGCACTGCACCTGGCCCAGCTGGGCGCTGTAGCGCGCCTCGGTCTCCGTCAGCGTGTTCTCCAGGGAGTCCCTCTGTGAGGGGAACAGACGGAATGTCACAGAGCCGCTTCTCGGGGCACCGCCATGGGACTCCAGAGAAGTCACGGGCTTCACCAGGTGAGGAGAGGGTGGGCAGCACCCCGAGCGACACCCACCAGGTTGTGCTGGGCCTGCAGCTCGATCTCCAGGGCGTTGACCGTGCGTCTCAGCTCGATGATCTCCGCCTGGCAGGACTGCAGCTGCTCCGAGCTGGACACCACCTGCTGGTTCAGCTCCTCCGTCTGAAACAGCACAGGGGACGAGACAGGGTGAGACCCTGCCTCAAGGGCCGCGAGGGGCCGAGGGGCCCGGGCGGCCGCGTGCCGAGATGCCCACCTGGGTGGTGAACCATTCCTCCACGTCCCTGCGGTTGGTCTCCACCAGGGCCTCATATTGGCTCCTGGTCTCGTTGAGCACGCGGTTCAGGTCCACGGTGGGGGCCGCGTCCACCTCCACGTTGAGGCGGTCTCCGATCTGGCAGCGCAGGGTGTTGACTTCCTGACGGAAGAAGAGGAAGAAATGAACCACAGAAATGGATCTGCTGTATATCTTCCTACTGTAGGAAAGTGAGCACAACCCTGCCAAAAATGTATATTCTGATCATTCCCAAAGACTGACACAGATACGATGTAGGATTAGACCCAAATAGGGATCACATCAATATATTTCCCAAAAAAACTGAAAAAAGCTCACATTTCCAATAAGACTTAGGTCCAAACTCCCTGGCCTGTGCAAATCCTACCTCATTTCCCAACTCACCCCTATAGGTAATGCATGCCCAGCCATATCAATCCATGTGCCAAACTCTAATATACCTGCTCTTCCACTCTGTGTCTTTGCTCAGTCTCTTCCCCCAGATTGAAACATCCAAGTGTGAAAGCCTCGTTCTTCCCATGACATGTCTCTGAGAACATTCCCTGTCTCCTTCCAGGTAGACTGGACTATTCCCTGCATATGTTGCTCATACTTCTCATATGGAACTACTTTCCTCTGTCCATATTCTACCATCGTTTGTACATAGCCATCTGCCTAGACCACTGGGAGCCCGTTGAAGAGAGGGAACATGTCTTAGTTCTTTTTTTCCTTCCATCTCTACCACCAAATTTAAAAACTAACAGTGAGCAGCAGCGAGCAGGGCTCAATAAATGGATGCCTTTTCTCAGCATCTCCAACACCTGCCCAACCTCACCCAGTTGCTGGAGAATAAGCAACCCACCTCCCTACATGCTATGGGTATAGTATCATCATTCTCTGAAGACTCTTGAGTTCTTCAGAGAAGAGTCCCAGCTCAAGAAGCCTGATGGCACTTGCCTCCTGGTTGCTGATGCTAAAGGCTTGGATCTGAAACCTACTTTTTTTTTCCTTTTCCTCTCACCTCCTCGTGGTTCTTCTTGAGGCTCAGCAGCTCCTCCCTCAGGGACTCCACCTGGGCCTCCAGGTCAGACTTGCACAGAGTCAGCTCGTCCAGGATCCTGCGCAGGCCGTTGATGTCTGACTCCACCAGCTGCCTCAAGCCCATCTCCGTCTCATACCTGCACACACAGATCAGAAAGGATGAGGCAGGAAAGAAGCCGGTCCCCTGTTCTGTGTCTTGTGTGCATGGACTGGCCTCCATCTCTTTGAGCTGGTACAGTTTTCTTCCCCTTTTCTTCCATGTTTCCCTCAAGCTCTGCACAAATAGATTGGAGAGGGCCCTGACTCACCCTAACACCAGAAGGTCCCCACAAGAACTCATAAGATGGAGTCTCTCATTTTCCTCTCAGTTTTGTTGGTTAATATACCACCACTCCCCATAGAACAGTCTCTGTCAATCTCTGAATTTGGGGATTTAAGAAGGCCTTCCATAGATAGCAATATAGGCTGAAGTGCACACAGCATATGAGTCTGGATCTCTGTTTGAAACCAGTTTTAGATAAAGCCAGGCTTGAGAAGAGAAATCAAAAGGGAAAAATGGCTGCCTCTCCCCTTCCAGGAAATGTTAGTCCCACGGGGCCGTGAGAGAGCCATAAGGACCTTAGGGGTCACCTAGCCTAAAAGTCTCAACCTACTTGGTTCTGAAGTCATCAGAGGCCAACTTGGCGTTGTCGATCTGCACCACCAGCCTGGCATTCTCAGACTTGGCACACAGAATCTGAAAACAAGATTCTACTGTGAGGGCCACTTGAACTTGAGAATGTCTTATTGTTCAAAGACAGTCAGCTGCTGCTGTGCCCCCACATGGCACCCCCTCACCTTCTGCTGGAGCTCCTCGATGGTCCGGAAGTAGGACTGGTAGCTGGGGCACACGAAGGGCACCTGCTGCTGGCACCACTCCCGGATCCTGGTCTCCAGCTCCGCGTTCTCCCGCTCCAGCTGGCGCACCTTCTCCAGGTAGCTGGCCAGGCGGTCGTTCAGGAACTGCATGGTCTCCTTCTCGCTGCCATTGAAGGAGCCCTCGCAGAACCAGCCGCAGTTGCCCACGTTGGCGGGGATGTTGCAGGCCCCGGGCAGGGTACAGGTGTGGCAGCTGGGGGGCACGCAGGGCCGGGAGCAGCAGGTGGAGCGGCAGCTCAGGTTGGGAAGGCAGCAGTTGTAAGGCATGGTGCAGGGAGAGGTGATGGAGAGCAAGTAAGCTAATCTAGGTGGATGTGGTGAGGTTTGAGTTTCTCCTTCCTCCATGGTCCTTTTATACCCTTAATGGTGGGTGGGGGTTGGCATACAGCATAATTTCCTTTCCTAATGCTTCAGCTAATTTTTTCTCCAAAATATGCTAGTTAGATGCCTGCAAAGAGTCTCCTCAACCCATAAAATTATTCCATTTAGCTTGTGTCACACCAGGTTCCTCATGGGTGCTAGTGGTTGGTGAAATCAGAATTTCATCAGATGGCTTCAAAGGAGACAGAATCATCACAACCCCAAATGTCTCTCTCCATTACTCAGAGGGTAGGACAGCCAGGGACATGGGGTGGAGTTGTTTGGAACTCCTCACCCATGAGGTTATGCCACTAGATTCCCTGGAAAGAGAGTCTGGAGTGAACAGTCTTCCAAGGGGCTCTCTTTTCCCAGTCCTACCCATGGTTCAGTGTTTGGTTCAACTTGACTTCATAGCAGAAATTTGTCCTGTATTAGTTGCAAGAAACCTGGGCCCTACTTATGAGAGTATTAATTGGGGCTGTGGAAATTTATCAATACATGGAGATTGAAAACAATGGAGTGTTCATGGCTAGGAAGTAAAACTGGCTGGATGGATGGGAATAGCCCTGAAGCAGATATCAGCAAACTAGGGCCCACAGACCAAGTTCTGCCTCCTGCCTTTCTTTCTAAATATAGTTTTATTGGCACAGCCATGTTCATTTATTTAGGTATTGTCTATGGCTGATTTTGTTCTACAATGGCAGAATTGAATAGTTGTAACAGGGACCATATGGTTTGCAAAGCCTAAAATATTTAGTCTCTGGCCCTTTATAGAAAAAGTTTACCAAACTGTACTGAAGCAACAATCTTCCTAAAGATGAGAAGGAGAAGAAATATCTAGAAGGAAAATTATGCCTGGACTAGTCCATAGAGAGAGTTCAAGTGGCAATGTTGAAGCAAACTTCAGACTCAACAAGAATGGAAAAACCAGAATGAGGAGCTCAGAGCTATCTTTGTGTGCATGGTGACCTTATCTCAAAGTCTCTGGATATTTCTCTCTCCTCGTTCCTAGACTTAATCCTCTTTGTGAGAGCATCATACGTCCCTAGAGTTGTGACTCTGCCAACCTGAGATGCTCCCAAAACCAGTCACAACGCCCATGAGAACGCACCTTCACTCTGTCATCCCTAAGAAGTGGACACCATCCCTGATGAGTGGGTGCCTCTCTATCACCTGTGGGGTCAGATACCCTTGGACCCTTCCAAATTCCTGGGAGTCTCCCTATTGCCCAATAAGGAATCTTAACGAAGTAGCCCTCCTCATCTCACCTTCTGTTCCTTGTCACTCTGTCTGTCCTTTATTCCACACAGAAACAAAATCACGGTTCAGACAGAAGTCCCAAAAAGTTATTTGTGGAACACAATATGAGTCATTTATGAAGGATGTGTCCAGATTTCAAAGGCAGTATCAAGGTAACAGAAAAGCACACACTTGGAGCTAAACCACCTGAGTTCACATTCTTACTGATGATATGAGCTCCAAGAAGTGAGTTCCCCTTTTTCACTCTTGTTTTCTTCATCACTTAAATTTAAGTAGGAATAATGCTGCCCACCTCATAGTTCTGTTACAAAATTTAAGTAATGTATTGTGTGTGAATATGGTTGGGGGTGAGACCAGTGATTCTTTCTTTAACTTTTATCCTTACTAGTGTTGGCCAGGTGGCCCAGACGTAGAATTTTTTTGAAAATTCAATTCTGTTGAGCAGACACATGGGTACATTGCCCAGGCCAATCCAATAGTGATAATACCTCATTCACCTACCTTGCGAACACTAGGGACATAGAACTAAATTCATGAATTAATCAACAAAAATACAAATTTTAACATTGACTTGGTAGCCAGAATAGGAAGTTGGCAGAGGGCACACTGTGCCTACATTCTCTGCTAGGTTACTGATCTTGTGGGTTTGGTTATCTTGTCTGGGGTGGTTTTTGAGAAGACAAGTTCTCTACATGGAGATTGTATTGCCACCAAAGCCTCCTTTCTTGTATTGGCATTGAAATGGGCTCTACTCATTTTCTGAGATTTCCCCAGCCTTGCATTTCTGTGCTAATATCCATAATAATGATGACAGTGGTTTTGGTGATACTGATGATGTTACCACTTCATGAGTACTTATTCTGTGCCAAACAAGCTAGGTGCTAAGTGTTATGGCACATTTCTTATTTGACCCTCTCAACAACCCTATAATATCGGTCTATAAAATTATTCCCATTTTACGGATAAATTAACAGCTTAGGGAAGGCTCGGAATTTTCCCAAGACACAAATAGTAAGTGGCAGAGTTGGGATTTAAACAATTCATTGTCTAACTCTTGAGCCCAAATACCTAAACACAATGCAAACATTTGGCACAGAAATTTCTCTGATTTTTTAAGGGGAAGAAAATCTTAGATTCCTTTCTTCCCATTGCCCCTCTCTTTATCATTTTTGCTTCTGATTCCCTCTGGGACCCTATTCCCAACCCTTTCCCAACCCCATCAGTCCTCCAAAGCCTTGTCTGCCCAAGCAGCCCTTTCCCTCAGCTACTTTTTATGGTACCCTCTTGAACCAAAACCAAGTTACACTTATTACTTTTCTCCACAGGGAAATGGTTGTCCTTTTGCATTACTGATTGACACATCCAGATTGGGGATTACACTGCCTCTTCTTAGCATCTAAACAAATCAAAATGCACAATGGCAGGACCTAAGGTGATTTAGAATCTGAGAGACAGGCTTTTTGCCTCACCCTGAACTTTTAGCCCTGTAAAAGTTCACCTCTCAGAAGTAAGATCTATTTTCTAAGAATCAAAGAATTCTAAAGCTAGAAAGACCTGAATTTATGGAAAAGAAAACTGAGGTCCAAATGGTGAGGCAGGAAAGTAATGAGTATCAATATGTCATTTCCTCATCGGGTAGTCTACTAGAACTCTTCACGTATGGTATTCTACCCTCACCCCAAACTATGAATGCTTCAATGCCATTATTGTCACCATGTATCAGAGATAAATAATCTGAAAAGAAGTGAACTTGTTCAAAATGATACAAATAAGTAGACTTGAGTCTGCTGGGCCCTCACTGTGAGGTAGAGAGATGAGACACTGGCCAGGGTGTGACAAAACACGAGAACTAGAAGAAAACAAAGAGGTGAGCTCATGAATTCCAATGCCAGCTCTGAGCATGGATGGCAAGACACACCTAGGCTTCCTGCATATTGCTTTGCTTCTTAGTAAACTGGAGGTTAAAAAGTGACAAATCCCACAAGCTTGTGATGAGGCATGCCTCCTGGAAGTAATGAAATGGGCTTTTACAGAGAAAAATGCTATGCGTTCCTGGACCATCCTGCTCTTCCTGCAGACACTGACAGTAGCCTCAGGCCTCAAAGAACTCAGTGAATGACTTTGACCCCAGATATAAGGATGCAAAAAAGTGCCTTAGCTTACCCATAGCAAATACAAAATTTTCAAGGAAACAGGAAAAGAACCAGCAAAAATATTCAGGACACAAGCTTGGAGTTGGGTCAAGTCTCTGAAGATGATATTCCCAGTGGGCTAAGAGTTCAGACCAGGACAGCCAAGAGCCAATAAAACAGGTCACCAAAGAGCACTGGGCATGCCAAATGAGAAGGGCATTGGGGCCCATCAGAAGATGGGTCTGGAGACAAAGAGCATCAGATAATGCTGAATAGAGCACGTACACCAGGTGCAGAGCTAGGTGGGGGACTTAAAGAAAGAAACAATGGTGTGAAAGACAATAGGATGGTATACAAATTCTACCGTTGGGCAGGAAACAACAACAACAAAAATGACTAGGTTCTCTATTCTTAAGAAGCTTGTCTATGTGTTAAGTCATCAATAATCAAAATAATAACTCTGATAAAAATGTCTGGCTTGCAAAGTGTTTCCATGAACACAATCTTCCATGATCCTCTTGGCAAGTGTATAAAGCAGGTAGAGAAGAGATTGTTACCTCCACTTTAAGGAAACTGAGGCTCAGAGAAGCTACGTGTCTCGTCCAAGGACACGGAGTAGATGAGAGGATAAGCGAGAACCAAAACCCTGGTTTTGGCAAGTGGGTCACAACCTTGCTCATTAGAACCCCCAGTAGAGATTCTAAAACTCCTAGTGGCCAGGCTGTGTCCCAGACCAATTAAATCAAGCTTTCTAAGGACAAACTCAGTCTTCAGCACTTGTTTAGTACCCCAGGTGATTTCAAAGCACCACCAAGGTTTAGAACCACTGTCCTCATGTGTGATGATGATGACAGAGTACTTGCCAACAATTTAAAAGCCACATGGGAGGTAGAGCACATTTATTTACAAAATTAAGGTTTAACTCTAAGGATTGAGAGTTGTTTTGAAAGAACATGACAGAATTTGCAGATCCAAAAAGCTTTGCCTCTGGCCAGAATCTTCCTTTGTTCTAATGATGGCCTCTCTGTTCAAATCATGTTTGGAGCTTTATGTTTTGGCAACGTATGTATCTTTTTAACATCCAGTTTGTTGATAGCAAACCTTTGTCTTTTAAGGATGGATTTGATTTTTTGGAAGCCATTCAACAAGAAACCTTGTGAAAAAGATAAACAACCAACTTAGATAATTAAAACAACAATAACAACACCAGGGCACCTAGGTGACCCAGTCCATTAAGTGTCCGACTCTTAATTTCAGTTCAGGTCATGATCTTGTGATTCGTGGGATAGAGCCCCACGTAGGGCTCTGCACTGACAGTGCAGAACCTACTTGGGATTCTCTCTCTCTCCCTCTCTTTCTGCCCCTCCCCTGCTTATGCTCTCTATCTCTCTATCTCTCTCAAAAATAAATGAATAAAGCTTTAAAAAGGAAAAAACCTCCATATGTGGCTTATAATTGATTCAAAAGCAAACTTTTTGGGTTTTTTTAGAGAATGCACAAGATGAGGGAAGGGCAGAGAGAGAGAGAGAGAGAGAGAGAGAGCATCCCAAGCAGGCTCCATGCTCAGTGCAGAGCCCAACATGGGGCTTGATCTGTGACCCTGGGATCATGACTTAAGCCAAAAGCAAGAGTCGGAGGCTCAACTGACTGAGCCACCCAGCTGTCCTCAAAAGTTAATTCCTAAAGAGACTTGCCAAAATTAAGTTGGAATCTTTATGTAGGGAACAATTTTGAAGAATATCATTGGCCTGGATGTATTCATTCTGCTCTGATTTTTAAATCATTCTTCATACTCTATAGTGGTGTCATGTGCACCTGTAAATAGAACCTGGTTCAAATATGATAAATGCTAATAACCAACTGTGATTTGAGCAAGTTTCCAAAGTTCAGTTTCCTCATCTGTTAAAATGGGTTTAATCTGAAGCATTTTATAAAGATTAATATTAGTTCCTAGTGTTTTACCTAACCCATAGCTGATATTCAAAAGATGTTCGCCATATTAGTTCCTTATTGCTACCATCACAAATCACCACAAATTTACTGGCTTAAACCAATACAAACATATTATCTTAAACTTCTATAGGTCAAAAGCCTACCATAGGTCTAAAATCAAAGTTTTACTCTCACTGGGAGTAAAAAAAATTTTTTTAATTACAGTAACATCAACAAGAGTAAAATACTTAGGAATAAGTGTAACCAAGGAGGCAAAAGACTTGTATGCTGAAAACTGCAAAACATTACCAAAAGAAAATCAAGAAGATACAAATAAATGGGAAAACTGACAGTCTTTTCAACAAATGGTGCTGAAAAAACTGGATACTCACAGGCAAAGAATGGAACTAGACCCTTACCTCACACCATATGCAAAAATGAACCCCAAATGGATCATAGACCTGAATGTAAGAGCTAACTTTATAAAACTCCTAGAAGAAACCATAGAGGAAAATTGCATGACATTGGGTTTGGCAATGATTTCCTGGCCATGGCACCAAAAGCACAGATAACCAAAGAAAAAATAGGTAAAATAAACTCCAGAAAATTTAAAAGCTTTTAAATTTCACTATCAAGAGAATGAAAAGGCAATCCACAGAATGGAAGAAAATACCTGCAAATTATATTCCCAGTAAGGAATTAATATCCAGAATGCATAAAAAGCTCCTACAACTCAACAACAACAAAACTAAATGACCCAATTAAAAAAAAATGGTCAGAAGACTTGAATAGACATTTCGCCAAAAACATGCAAATGGTCAACAAACACATGAAAAGATGCTTCAGCATCACTAATAATTAGGAAAATGCACATCAAAACCACAATGAGGTACCACTTCACACCCACTAGGATGGCCATTGGCAAAACCAAAAACAAACAAAAAACCCAGAATTTAAAAAGTGTTGGCAAGGATGTGGAGTGATTGGAACCCTTGCGCATTGCTGGCAGGAATGCTAAATAGCATGGCCTCAAACAATTGAACATAGAATTGCCATGTGATCCAGGAATTCCACTTCTAGGTACATACATAAAAGAAACAAAAGCATGGACTTGAATATATATATATATATAATATATATACATATATATTATATATATGACACATTTTAATATATAACATATATAAAATATATAATATATGTGTATAATATATATACATGTATATGTATATGTGTACATATATATATACACACCAGTGTTCACAGCAGCATTAGTTACAATAGCCAAAATACGCATCCATGGATGAATGGGCAAACAAAATGTGATACATACAATTGGATATTATCTAACCTTTAAAAAGAACAAAATTCTGATACATGCTACAACATGGATCAGCCTTGAAAACATTATACCAAGTGAAATAAGTCAGACACACACACAAAAGAATGAATGCTGTATGATTCCACTTATATGAGGTACCTAGAATAGTCAGATTCATACAGACAGGGGAATAGAGGTTACTAGGGGCTTGAGGTGGAGGGGTTAGAGAGTTTGATGGGGACAGAGTTTCAGTCGGGAAGATGAAAAAGTTCTGGAGATGGATAGGGCTGATTGATGGACAATAATGTGGATGTACTTAATGTCCCTGAATTAAATGCTAAAACAGATAGATAAAATGGTCAGTTTTATGTTATCTATACGTATTTTATCCACAATGAAAAAAAAAAAAAATCAAGATGTTGGCAGGGCTATGTTCCTTTCCGGAGGCTCCAAGGAAGGATCCTTTTCCTTTTCTTTTCCAGCATCTAGGAGCTACCTAATTCCCTTGGCCCATGGTCCCCTTTCTCCATCTTCAGAGCCTGCAGTGAAGGGTCCAGTCCTTGTATCACATGGCTCTGACATGTGTCCTCAGTCATATCTCCCTCTCCCTCTCACTGTCTTCTGCCTCCCACTTCTACTTTGAAGGAATTCTGTGGGATTCATTGGTCCCACTGGATAATCCAGCGTAATCTCTCCATTTTAAGGCCAGCTGATTAACAGCTTTAGTTCTATCTGCACCTTTAATCTCCCTCTGGAGGCTACCTAACATACTCCCCGGTTCCAGGAAGCAACATGGGCATCTTTGCAGAGAAAGGGGGTAGTCATTCCTCCCGCAGCAGCTAGTAGCATTACTTTTCCATTATTGTAAAATAATATATGTACACAGGATGCGGGATAAAGGAACAAGCAAAATCAGGAAGGGCCTCTGAACTGAGGTTGACCTTGGATTTGGAGGAAATCCAAGGTAGGGGACCACATCAGAGACGGGATTCCAGGTCAGAGGCTTCTCACAAACCAGAAGCAAGGTGTGCAAGTCTGAATCCACCCTGGAATTTGCGCTTTAAAAATAAGAGTCAAGGGGACAATTGTGGTAGAAACAATAAATAGTTCCTTTGTCAAATATATATGTAATTTCAATCCACTTGGTTATTCCAGTACACAAGATTGTGTTTCACCAAAGTGGGGTCCAATATCTGCCTCAGAAAGCCTGGTGTGATGGGAAGGTTCATGGGAAAAGATAGAAACCTGAGTGGTCTCTGATCCTTTCATGTCAAAATGGTCCTCTGGGGTTTTAGCGAATCAGTGTTTAGCATTTCCATGGCTCTTCTTTCAAGTTAAAGAGTCAAGTTCAAGCCTTTCTTGATGAACACTGATGTCACTTCCAGTACTCGGAGTTTTGTTTGCAGCACAAGCCTGCGTGTTCGGTGTTTGGGGATAATGCCTTATAATAGCACTACTTAGGGACTAGTTTTATCCCTTTAAACAAGTTGTTGGGGCGCCTGGGTGGCTCAGTTGGTTAAGCGTCTGACTTCAGCTCAGGTCATGATCTCGTGGTTCGTGAGTTTGAGCCCAAGTCTGGCTCTGTGTTGACAGCTCAGAGCCTGGAGTCTGCTTCAAATTCTGTGTCTCCCTCTCTCTCTCTGCCCCTCTCCTGCTCATGCTCTCTCTCTCTCTCTTTCTAAAAATGAATAAACGTTTTTTTAAAAATGTCTTTCTCCGTATGTCTCTCCCTTCCCCACCATCCAGGGTGTGTACAGGGTAAGTATTCAACAGGTGCTGGATTGAGAAAGGCAGAAGTCTCAGATGAAGAGTGAGGAGGTCTCTAAGCCCCAGAGCTGGGAGGGGAAGTGAGCTGCTGGAGCCCAGGCTGATAATGACCCACCTATGCAGAAGGGGGATGTCCTGAACACGGCAGGCAGGCAAGCCAGAGCATTGCTTTGCTGGGTGTCCCTGAGGCTGCTTGGAACGCTCCAGCCACCAGCCCCCAGATCATACAGCACTGGACCTGAAGCCTCCTGCTGAGAAAAGATGAACTTTCCAGAGCCTCTTTCTAGCCCCCACTCCTGCCTCTGCACTTCGGATTTAGATGCAATCAGCTCTGGGAGACATCCAAGTCTCGAGAGGAGAGTGGGGAACATCCAAGAATGGTCAGGGGAAGGTGGGGGCCACCTCATGGCAGCTGCCCTGCCCTCCCTCCTGCCAGTCTGCCTCACCCAGGCGTCCAGGGCGCCGGGCCAGCCGTCTGCCCGCCAGGCAGAGAACGGCTCTGGTATCCAAGAGTCAGGCCATTATGTAGCCTGACTTTCAAGTGGCTTTTTATAGAGTGCTCAGGTGATGGGCGCGGTGAAACAAATGAATACCAATGAGAAAGGTGTCTGCTTTGCCAGGGAAATCAAGTTTATTAGCAGGTTACAAGGGAAGGCCCTGGCACTTGCGAGGATTCTCTGGGCAAGTGAAGAAAGAACACTACCTCCATGAAGGAAAGGGTGGGCAAGGAATGGTCTGCAGTAGGTGGGGTGAGTTTCGTGGCTGCCTTACTGGGGCAGCTCCAGCCACGCAAACTGTGTTTTCTGCCCTTTTTTCTCGAATGAACCAGTGCCGGGTCAAAGCTCTGGAACCGTGGGCCCGGCCTCCTTGCTCCTCTGGTAGCCCCTGGGCTCTAGCGCATGAAGGAGTTGCAGGGCCCACAGCGTGGGCGGGGGACACAGGGCGTGCAGGGGGCGCAGGAATTAGAGACGCAGGACCCAGTGGATCCGCACGCATTTGTTGTGGCACAAGGGTTGCAGGGCAGCCTGGAGAAAAAGAACCATGTGGAAAGGTGAATTGAGGGGGGCTCGTGGTACACACAAGAGAGACCCCAAGAGTGGAATTGCCTGTGGGATTTGGCCTGACCTATAACAGAGAAGGCCACAAGCTTCCCTGCTGCAAAGCTCCCTATCAGACCCCTCCTGGTCTTCCCACCATACAGTGCCCAAAGCGCTAGACAGAAACTCCAGAACCTTTGACTCCCCACACTGTCCATTCCTAGCTAGCGATCTTGGGAAAGTCACCTTAGCTTCTCTTCACCTACAGAATGGGGAGAATCCTGATCCAACCTGCTTGGCGGCAACTGCAAGGTCAGATAAGGCAATGTATGCAAATGCTCCCTCTGCGCAATACGGTCTTGTAATGTGTGAGCAATCGCATAGATCTCATATCTGTGTGATCAGAGAAGAATGCAAAGAATTGGCTGTACAATTTCAGTGTGTGCCTCAAACAGTTAGTGCTTCCCTGTATTTTGAATGATGGCCATATTGTGTTTGCTGAGTTCTGTTTGATCATGCCTGGGGTGGAGGCATGATTTCCTTTTGAAAGTGTGTGTTCTTTGCCCGGGGTCAAATGAGAACCATCCTCCTGTGAGCATGGCTTCATCGGATCCCTCCAGCTGGCCACTCACTTGCAGTCCTCGCTCTCCAGCAGGCCCCGGTACGTGTTGATCTCGCCCTCCAGCCGGGCCCGCACGTCCAGCAGCACCTGGTACTCCTGGTTCTGCCGCTCCAGGTCACTCCGGATCTCGGCCAGCTGGGACTCCACGTTGGTGATCATGTACTGCACCTGGCTCAGCTGGGCGCTGTAGCGCGCCTCGGTCTCCGTCAGCGTGTTCTCCAGGGAGTCCCTCTGTGTGGGGAACAGACGGAATGTCACAGAGCCGCTTCTCGGGGCACCGCCATGGGACTCCAGAGAAGTCACGGGCTTCACCAGGTGAGGAGAGGGTGGGCAGCACCCCGAGCGACACCCACCAGGTTGTGCTGGGCCTGCAGCTCGATCTCCAGGGCGTTGACCGTGCGTCTCAGCTCGATGATCTCTGCCTGATAGGACTGCAGCTGCTCCGAGCTGGACACCACCTGCTTGTTCAGCTCCTCGGTCTGAAACAGCACAGGGGACGAGACAGGGTGAGACCCTGCCTCAAGGGCCGCGAGGGGCCGAGGGGCCCGGGCGGCCGCGTGCCGAGATGCCCACCTGGGTGGTGAACCATTCCTCCACGTCCCTGCGGTTGGTCTCCACCAGGGCCTCATATTGGCTCCTGGTCTCGTTGAGCACGCGGTTCAGGTCCACGGTGGGGGCCGCGTCCACCTCCACGTTGAGGCGGTCTCCGATCTGGCAGCGCAGGGTGTTGACTTCCTGTGGATGCAGAAAAGGCAAGAGTGACTCTCCTCAACGAAGAATGGACTTTGCTTGTTGAAGCCCCGTTAGTCTATTTCCTTGGGAAAGAGACCTTGAGTGGAGCAGTCTGTGACAGCTCAAGGCAAGGTGCTCTGTGCTCCATGTGGAACAGCTCCCTCATCACAGGACTGTGCCCTGTACTTGGATTCAAAAAGACTTCCCAAGGATTTGCTCAAATGCCACCAAAAGATGGACTAATGCCTAACTTTCCCAGTTTCCAGATTGTTTGCATAAGACTTCATAATGCAAAGAATTGGCCATACAATTTCAGATCGTATAGCAAACAATTCTGGCCAGCCAATAAGATGATGGTGTGACCCCTCCAGGAGAGAAAAGGAGGAGCCTTGGCTCCTTTTGCACCAAGACTTTGGAAGAGTGGAGGCTCAGATTCACCGGCTTGACTTGGTGACCTTTGGGGAGAGAAATGACTTTGCACAGCATGAATAAAGCAATGCTGAGACTCTTTCTGCAACTCAGTAACCAATCACAAGCCGATGGGGGAGCACTGGGAAATTCCCATGATGCACCAGTTTTGAGTGAAAGTACATCTTCTCTGGGAACATGGAGAGGTTTCATCTCTCCATTTTTTTTCACACATCATGAAGTTTTGTTGTCTTTAAAGGAAAACTATAAAGTCAACCTCAACCTTGTGTTCTGCATTCTGCCACTCCAAATCACTCAAGTCAACCGGAGGCTGAACCAGGTTTCTTCATTTCTCATGTCCAGTCTCACCTCCTCGTGGTTCTTCTTGAGGCTCAGCAGCTCCTCCTTCAGGGACTCCACCTGGGCCTCCAGGTCAGCCTTGCACAGAGTCAGCTCATCCAGGATCCTGCGCAGGCCGTTGATGTCCGACTCCACCAGCTGCCGCAAGCCCAGCTCCGTCTCGTACCTGCACAAGGACAAGGTCAGAGCAGTGACCAGCAAACATTCAAGACTCACAGGAATGATCTTTGATAACCCCATTCGCTTAGTCTTCCCACTTTCTGCAATGAGTAGACCCAAGAGACAGAGGGTTCTGGAGGCTCAGTCCAGAACAAATATTGATCCAAAAATAAACAGATTGATCTGAGTCCTCATCTATTTTTGTGATTCCTTTGCTTGATTCCCCTCAATCTCTGTAGAATGTCTCACCACCAATGGATGGGAACTGCTGCTCAGTAAAGCTATGGAAATCCCTTTCCTTTAACCAGAGGTTAAACAAAAGGGGTGGACACCAGTGTGAATTCTGAACAACTTACTTGGTTCTGAAATCATCTGCGGCCAGCTTGGCATTGTCAATCTGCACCACCAACCTTGCGTTCTCAGACTTGGTGCACAGGACCTGGAGAATGAGAGACTGCTTAGTGAGGACTGAAAATAAGGATGAAACCAGCAACTTCTTTAAAATGGCTTCGAAAGCTATTTCAAAGATAAAGGGGGAAGCAAGAATCACGGTCACATAGAAGCAAGAGACAGACACACTGCTCTACTACAGACTGAGAATCACAGCAAACTCCTCTTGCTCAGAGATAACAGCAAAGACCTTCACCTTCTGCTGGAGCTCCTCGATGGTCCGGAAGTAGGACTGGTAGCTTGGGCACACGAAGGGCTCCTGCTGCTGGCACCGTTCCCGGATCCTGGTCTCCAGCTCCGCGTTCTCCCGCTCCAGCTGGCGCACCTTCTCCAGGTAGCTGGCCAGGCGGTCGTTCAGGAACTGCATGGTCTCCTTCTCGTTGCCATTGAAGGAGCCCTCGCAGAACCAGCCGCAGTTGCCCACGTTGGCGGGGATGTTGCAGGCCCCGGGCAGGGTACACGTGTGGCAGCTGGGGGGCACACAGGGCCGGGAGGAGCAGGTGGAGCGGCAGCTCAGGTTGGGAAGGCAGCAGTTGTAAGGCATGGTGCTGGAGGGAGCAAGACACCTGGCTGAACACAGAGTCCAAGTTCTCCAGGGAGCTTGTGGATTTCCTTCCTCTGGGAAGCACTTATATTCCCTCCACAGAGGGTGTGGACGTGGTATGTAATGTCTTTTTTCTTTCTATGTCTTCACTGGTTTTCAAATGCCCTTCCCTCAGTCAGTCTGTTATTTGCCTTCCTCAGAAGAGTCCCTTATCCCATAAAATTCTTTACTTGGGCTTCTTGCTAAGTCAGGACTCCTCTTCAGGAGGTATACCCATAAAGTCAGAGTTTTGTGGTAGATCTTGAAAGAGGCCACACAGTCTGGTGCAGGTATCTGCCCTTGTTAATAGGGAGTTGGTCCATCCAATGACATTCCTCTGTCTTGTGTGATCCTGTAAACCCATATTCAGACTCATTTCCTGGCCCACCTGGCATTTCTAGGGAGGGACTGGGATTGAGTCGAAGCAAAAGTTGCAGTGAACTCCCTTTCTATCTGCTTTCAGAGAAGAATTCTTCTATGCTGCAGCATCCCAAGCCTTGGAAGCCTTGGGGTGGATAAGGACTGAGTTTGGTCATGGCTGAAAAGAATGGGCAGCTTTTTGGGGAATGCCTCCTATATATCATGTGCAGGGACTGTAGAGGAATTTTTAAAGGAAGAGGCTTTGACAATTAGCTTAAGAACAGGGAAGGCTCTGGAGGAAGAGATCATTTGGAAGGAGGGCTGAGAGACCCATATACGTGTATTTAAACTACCCAGAAAAAGCATCTCAGGCAGATGCGGACAGGAAAAAGGCATTTCTTATGACACCTTACCATCGAAATGTCCATTGTATTAGACTAAGGTGAGCAGATAATCGAGAAAGTCAAGAGAGCACCCGAAGGAGCCTCCTCAAGCATGAAAACTTTGAAGTTCATCTTAAAACCTCATGTGAATAGGCCTTATATTCCATCATATACCTATGTGGGCTTTAACATTAAAAACAAACAAACAGTTTTACAATTTCCAGTTAAACTTTCTAAGGTTTGGCCCCATCCTCTGAGCAAAATCAACATACACCCATCCTGTCCTGGGCTCCCATCTCCGGCCTTACTGGGTTACACGCAATCTGGTTTGAGAACCAAGCATTAAAAGGTACCAAGGAGGGCTCCGTGGTGGTGTCATTGAGTCCAAAGACTTGGGCACCAAGACAGAAACTGCTCAGGCATAGAAGAAGGAGAAGATTTGGCAAAGCAAGTTTGGAGTCATGCAGGGTTGATTTGGGAGCTGAGGGAAGGCACCAGAAGGTCTGAGGAAGGGGGTGGCCAAAGTTCTGACTATATAAAGGTTGCGTAATTATAGGCACCATGGGGGTACCACCCGCATCTTGGGTAGCAGCATCTCAACTTCCACTGTGGCTTTGGCTGCCAGCCAGAGTGGCAGTTTTATTGACAGGTTATTGGAGTCCTTCCCCCCAGCAAGCTTTCATGATGAGATTCATGTGGCATGGCGCTTGGGTCTCAGATAAAAGGTCCTTCATCTACCCCCTCCAAGGTCATTATTTCGCCGCTTATTATAATGCTATTCTGATGGAAAGTCCCACCACACTACAAAGAAGCCCCGGACTTATAATAAAACCAAAATTTCTTTGTTTTCCTCCAAGGCAATTAAAGGGGCAGAAATAGGTGGGTCCTGAGGCAGGCATTACAGAGACTTTCCAGAGGCAGGACGCAAGTCTAGGTGTAAGGAGCTCCTTTCTCGCTTCGGCTGGGCTTGGGACAGATGGAAACGCCTATCAATCAGACTGATGAACATTTACCCATAGGGCACAGCACAGGCCTCCTGCTTCCTGACTCTTGTCAGCCTGCTCCAGAGGCCTGTCTTTCCAGCCTGAAGCTGTTCCCCAATCCTGCCTCCCTCCCTATCCACGGAGACTTGCGCCTGAACACAGACCAATGGCAGCACCTCTTCAAGCTTTTTGGTCGCATCCATTGATTGACCAGTGCAGCCTCATGGGGGCTTTGTCCAAGAAGAGGGTTTAGCTTGTAAATATGAGAAGATTCAAGAATTGGGTCGACAACAACAACAACAACAAAAACACCAAAACTAGAATTTGCATAGAGTGCCAAGAGATCAGAGGAATGGAAACTGAGAGCACGATGTTGAATAAGAGATAAGAACACACAGAAGAGGCCAGGAGAAAACCAGAAGAATCCTCAGAACCACACGGGCTCATGCTGCTCAGACAAAGCTAGCCTACCTTCCAGTGAGTGATCCCGGAGAGTACAAAGCTGAGAAGTAGCCAATGCAACCAAATCTACGGTCAGAAGACTGGCCCACCCTGCCGAGTGTCCTGCATGATATAAATCGAGATGATTCAGGAAAGATCTACAGACACGGGACCACAGCCTCTGAGGCCTCCAAAAGCAGTGACATTTTCCAAGGTGCCCAGACCAGAGCATCACCTCCATGATGCAGTCTGAGATTTGTATGTGGCTGAGAAATACGGTGTTGCCTATACCAGGCAGCATAAGGTCAAAAGGGGACAACGTTACCTGTTCCTGAATGAGTACGGAGTGTGGACAGGAGAAATGGAGAAAGGAGCAGAGGAGATCATACCTGTACTGGCTTCGGGTCACAGCCAATCGGCAGCCACACAGAGACGCAGGAAAGTACAGGTTACAAGCGGAGATTCCTTTTTTCCCCTGATGGTTGCCCCACAGGTGAAATGGCCGGGGCCACAGATGGAGTGACAGGTGAGTGGACATAATGTTGCCGTCCCTTGTAAATCTAGCCTCTGTCTTGCAGTGTTTTCAAAATATCAGTAGGCTTGGGTGAATTTGCTTTTTGAACTAGTGGGGAAAGGGGACATGGGCGTTATAAGGTCTTCAAGACTTTACACAGGTTGGGAGCAGACTTCGTGTACTGTCTTGATTTCCTAATTGAAATATCCGCAAATTGTATTCGTTCAAAGAGAAATTGAGTGGTCAAGGGACTATCAACCCCACTTTCTTTATTTAGATAAATTTTATTCAAAACATTTATCGCGCGGCTTCTCCGTGCTGGGCACGGGGCTACCTTGAAACAGAAGAATCATAGCTCTGGTAAAGGATTGTGTTTTTGTGAGCAATTCAGGCTAATATGGGTCCCCCCCAAAATATATCAAAAGCAACAAGAAAGTAAGGAGGTGAGATATTTAAGAGGTGTGAGATGGACGTATCTGGAAATATGTGTGTATTTAACGTAACTAAGAGACTGCATATACGACATCAAGGGCGGCTGTCATTTACTGAACATCTGCCAAGTGCCTGGCACAGCCCCAGAACTGAAGATGGGGACGCGGGGACAGTGGGGAGATGACAAGGTACCGTCCTCTGTGAGTCCTCGGTCCTGCGGAGCGGACAGGCAGGCCCACAACGAACTTTAATGTAGGAGATATAATTGGGCCCTTCCCTCCAAGAGTTTCTTCCTTCTCCCTCCAGTTCTTCCCATACCTGTTCCTGCTCCAACCTCCGGTTGGGCCATTTGGACCATTTTCTGATTCTCTGCCCCAAGAGGAGGAATGAGGCCATTTCAGGTTATTTATCTGTATCCCGAAGGAGACTTGGTAGTGAGGCGACTCAGAAGTAGAATTCAAACAAGTGGCCTCAATCGAACCCTAATCCCTTTAAGACCCTTTCTTCCACTGGGCGGTCATTAGGGTTTTTTTGATATGTGGTTCTTGTTGCTTGGGAGACCACAGTTCAGTGGTGTGCCTGCCCCCACAGAGGCTCCATGATTTTGGGGTGAGTTTCCGAGCAGATGGAAGTGGTTTCCGAGGACACAGAAAGAAGAGAGGCAATGCTAAAGCAAGCAAGTGAAAGAGGAAGTGTCAAAGGGCCTGAGATTCGTGGAGGGAAATGGAGGTGATGTGTGAACCTACTGGTGAGCACAACACAAGTCTGCCACCCAGGGGACGAGAGGCATCTACTGCAGGGCACAGGCATCTCGGCGGGGGACCTTTGGGGGCCCGTGTGGATGACCGAGGCATGTGTTTGGGATCCGGCAACCAGGCAGGGATAAGGGAGAGGCAAGCAAGAGACTTTCGGTACAAAATCCAGCATAAATGGGGAGCCTGGGCTGGAGAAGGCCAGGGGACAGCCGAAGCCCAGAAGCACTCTGTCTGAAATGGGGTTGGGTGAGGACGCTGTGGGATGGGAGTAAACACCAAGAAAATTCTCCCTGGGAAACTCCCAGGTCCTGTAAGATCCCTGTGACCCACCTCACCCCAACATCAGACAGCGGGTCCGAACGGGCAGTTTTATGCAGATGTACCACTAGCAAAGCCCTTCGCAGTTGGGTGCAGGGCCAGGTGGTGGGCTTGAGTGAGAGACCGCCTGTGAGACTCCTTGGCTCATTTCCCTCCCTAACCCCGAACTTCTCTCCCTGCAAAATGGGGACTGTGGAGCCTGCTCTGCATCTCCCAGGAGTTTGGGGGATTTCAAATTGGACAGCCTGGGTGAAAGTGAGCTTTAATGGTGGTAAAGCAACAGACGTACAAGCACGTTTGCCTGTTTCTCTTCTCTTCTTCCCCAGTAGACAGAGTGTTTTTAGCAATGGCAGGGGGTGAGTTGAACTTCTTTAGTGATTCCCAGTCATTACAATTGCCAGGGTTCTCAGGCTATTTTGAAATGCGCTGCCCCTTTTATCTCTTGCACAGCCCTTTGTGGCAGAAATTCTCAACAGTGGCTCCTCTAGTGTAAACACTCTCTCGTTTCCCTCAAGGAAAAGGAATCGAGACAATGGAGTGATTATGGTTCTGTCATCCTGCAGACACAACCCAACCAGAAACTTGGCTTCTGTGAAGCACAGGGGTTAGCAGCACAATTGCCGGAGGTAGACTGCTTGGATCTGAATCCTGGCTTCACTGCCTACCAGCTGTGTGACCCTGGGCATGTTACTTACCCTCTCTGAGCCATGGTTTGTCACTCCAAAATGGGGATTATATGAGTTTATATGCTTAAATGTATCTGTAACTTAGATCGGTGTGCGGCTCATGGAAAGAGCTGGATGAATGTGAGCTTCAGTGCTGATGGTGGTGGTGATGGTGGTAACGAGGGACTGTTTGGTTTCCAGGGAAGCTCTTCACACTTCCCCAAGCACAGTGATCCCTCCACCCAGTATTTGTTCCCAGGAACCCAAACCACTTCACACACACATACACACCACATACACACACACACCAACAATGTCTCATCAAAGCTCATCTTTTAATTATAAATGACAGGGATGTGAACTTAACAAACACAGGTCAATTACCTGGGGCATCACTGACTCATTTCATGTCACCTGACGAATCCCTCAACCACTCAGTCCCTCAATGACTCACCTCCTCTCCCTCTCCTTAAAAGGGAAGAACAATGCTTACCTACCCTGTCTTGATGCAGGAATAAGTGGGTTTATTTTGTTAGACAGCTTTGAACTTATTGGATGAAAGGAGCTATTTAAGTACAAAGGAAGTGGTGAAGGCATTTGGGCCAGGTGCTAAATTAAGACTTATCAAGACTGGTTTTTTTCTTATTGGGACCTACCCTCAGAGATGTGTCACCTATATGCTGTACAACTTGGGAGAAAGAGCAGAGGCCCAGTAGAGGGGAAGAGAGGAAAGCGTGTGACCACCTCTGACCCTTCCAGATTCCCTATGATGGAAGTCCTGATGCCTCCCAGGCAAATCAGTCCTGTCCACACAGACAGTGGCCAACAGGTAGGATTCTGGACTTGACAGCAGTTGGAGGCACACCAACCAGCCCCTGGCTTAAGATCTCTCGGCCCTTGGGGCTTGGGACTGTGGTCCCTTCTGCACTGAGATGGGCTGGACTTTGTAAATTTCTCAACAGGCTACTCTGATGCAAATTGCTCAGGCAGCAGAGGGAAGATAAGAACCAGCTCCACTTTAACATCTATAATCTCACTGATGAATAAGACCTAGCCCGCAGGAAGTCATAGAATTTGGGGCTAGAAGACCCTCTGCAACCATCTCATCCAGCCCCATCAGATACCTGAGTAACCTCTCAACGTCCCCACAAAGTGGCTGTAAGGGCCCTGTTTGAATGCCTCCAGTGATGGGGAGCTCACTGCTTCCCAACTTTGGCCAGCTCTGACACTGCTTTCTGGAGACACGCTGTTCCTGGCCATGGCTGCCTAAACATGGAGCTTCTGGTTCATGTGTCTACTGCCCAGAAGACCCGAGCCAGGCAGCTGCCCAAGGGCTTTCTGGTGGAACCTGTGGGGGAGCTTGGATGGGTCAGTTTGGCCTTTTCTCAACTGATAGCCTAACAGGCTCAGAAATTGCCATCATTTAACACATTCAGCATTTCACAGCATGGAGGGGAAAGTCACGATCTTGATCGGATGAAGCCTTCCTCACACATGGGCTCTATCAGGAGCCTGTGGCCAACTCCTCCTGGGATATACCTGGCCTGTAAGGGGCTCAGTCCCAAAATAAACCCCCTAACCCAGTGGTTCTCAAATTTGAGTGTACATAGAATCATCTGGAAGGCTCAAGAAACTGGACTGCTTATTCAGAAAGTCTGAGGTGGGGTCCAAAAATTTGCCTTTCCTAAAAGTCCCCAGGTAAACTGGGGGACTCTACTCTTAGATCCGCCACCCTAAATGCCCTCGTGTTTAATCTTTTTCCTTTCAAAGCTTTCAGAGTGCAGGGTTTGGGCCTGATTCAAAGAAACCAGAGCTCAAGTCTTGATTCAGCCACCCGCTGCTCCCCTCTTTGCAGGGTTTGTGTGGGACGCTGCATCCCAAGATTCATAAAGCCTCACCAAGGGCATGCTCCCCATGGGCATGTGAGCACAAAAGCTAACTTTAAATGGAGTCTTCTAGGGGGTCTGGGCAGAACCTCGAACCTGAGCTTTTCCTTTGCACAAGGACCAGAGGCTTCATCCTGACAAGAGGTGGAAGGCGAGGGGCGATATCTGTTGTGTGTATTTTAAAGCTCTGTGAATCAGGCTTTAGATACCCAGATACAGCTGGGTGTCTCTCAACTGTGCCATTCTGCCGCAGTCCTGTTTTCCACTGCAGTCCTTGCTGGCTTTGCCATCTCCCAGAAGCCCTCCGGTGAGGGAGCCCCAGCCCCTGCTTCCATCAGCGGGCTCCAGGACACCTCTTGGCACGGCGTGGAGACCTTGGCTACAGGCCCTGGGCTCTTCGTGCTGCGGAACTGAAGTTTATTAGCAAAAAGTTTCCCTACCACATCTCAGACTGTGAGGCCACAGAAGAGAGGAGAGAGGAAGCACAAATCCAGGGGCGAGGGCTGAGCCGCCGGACCGGACAGCCCATCAGCTGAGAAGCGCTGCCTGGCGTCGTCAGTCTGCAGCCGGGCCAGGCTGAAGGGGCAAGACCCGGGAGGGTAGGGGCTGGGGGAGGGGGCAGGCCCGCAGAAGGGGGCCGGCGGGGCTGCAGACATTCCCCATCCCCCGATCCCTCAAGCTGAGGGGAACGTCAGCAGTCAGCATCGAGACGATGAGTGGGAGGCACAGGAGGCCCGAGGAGGAGGAGGCCCGGAAAGGCAGGGAGAGCAGGACCCAGAGGCCACAGGGGCCGGGCAGGGCTTCCTGGAGGCCGGGGTTGCACAAGGGTTGCAAGGCAGCCTACGGAGAAAGAAAAGGTGTTTCAAACATTGGCGTGAGACGGGGCATGAAAGACAAAAAGTATGCGCTTTAGCATCGGAAACGCCAAAAGGGATTTTAGAGCTCAGAGGTCCTGCCAGGCCTAAAGACAGGGTAGTGATGTGGTTGGAGCCCACTGTGGAGCTGGGATGGGAGCTCAGGGGGCCACGTGCAAAACCTGAGCTTCCTGCCACAGGCGAAGGAACACGGCGGAGAAAGGCAGAAAGGCTGGCCGGGCGAGAGCAGGCTGGGCGTCAGCTGCCCTCCAGATTTACACACAGCCCGTAGCCTTGTCCTTTATTGCTTAAAGGGGAGTGTGTAGCCCCCTTAACTTTCTCACAGTGCAATGGAAGGACAAAATGAGACAATGGCTGCAAGTGCCCTTAGCAATATATTTTAACGTTGAGTATGAAGATTCCCTGTTACCGGAATACTTCCTCCAGGGAGTTTAGCAAAACCTAAATGCACTGAGCTCTCCAGTATGTCAGCACCTCTCCCCCTCCCCCGTGGCAGTGACTGGCATCTGGGAACGTGGTCAGCAAAATGGAAGGCGTGAGCCGAAAAGTCCCCACGGGCCCTCCTCCACATCCAGGCAGCTCACCAGGTTTACCGGGTACCAAGTCTGTCCCCAGAGATGTGGTCGGCAATGCTGCTCCTCCTTTCAAATCACTCCCATGAGAGACCTCTGCTTTCACACCCGACATTGACACGAACGTCAGGGCACGTACTTGCGATCCTCGCTCTCCAGAAGTTTCCGGTACGTGTTGATCTCGCCCTCCAGCCGGGCCTTGACATCCAGCAGCACCTGGTACTCCTGGTTCTGCCGCTCCAGGTCAGCCCGGATCTCAGACAGCTGCTCCTCCACGTCGCGGATCAGGATCTGCATCTGGGCCAGCTCGGTGCCGAAGCGTGCATCCGACTCACACAGGGAGTTCTGCAGACAGTCCTTCTGTAACACAAAAGGGGGAAGCAGGTGGGAAGTCACGGAATGCAGCCCTCAGCCTCTTCGGTAAGACCTTGACACCCCAAGGCACTGCCCAGGCCCAGAGAACATTCTGGGTCCCATTAGCAGGCCATCAGCTGGAAGAATGAACATCGTGCTATTGCTCGTCACTGGAGACCCTCAGGAGAAGTTTGCAGAGCCTCTCTCCCCTGGGTGAATGTTCATGCCCTCAGCCTCCACATCTATGAGAAAGTCAAGGTTTGAGCCGTGTCCTGGTCTGTATTCAAGGGAGGCACGTCCTGACCCGGAAGTGCCCTTGGGCGTGGGAGCCAAGCCGGGTCTGCCAGGCGTACAGAGGGGCTCACCAGCGTGTGCTGGGCCTGAAGCTCCACCTCCAAGGCCTTCACCGTGCGCCTCAGCTCCAGGATCTCCGACTGGCAGCACTGCAGCTCCTCGGAGCAGGACATGTCCTGCTTGCTGATGCTCTCGGACTGAAGCACAAGGGCACAGAGACATCACATCACCCCCCTGCCCAGGTGGAAGCCGGGGGGCCCTCCCTGCTCCAAGGCGGCGCCCTCACCTGATCTCGGAACCACTGCTCCACGTCGTTGCGACCGGTCTGCATCATGGCCTCGTAGTGGCACCGCATCTCGTCCAGCACCCTGCTCAGGTCCACGGTGGGCTCCGCGTCCAGCTTAATCTGGAGCTTGTCCCCCAGCTGGCCCCTCAGGATGTGGACTTCCTGTGGGCACAGGAGGAGGACATCCCATTCGTGGGACCCCCCCCACTGCCCTCCACCCAAAGCCTCGTCCCCCACTTCCTGTCCCTCCCCCGCCCCCCAGTGATTTCCCTGTGCCCCTCCGAGGCAGAGTCACCTACGGCACCAGCCCCACAACTCGTAGAGGCTGCGGAGGAAGAGCGGGCCCCCACCAAAGCAGGAGCTCACCTCTGTAGCTCGTGAGGCTTAACCATGAGGCAGAGCCTGCAGAACTTCCATCCTGAGCAGGACGAAGAGCTTTATTTCTTCCCCCAAATGAGCGTGAATTCCCCCCCCCCCACCCCCAGAAAGTCTCACGCAAAAGGCCATGCACCTGCTCGTGGTTCTTCTTCAGGCAGAGCAGCTCCTCCTTCAGGGACTCCAGCTGCGCCTCCAGGTCACACTTGGCGAGTGTGAGGTCGTCCAGGGCCCTGCGCAGGCCGCAGACGTCGGCCTCCCCCAGCTGGCGGAGGGAGTGCTCCGTCTGGTACCTTTAGCAGGGCACGTACAGAAATCAAGGTTAGAGAGCAGAGGGGCCCCAGGACACTGGCAGTCGACATTTCCTATGTGGCTACACGCCCAGCCCGGCCAGCAATGGGTGTTCCCCATGCATGTGACCCTGAGCACCTAGGACAAGCCTGGCAGAGTGGCCGGTACTGAGAGTGCCAGGGTGGGCTGGTGGCCAAAGGGGAGGCAGCCGAATCACACCAGGCAGTTGCCACGCCAGGTGACCCCTGCAGACCCTCCTCGTCCCCGTCCCCTACTGAGACAGAACCTGGGTTCTCTCTCGGATTAGAAGCCAAATGCCAAAATAGGAGGATGGAAATGGCTTTCTTTAGCTCCAGAGGAGTGAGACTTCTAAAGGGCCCTGAAAAAAAAAAAAAAAAGAGTAAAACACAATGCCCCTTCCTATTCCCAGGTTGGACCTTCTCAGGTGGCATAAACCTTTTGATCTTCACATGCCTCCCATCATAGACTGAAGCATGATTTCTGTCATGAGTTACTAGTGCTTACAAATTGGTCGGGCTGCAGTGTGGAAACATCCTCCCGGAGGCATCAGAATTTGGTAGGAAATGGCCTCGGGGTAGGGAATGCGGGGCCAAGCTCCAGTTCTAGCACTCAGGAGCCACATGACTTCAGGCAGGTCGCTTCAGGGCCCTGTGCTTCTGTATCCTCACAAAGATGAGGCCACCACTGCTCTGCCTGCCTCCCCAGGTTCTTGCAACAGTAGCAGCAAGATGCCTTCGCAACAGTTGTGAACTGTAAAAGCGAAACAACTGAGGAGCAGGGTGGGTGTTCTTTCAAAGTCTCAGGCATAAGGCTCTGTGTTTTCTCCTGCTGTAACTGTCGGTCTGGGATCTTGGTCAATTACGTCTCTGACGCCGGCCGCATCACAAGACCGAAGAAGTCAGGGAGGCCCCTGGCTCCTCCCTCTGCGTGCCCTACCCCAACTCACTTGGTCCTGAAATCATCTGCAGCCAGCTTGGCGTTGTCTATTTGCACAACCAGCTTGTTGTTCTCAGATTTGATGCACAGGATCTGGGGAGAGAAAGCAGGCTCAGTAATTCACTACCTCCAGAACCATCAATGGCCTCAGGTCAAAAGACGTTCCATTGGCAAAGATTCACAGCATCACCTTGGGACAGCGCAAACTCCCAACACGTAAGAGATCCTGGTGTGGTGCAGGACGGGGGGTGGTGTGCAAGAAGATGCTTGGCGGAGGCTGAAGGCGTACGGCCAAAGAAACTGGGAGATAGAAAGGAGTAGCAAACCGAACATTTGACAGAGACTCAATTTTATTTCTCCAGCTGTGATGCTTCCCCTGATATAAACAAGATCTGAAATCTAGGCCACGGAACAATGGGCTGGATATGAAAGGTTTACATAAAGGGGGACCTGTTCTTTTTTTCTATACATAATTTTTTAATGTTTATTTATTTTTGAGAGACAGAGAGAGACAGAGCATGAGCAGGGAAGGGGCAGAGAGAGGGAGACACAGAATCCAAGGCAGGCTCCAGGCTCTGAGCTGTCAGCACAGAGCCCAACATGGGGCTCAAACCCACAAACTGCAAGATCGTGACCTGAGCCAACGCCAGACGCTTAACCGACTGAGCCACCCAGGCGCCCCAGGGAACCTGTTCTTAAGAAGTCCCTCATGTTGGTTGGCCAACCTCCCCAAGGGTCTTCTGTGAATCTAGCCAGGTTTTTTGGCCCCTATTCTGACATTCTTTGTCTCCCCATCTCCAAAACTAAGATGTAGGCTCTTAAGAAGCATTGCATTGACCTACAAAGGGGACAGCAGATATGCAGAAGAGACCAATGCTACTGAATGGCCATATACTGGCTCATGAAGGACATTACAACATTCTACCTTGTGCCATGCCAGAAATCACATTGCACTGCTTTTGCAACTACAATGTTAGATTTGTAAGGACTGAGACTAAGCAAACATAAATCCTGGAGAGCCAAATCCTACATCTCGTCTTTTACATGTTCCCATTCACCTCCACTCAAGAGATTCTCTTCCCACAATCAACAAGAAAAAAAGAAAAAGGAAGAAAGAAAGAAAGAAAAAAGAAGAAAGAAAGAGAGAGAGAGAGAGAGAGAAAAGAAGAAAGAAAAAGAAAGAAAGAAAGAAAGAAAGAGAGAGAGAAAGAGAGAAAAAGAAAGAAGAAAGGAAGAAAGGAAGAAAGGAAGAAAGAAAGAAAGAAAGAAAGAAAGAAAGAAAGAAAGAAAGAAAGAAAGAAATTTCAGCTATGGCTGTTTCCACTGTCAATCCAGGCCCTCAAAATTCTATGCAAGTGTCAGTAATCTTTTTCTGTAAAGGGCAAAACAGTAAATATTTAAGGCTTTGAAGGCCATGAATCTCTGTCACAACTACTCAACTCTGCCATTATAGCACAAAAGCAGCCATATACAATGCATTAATGAATGAGCATGGCTGTGTACCAATAAAACTTTATTTACAAAATCAGTCAGTAGGGCAAATGGGGACATAGTTTACCAACCCCTGACCTGGAGCACCACAGACCTCACCTTCTGCTGGAGCTCCTCGATGGTCCGGAAGTACGACTGGTAGTCTGGACACACGCTGGACTCATGGCATTTGCTCGACTCTCGGATCTTGGTCTCCAGCTCCGCGTTCTCCCTCTCCAGCTGACGCACCTTCTCCAGGTAGTTGGCCAGGCGGTCGTTCAGGAACTGCATGGTCACCTTCTCGTGGCCAATCGGGGTGCCTTCCCCATAGTTCTCACACACTCCGATGTTGCCGGGAATGTCGCGGGTCCCTGGCAAGGGGCAAGCGGTTTGACAGCTGTAGGGCACACAGAGGCTGGGTCGGCCCAGAGGCGTTGCCCCCACACGCACCCGGTTGGCATGTGCCAGGGTGGCGGAGAGGCACAGGGAGGCAGCCGTGGGCTCTGAAACCTGTCCACTGAGGAGAGAATCACAATGAGTAGAAGTCATGGTGTATAGGCCAGGCTCGTGCTTTGCCCGCAGTTGAATTTGCTTAAAGATGAAGCCTTCCTTCTCCTCCAGAACTTATATAGGCTTGTAGTGGGTGTTGGTGCAAGAAAATAGGCATTTTCCTCATTAATATTTATATTGATTCTCATACAATCACTCTATTAGTCAGTGATTTTGTCTCTCATAAAGAGTTAATGAGCTCATGAAAGAGGCCTTCACCCACACAGGAAGCTTCCCCCTCACTGCAGGGTCCTAGAATACAGAGAAAACGAGGTCTTCTCCAAGTGGCCCGCATTCTGTGGTTTATGTCCCTTTCCCCTCAGTCAGCTTATCTCTGTGAGATCATCAAGACCCAGAGACTCCCAATATCCCCCCAAAGTCTCTCCCATTCTATATTCTTTTCCTGCCTCCAAATGTTCCCATCATGGCAAAGTCTAAGATAGTAATCAGGCACATTGAGGAAAGAAAATCAAATCACAATTAGTTTGTTTCAGTGGATGTGTATGGAGTGTCCAATGTGGGACATGGCTTAGCTTGCTTGGAGGGAGGGGGTTAGATTTTTAGTAAGGGGAATAAGAAAGTAAATGACCTTAATATTATAAAGGCAATAAGAGAGGGTGTTAAAAAAAAAAAAAAAGTTGCATAGATTTTAGGAAGAGAAAACACTGAGTGACCAGAAAGACTTCATGGAACAGGGAACATTTAAACTGTGTTTCTGATCATGGTTTCCAGGAGGGGTTGAGGGAGACAGCATCTCACATAGAGACCAAAATGAACAGAATCAAACAAGTCTGGGAAATGGAAAATAGTCTAGCTATGCTGATCTTATAATGAACACACATTTGCCAGCACTGGAAAGTTGCATTTAGTCCAGGTTGTGGGAAGCCTTGAATGCCAGGACCATCCCATATATAGTCTTCAGGTAAAGGTAAATCAAAGGTAGGAATCTGCCCCTGGAAGCTGAGTCTCCTCAAATATGAGGGAAAATAAATATCCACGCTCCTTTCAAAGCAAAGTAACAGAAGAGAGATGAAAGTTTCCTGTATAAACATTGGAGAACAACACCGGGCCAGAACAATGAAAAAGAAACCTAACTTCCAAATTGATTTTGGTGTTTGGAAACTGAATAGACACTTTTTAATTACCCATGGGTCAAGGGAGACATCAAATGAGAAATTAAAGTATTTTAAACTGAATTAAGACGAAAATACAACCTATCAAGCTGATGTGGGAATTAAAACTTTCCCTGTGCAGGCGTGAAACAGATAAGTAGTTTTGGAAGTGGGAAAAAAAATCATGAATGAAACGGGGTAATCTGTGATCCCAAGAAACAAAATTATGTTTTTGTGTATTAGAGTCTATAGACTAATTAAGGCGGGCAGTGATTAGCACTTTATGGTGTCTGTTCTCAGGCACCTCCTCCTCTTTTCTGGCATCTTCCCTTGTAAGACACTGGTCATCCCACCGACTGACTCCCTCTTCACCTTGTTTAAGAAGATACACACTCAAGAACTTTGATCTTTCATCTTTTGAAACTTTGTACATTTCAAAGAAATGCACGTACCTTGATTGTCCATTACTTAGCAGACTCTAGAATAAATTTAAATTTCCTTAATCTTCAGACACACTCAGAGCATCAGAAGGTTTATGGCCTCCTCTATTCCTAAATAAGTCAGTGGCCGGTTGTTCAGTAAGCCCTGGAAAAGGGCAGCCTGCCAGCTTCCAGGCTATGCTAATGAAGACGCTTTGACCCCATTCCGAAGATGAATGCATTCACCAGGAGGGCCCTTGAAGAAGCAGTACGTGTTTTAGGTGGCTCTAAAACATGGAATCTGAGCCGAAAGGGATCTCAAAGTCCTCTAGTCTAGGGGCCTTTGGCATTGAATCCCTTCTGATAACCTCCCAACTCAGCATCCAGTCCACCACTCTCCAGAAGGTCTATCCCATCATTGGCCAACTGGGCCCCTGTGGCCCACAGTTTCCCAGGCTTTGTGCAAGACACTGGGGTCAAGAGATAAATAGCAGCCAGCTTTGTCTTCAGGGGCTTACAACATAGGGGACTATTAGAAAGTCCTTTCTGCAGAAACCTATCTACCTCCATGCTATTTATGTCCATTGCTTTCGTTTCTTCCTTCATTCATTCAACAAATATTGAGTGAGTACCCATTCTCTGCCAGACAGGCTCTGATGCTGGATGCTGGTGGTATGTTAGCAAGTAAGTCAAAGAGTCTGTCCTTTAATTTACTTTCTAGCTCTATCCATGGTGTCCCATGCAGGATAAATCCAATCATTCTGCCACAATGGCTGACCTGCAGCTCTTTATGACAAATGGTTCTGATCCCCCTCACCATCCGGAGTACATCCCTCTGAATACATTCCATGGAGTCTCTACCACTCTTAAATGAAGGCTCTAGAATGGAATTTTGGATGAGCAGGAATTAAGAGGCTGCCAGCAGATGGCCCAGCAAATCTTCTTGCCCAGGAATCTTGTGTGGAGTGTGCTGGTGCCACCAACTCTTCAACCATGATATCCACCCAGCCACCAGCCAGTCCCATATACGATCAGCAAGACCCATGAGGACACTCCCTCTTAACTACTCCTTGTAGAGATATGGGCAGTATTCACCAAGGCAGGGTTCACCACCATCCGTGAACTTGTCCCAGTGAGCTACTCCAAGGGATCCAGTATTCGTATACGCTCCAATATTCAAAGCCCTCTCAAGGCACCACGAGGACGTCAGGGCTGAATCAGACAAATTCCCGTCGCAAAAATCGCAGAGCAGAAGGAGAAATAGGTCATGTCACTCAGAAGAAAGAGAAGTCACAGAGAGAGCTGGGGTGAGGGGCTGACATCAAAGAGACTTTATCTGGAGCTTCAAAGATAGATAAGATTTGGACAGGCAGAGGAAGGAGAGAGAGGATTTTCTAGAAAAAAGAGGTAAGCACAGGTACACACTCAGAAGCAGAGACACGTGTGGTGGGCTCTGGAGAAGCAGGGGTGCAAGCTTGGGAATGTAAATGTGCAGCCAACAGAGGCCCTCCTGGAAAGAAACCACCTTGAATGACACAAAAACGTACACCTTGCAGAGTCAAACCGCATTTTTAAACCCTATGAAACTGAAATGTGTGCTCATTTACGCTAAAAATGTGGTCGCCTTATATCTTCATAACTTCTACACAGGTGATTCTCAAACTTTAGGCCACATCAGAATCATCCAGTGGGCTTGCAAAAATGCAGATTGCCAGGCTCCGCGCCAGAGTTTCTGATTCAGTAGGTTTGGAGTCAGGCGCGAGAGTCTGCATTGCTAACAAGTTCCCGGGTGATACGGACTCTGGGATCTGGGGAGCACACTTTGAGAACAGGACTTCTGCTCTCAGGGAAAGAGGAGCCTCATGGTGTTTGTCATCCTATGTAAACGAAGCACAATGTAGCAAAATGGTATTTTTGCGGAACATTTGTGCACGGATGTTGGGGCACATTTCAGATACGTGAGCGCGTATGTTTTCCTCAATATAATAAGCAAGTTCTGTTTGCTTTCTTCCTGGTTTACTCTTCTTCATAGAGGTTTGTTTTGCAAGGACATCTAAGACCGGAGAAGGGAGGGACAAAAGGGGAAACCCATATAGTGTTTGTTAAACCAGTGGTAAGCCCACATGAAACAATGTCTGTAGAGGACAGATGAAGGTCAAGTGAAGTGATACACTTTAACATTACTAGGTGCTGGGATTCTGGCTTGGCACTTACACAGGATTTCATCTCTCTCTCTCTCTCTCTCTCTCACACACACACACACACACACACCCTTATATATCCAGAGTTGATATGAACTATCACATTTGACCACCTACTATGTGCTACACCGTATTGTACCTGGTGCTTTAATCCTTTCAACCACACTGAAAAGTAGTTACCAATGTACCACTGTAGAATAAGAAAAAGCTCAGAGTGGTTAGGTAACCTGTCTGAGCTCACAAAAGTAGAAGAGGAAGTCCATGAAACATTAGCTCAGGTCGGCCAGACGCTCAAGCCCAAGCTGTGGCTCCCAGCCAGGAGCCCAGACACCCATTCCATCCACTCCGTTCATGCAACAAACAGGTGCCGTCCTCCTCTGGGCTGCACCCTCGTCCAAAGAGCTAGAAATATATGGGGAGACAGAACAGAGTCCTCTGGAAAGTTTTGGGCAGACAAGAGAGATGACCAAAGTAGCAGTTTAGGAAAAGTAGTACCCAGTAAGCACCCATGTGATGGGAACGCTGAATCTCGATTTTGTGGGCTCTCTAGTAAGTACTGCAGCACCTGATACAAAATGCACACTCTGGAACCATTAAGCAAGAGAGTGAAAGGCTGGTGGTGTGTGCGGCATAAAGGTGGCACAGAAGAGACGGGGCAGACAGAAGAGGAGAAGGCTCTTACGAGACCCCGGGCAGCACATGATGGAATCCAAATCCCGCCCCAGCAGTGTCGACAGGTAGGAAGAGATGGGAGGCAGAGGTGTTACAAGAAGATTCTGCCGAAAGAGTCCATGAGGCTGAGTGATTTGCTGTATATGGGGGTCAAAGGAAGGAGGGACACCATAAGTGCTCTTGTGGTCCCTGGGCTCCTGGAACAATAATGTGCTGGGAAAGGGAGCCAGAAGTCAAGGCAAAGAGTAGGCTCAAGGGGGAGAGGCTGAAGTGAAGTTTGGAGAATGTGAAATATAGCCAAGTGGGACTGTCCACCAGGAGATCCAAGACCTGAATTGCTTGAACTCACTGAGAAACTCTCCTGAGCCGCTAAGTTTTCTTCTTACACCTGGCAAGCAGGTAGGGCTGTTGAGTTAGCCCAGAGGCTCATACCTGAACAGGGCAGCAATTCTCAAAAGGAGGGTTCCCTCCTCCCCCCGCCCCCCACTAGAGGGGAGGTGGCAAGGAAGATAATTTGGCTAGAGGGAGTGTCACTTAAAAACAAATACAACCTGTATTTGAAATGAGCATTTGGCCATGATTGAGTTCCGTATTTATATTTTTGAAAGCTAAAACAACATTAAGTGACAAGTGAGGGATTTCTTTTTTTAACACTTATCTTTGAAAAAAAATGTTTATTTTTGAGAGAGAGAGAGAGAGAGAGAACACAAGTGGAGGAGGGGCAGGGAGAGAGGGAGAAGAGGACCCAAAGAGGGCTCTGCACTGACAGCAGACAGCCTGATGTCAGGCTCAAACTTGCGAACCACAAGGTCATGACCTGAGCAGAAGTCGGACACTTAAGCACCTGAACCACCCAGGCACCCCAAAGTGAGGGATTTTTTTTAACATTTATTCATTTTTGAGAGACAGAGAGAGACAGAGCATGAGTGGGGCAGGGGCAGAGAGAGGGGGAGACACAGACTCCAAAGCAGGCTCCAGGCTCCGAGCTGTCAGCACAGAGCTGGATGTGGGGCTCGAACTCATGAACTGCGAGATCATGACCTGAGCCAAAGTCAGACGCTCAACCGACTGAGCCACCCAGGAGCCCCAGAGGGCTTTTTTTTAATATGTGTCAAATGAGAAGGCATGGATGAGAAAAAAGTTGAGAAACACTAAATTAGGTGGAGAAAGACAAAGACAAGATGAGCTCGTGAAGATTATTATAAGTGGTCCTCAGAAGGGGCGAATTTGATTTCGTTCTTTGTAAGGAGGATGATGCAGGTGTGACGAGGTGGAGCCTTAGGTATCATACATCGTGGACCACAACACACGAAAATTGGTGCCTAAATAAAAAATGCTCCTGTTCCGGAAAGTCCAGAATTCCACCTCGATATTCTTGGCTTCCAGGAGCAGAAGTGTGGGCCCTTCCCCCGAGCTCGCTCAGTGATGGCAGCATCTGCCCCTGAGGACGGCAGCGGGCCACCCTTACTCCTTCCACTTTCCTGGCATTTGGGAGAAATGGCATTTGAGTGAAAAAAACAACAAACAAAACAAAACAGGCAATGAGTACAGGGGCCTGCAGAGGCCTGCCTGGTGTCATAGGTGAAGCCTGGAAGGAAATATTACAAACCAGCACACTGGTAGTGCAGGGGTGATAATCCGAAAACCAATGGGCTCAGTACTTTACCAGGTGGCTCAGAACCGGATCCGGTCCCAAGTCAGAGTCTCAGGGGAAGAAAAATAATCAGTCAACCTGGTTGAAATTATTGTGACCACAGCAAAGCCTAATAGTGCATCTAGGCTGTCGGTCCAATCTGGGAGGATAGCGAGATGTAGGGGCCAGAACGCCGCCGAGGGGAAGGTGCAGAGATGGGAGTCACTCTGTGAGTGCCCGGGTTTGGGCACCAGAGGGCGCCCTGAGCCCTCAGGCCATAATTACGGATGAGGGTAAAACCGCCTTGTCCAGGTGCCCTGGGCCAGGCTGGATAGACACCTGCCAGCCTCCCTTGCCTGCAGCACCCATCCTGCATCTGAATTGCCTTTCTTGCCACACCCAGGAGCTTCGGGAGTCCCACACTTAGCCTGGTCAGGCTAGCAGAGGGACAAGGCCCGATTTTCATGGCGCTGTTGCATGAAAACGTATGGCTACTCCTTAAAACATAAGATTCTTGTGAGGTATTTGTTAGAAGAAAGCCCACAGAGCCCACTGGACATTTGGACATTTTTGTCCTCTGACGGCCCAAAGAATGCTTTTTTTTTTAATGTTGGTTAGGACACTTGGAGTGAAAAACTAAGCTCCAATAACAACAGTGATTGATTTTATTATTTATTTATTTATTATTGCTTATAAGTGGACAAGGAGGGTGGTCAAACTTCTAGGCCACCAACTCAGAAATACATGGCCCCTGATACTGCTAATGGGTTTTGCTACCACCTCCTTAGTCCCTCTTTCCTTCTAAGAGGGAAAGATTATCCCTGCCGGTTCCCAGGGAGTCCCATAAACCAATATCCACCTTCTCTGTGCCAGGAGCATTGTATGGATTATCCCTCAGCAACGGTGAAGGAAAATAGAATCTTTCTAACCTTACAACTGAAGAGTGAGTCTCAAGAGAGTGTCATGGCCCGGTGACTTCACTTAACTGGTGTCACAAAGGGTGGCATTTGAGCCCAGATCTGCCCAACTCCAGAGCAAGTGCCCTTCCCACCATACTGTGCTACTAGGCAGAAGATCCGAATTTGCATTGATCTTGGGACCAGGTTCCGCAGGTGAGCCGAAACCTGAGAGCTTCATTCTGGGCATGCTCAGCACATTCCAGAAGCTAAATTGAGTAGCACAGCAAAGAAGGCACATCATCTCTTGGGTGGTCTTCCACCGTGTCTGACGGTGACCCACCTGGGCCTGGGTCAGAGCCATGTCCAAGAGGCAGATTCATGCCTACTGTGCTCCTCACCTTCAGCACCCCAAAGGCAACAGCAAATAGACAAGGACACCTCTCTTGGGAGGGAAATATGCCCAGGACCCAGACAACTGTCCTGAGTACCCAAGCTAAGAGAGCAGGTAGTAATTCCGTGCCTCCACACAGGAGCCAGTTTGAATGAGAGAAAAATAAAAAATAAAAACTTGGCAACCTGGCCAGGGCAGTTCTCAGCATGACCTCCCTTTGGCTAGATCGGAACTCTAAGTTGTGTGATTTTGCTCTTGGACAAAATACCAAGACGCTAAAGATGCCAAAAGCACGGCAGGGACATGTTAGTTCTGAGCTGTTCTGAAGGAATTCAACCTTGGCAACCAACATGTCTTCCTTTCACCAGCCCATAGAGATCGATGGGCAAGGTAAATCGAATGACAGCAAAGGGCTTTCATCCAGAGGCTAAGACCCCAGTGCCCCAGTGGAAGATCCTGGCAGTGACAAGACATGCCGGGGCCAAGGATCACCCAAGGTCTTGAGGGCCAGAGTTGTTTATCACACTGTATACATTGCCAAGCACGAGAAACGTAGCACTTAATACAGGAAGGAGATTTATTGACCGTTTCATACAGGAACCCAATTACATCTTAGGAGACTCTGAAGCATGGGACTAGAAGGCAAATCCCAGAAGAGGTACTGGGATCAAATGATAGCTTAAGTGAAAGACAATGATAGCATTGGATGGGGAGGGGAGGGGCGGATGCGGTGTGGGGACACACAGGGAGCCATGGCTTAGAAGTTTCTGTTATGCTCTGATTCAGTGAACATGCCTCCAGTGAGTTCAGTCTTCCTGGAAGGAAGGCTAATGAGCAGGTGAAGGCAATCCTAGCCTGGGTACAACCAGCCTTGACCTCCTGCACCAGCACTCAGACCTTCAGAATCACTTCTCAGCACCGAGGCCACTTGCTTAGAGAGGGCAGGTGGCTGGGACACAGCTTGGATGAAGGACACAGGCAGCAGCCGTAGAGCAGGGATTGATGGGGAGTCTGCAGGGAGAGAGAGAGAGAGAGAGAGAAAGAGTTAGAAACAGGGAGTACAAAGATGTCTCCGTGATGCACGGAAGAGGCAAGACCAAAATGGACAAAAGACAAGTCTGCCACCAAGTCACAGAATGCAATGAAATCTGTGTGAGTAGTTCCTCTTCCAGTGCCATCTGTGTCTCTCCGTGTCCAAGAGTCCTCTAGGGGGACTTGGCTTAGGAACCAGCTATAGTTTATGTAACAGTCAATCCACAGTGCAATCCACATACACCAGGAGAGTTGAGTGCATCACTAAGCCAGTGTGGACAGGGAGGCTTGCTCTCCGTGCTGAGATCTCCTTCCACAACCATGTCAGTTATCTGTGAGGAACTGCTTTATAGTCAGGTATGTGCCTTGGTGAAAAATTGACTCGATCACACGTACTTGCAATCCTCGCTCTCCAGAAGTTTCCGGTACGTGGCAATCTCGCTCTCCAGCCGGGCCTTGACGTCCAGCAGCACCTGGTACTCCTGGTTCTGTCGCTCCAGGTCAGCCCGGATCTCAGACAGCTGCTCCTCCACGTCGCGGATCAGGATCTGCATCTGGGCCAGCTCGGTGCCGAAGCGTGCATCCGACTCACACAGGGAGTTCTGCAGACAGTCCTTCTGTAGTGGCAAATAACCGGGTAAGAGACCGAGGTGTCCCAAAATTCAGCAGTAGGAATCATGGCCAACCTCACCATGTCATAGGACATGCCCAGAACTCTGGAGAAATCGCTGCCCATATCACCACGACTTTTCACAAAATTCTACCTGGAGGAAGTGTTCATCCCTGTATTCCCAGTACCTGACCAAGTAGACACCCAGTGATGTCTTGTAGAATGAGAGCCTGAATCGCCACCCTTTATTGTAAAGGAAGTGGAGTTGGCTTTTTAAAGAACCAGTTTTGGGGGTCAAACCAACCTTGATGGCGAGGCATCTCCCCCAGGGAGAGAGGGACCCAGCCCCTGAGTTCTGATTGTTAGTGGGACTGATGAGTGGGACTTCTAAGACACGCTGCTGCCAGGCCGTGGCCTGTGGCACCAGCAGCACGGTGAGGGCAGAAGACCGTACCAGGCTGTGCTGGGCCTGAAGCTCCACCTCCAGGGCGTTCACTGTGCGCCTCAGCTCCAGGATCTCCGACTGGCAGCACTGCAGCTCCTTGGAGCAGGACATGTCCTGCTTGCTGATGCTCTCGGACTGAAGCACAAGTGCACACAGACATCACATCACCCCCCTGCCCAGGTGGAAGCCGGGGGGCCCTCCCTATTCCGAGGCGGCACCCTCACCTGATCTTGGAACCACTGCTCCACGTCATTGCGGCCGGTCTGCATCATGGCCTCGTAGTGGCACCGCATCTCGTCCAGCACCCTGCTCAGGTCCACGGTGGGCTCCGCGTCCAGCTTAATCTGGAGCTTGTCCCCCAGCTGGCCCCTCAGGATGTGGACTTCCTGTGGGCACAGAAGGACCAACACTCTGAGTGAGGAAAGGGCTTTGGACAGAGCAGATGGCACCTGAACCCCTTCTCTGATGAGCAGCATGAGGGGTGAGCCCACTTGCACACGATGTGAAAGATCTTGTCCAGAATCCACTGGGAAGAGCCCAGTGGGTCGCCTTCTTAAATTCACAAGGCAAACCTTTAGAGACAAAGAACCCCTCCGCCGGCCCCACCACCTCTGCTATGTCCTACAGAGTCAGCCTGACTCCCACACCCAGATCAACCCCTCATCCTGATGCCAGCTGAGCCTGGCTTCTAATCCTACAGCCACAGGGTGGGCGGTGCTCCCTTCTCTGCTCAGTGCCCTCTCCCATGGGTCTGCAGCCCCAAGCCCAGACCTGCTCGTGGTTGCTCTTGAGGCAGAGCATCTCCTCCTTCAGGGACTCCTGCTGGGCCTCCAGGTCGGCCTTGGCCAGGCTCAGGTCATCCAGGAGCTTGTGCATCCCACACATGTCCGCCTCCACCACCTGGCGTAGGGACAGCTCACTCTCGTGCCTTCCAGGACAGGAGATGAAAGGTCAGCAGGATGACAAGGACAGCCCCTTTCAGCTGCCCCCAGTTTCCATTTCCTTCACCAACTTGGATCCTCATTTCCTTGGTTAATCAACATTCACTGTGTTGGATCCTGTACCTACAGAACTCATTGTTGGAAGAAATATCATTATGCCCACTGGATGGAACTACATGGGAAACTGTGGCTCAGAGAGAATAAATGGAGTATCCAGGATCGTATATCTTGGTTAATAGTAGATACATGGATTCACCCTAAGTTGTCAAATTAACGCAGTATTCATTCTGCTATAAAGGAGTCATTTAGCTAGGAAAAAGAATAGCTTGAAAGTAAGCCTTCTGGACCTACAGTTTTCTAGTTTACCCCTTGGATTAATTATTTCAGATGATTTTTATGCCTTTCTCATTCATTCAGTTGCAACTCTTGATACCAAAAAGCTATAGTGACAATTCTTCCCACTCATAAATTTAGTGAAGAGTCAGTGAATCTGTCAATGACCAATGAACTGAAAGTTTATTCTTGCAATGATTTGATTTTGTTTCTGGCTATAACACAAAACCTTATCTTCTAGATGGGGAGAAAATGACATAGGACCTGACCCATCTAGATGATTCTTCCTCATTTTGTTTCAATGCTTTTGTTCACTTTCAACCATTTGTAGGTTCTAGTCAGTAACCACTTTTTAACATCTACTTTGGGCCAGTACCATGATGGGCACCTAGAAATAAAATAGAAGAGGAGTCAATCTGAGCCTTCTTCCAGCCCTACTTACTTGATTCTAAAGTCATCGGCAGCCAGCTTAGCATTGTCAATTTGAGTTACCAGCCTGGTATTCTCAGCCTTGCTGCACAGGATCTGTGGAAAACCAGGAAGACAGTTCATGCACAAAACATCATACTCTGGGCTCCAGCTCTATGGGTGACATCTACGCTCATGCTCAAGAGAACCCAAGAGCACAAACACCCTTGAGTCTTCAATGGCCCTTTGACTGCCATGCCCTTCCACCTTCCTCAGACACAGCATACCCCAGGCTACTTCAGACCTCACCTTCTGCTGGAGCTCCTCGATGGTCCGGAAGTACGACTGGTAGTCTGGACACACGCTGGACTCGTGGCATTTGCTCGACTCTCGGATCTTGGTCTCCAGCTCCGCGTTCTCCCTCTCCAGCTGACGCACCTTCTCCAGGTAGTTGGCCAGGCGGTCGTTCAGGAACTGCATGGTCACCTTCTCGTGGCCGTTCGGGGCACCTTCCCCATAGTTCTCACACACTCCGATGTTGCCGGGAATGTCACGGGTCCCTGGCAAGGGGCAAGCGGTTTGGCAGCTATAGGGCACACAGAGGCTGGGTCGGCCCAGAGGAGTTGTCCCCACAGGCATCCTGTTGGCATGTGCCAGGGTGGCGGAGAGGCACAGGGAGGCAGCCTTGGCCTCTGCCCCAGGCTGGCCCCCAACGTCAATGCAGGAACCGCAGACATTTGCAGCTTCGGGCATCTGAGTGCTGCCCAGACAGCGGGATGAGCTGATGTAGCAGGAGGTCATGGTGTGGGCTGAGGTAGCACAGGAGCTTCAGAGCAGCTGTGAAGGCCGAGCCACTGAGTGTGACAACCCCTTTCCCTGCTAGGCCTTTTATACCCCATCCCAGGTGGGTGTTGGCTCAATGCTTTGACCTCAGCACCTTGATTCTCTACCTACTGTTGTACTGTCATCCTGTTACTCAGCTGTTGGTTTACCATTAAGAGTTCCTCGCCTCATTAAAGGAATGTTGATGAATTTGACATGCCCCTTGCTGTTTGATATCAGGTTGTCGGTTGATGAAAGATCAAAGATGTATATTTCTACTCAACAATCACCAGCAGTTAATTCAACTTCCAGATGCCTTTTTGCTGGACTGAGCCAGTCTGTCTGTGGATATAGCCTCACTCAAGGATTGAATCTTTCAGTCAGTGATCTGTATGACAGGAGGGACAGTGAATCCATCACCAGCATTTAGACTCACCCAGCGTTTCCTCTGAAGAGAAAACACCACTTTATAAAACTGGGAAGTCTACAGATATTGATTATTGTGAGGTCCCCTTTCTTCTCTCTTCTATCCTTTACACTACATACTCTTCTTGAGAAGCTTTAAAGCATCAATGCATCCCGAAACATTAGTGCTGGCTAAGTTTTGGTTGACTAGTCAGTATCAGCTTTCAGTCATTCACTTGTTGAGCATGTTTCCTGAACATTCCCTTGAACTCAGGCAGTGTGCCAATTCTTGAACATGCAGGGGTCCCTATTCCTCAGGAAAAAACAGTTCCCCAGAAATCTCAGGATATCTTTAACTTGAATGAGAACCATAGATCAACGGGGGTTAGTGAAAGACAGAGGATCCATGGTCCTGATCAAGGATGTATCTAGAGAGAAGCTACTGATAAAAATAAAATAAAATAAAAACTCTTATTTGATGCAGAAAAGGGAACTGGGCCCAGAGCTCAAGGGGTATCTCAAAAGTTTAAAAACCAAAATTTATGGGGACGTAGGTATATATTGCTATTATTATTAGGTGTTCTTTCCTATTGAACCCTTACTACCTGTGATGTAGCTCTTGGTGGCCTCAGTGTGCAGATGAGGTAACTAAAGTCCATCTTCTGATTCACAGAGAAATAAATTGGCAAGGGCTCGATTTGGTCTGCAAAGCCCATTCATTCTCTTTCCAACCCACCATGACCCCCAGTTAGAACGACCTGTGTACTGCCTGTGTTGTTGCTCAGGGGGATGCAGAAGGCTTAGTAGTTGGACGAGAAGCTGACGTGAAAAGAAATAAAATATCTGAGGGTCCTTGTGTTCCAGCAAAGGAAGATATTTAGACATAGAGCAGGGAGAACAACAAAATGCACATAGAAAAATTATACTCAAAAATCAAGAGTCTAAAATAGACCTCAAATCCCAGAGATTTTCATTAGAGCCAAGGGACCAAGGCAACCGGCTCAGGAGGTGCCCCTGCGGAGTGTTGGGACCGAAGGACTGAGGGAGATCTAATGGAGGAAGACCTCAGAAAAGTATAAGTAGGTCTCTTCTCTAAGCAAAATTCAAGAACAAGCAGCCCCGAGAAAACCAAATGGGAGGATGTTGAGTATTGGTGAAACCTGGACTCTTAGAATTCTCTCAAAAAGAAATAAAGGGATCTGGAATTCTTCCCAAAAAGAAAACCCACTCTAGGGTCAGTGCCAGTTACCCTGAGGTCACCAATGAATAATCCCCTTACAAACACCATAAATTAGGAGACCTCACGAGGCCAAACCATCCCATCCTTCAGAGGCCTCTGGGTGCAATCTGCATATATTCCATCTTCAAACACCCCTTTAGTTCCCTCTTGCCTCATCACAGAGCATCACTATAATCCAGAGAATTGGACCATTAAAACTGTTTCCTTTGATTTGCTAAATAGGCTCCATGTTTTGACCCTACCCCCTGGGAGGATTTGTTCCATCAACTAAAATTATGGTTCCTTCCATCTCAGAACACCCGCGGTTTGTTACTTCTTAGGCTCCACAGCTGAAGTTTTGACGCCCTGACACCTCTCTGTAAAGCCCTGGCTTGGGCTCAGCAAGGTGTTTTGCATGACACTGATGCCCGTCTGTGACTCTGTAGAGAAGTGGGTTCTGCCAATTTCTTCCCTATCAAAGAACTGGCAGTAAGTGGAAAGCATGAGGCAGGTGTTTGAGATGCACTCCGCTGTGTCACTGAGGAGGAGCCCATTCTTGACACCCCAGACCGCCTCCTTCGCTCCCCGTAAAGAGTCGCTGGCCCCAAAGAACAACGTGAGAGCCAGACTGCATGAAGGGAGGTCCCGGCGCTGAGGGGTGAAGAGGGAGGAAGTCCTGCAGCCCCTCCTTCATTCATAGGGGCCACCTCATCTCTCTTTAGGAATAAAAGTTTTGGAGTTGAGTCCGTCTTCAAGGTGGGGGGTAGGACACTGGGTCTGGAACAGCACCATTCAATGCCATGGTGATGGGACCTACTGAGGCAACTCAGAGTGAAAGAGAAAGCAGTGAACTCGGAGCAGCCCACGGGGTTGGGGTCTGATCTACAGCTACCTTATCTGTTGCAAAAGGGTGACTCTGAAGTTGTCTAAGGAAGCAGGTGCTGTCCCCACGCAGTGTGCACTGTGTACACCCGGAAGAAGTTGGCAAACCACAACAGGTGGTCCATCCTGGCACAGCTGTGCCTGCGACACCCTCAGACACTCTGGGCCAGGAGACGGGGCTTCCAGAAAGGACACCCTCACGGAGCTTTGTGATCTCAAACGTCCAGCTCTAGAGACTTTGAAATAGAGGCAACACTGCTGAGGTCTTCTCTATTAAGTGGCATTTAATAATATGATTATTTGGGAATCTTTAGTCTGATTTTAAATGTGTTTATTATTATCAGTCGGCTTTATTTCTGTCCCAGGTCTCCGGGTCATCAGAGACTAGCTGACAAAATAATTGTCCTTCTCTTCTCCCTCCTGCGTTGATGGCAGGCTTCCCTTATCCACATTCTAGGGCAGCACATTTGCCCTTATTTATGTCTTACCTGGGCCCATGACAAAGCCCTTTAATGCAGCATAGTAGCATGGTCAAGGCCAAGAACTCTGGGGTCAGCCTGCCTGGATTCAGATTCTGGTTCCACCATTTACTAGCTGTGAAAACTTGGCCTGATGGCTTGACCTCACTGTGCTGTGGTTTCTGCACACGCAAAACGGAGGCAGTAATAGCACCTAGCCCACAGATTTGTTTTAACCATTAAAGAATTTGATCTCTGTAAATCATTGAAAATAATGGCCAGCACGTGGCACGGTAAACACTAAATAAGTGTTGGCTGTTTTTTTTTCAAGTGGCTTTTAATCACGGGTCTAGATGCTCACACCATTTACAATTCAAAAATGCTTATTAAATTACCATTTTGTACCTATTTAAGTTAAATTAACAAAGATCAAAAAGGCTAGTGGCACAATGTTGGCAAGGTGTAAGAAAACAGGCATCGTCAAACACTGTTGGGGTGGGGGGTGAAACATGCAGCCTCTTCAAGGCAGTTTAGCAATATCTATGCAAATGACAATTGCACCTACCCCGTGACCCGATAATTCCACTTCCAGGAATTTATCCCACAGACGCACTTACACGCGTACAAGGATAATAAGAATATTTATGGCAATATCTGGGGAGTCATAGCAGACCGAAGAGAAAATGAAACGCCTACCAAAAGAAGCCTGGTTAAGCAAATTGTAGTGCATGAATATAGTGAAAAGCTTGTAGCCATCACAGATACTAAGGTAGATATAGACACAGATCTAGATCTAGATCTAGATGTAGTCATAGATATAGACGTAGACATAGATATATACTACCATAGAAATGACAACTACAATGGAATTTTCAGTGAAGAAAAGGCAAAATGCACAACAAGATACCCAGTATGCTACTTTTTATATTTACCCAAAGGGGGACATATCTGAGCTTACATTTATAGCAAAAATGAATCTCAGACCATAAAGTCAGGTGTGAAAAATATATACCTTTATTTTCTTATACTTAAACCAAATTGTACTTTTAATCTTCATCCCACACTACACCAGGTAGCAGAACCTTAATCTCAGTCATCTTGAGGACCCCTTTCCAAGAGGTCATCCCAAGTGCCAAAGGCCTTTCCTCCAGGATGTTGGGAGACAGGAAGTGGGCAGGGCTCAGCCCTTGGCATTTGCTTCCATCCACACGGCCACAGAGACCCACTGGGGAGCTCTGGCAGCCGAGAACTGGGCAGGAGGACCCACGTGGTCCTCCTGAGGACCCCGGGTCTCAGGATAGTCTATGATTTTTTTCTCAGGACCTTCTGTCCAGACTCCCCTGGGGTCTTGGTGCCTCTCCACATTCTACCTGGGAAAGGGAGGACATATGCCCTCTGCTCCTACATCCTGAACCTATTATCCTCCTGCCCTTGACTCTGTATCCCAGCCCAGGAGAAGGGGTAGGGCAAGCAGGACCCACCAGCATCTAAATTCTCTTCCCTTCCCCTCCTTTTCATTCCCTGATCCCAGCGTGCCTTCCTCTAACCAGAGGGCAGGACATTTCCCCTTACTCATCTCATCCAAGTCCATTCTCTGGTCAGCTCAGGGCTTGGACTCGTGAGACTCAAAACCTTCTTCCCTGCCTTCTACTCTGCCATCCCTCTCCCAAATCACTGAGTGCTGCTTGGGCTATAGCTACTAGAAGGTCCCCGGTGTACAGTGAAAAATACAGTGAGAATCATCTGTTAGAACCTCACAATACCTCCCCCCCCTTCCCTTGTATACATATGGAAACTAATTTGTGGAGGAGGGCTATTGGTTTAGTGTAGCCTTAACTTCTTTTCAAGTTTTTGCAGGATGTGTGTTCTATGTGTATAATTTCTGTAAGCTAGGCTTTTTTAAAGAAGACCTTCTACAAACAAAAATAAAAATGCTTGGTATTTTGTGAGAGTTTGGACACACTTGGGCTCCATTTCCCCTTTCAGGGGCCTATGTCTTTTGTGCTGAGCCAGTTGGGTTCAGATGTGCCCTGTCCCAGAGTTCAGCTCTCCATAGCCCCACAGCTTCATCTTTGATTCTGGCTGATGAGGTCCCTAAGGCACTGGATTAGGAGCCATCTCCTTTGTTCTGTGCCCCCCAAAATTTGTGGATTTCCCCTCAATGTAGGAGTCCATTCCTCTGAGCTTCTCAGGGGACCACATCTTGTGGATGTGATGCTAATAAATCTCTCCCTGATCTGGCTGGAGACAGTCCTGGGGCAAAGGTGTGCTGAATGAAAAGGAGGAAAATGCAATTGTAGAAACTTGTAGAGTAGATGATTTAGGAAGTCGGGAAAATATGAAATTCTGAGTAAGTCATTATAGAATTATTTACTTGGCCCACTTCACAGATTTTATGCAATAAAAATAGGGAAATATTGACAACTCTGCTTTATTTTGCACATTGACAATCCATTATTAAATACCCTAATTCTGAAACATTCTGAAGGTCAAATCCATCCCTGGGAGTTCATATTTTTCAGCTCAAGAGCTGCCTTCAAGTGAAAGCTTCCACTCATACTGAATCCTCAGTTTACGTCCTGGTAGTGTGCTTTGTTGTTGGCTTATGCAGAAGACCCTTGCAAGCAAGGATTTTGACTTATTACTTTTGTCTTGTTCGTCTCTGGGGGCACCTGGGTGGCTCAGTTGCTTGACTATCTTGTTCATCTCTGTAATTTCCAACACGGCATCTGACTCACACAAAATACCCAGTCAATGTAAACATGAAAGAAAGAACCAAATGAGATCAGCTATGGAGCAAATCATACCCAGTTTTACCCTCCACAGTGCCTAGTGCATGGTGATGCTCAGCAAGTGTGTGTTGAATGAATGAATGAATGAATGAATGAACGAACAAATGTGATATGAAACCAAACAATAGCTTGTTGTTCCAATGATAAAAAATCCTTGACTTCTAAACCCTGTAGTCCTAAATCAAATCAAAATCAGGTTGACATGTTTTCATCTAGGAATGTATTTCTATGAAAAGTCCTACAGAGCATTCAAAAGTAGATCACACTGAATTATGTGTTTAACTCATGTCCTTTTGGGAAAAGAATAGAATTATTTAATGACAGCATCAGTCGCTTTGGTTGTACTGGTATTAGTCCTTCTCTGCTAATGATGTACTCTCCCCTCAAAAGTCATCTTCTGTCCCTTCTCAGATACTGACATTGACCCATGAAATGTTCAACACAGACAAGGCATTCAGGAGGAGTTAGCAGTGAGCTGGGGGCAGACTAGCTGGTTCAGGAACTAACAATACACTGTCCAGTAAGGTTTGTACTAAACTGATCAAGCAAATGACATGATTTCAGCGACCCTTTCCAAATTACACTGTCAGTGACCCTGAGTGTGAAAAATAGGGACATCCAAGTCTCACATTGCAGGGTCTTCTTATTTTGTATTTTTATTCAAGTATAGTTAACATACGGTGTAATATTAGTTTCAGGTGTACAATATAGTGATCCAACAATTCTTAGAGTACTCAGTGCTCATCATGATAAGTGTACTCTTAATCGCCTCTATTTCACCACCCCCCTCCCCATCTATCTCCCTTCTGGCAACCACTGGTTTATTCTCTGTATTTAAGGGTCTGATTTTTTGTCTTTTTTTTTTCCTTTGTTCATCTGTTTTGTTTCTTAAATTCCACATATGAATGAAGTCATACAATATTTGTCTTTCTCTGACTGATTTAGTTCACTTAGCATTATACCCTTTAGGTCCATCCATGTTGTTGCAAATGGCAATAAAAAGATTTCAATCTTTTTATGACTGAACAATATTCCATTGTATATGGAATATCTCCATCCATTCATCTATCGATGGACATTTAGGCTGCTTCCATGTCTTGGCTATGGTAAATAATGTTGCGATAAACTTAGGGGTGCATATATCTTTTCAAATCAGTGTTTTCATTTTCTTTGGGTGAATACCCAGTAGTGGAATTACTGAATCACATGATAATTCTATTTTTAGTTTTTTGAGGAAGAAGGGTCTCTCTTTAAAAGGCAGCTCAATCACTCAAAGGAACAGAGGATAAATACGTAAGTGATATAATGAGAGTTGCTTTGTAGCCAAGCAATCTAGGTCTGAGTCCTGGCTCAGCCACTTGCCAACTCATATCTTTAGACAAGCTGTTTAACCTCTGTGAGCTTTAGTACTTCATATTTTAAAAGCAGTTACAATGCCTACCATGTAAGAATGCTAGAGAGTGGTATTAGCTTCTCAGGAAGAAGCGGCAGCACTTAACATCAGGCAGGAGGAAGCTACCACTATATAAAATTCCATTTGGGGGCACCTGGGTGGATCAGTCGGTGAAGCATCCAACCTTGGCTCAGGTCATAATCTCACAGTTCGTGAGTTTGAGCCCCAAGTCGGGCTCTGTGCTGACAGCTCAGAGCCTGGAACCTGCTTTGGATTCGGTGTCTCCCTCTCTCTCTGCCCTTCTGCTCATGCTCTCTCTGTCTCTCTCTCTCTCAAAAATAAACATTTAAAAAAATTTTTTTAAACCTCAATTTAAAAATTGTGCAGTTCTATTCAAATGTTTAACCATCAAAGAGGAAGAGAGCAAAGCAGGTTCCGTGTTTGACGTAGATGTTGCTGTTCACAAGAAGCAAAGAAATGCACCAGACACAGAGTCAGGGGACTTAAAGTTGGCCAGAAGCAGGAGCCTCGGTCTTTCTAAAAGGCAGTGCTCCAAAGGTGGGCCCCAACACAACAGGCCCCATCTCATTCATTTTGCTTCTCAGAAAAAGCCAAGGTTGCAGAGGAAGCTTTCTAGCTCAAATCATGGACAAAAACCAAGCCAGTTTCTGGAAAGACTCCTGTTCCTGCCCCCAACCCAAGCCAGTCAATCAACATCAGGCAAGATGGTGCCTTGTTATCATGAGAAGTTCTTCCTGCAAGTCACCCCTCACCACCAAGACCACATTCAACACTGGAAGTTGTAGCTCCTAAATGCCAAGAAGCATTTGTCCCCATGAGGATGAAGCTGCCTTGAGCCATCCCAGTCTTACCCTGACATGGGTGGGTGAAGTGATTTCATTTCCCCATATTGCCCTTTCTCGTATGATGGCACAAGATCTGAGAAGGGAGGCTAACAGGAGCTATTTTTTTTCAAGCAGCTATCAACCACATTCAGAAATCAGGACTGCAAATAGGCATAATCTGCACTCCCCCCAAAACGTAGCCTCCAAAATGAAGTTCTACAAGAATCACAGTGGCTCTTAGAATTACTGAGTGTCCAGGGCAGTAAGGTACCTTTGCACATCACGTCACCACTGGTGGACCCAAAGGGGGAAAAAGGAAACGAGAGCACCCATACAACTGGGCCCTGTCTTCTTGGATGGATTCAATATAAGGGAGTTGCTAAGAAGGCTCTGCCTCCTACCCCCGAAGCAAAATTTTCTCATTCTTTGAACTAATGCAGATACTCAAATCAAATTTGCTCTGGAAAACAAGTTATTAAGTACACAATTTCATTTCTGATCGCCTATAGCTGCTAAAGGAAACTAATTCTAGCTGCCCAGAGGAAACAGCCTGAGGCCACAGGTGAATTGTGAGCAGTCTGGCTCAGCACCCACACTCCTAATTATATGACACTGGCTCTGCATGAGGTCAATATGGTGCTTTCTCCTTTTCAGACTTTTTAAATTTCTATCATCTCACTTAATCCTAGAATCCATAACAGATCTAGGATGTGAGTGGGAAAGATGACATAACCCTCACTGTATGGCAGGGGAAAGCGCTGAGTTAAGTGATGATTCTCAAGCCCCGTAACAAGTCAGAGATAAAGTCAGGAAGACACATTCATTCTTTCAACAGATGTTTATTAAGCATCTACTCTGTACCAAGCAGTGAGCTAGGCTCCAGGGAAGCAGCAGTGCACGAATGCTAATCTCCAGTAAGCATTTCAGTGAGGAAACAATGGAAGAGCTGGCAATTTTAGCTGTTGATGATGACAATAAGCAAGACAGAGAGTGACGAGGCTGTTGAGTATGTGGACTGATGGCCAAGCAAGAGCTCTCAGAAGCAGTAACATTTCTGCCGAGGCCTGAATAACAAGAAAGAGAGGGGAAGCATTCCAGGAAGGAGGAAGAACAGGGTCCGGTCTCAGGGATGTCCAATGGAACATACTGGCCAATGTGGTGGCATTGTGGTCAGGAAGGGGGAGGGTGGGAAGACACGAGGTGGGAGCAGAGAAGGTAAATAAGAATAAAAACTTTGAAAATATTGTAATAATATATTTTCCATCACCCTAAATCATCAGGCTTAGCAATGGTTTAATATTTCAGGAGAAACTACTAGAAAAAAATAAAGTCATTGTCCAAATTTTACTGTAAAATTAGATGAAGAGAGAAGTATAGCCAGACAATAGTTATGAGAGTCCAGATTTCTAGAGAAGAGAGATTTCTTAATCTGAAAGTTCTCTTTACATAGCAAGAGGCCAGCCTGGTCCTTTGTCAAAGAAAGGAACTCTGAGTGAAGAGAGCTCAGATCTGATACAGGGAACTCCCACCTTACTAGAAAGGAAATGAAGCCACTTCCAAGGCGGCAGAAGGACAGGAGGAAGGAAGTGGATGAGGAATTGTTCACATATGTCATATCTAGTTTCATTGCCCCCCTCACTGGGGCCATTATCTGGGGCTGCAGATGTTAGAATCAGTACATCGCGGGGGGGGGGGGGGGGTGGACCCAAACAGTGAAGTTTGTTTCTCACTTTCCTGGCCACAAACTGGAAATTTTTCAAGCGAAAGTTGGTGCTTGAAATGCAAATGCAGTTTCAGGTCCTGCCCCATCCTCACCCCATGATACTTCTTCAATCTGATCCAATGCCTGAGTCTCTCCAATGTAGATAGTCCCACCAGTGGTGGCTGGGATCCAGCCACTGAGAGCATGGAACTAATCTGGGAAAATCTGGAGCTGGGAAAGAAGCCTCCTGACCAAGATTCCACTTCTCCTGATATCTTCTGGCCTTTGGACAGGCTCTGCATGCAGAAAGTCAGCAATAGTTAGAAGCCATATTTTCTGGATGTATAACAAGCATTTCTCTTTAGGCATCCCCTTGCTCTAACCACCCTTGCTGGTACACGGGCACTCAGAATCGGCTCCCGGTGCTGACTCCACAGGTCGACCCAGGCCCGCAAGTGGTGCGGGGGGCACAGCTTGGACGAGGCGCACAGGGGGGAGTCACACAGGCAGCAGAGGTGGAGCATGGATTGCAAGGGAGTCTGTGGAGAGAGAGAAAAGGTGAATGAAGTGAGGGATGGGAAATGAATGATGTGTGATAGAGCACAAGCAAGGAGTCCCCCTCTTTAAAACTACAGGACGGGGACCCAACAGATGCCCTAGCCATTGACCCCCTATTGTGCACCCCTAGTGCTAGACTGAGGGATCTCTATCTACAATGTCATCCAGAATTAAGGTTTTCTAGACGAGAATCGGGTTCTAGCCTACAAGATAAAAAATACAAACAAAGATTAAAAAGAGAGCAAAAGTGAGTTCAACAAACCTGCTGGGATCTATACTCAAATTGCCTGTTCAAGATACAGCCATGTTTCTACTCTCAGCAGTGAATGGCTAGCCAAGCAGCCCCACTGGAGACCTGGCAATGGATCCTAATGGATGGTCACTCCCTTCATATTCCGTCAACGAGGCAGAGTATGAGAAGAGGAAGGGCAATGGGTCACTCAACAGGAGCATAGACTGCCTTCTGGTTTATAGACAACACCACTGTTACCATAAGGAACTCATAAGAATTGGGCAAATGATTGGCCAAGAGTGCCTAGATCACACATACTTGCAATCCTCACTCTCCAGAAGTTTCCGGTACGTGGCAATCTCACTCTCCAGCCGGGCCTTGACGTCCAGCAGCACCTGGTACTCCTGGTTCTGCCGTTCCAGGTCAGCCCGGATCTCAGACAGCTGCTCCTCCACGTCGCGGATCAGGATCTGCATCTGGGCCAGCTCGGTGCCGAAGCGTGCATCCGACTCACACAGGGAGTTCTGCAGACAGTCCTTCTGTAGTGGCAAATAACCGGGTAAGAGATCGAGGTGTCCCAAAATTCAGCAGTAGGAATCATGGCCAACCTCACCATGTCATAGGACATGCCCAGAACTCTGGAGAAATCGCTGCCCATATCACCACGACTTTTCACAAAATTCTACCTGGAGGAAGTGTTCATCCCTGTATTCCCAGTACCTGACCAAGTAGACACCCAGTGACGTCTTGTGGAACGAAGGCTTGAATCGCCACCCTTTATTGTAAAGGAAGTGGAGTTGGCTTTTTAAAGGAACCGGTTTTCGGGATCAAACCAACCTTGATGGCGAGGCATCTCCCCCAGGGAGAGAGGGACCCAGCCCCTGAGTTCTGATTGTTAGTGGGACTGATGAGTGGGACTTCTAAGACATGCTGCTGCCAGGCCGTGGCCCATGGCACCAGCAGCACGGTGAGGGCAGAAGACCATACCAGGCTGTGCTGGGCCTGAAGCTCCACCTCCAGGGCGTTCACCGTGCGCCTCAGCTCCAGGATCTCCGACTGGCAGCATTGCAGCTCCTTGGAGCAGGACATGTCCTGCTTGCTGATGCTCTCGGACTGAAGCACAAGGGCACACAGACATCACATCACTCCCCTGCCCAAGTGGAAGCCGGGGGGCCCTCCCTGCTCCAAGGCGGCACCCTCACCTGATCTTGGAACCACTGCTCCACGTCGTTGTGGCCGGTCTGCATCATGGCCTCGTAGTGGCACCGCATCTCGTCCAGCACCCTGCTCAGGTCCACGGTGGGCTCCGCGTCCAGCTTAATCTGGAGCTTGTCCCCTAGCTGGCCCCTCAGGATGTGGACTTCCTGTGGGCACAGAAGGACCAACACTCTGAGTGAGGAAAGGGCTTTGGACAGAGCAGATGGCACCTGAACCCCTTCTCTGACGAGCAGCATGAGGGGTGAGCCCACTTGTGCACGATGTGAAAGATCTTGTCCAGGATCCACTGGGAAGAGCCCAGTGGGTCGCCTTCTTAAATTCACAAGGCAAACCTTTAGAGACAAGGAACCCGCCCCCCCCCACCCCCACCGCTACCTCTGCTACATCCTACAGAGTCAGCCTGACTCCCACACCCAGATCAACCCCTCATCCTGATGCCAGCTGAGCCTGGCTTCTAATCCTACAGCCACAGGGTGGGCGGTGCTCCCTTCTCTGCTCAGTGCCCTCTCCCATGGGTCTGCAGCCCCAAGCCCAGACCTGCTCATGGTTGCTCTTGAGGCAGAGCATCTCCTCCTTCAGGGACTCCTGCTGGGCCTCCAGGTCGGCCTTGGCCAGGCTCAGGTCATCCAGGAGCTTGTGCATCCCACACATGTCTGCCTCCACCACCTGGCGTAGGGACAGCTCACTCTCGTGCCTTCCAGGACAGGAGATGAAAGGTCAGCAGGATGACAAGGACAGCCCCTTTCAGCTGCCCCCAGTTTCCATTTCCTTCACCAATTAGGATCCTCATTTGCTCACTGTGCTCAGCACTGGCTTCAGAGATTAATTAGACTCAACCCCTCTACTCAATCAGCTCATGGTCTAGCAAGGTATTCATAGTAGGTATCATTTTTACCATTCGGCATTGAAGAAACTTTGGTTCCAAAAGATGAATTAGCTTGCATGAGATCATGTATTTCAGGATCCAGTACAGGACTCACACCGCTAGGTTAAGCAACATCCAGGTACCTGGTCAATGATTTGCTCCCTTATTCCTTGTGTTGGGCTACTTGTCTATCTCTGACCTTTGTCTGGTAGAAATGCCTGGTATTTGAGGTCCCCATAGATAAATTTGGACCCTGACCTATCTGTAAATGGTTCCTCTAACTTACATGTGAAATTCAGTGACTGTCCTTGCTCAGTTTATTCTTGAAATCACCTTATTCTGCTCCTGATGAGTGAGCTCAAGCAGCCTTACCTTCCATTTTAGAGAAGTAAATGAAGGAGGCATAACTCTAGGCTACACCATACATACTGAATTTGATGTGTTTTTTTTCCTCAGCCACTTTCTATTAGTTTTGTTTGTAATAAAAATCTTTATTTGGAGAATTTAGGAAAGAAGAAACAGGACAGTAACTCAGTCAATTAAGTAGTTGGCCATTGTGACTTAGGGTAGAGGAAGGAGTCACTCTGAGACCTCTTCCAGCCCTACTTACTTGATTCTAAAGTCATCAGCAGCCAGCTTGGCATTGTCAACTTGAATAATGAGCCTGGTATTCTCAGCCTTGCTGCACAGGATCTGTGGAAAACCAGGAAGACAGTTCATGCACAAAACATCATACTCTGGGCTCCAGCTCTATGGGTGACATCTACACTCATGCTCAAGAGAACCCAAGAGCACAAAGACCCTTGAGTCTTCAATGGCCCTTTGACTGCCATGCCCTTCCACCTTCCTCAGACCCAGCATACCCCAAGCTACTTCAGACCTCACCTTCTGCTGGAGCTCCTCGATGGTCCGGAAGTACGACTGGTAGTCTGGACACACGCTGGACTCGTGGCATTTGCTCGACTCTCGGATCTTGGTCTCCAGCTCCGCGTTCTCCCGCTCCAGCTGGCGCACCTTCTCCAGGTAGTTGGCCAGGCGGTCGTTCAGGAACTGCATGGTCACCTTCTCGTGCCCGTTCGGGGCGCCTTCCCCATAGTTCCCACACACTCCGATGTTGCCGGGAATGTCACGGGTCCCTGGCAAGGGGCAAGCGGTTTGGCAGCTATAGGGCACACAGAGGCTGGGTCGGCCCAGAGGAGTTGTCCCCACAGGCATCCTGTTGGCATGTGCCAGGGTGGCGGAGAGGCACAGGGAGGCAGCCTTGGCCTCTGCCCCAGGCTGGCCCCCAACGTCAATGCAGGAACCGCAGACATTTGCAGCTTCGGGCATCTGAGTGCTGCCCAGACAGCGGGATGAGCTGATGTAGCAGGAGGTCATGGTGTGGGCTGAGGTAGCACAGGAGCTTCAGAGCAGCTGTGAAGGCCGAGCCACTGAGTGTGACAACCCCTTTCCCTGCTAGGCCTTTTATACCCCATCCCAGGTGGGTGTTGGCTCAATGCTTTGACCTCAGCGCCTTGATTCTCTACCTACTGTTGTACTGTCATCCTGTTACTCAGCTGTTGGTTTACCATTAAGAGTTCCTCGCCTCATTAAAGGAATGTTGATGAATTTGAGGTGCCTCCTGGCTCTTTGATATCAGGTTGTCTGTTGATGGGAAGTAAGAAACTTTTATTATTTTTCAAAGAACAAAATCCTTTTAGCCATCAGATGTTCATACCTTGACTAGAGCTGATGTGCCCACACTGAAGTCATGACTTTCCTGTTGGTCATAGGATAAACCCTATGAGAACAATGATGCCCACCTGGGTTAAGACTAAACCAGCCTTCTCTATCCAGGGAAGAGCTTGGTTTCGGGCTGATAGATGTTATGGGTTTTGGTTATCAAAAACTTCACATTTCTTCTTTCTTCTCTTTGCCTTTCAAACTCACTTTGAGGGGCAATAAGACTTTGGTAAGTCCATTCATTCAACATGCATCTCGTGGCACATCCCATGTGCCAGGCACTATGCCATGCCCCTGTCATACAACTAGTTAAGCCTGACATAGTTCCTGTCCATCAGGAAGCAACCCAAACTTAGGTAGCCATGGATGTTTTAAATAAGTTGTCTGCAAAGATCATCAGTACAAGGGTGACCTTGAACCTTGCCTGATCTGGACCAGGAAAGATAAGCTCAATAAGCCAGAAACAAGCAAAAATGAACAATAACCTTTTTACGTTCCAAGGCTGTGAAACTCAATGGACATTGAGTTATCAGAGTCAGTATGGTGGTTTTTCCTGCCCTACTTCCTTGATTCTAAAATTCTTTACTGAGCACTTAACATATGTGTTAGGGGGCTTATCAACAATATTGTTTAATCCTTCTTACCATCCTGTAAGGTGGATATTCTTACCATAACTTTACGAAAGAAAGAAAAGACATTGAGGACCAGAGACGTGAAGTTGTTTTTCTAAGATCAACCCCCTTATAAAGTGGCAAAGCCTGTTGTTAATATCAGTTTCTTTCAACTCCAGAGCCCATTCTTGTTCTCTTCACCTTGCACACCCCCCAGTAGGGGAATAAGTGTGTCATTGCCAGAATTAAGAAGGATTATAAGGTCTAGAAATTGTACAAGAAGTTGAAATTAAGAGATAAAATAAGAATTTAACATTCTATATTATTCTTTGTGTCTCAGAAAATACAATGTTGAGATACCAGAACAATAGGGCAAGGCTTCTCCAAGGACCATGCAGAAGGATTCCTAGGAGAAATCTCCATCCCCAAAATTATTATACATCTCATACCCCACTAGCTCTTGGCATCAGAGAGCCAAGACTGCTGACTACTAAGGTCCCAAAAGTTCTCTTAAAATCTGTGGCAGGAGATAGATTGCCCCCTAGGACTGAGAAAGACCTAATATGGAGTAAAACTAAGTTATCAGAGTCAGTATCAGGGTTATAACTAAATCTTCGTGAAAATGAATATTTTCCAGTGCTCTAAGCATTGAGCAAAAGCGGAATAGACATCTCTATAGGGACCAGATCTGTATATATGAAACATAAACTATTGGAGTTCTATCAAGAAGAAATACAGAAATCTGAGACTTCTATTCAGGATGGGTTTCCCAGGAAGGGTAACTAGTGGTCAGCTCTGTCCTAAGGGTTACTCAGAGCTCATCAATGAATAACTCTTTATAGACATCATAATTAGAAGACCTCACCAGGCCAGCCCATCTCATCCTTCAGAGGCCTTTGGGTGCGATCTGCATAGGTTACATCTTCAAACACTGCTTTGTTACTCTCCTCTGTCTCATCACATAGCAACAAGCTTCTCTATAAACCAGGGAACTAGACTTATAAAGTCATTTCTTTTGACCCGCTAAATCGAATCTATCTTTTGACTTTATTCTCTGGCAGGATTCATTCCATTAGCTAAAACTCATGATTTCCTCCATCTCAAAATACACAACACTTGTTACTGCATAACATCGCTGCTGAGGCTTTCTATGTCGAGGTGACGCTCCTCTGTACTGAAGCTTCATCATGGTCCTGGCTTGGGCTTCAACCGAATGTGCTGTTTTGCATAATGACACTGATGTTGCGTGTCTCTTTGTAAAGTTGCTTGGTTCCAATGAGTTGCATTTTTCTCAAAGGAGGTGAGTGTGGGGTGAAGATCCTTGCCCTCATATCTAAGACTGCCTTTCTTCCCAACCCTTTAAAAAGAGTCCCTGTGGCCCTTGGTAACCAAACATGAGCCAGAGTCAGTGACAAGAAGTGGCGAAGACGGAGTGTGAGAGACAGAAGCCTGTAGCCCTCCTTCACTCACTTGTGTGCACACAGTTCTCTCACTGAGTCTGAGTTCAAAAATACCAGTCTCTAGAAGCAGGAAGCCTACTGCAGATGGAAAGGCAGAGCTGTGGTCTTGGGATGCTGTTTTCAAACATGGTGGTGTTACAGATGGATGCATCTCAACCAGCGGGAGAGAAAGCTGTGGACCTGTAGACTAGCCCCCAGGAATCGTGCCTAGCCCACAGCCTACTTTTTCTACGCTGTGGCTCCTGCTGCAGGAAGATGCGTGAGGCATCCAAGGGTTTGTGCCGTGTAAGGGAACCTCGCCCATCACATAATATAGGGGGTGCAAACGTGGAAGACAGCTCCTGTGTGTGGAGCCTCATACTGCCGTGTCCTCTGGGTGTTAGGAAGTGGTGCCAGAGAAAACTATAGGTCAAGAAAATCATGAAGACTCTTAAAAGAAGAGTAATAAATAATAATAATAAGTAATAAATGATCTATTATTCTAGGTATGCAACTCTTGAGGCTTTGATGAATGGAAAAAGCATACTTTTATTCAAATTAGATAGGATTTTACCATCAGGTTTCTTAGATCCAGCTCCATAATCCACAAAGTTTATGCACTTAATCAATGTTGTTTTCCTCCTACCATGACATCATCTAGACACTAAGAGTGCGTCTATAAAAGACACAGTCCCTGCCTTAGAGTAGGGGAGGCATTTGTGACAAGGCACCACAGTGGCCTGTGGAGGTGGTGCCACACTCACTCTGAGGCCTTCAGACATGTTATCATCTTTCTCCCCGTTACCCATTACCCTGTGGATGGCCCCAGAGCAGAATCCACTTTTCCCTTGCAGCTGTCTATTCCGGATACCAAGTAATTCTCTGTGGCACCAGCTGGGTGTCCTATAGTTCAATTTAATCCCTATGTTACCCACCTGGATTTAGCATCAGATCTCACAAGGTAAAGGCTCAGTCCCACAGGGCTGCCCTTCTTCAGACACCAAGCATAAGTTCCAGGTTGTCACCTGTCCTTCTGAATGACTGGCTATAACTCAGTGTTCCCATGACCCCTTCCTTGGGTTTGATAATTTGCTGGAATGACTCCCAGAACTCAGGGAAACATTCATGTTTACCAGTTTAGCATCAAGGATATGATAAAGGACACGAAGAATAGCCTGATAAAGAGACACATAGGGCAAGATATGTGGGGAGGGGTGCAGAACTTTCATGCCCTCTCTGAACTAGCCAGGCTCCCTGCACCTCCATGCGTTTGTCTTTGTACAGTGTTTATGTATCCTACTCAGCAGAACTTTCCATACACTTCATGGCAGAATCAGTAAGGAGTTCGTTCACAAGAGCTTCCCCACGGCCATCAGAGGTCTGGGAGAAAGAGCACCCAGCCACCGGGGGGCTGGGGGGAGGTAGAGAGGGGGACTCTGTGAGGAATCCACCTTCTCATATTCTTTGGGTACCTATAAAGGTACTCTTTATACCTTGAGTATATGAGTATAGTATAGTATAGTATAGTATAGTATAGTATAGTATATGAGTATGAGTATAGTCTCATACTCTTCGGGTACCTATATAGGTACTCTTCGGGTACCTATAAAGGGATGGCCAGGATCATAATGTTGAATCTGGTGTGTGGTTGAAGCCTGTGAGAGTAGAGCCACTCCCCTGGGCAACATGGACACCCATCCAATATGTCCCTCACCTGCAGAGGAGGGGCATTCACAGAAAGGAAAGAAGCATTCAAGGGCTTAGGTCCTCCTTGACCTAGCGTCTGGGAAGGAGCTCCTGGGAGCCCAGGGGCTGGGTATGGTATCCAGCAGACAGAGGGAAATGGGAGCTAGAAGGAGAGGGTGTCAGACAAGATCCCTTTCATCCCAGAACCATGAGATTGGACAGGTCTGTGTGCCCCACAAGCAGGCTGTGAGTTGGGTCTTCTAGACTCATGTCCCATAGATCCCTTTTGCTATTATCAAGGTAGAGCTGAATCCCCTCTCAACCACCCATCCTCCACCCAGCCACAGGGAATCTGGGGTCCTTTATGCACTCTTGACCAGTATCAGAGTGACAGAATGCTCCAAGTCCTGGCCATGGAACTTAGTGCCTGAGGACAGGTGACCCAAAAGGCAGGACCTAATTATTTGGCCCCTTCTGCACCCCAGGAGAGCCTCCTTCTAGGGCTGAAAAGGCAGGATTAGGGCTGTGTTTTCATTTAAGGAGGGGGTATTTCTGGACAGCCTCTGCTCCCAGCGCTGCCCCTCACTAGCCAGGTGGCCCAGAGCAAGTCAGCCAGCTCTTCTGGTCCCTGGTTCCCCACTGAAAATACAAGCTCTGGAACAGACCATGGGCTTGAACTCTTGAGCACAACCCAAGTAAGAATTACACTGCACATTTTGCAACTATACATGTGCAAAACACACATACATATTATTTTTTATTCTGTTCTCTCTTTGTCTCACTCTCTTGCTCTCTCTCTCTTTCGCCCTCTCTCTAGCTGATCAAAATCCACTAAAATGACTTCACAGACCATCAATGGATCACAGCCATAGTTTAAAATACACCACACAGGTGCCCACTGTAACTCGGTGAAATAACCTGACAACAGTAGACACACACAACAGGCATCTTCATTTATTAATTTATTCTTTTAACTTATTGGCCAGGAACCAGAAGACAGATGTAGCTCCCCAAGTGCTGCAGAAGGAAAATGGCCCCGCTAAGAGAACTTGAACGTCAAAACACAGGCGGAAGTCGTGAGAAGCCGCAGAGCCTCAGGGACGCCCCACCCCAGAGATGAGCCGTCTGTAAGGTGGGTGTCAGCCACGGGGGAGTCTCTGGCTTCCCGTGTCTGTCATGTGCGGCGACGGGAAGGTCCCCACTGCCCTGTGTACGGGATCTGCTGCTACCATGGCAGCCTTGGGCTCACAGGGTGGGCTCAAGGAGGAGGTGCCGTGTGGGGCTTGTGGGGTGCAGGTCACGGGACACGCTTGTGGGTCGCCCGAGGGAGCGGCATGTGGATTGAAGGCATTCTGCAACCCAGATGCACAGAGACGTCCATCCTCAAGCCCAGCAGCTAAGAAAAGACAGACTTGGCCTGAGTCCCTGCCCTCCTGCCTTACTAGCTCAGGGGCCAATTGCGTTCTTTGAGCCCCGTATCTTCATCTACAATAACAAGGACAGTAATGTTAACTGCATGGCCTCCTATTAAGTCTTAGGGAAAATAATGCTGAAATCCATAGGAAGAGAGACAACAGGGCTCATCAGAGAGGACTGGGTCTTCTGTTCACACATAGGTGCTCTTCCCACATGCAACACTCCAAATACTTTCCTGCCACATGAGTTCTTTGCTGCCATCATTCTCTGAGCCTCTGTTTCCTCGATTACAAGCTGGGGACCCTAGAACCCTCACATACTCCTTCAGCTATGGCACAAGCAAAATTGACTAGGCCTGATAGAGATGAGGGGAGTCCCGTCAGACTTTTGTTTTTAGTTAAAGAAAAGTGGCATATCTTTATTTTAATTTTTTTTAATGTTTTTATTTATTTTTGAGACAGAGACAGAGCATAAGCAGGGGAGGGGCAGAGAGCGGGGGGAGACACAGAATCCGAAGCAGGCTCCAGGCTCTGAGCTGTCAGCACAGAGCCCAATGCGGGGCTCGAACCCACAAACCGTGAGATCATGACCTGAGCCAAAGTCGGGCGCTTAACCGAATGAGCCACCCAGGCGCCCCCTTTTTTTTTGAAATGTTTTTATTTTTTTATTTTTGTATTTTTGTATTTTTTTAGATGTTTATTTATTATTGAGAGACAGAGAGAGACAGAGCATGAGCAGGGGAGGAGCAGAGAGAGGGGGAGACACAGAATCCGAAGTCAGGCTCCAGGCTCTGAGCTGTCAGCACAGAGCCCGATGCGGGGCTCAAACTCAAACTGCGAGATCATGACCTGAGCCGAAGTCGGGCGCTTAACCGACTGAGCCACCCAGGTGCCCCTGTTTTTATTTATTTTTGAGACAGAGAGAGACAGAGCATGAGAAAGGGAGGGACACAGAGAGGGGGAGACACGGAATCAAAGTGGCATATCTTTAAGAAGAAAAAGAAAGAAAGAAAGAAAGAAAGAAAGAAAGAAAGAAAGAAAAGAAAGAAAAATTTTAGGTAGGCCTTATCATGTTGCATGGATTCAGTGAAGGAAGACAAAATGCCCAGCACATCAGAAATGTTCCAGCCACAGATATTCCTCCTTCTCCCTCACCCTGCTCATGGCCCAAGGCCACCGGCTAAAAGGAAAGAACCAAAATTAAGGGCCAGGCATGAGAGCAGTTGGGCACCCTGAGGAAGCAGAACCCCAAGTGTCCGCTGGGACAGGGGGGCACCCGTGGCTGAGAAGGAAGGAACTCAAGAGCTCTGGGCAGGTGTGTGATGTAGGATGGTCACAATACACGCATCAGCGTCCTGGAGATGCTACAAACACTGGCCCTCCTCAGCCTCACACGTACCCGCAGTCCTTGCTCTCCAGAAGGTTCCAGCACGTGGTGATCTCGCCCTCCAGCCTGGCCTTGACGTCCAGCAGCACCCGATACTGCCGGTTCGGCTGCTCCTCGGCCAGCTGGGCCTCCACGCTGCCCATCAGTAGCTGGATCACCGCCGGTTCCGGTGGTAACCGGACCCAGGCCTGTCCTAAGAAACCGCCCTTAGGCAGTGGCCGGCCCCATGAGTAGCTCCCCCCCCCCCTCAAATCAGAGAGGGCTAACTGCGCTCCTTGCCAGTGCCCTCTGTTGCTAAAAGGGAGGTTTCATGTCATCTCTTTGGAGAAGCTGAGTTCTGTTCCCCGAGCGACCATCTGGCGTCTCCCTGGAGGGGCACGGCCTTGAAGATGCAACAGTCACCTGGAAGAGGTAGAGCTCAGTGAGCACCGGGGCCTCTGGTCTCAGCGCCGGCGCCCAGAGAGATGGGGCAGTAGAACGGAGGGGTGCCGACGTGTTGGAACTAAAGGAAAATTAGAGTGGCTTCGACCCCTTCCTGCCCCAACCAGAGACCAGAGGGGCTGTGCGCTCCCTGGGGACCCAGAGCAAGTCAGCCACAGGGTCCGGACTGCGGCCCGGTGCTCCTGACTCCAGCATGTTCTCTCCCTCTACACCAAACCTGTCCTGTTAAAAGGCCAAGCGGTAAACATTTTGTGCTTCACAGGCCATACAGGCTGTTTGCGCTAAACTTCTCATCTCCGCCGTTGCAGCGCGGGGCAGACGCAGACAGTGTGGCTGTGTCCCGGTGAAAGTATATTCACCAAAACAGACAGCAGCTGGGTGTGACCTGTGAGCTGCAGCTCGCTAACCCCACTCTACACGACACAACGAATGAGGCCTGAGAATTGGACCCCTCACAGCACGTGGGGAGACCCTTAGCCCGCCCTGGAGCCAGAGCGCTGGGACAGGGGAAGGGCATTGCCCAGGTGGACTCCAGAAGTGGGCACTGCCCCGTCCCCTGCCCCAAGACATTTAGACCGAGACCGGCAGTCGTTCAGATGCTCTTTAGCCTCAGAGCAAAGCAAAAGCTGCCCGGGTAGGGGCGGGTGGGGGGGTGGTTGATGTGGTGGCCTCCTTACTGCTGCTACTTCTGTTCTTTCTGAAACTTGGGTGTCCAAAGGCTCCAGAAAGTAACTCAGCTGCTGAAGTCACTGGAGGGAAAGTCAGAACGGGGAAGTGGGGGGACTTGTGTGCCAGCCAAAGCAGATTTTCTTTAATTGGCATTAATTGAGCACTTATACTATGCCAGATATCATGATAGTTCAGATGCATTCTGTGCCAGTAACGCGGTGAAGGAGGTAGAATTACCCCCCTTTCCAAAGGGGGAGGAGCTTGCAGTTTACAGCGGTTAGGAGACCCGCAGAAATCACACCGCGTGTGGTGGCGGACCGAGGATTCCAGGAGATGTTTTTTGAAGCCGGAGTCACTGATGGTTTCCATTATGGCAGAGGCTCATCCGGGTATTTGGTTACTTATTTAGGGCTAAGGGGCAGGGACTATTTGGAAATAAATTTGCCTCGACCAGTTGTTCAAAAGGATAGAATGCAAATGATCGTAAGACATTTCTATTTAGCAAAATTGAGATCATCACACTCATGTGCTAAAATTTATGAAACATCAGACGAGAATTGTTTTATTGTTAATGATCTTCCCAGTTACCTCTCAGCATATCCTTTTTTTGATCATACCGGAGAAGTCTTCCCAATACTATAGGGAGGGTGCCGATCAGTGTCATTCAGTCCACGAGCTGTCCTGGTGACTCTGCCAGTCACTGTGTCCGACTGCTGGGCCTTTCTCTCTGGAAGCTGTCACCCTCTGGCCAAGCTTCCCCGAACCCAGCTCTGCCCCGTGGGCCCTCACTCCCACGCCCAGGAGGAGGCCTTGCCCTTGGACAGTGAGAGACAGACCCAAGGCTGCACACCAGTCTCCTTAATGGCCTCAGGGAAAGTCTCATCTTTGAAACACATGTCCTCTTTCTTTTCCAGTCCCCACTCAGGGAGGATCCTGCTACCTGTGGGAGTTTCTCCCAAACATCAAATACGACAGAGGTTTTATTACTTTACCGTGGTCCTAAGTTTTCCTGTAAAGTGGAGTTAATGAAATCCAAATGCTTTGATATGAGGACAGACTTCCTCTGAGGATCCCCATATGTGTAACACGAGGTCCACTTTCCAGGCGGTCCTGGTGCTGGTGGGCAGAAATATTCCCCAGCGTCTACATCCGTGGCTTCTGCATCCCTCACAAAGTGGAGATGGACCAGGAGGGAGGATAGCTGTCAACCTCTCTAACTTGGAAGCATCATCCCAACACAGCGGATGGCGACCATCCATGGCCAGCAGAGGGGGCAGCACTAACTGCGCCTGAGCCTTGGGGCTTGGTATCCTATAAAAAGCTTTAATAGGCATTTGGGTTGTCAGACAGGTCCTGGCAAGTCAGATGACACACAAGGTGGAAAGAGGAGCCAGGTTGGATTGGACAGTATGCTCTGAGGGAAAAGGAGCCTGCACAAGTCCCCAAAGGGCCCAGGGGACCTGGACTCCTGGCCTACAACCCCTGTGTCATTGCTCCTGGCCACAGCCTGAGTCTGTCCTCTTATTGAGCCAAAGGCTCCAAGGATAAGGAGATTCTGAATTTGGTGGTTTCCAGATATTTTTTTAATTGGGAACTACAGTCCTGGGAAGGAGTTTCAGCATCTCAGAGAAAATATCTCTGTTCTTAGGGACAGGAAAGAAGGCAAAAGGAAAAGTATTTATTAACCTGAAATAATAATAAACCTTCCTGCTTGGAGAAAACATCAAGGAGACCCGCTAGGCTTGGCGTGAGACCACTTACTTTGATTCCCACCTGTTGGTTGGTGAGTGCATCTTTCCAACTCTCTGGGCCTTAGACTCGCCATCCATAAAGGGGAGAGGCTGGGCCACATCATCTGGAAGGCTCCTTATGATTCTGATAGCTTAGGATAGTGTTGTTGAATAGAACTTTCTGGAATAACGGAAATATTCTATATCTGCAATCTGGTATGGTACCCCTAGCCACATGTAGGTACTGAGCACTTGAAATGTGGCTCGTGTATTGAGGAACTGAATTTTTCAATTTTATTTCATTAAAAATTCAATAGCCACATGTAGTCTGTGGCTACCATATTGGACAAGACAGAACAGGTCTAGGATTTTAGAACCATAGATCTGGTTCTGTTCAGTCTATTGTGTTTATCAAGCTAAGCACATTCTAGACAAATTTGCACGGGGACTGAAATTAAGAGGGATTGCCAGTTTGTACTCAGTTATGAGAATATCCACATGGCCAGAAGCTCCTCTCTCTTGGCATTCCAGATCACCGAAATGCTACCCTCACCTCCCCACTCAGGAACCACAGCTGGCTAAGCAGTGTGTTTGTGTCTCCCATCAGGCTCACAGCCTCGCCTGCCAAGCCTGCATGCCGGATCCTGTCCCGAGAGCCCCAGGCAGCTCCAGGAGCCAATTCACTTCTCATCATTTCTTGGCAAGTCCAGAGGGCAGATCTTTAATAGAAACATCACCTCAGCTCATTAAAGAAGAACAGTGTGTTTAGAAGTTGAGGTTCAGAAAGGTGTACAAGATTCCTGTTTCTGGCCCTTTCCTCTTAATCCGCCATGGCCAGTCTTGCCAAGTCAGGTCCTCTGCTGAGCCTCTCAGATTGAGCCCTGATTTTTTCCTTCCCACTGTCACAGCCTGAGCTGAGGCCCCATTAGCTTCTTCCACATACTAGTTATCAGCTCTGTCCCTGCCCCTCAGCCATCTTTTTTATACTCCTCGGTGAAACTTTCTAAAAGGCCACTCCGGCCATGCCATCCTTGGGCTCAGAACCTACAGCAGCCCTCCCACAGCTTTCTGGATGGAGTCCAGGCTCCATCAGAGATACCTGGGGCCTCCCCGTGGTCTGACACCTTCCTACCACATGAGATTTATTCCCACCAACCTTCCACAGGGACCCGCTGCTCCAGCCAGCAAGGCCACTCAAGGCGTCTGGAGCCAGACCTTGGCTTCCACGCAGGCCCCACGTGCCTCTACCTCTTTTTTGCTCAGTAGACATTCAGGCCCATCTCAAATGCCACCAGCTGCAGGAAGACTTCCCTGCTCTCCCCAGGCCAGTACTTTGTCCCAGCCTTTGTTAGCATGTGCTCTTTCTAGGTAGCAATTTGCCATGTAGTGGAGTGCTTCGAATAAGCGCTTCAGGGCACACAGCTGGACCTGGGTTCGAATCTTGGTCCTTGCATGTAACTTTGGGCAACTGACTAACCCATTCTGCACCCCTCAGTTTTCCATTTCTAAAATGGACATGAGGCCTCCCCTACACGGTGGTTGTGCAAGCCGCATAGGCCGGTCTATACAATGTGCTCGGCACGGTACCACATGCACCATATGTGCTCAGGAAGCGGTAGTCATGGTTATTATTATTTATACTGGCCCCAGCTCGGTCGCCAATCATAGGCTTCCGGACAGTGGGGATCACTTGCATATTTTTTTTTTTGGTAGCCCCTCCCTGCACAGAGCTGTAGTTTGCAAATACGAGGACTCAGAATACGAATTGCTTGATTTATCCCTGAGGCCTAACAGCCTATACTGAGTCCTGGGTCCACTACATACTAGTTGGATGACCTTTGGGCAAGTTTCTTAACCTCTCTGGCTCTCAGCTTGCTCATTTACAAAGGGGAGAAATAATGGTACCTTTTTTCACAAGTTGTTGCAATGTTTAAATGGGGCACTAAGGAAGTATCTGGGGGATGACCCTGGGGGTATCTACATGTAAGTAGGCCATTAGTGAAGACTTTTTGAATGAATGAATGAATGATCCCATTGTAACAGCTGTAATGAGGTGGGGAGGTGGGGTCATAACAGTATTCTTCTCAATTACAGTAGTTTGGCCTAGGTTTCAGGCATAATTATCTCCCTCTTCTCTTTATTCCTTTATGACTTGGCTCTGGACAGATTGCCTGGCTCTAACTGGCTTATGGCACGCGGGCCTTTCTAGCAAATGCCTCCCAAGCCTCCGTGGAAACAGACGAGGCCCAAAAATAAGTATAGAATTTGGCCACTTTCCTCTTGAGCCCAACTGAGTAGAACTGGCTGGTGGATACAGCAGCAAAGGCGACAAATAGAGAAAGATGCTTTTGCAGGGCCACTGGATGAGGCTTTATTTGCCAGTTTACTAACAGCACGTGCCCTTGAGTCAGCACAGACAACCAGAAACATCAGCCAAGAGAACAGTCTGGCTGTGGAAGTGAGAGGCAGTTTTCCAAGACGTGGGGGCCCGGGGCGCCCCCTGCAGATCTGAGCATGTAGCACACAGCCCACCTCCCAGCTGGAGGGCTTCCTTGCTGACCACTGAATGGGGGTCAGACTCCGCCTGAGGAGGCTCCAGCCTCCCAGCTCCGGTCTGTCCAGGATCCACCGACCCTGAGGGACTTTCAGTAGTGGACCTGAGGACAGGGCACACAAGGCACGCAGACGGTGCGGGGCACACAGATGGTGCGGGGCACGCTGGGGGAAGGTGCACAAGGGGGACAGGAGGGAGTGGAGCACGGGTTACAGGGCAACCTGCGGAAGACAGGCACAGGGGGCAGGATTAGAGAAAAGCCCAAGGCAGCAACGAGTGCGCGGCTCTGCCCCCAGATGCCTCGCAAACTCACCCGCTGCTCACCTTCTCCACTCGGCTTCCCTAATCCCACCTCCGTCATCTTTGCCTGTGTAACCCTTAACTGGCCTCCCCAGCCCCACCCCGGCCCCTCCTAACCACTGTCAGCTTTGTGGCCAGAGTGATCTTCCACAGACACAAATATAAGTATGCCACTCCCTGCCTAAAACGTTCGGTGGCTCCCATTTGGGCCAGGATGGAGAGCAGCTTCCTTCAACTCAACTGTCACATCCTCCTTGAAGCCCTCCATGATCTCTCTGTGTCAAATCCCCCAACGGTACCATGTGCCCCCTCCCAGAGTGATGTGTGATTGTCCTGTTACGGTCTGTCTCCCCATTAAACAGTGAGGTCAGCAGCCGTGTATGCATGCACATCCTGCATACCTGGCCTGGAGCAGGCACTTAATAAGAATGTGTTGGATAAGGTGAACTCAGTAATTAAAACAGAAGGAAGACATGGCAAAAGGAGAAAGGATGATCTCAGAGACCGACAGGTGTGGGCTCAAAACCAGAAACCACAGCCTGGACAGTAGATGGGAACCAAACAGCCCAGAAACTGGACAGGGAGCCCAGGGACCACATCCAGCCTGAAATATGTTTTGTGTGGCCAGCAGCATATTCTTTTCTCATTTGTTGAAAATGTTTAAAAATCAGAAGAATTTAACATTTAAAAGACATCTAGATTCCCAGTTTCTCGTGAGCAATCAGAAGATCCAACCATACTGGATGTGCCTCTCACACGGTAGAAACGGTCCTCATCGGGGGTGGCGCCCTCGCCGGAGTAGACATCGCTCTTTGGTTCCCCAGGGTCCCACCGTGACCCGCGTCACACATGTGCATCAGCACCCTGTTCCTTGAAAAGCATTTGATTTTGCAACCCTTGCCCCAGAGGGTGAAACTGAATGACAGACAAGCAAAGCTGAACATGGACTAAGAGACCGCCTACAGGGAGCGCCTGGGTGGCTCAGTCAGTTGAGCATCCGACTTCAGCTCAGGTCATGATCTCACAGTTCATGGGTTCAAGCCCCACGTCGGGCTCTGTGCTGACAGGTCAGAGCCTGGAGCCTGTTTCCAATCCTGTGTCTCCCTCTCTCTCTGCCTCTCCCCTGCTCATGCTCTGTCTCTCTCGGTTTCTCAAAACATAAGATAAAATGTTTAAACAAATTTTTTTAAACAAAAAAAAGAAACTGTCTACAACAGTAATCAGCCCAGCAGGTGTCCACGGGCCCGAGGTATCCTGTGCCCAGGTGACCGCCAGGCCTTGCTGAGTGCCTGCCCCACCCGGATTCCGACTCTCCCCACTGCTCACATGACCAGGACCTCCTGGACAGTTTCCCTGCCTGGACCCTCTTCCCTCTACTTCCTGCAACCACCTGGGCCGTCTTCCTGAAGAACAGCTTTGAGCTTTCACTGACCCACTCAGGAAACATTTACTAAGCATCTACTACATGCCAGGTGCAGGAAATAAAAATAGTTTCTACGATCTCTGAGTTCTAGATGATTACCATCTCACTGGGGAGATAGGCCGTTAAGCAAACTCTATCATTTCCTCCTCAAAACAAAACAAAACAAAACAAAAATGAGGGCATCCCACTGCCTATTAAATAAGGTCCTCCCTCCCCAGCATGGCCTTTATGGTTCCCCATGAACGGGCCCCACTGACCTCTTGTGTCTTCCTTCCTTCCCGCCATAGCCCAATCACGTTAAGCCACCTATTGGTCCTCTCGAGTGCAGAAAAATCTTTCCCCCAAGTATGATCTCCAGTTGCCCGTCTCCCTAACCAGACGGAAACAACCTGAGAGCAGATGCCTCGTCATCATCTGTCTCCACATCCCTAATGGCACCGGGTACATGGGAAGCCCTTGGAAGGAGTTTGCTGACTTGGGAAGGAGCGCAGTGGCCTCCAGTGGGCCAGGTTTGGGATGACAGCATGAACGCCTGCCTGACTTTCTTTGGATCATACCAGCTTCCTAACTGCTTCTTAATCACGACAGGGCTCTATCTCCTGGGTAAGCCCTTGTAGCCTTCTCCTATAGCCTCCTATAGCCTTCTCCAAACCCATGTTTGCACCCATGTGTACAGCCTCAGCTGGGCCCACTCACCTGCAGTCCTCGCCCTCCAGCAGGCGGCGGTAGGTGGCGATCTCCGACTCCAGCCGGGCCTTGACGTCCAGCAGCACCTGGTACTCCTGGTTCTGCCGCTCCAGGTCACAGCGGATGTCGGCCAACTGGGCCTCCACGTTGCTGATCAGGCACTGCATCTGGGCCAGCTGGGCGCTGTAGCGCGCCTCCGTCTCCGTCAGGGTGTTTTCGAGAGAGTCCCTCTACAGCAAAAGGAAAGACACAGTAGCTGAGGAGCAGACCTATTCTCCTGGTTCAGAAAGAACCAAGAAAAGCCAGGTCTCTCTTTGGGGTTGGGAATGACCCCCTCCCTACCTAAGTCACTGTGGAAACTGAGGCCCAGGAAGGTTGAATGACTTGTTCAAGCTTAAGCAGCTGGCAGGTAACAGACTGGGATGTGAACCCAGGTCCCCGTGACCCTAAACCCCTTATTCCTTCTTCAGCCTCGGTCTGGCTTCAGACTTTGGATCTGAGGTTCCCCAGGCTCCTCCCCGACAGCATCATCAAGACCTGTGGCCTTCAGCCCTGGCTGTGCTTTGAAGTCACATGAGCGCCTTTAAAAGGTCCTTGTGCCCGGCCCCCACCTCCAGAGACTCTGATTTCACTCATCCAGAGAGGAACTAAGCATGGGGAGTTTTTAAAACTCCAGTAGGAAGCCTGCGTTTAGAAGGTTCAGACCAAGCAGAGAACACGCCTTCCTAGGGAGTTGTGTTTGACAGTTGTCCACCTAACCCATGTCAGGGTTGAGACAAGCCCCTTTGATCTCTGGGATGGGTCTTGGGAGCAACCTCAGCCTAGGAGAGGTCAGCTGGGCAAACGTCCGTGGTGGCTGAATCGGGGCCCCCTCCCCCCGCCTGGATGCCAGCACCTAAGTGCATTTGCCGCCTGGGATCCAGAGACCACCCGGCAGCACCCACCAGGCTGTGCTGGGCCTGCAGCTCGATCTCCAGCGTGTTGACCGTTCGTCTCAGATCGATGATGTCTGACTGGTAGCTCTGAAGCTGCTCGGAGCTCGTGGCCACCTGCTGATTGAGCTCCTCCATCTGCAAAGGGGGAGACAGAAGGGCAGGAGAGCCTTCTCAGGGACCCTAGGGAGGCCGGCCCACCTGCGAGAGGCCCACCTGCATGTTGAACCATTCCTCCACGTCCCTGAGGTTGGTCTCCACCACAGTCTCATACTGACACCGCATCTCCTCCAGCATCCTGTTCAGGTCCACAGGCGGTGCAGCGTCGACCTCGATATTAAGGCGGTCCCCCAGCTGGCACCGGAGGGCACTGACTTCCTGAAAAGGCACGAGTGTGAGGTCACGTGATCCCACTCACCACCCCAGGGAGACACAAAATGGTGGGACAACAGATGCTAGGATGTCTATGTTACAGGGGCCCTTTGAGGCTTGCCGTCCACTCTGCGGAAGCTCTGTGGTCTTCCAGACCCGCTCCGACCGGATGTTCCCATGGTGGCGGGAGCGCTCCATCACACTTCCTGTCACTTTGGCAGAAGCCAAGAGCAATGCCAGGGTTTGTGTGATCTCCTCGGGCCAGAATGGGAAACCCATGCCCCCGTATTCCCAGCCACCCTCCCAGCCTGTGTTCGTCTGGGAGGGAGGACAGCAGGAGCCTGGCTTCACTTAGTTCAAGGCCTGAGTGAGAGCAGACGCCTCCCCAGGCTTGGCTGCCAAAGAGAGAAAGTTGTCTCAGAGGCTGCCCGAGTGTGCGATAATGCCTCATTAGTGGCCTCTTGGTGCCGTTCCCAGTTCTCTGATTTAAGTAGGATGAGTCAGGTACCTTAGGGCACCCAGTGAGTACATGGTGACTGATTGTTACTTTGCATTTAAGCCTAAGGAAACCCAGCCAGGATTCAGAGGCACTTGCTCTTTCAAATCCCAACTCAAGAGGTTGAGAGTCAATGCAGAGAAGGTGGAGGGTGGGGGGCGCGTAGCACCAGAGGTCCGGTGGTCTATGCAGCACACAGGTGCCCAGGCGGGAGCGATCTCCCTCCGCGGACGTGCCGGAGATGAGGAGGAAAGTCAGAAAATAAAGTGTCGACCGATGGATTTTGGATTAAGTATATTATATGCAAACAGGAGCAAAGAAGAAGGATAGGATGGGGTCAGAAGAAAGAAAACCACTGCAGTTGACTATCCCTTGGAAGAGCCCCAGCGGCCGAGCCTTCCGGAGAGGGACAGGCCATTCCATGTGAGTTCTGGAACACAACCCCCTCTGGGCCTCAGGCACCACTCTGCCCCCAGAAAGTGATTCTCATGAGAAAAACACAAGCATCTGGCAGTCACACAAGACCAGGAAATGCAGAAGAGAAGGTTGCTTGCATTTCTGAGCAGGGACCGAGTGACGGGTGTTTCACACCCATGACCTCATGGAATACTTGCAGTAGCCCCGTGTCATCGTGCTGCTCCGTTTTACAGGTGAGGAGGCTCAGAAAGGTTCGGTGAGTTGGGCAAGTCACAGAAACAACACACAGCAAGCCTGGGAATTTCAACCCAAGTCTATCCAACCCAAAACTGCACGTGCTTCCCATTCCGCTTCCCGGGGCCACGTCAGCTTGATTTTAGGGCTCACCTCCTCGTGGTTCTTCTTGAGGCACAACAGCTCCTCCTTCAGGGACTCCACCTGGGCCTCCAGGTCAGCCTTGCACAGGGTCAGCTCGTCCAGGATCCTGCGCAGGCCGTTGGTGTCGGCCTCCACCAGCTGCCGCATGGCCAGCTCCGTCTCGTACCTGCACAGGGACAGGGTCAGCAACCGAGGGCTGAAACTGAATACAGCACTCAGGGAAGACCCACCGCTACTGGCACTTTTCCAACCCTCCCTGAAACTCACGGAGAGCTGCCCCCAAAGATGTGCGGGGAGGTGGCGGGGGAGGGGGGGTACCCCACCATCCCCAGGCCAGACTCACTTGGTCCTAAAGTCATCGGCGGCCAGCTTGGCGTTATCAATGTGCACGACCATCCTGGCGTTCTCGGCCTTGGTGCACAGAACCTGGGGGCCAAGGCACAAGAGGGCGTGCGTTCAGAATAAGAAGAAAAAAGAGCCCAGAGGAAAAGCTGGCGGCTGAAGGGACTCAGCAGCCTGGTGACCATCCCTGCAGGAGACCCTCTTCTCTGGGACTCTGGGGAATATTTGGTGAACTGCTAGTCCTGGAGAACTACTAGGATTTATATTTGAAGCACCTAGGTTCTTCATAAATCCAAACGCCCCACTTTGGTCGCAGTGACCAATGTGGAAGGAAACAACGTCGTTAAGTCCGAAGTCCTTCGTGGGACAGGCAGACCCTTAACAAGCGCTAACATTGACTAAAAACTCACCGTGTGCCAGAGGCTGTGTTAAACACTTCCCGTGCATCAACTCATGGAATCCTCTGGACAGACCCCTTAGGTGCGAACCATTACTGCAACCAGTTTACCGATGGGGACACTGGGGCCTAGGGAAGGGAAGGCCCCCCTCCCAAAGCCACAAAGTGGTAGAACTGAGTCTAGATCCCAGACCTCTTTCCATGTTAAGGACTCTAGCTGAACCCTCAAACTGTGAGACAATCCTATGCCCTGGGGAAGTCTCTTTCCCCTGAATGAGGCTTAATAAGCTAATGAGATTCACATCTGGAGCTCCAGGCCTTCCGGTTGCCTTCCCAGTGAGTCCTTTCGCCGCTTGCCCTCACCTTCTGCTGGAGCTCCTCGATGGTCCTGAAATAAGACTGGTAGTCAGGACACAGGGTGGGCACTTGAGACTGGCAGGCCTCTTGGATCCTGGTCTCCAGCTCCGCGTTCTCCCGCTCCAGCTGGCGCACCTTCTCCAGGTAGTTGGCCAGGCGGTCGTTCAGGAACTGCATGGTCTCCTTCTCGTTGCCATTGAACGTCCCTTCACAGTACCAGCTGCAGGTGCCCATGGAACTGGCGATACCACTGGCTGGCCGGCAGCTGCTGGGCCAGCAGGAGCTGGATAGGTAGGTCTTGGAGAGGCAGCTGGCTGGCAGGTAGGTGGTGGGCGTGCAGACAGAAGGCACGTATGTCATGGGCTGGCAGACGTAACCCAGGCACAGCTCGGGCCGGCAGCTCATGCTGCTGGAGCAGACAGAGGGGGGCCGCGGGCAGCTCTTGATGGAAGCTGGTGAGCAGTTGGATACCATGTCAGGGAGGCCCCTTCGCAGCGACAGCTACCTGGATTGTCAGTGTCCACAGACCCCATCCTGCTTGGGCCTTTTTATACCCCTGGAATGAGGGGGCTCACGCTAGAAAGTCACCATGGGGTGGTGTTGATGTGTATACACAGCCCCAGAGGAAGCTGCTAATTAATTTATAATTTGGTTTCCAATAAGGAACTCCTTTCCTTGTAAAAGAGGCTAAGCTAGTCATTTGGCTAAAGCAAGACTCTGGGCTCCTGTCATTGATCACCAGGGGAGAGCTTCAGGACACATCTTCAAAGGATCAGCTTTGGGCTTGGGCCCTCATTACCCGGGCGGGGCCGCCCGGACACCACAGCACCTGGCCCTGTGCCGCCAATGCCCGCTGCGCCCCCGCCCGCTCGGGCCCTGAGAAAGGGCCGCAGTTCCGTGGGGTAGCTCTTCCTTTTAATGAGAGCATTCCCTGTGGGAAGAGGCCTGACCCTTAAGGAGGAAATGTGTGGGTGCCAGAAGTTTCACCGATACTGGCAGTGCTATAAATCGAAGGAGCTGGGAAACAGAACCTCAGAGCCTTCTAAACCTGCATCACCGCCCTACCTAGGGGGAGAAGTGATCTCAGGGAGGAGAGATCCAGACAGAACCCGAGACCCAGACAGAAAGCCTAAGAATCAGGGGCATCTTTTCAGCTGGATGCTACTAAGAAAGAGAGACGTGGGGATCCCGCTCTCGGGAAAGTGTCGTGATCATCCCGGTGGGGCAGACGCTCTATCTTGACCATCTCTGGATCCTCCCTTCGTGAATCACCGCCCCCATAGACAGAGATGTCGAGAGTTCATGACTGTTAAAAGGACAGGGGTGGACAGGCTGGAACAGGCTCTACTTTCGCTTTCTACAGCGCAGGGCTCCCCGCGGGACCTCAGAGATGGGAGGCAGTGTGAATCAGCTCCCTGGAGAAGTGGCACCCTGCAGCCCTGGTGTGAGCTAAGCCAGGGGACTGGAGCAGGCGTCTCCAATTATAGAAGCCTCGGGTATTCCTTAAGAAAGCGACAGGCAAGACCAGTGGTTTCCTGTCCTGCCTGCGATACCCGTGGGCTCAGACACTTCACGTTTAACCTATGGGTGTTACATGGCCACTTTTTATTCATTAATCTTCTCAATATAACACTGGGGTGTGAGTGCTTGTCTTTTTCTTTCATATATTTCTAGAAGTATCGGTGAAAGGGTAGGGAAGGGAAAATGCCACTCAGCCCTGTTCCCTGAAATCTGTTGCTTGAGAGAAGTCAAGATCGAGAATGCTACGTAGAGCCAGTGATCTGGCTGCAATACGCACCGATAAATAGGCAAGAACGGCTTCGGTCTATGGGAGGAAGGCAAGAAACAAGGCTGATAATTCGGTTTTAAACGGTCTTCAAATAAAAGGAAGAATTCTTGAGTTTTTTTTTTTTTTAAAAAGATAGAGATGCTAACCTTCTAATTTGCTGTGTGACCTCAGGAAAATTGCTTTCCCTCTCTGGGTTTCCTTTTCCTCATGCATATCGAAAGGGTTAGACTAAATCATCTCTCAGTTAGAATTCCTGCACCAACCATCAATTCCAGGTCCTTTGTCTGGATGAGCTATTTAGAGAAGACAGTAGCATCAGATGGGAGGAGGTATGATGGTGATACCAACCAAATGGAATGAGGCGCATTGGACGAGTCTTCAAAATCATAACTAGCATTTATTGAATCTATGCAAATACCAGGCACTGTGCTGGGTGCTTGGCATTAATTTGCCCACTTAATCCTCATCCAAAAAAACTGTAAAAAATTATTATTGTAATAAAGTATAGCAGTGGCTCTCGAAATGTGGCCTCCAGACCAGCAGCATCAGCATTGCTCAGGAACATGTTAGAAATGCAATTCCTGGGGGCGCCTGGATGGTTTAGTCAGTTAAGCGTCTGACTCTTGATTTCAGCTCAGGTCATGATCTCACTGTTTGTAAGATCGAGCCCTGCGTCGGGCTGTGTGCTGACAGAGCTCTCCCTCTGTCTCTGCCCCTCCACTGCTCACACTCTCGCTCGCTCTCTCTCAAAAATAAATAAACATTAAAAAAATAAATAAATAAAGGTAGGTGGGATGCATGCAGGGGTCTGGCCCAAGACTGTCTCCGTTCTTTGAAAAACCAGAATGATTCCAGACAAAAGATTATAAAAGCTGAACTTAGGTAGTTCTACCATCCAACAAGCCAGTTTGGGGGCGCCTGGGTGGCTCAGTCGGTTGGACATCTGACTCAGTTTCGGTCATGATCTCATGGTTCATGGGTTCGAGCCCCACATTGGGCTCTCTGCTGACTGTGCGGAGCCTGCTTGGGATTCTCTCCCTCCGTCTCCCTCTGCCTCTCTCTCTCTCTCTCTCTGTCTCTTTCTCTGCCTCTCTCTCTCTCTCTCTCTCAAAATAAATATATAAACTTTAAAAAAAAAGCTGGTTTGCCAACCCGCCCGTACACACAGCACATTCCATCAGCTTTTTAGTGTCATGTCTTCAAATATAAGCGGAAGGATCACCAGACATTTGAGAGAAGTTTCCAGCATCGCAAAGAGAGACAAAACAAAACAAGCCAACAAATTGCTGAAGAGGAAACTGGGGGAGACTGAAGCAAGGCAGAATTTAAGACAATCTATTAATACATGCGTACGTGTGTGTATGTTTTTTAATAACCTCAGGGGTAAAAATGGCAGTCTTGAGACAGTGTTATGGAAGAGGAACAGAGAATAGCAAAAACATAACTCTTTGAAATTAAAACTATGGGAACTGAAATTTAAACTTCAGTGCGGGTGTTTGAAATTAAAGGAGAGAGTAAAGCCGGAGCTGAGGAATAGTCAAAAAGTACAGTTCAGGAATCCGCTAGCCCTCAGGGTGACGTCAGAGCTGCCCTGAGCTCCCAACTGCTTTGCCAAAAGGCCCTCCCGTTAATGGAGGAGCCCTCAATCCTGGCTGCACCCCGGAATCACTCGGGGAGCTTTCTAATATCCCAACACCAGGCCATATCCCAGACCAACTAAGTCAGGATAGCTGGGGGGTCAGACCACACATCCCATATGCCCCCCAGGTCATTGCAATGTGCGGCCAACGTTGAGAATCTCTGACCTAATGGAATCAGCATTATATTCAAAGTTGAAGTAACTAATAATAAGGAATAAATAAATAATAGTAAGTGGCAAGGCTACGCAGGATCTGGTTCTCTCCATCTGGGGAGGGGAATTCAGATGGGTTTGGAAGGGGTTTGTACCACAAGGAATGTCCTAAAGAGGACGTGTGGCTGATGGTAAACGGAGTTACCTGGAGCCTGTGCCCTCGAGACAGCGCGCACGCATTGCTTGCTAACTGTGGCTCCCCTACGCCCGACTTTCTTCCGAGTCAGAAAAAATAATAAGTCATGGACCTGCCTCTCCACCTCAGCTGCTAGGCGTTGCTGCTTGGAACAAAAGCTCAGAAATGAAACTCCGGGCAGGGAGAATGTAGACGCCCACCCTCACAGCGATCCAGGCCTCCAGCTAGCATAGACAGTCAACAACACGAGCCGTTTTCCAAGGCCCGGCAAAGGCTTGGCAAAGCAGGATGGACCTTATAGTACAGTAAGTGTCGTGGCCTCTGTTTTACTGATGAGGAAACTGAGGCTCGGCAAGGGGCTGCCCTGTGCCAAAGCTCCCACTGGCGGTAAGTGGCGGGGTCGGGATATGAACCCCAGGTCAGTCTGACTCCACGTTCAGAGCCCAATTTCATCACACTAACGCCAAGGCCCCTTCGCCGGGCCTCATCCTGCCACTGAGGCAGGGAGTGGGTGCCCTTGCTTTCCCATCCCAAGGCCTCCCTCTGACGAGGGTCAGTCCTGTTCCTGGCACCTGACACACTGTCCAGCCCAGGGAGGCACCCAGTAAAGACGTGTTGAATAAACTGAATGATCACGAGACCATCAGCCTCTTCGGGGGCTGAGCCTCAACAAAAGCAGCCAAGGTGTTCCAAGAAGGCCAACATGGGGGTGGTCAGGATTCCAGAAGTCAGGGGGCTGGGAGACACCAAAGCCCCAGGCCCTCCTTTACAGGGGGTTAGAAAGGGGCGACTCTAGGGGCACCTGGGTGGCTCAGTCGGTTGAGCATCTGACTTCAGCTCAGGCCATGATTTCACAGTTTGTGAGTTCAGGCCCCACATCGGGCTCTGTGCTGACAGCTCAGAGCCTGGAGCCTGCCTCAGATTCTGTGTCTCCCTCTCTCTCTGCCCCTCCCCTGCTCTCTCTCTCTCTCTCTCTGAAACAAATATTTTTTAAAAATTAAAAAAAAAAAAAAGAGGGGATAACTCTGAAGTAGAATCAGGGTGAATTATACCAGGCCCTCTTAAGAGGTGGGGGTCTCAGGCCCACCTTCGTCAGCATCTTTCCCCGATCAGTTCCCCACCTCCCGTGCTATTACAACTCTCTAAACGTCGCTAACATTTCATAGTGGTCCTGTTGGCATCTTATGCATAGCACAGGGCTATCTGGAGAAACCGGCTTCCTTTCTGCCTGAGAAAGTTTTACCTTCGTCTCCATTTCCCATTGGGATCCACAGAGCTTGGAATTTACCTGGTCTGGACATAAATGAGAGCCTTTGGGCCAAGATGCTGGGAGCGCCCACTGCCATGCAGAAATGCTCTGAGGCCCAAAGGTGCTGCGTGTGGTAACAGGTTCCAAAGGCACACAGCACACGATGAGCCTCTTATGGACAAGAATCTCTAAATCGTGGGTGGCAGTCACAAAGGCGGGCTCACTCTCCCATCTCCTGCTTTTGATGGGGTGTGGGTTTTTAGGGTGCTTGCTGGACCGGGGGGCTGTGGGAAAGTTCTGCAGCGGAAGAAAGAAACGCAAGTCCCCTGGGTGTGGGATTTACATGTTGCTGCTCTTATGAGAACCCCAGACATGAAATGAAAAGCAGCCTAAGATGCTTCACACCGCACTGGCCTCGGCTTTATCCTCCCTCCTCTGGGATGTAGTCTCCTGAATAGACTAAGAAGGGTAGTGGGAAGGGGCTGGTAACACGGGTCACCACATCAGAACCTTGGAGAAGCGTCTTCTTCATCAGGAAAGCGGAGCAGCTGAGCAAGAAACCCCACTTTACACCCTTATCCACCCCAAACAGGGTCACAGGGGCCCTGTCATCCCCAGGGTCATACATGGTCAAACAGCCCTATTTGTCAGCCCAGGGGTCAGCCCTCTTCACCCAGCAGAGACACAAAACAACGATACCAACGTGGTGCCAGTCAGGCGTCGAGAGCCAAAGCAAATGCGCTTTATTATTCTGCCCACACAAGCCCTCTATTGCATTTCAGAACCCACTAAAAGAGCGCCCAGAAGGAAAACCTGACCCAGGAGGCAGCCTGAGAACAGAGAGCCTGGCTGGCACCCACTGAAATGATGAGGAGTTGAGGCTTTCGGGGGTGACCAGCCTTAATGACAGGCTTTGAGAGACTTTGCGGCATGTATTTGCAGTGAGACCGCTCAGGGCCAGGCCCCAGGGCCCTGGGCTCCGCACAGAGAGAGGGGATTGGGCTTTAGGGTTAGGGTTGAAAAGAGGCCAAGCCTAAGCCCTGGAGACAATGGCCAGTCACTCTCAGAACCGGCCCCCCGGGCAGGGCACACAGATGGGGCGGGGGCTGCAGGTCGTGCGGACAGCGCCCGGACCACAGGAGGCCGCAGGAAGACAGGGGAGGCAGGCCTTGGAAGGCGAGTGGTCAGGAGCACACGGGTTACAGGGCAGCCTAAGAGGAAGAAAATGTTCCAATTACTATGATTTCCCGGTTGCTGTTTTCAGTAACTCAGAGCACCTTCAAAATCACCCAGTCCTACCCCCCCAGTTTTATCAATGGGGAGACAGAGTCCCAGAGAGAAAAAGGACTTGCCAGGGTCACGTGATGGATTTGTAATATGACCAGAACTAAAGCCCCAGGGCTCCCGACTCCAAACACCGGGCCCTTCCCAGGCACCGTGCCGTCTCCCCAGATTTTGCAGACTGCATTCGGAAGACGGGGGAGCCTGCGGCGCCACTCACTTGCAGTCCTCGCCCTCCAGCAGGCGGCGGTAGGTGGCGATCTCCGACTCCAGCCGGGCCTTGACGTCCAGCAGCACCTGGTACTCCTGGTTCTGCCGCTCCAGGTCAGCCCGGATCTCGGCCAACTGGGCCTCCACGTTGCTGATCAGGCACTGCATCTGGGCCAGCTGGGCGCTGTAGCGCGCCTCGGTCTCCGCCAGGGTGGATTCCAAAGCATCTCTCTGTGAGGACAAGGATTGGGGAGGGAAGACAAAGGTGGGAGGTCCGAGAAGGAGCAGGGAATCACTTTGAGCCAAGATGCACCACCACTGGGCATCTCATTTGAGATAGCCAATGAGCCCCCGTAGCCCCCCTGGTCTGGAGAGTAGCTCCCCTATTAACAACACCTCCGAGTAACTGACAATTACTCAGAATGAATCTACAAGAGCTGCTGCCAGGACACGTCGGTTGCTATAGGTCTCCTGTGTTTTACCTCTGGGACATTTGTGAATGGGGGCTAGGACCTCATTCCCTCTACACAGAAAGTCCCTGATGCTTAAGACCTTGGACCCCTGGAGCCTGCCTGTGTGTTCAGAGCATGGAAGCCCAGGGGGCTCATGTGCTGCCGGGTTTGGTCCCCCAGCAGCCTTGCTCAAGGCCCGGGCTCACCATGCTGTGCTGGGCCTGCAGCTCGATCTCCAGGGCGTTGACCGTGCGTCTCAGCTCGATGATCTCCCCCTGGCAGGACTGCAGCTGCTCCGAGCTGGACACCACCTGCTGGTTCAGCTCCTCCGTCTGAAACATACACACACAGGACCTGGTCAGGAACGTCGGGACTCAGCTTCATGAAGAGGTCTACAGAGGCCACACAGAATCATGAGCCAAGAAGGACCTTCCAGAACACCAGTCCATCCCCTTCATTTCATCCCCATTTCAGTAACGTCCCTGAGGACATTATTGCTTAGAGGACAGCAACCTGCCCAACGTGCATAGTGAGGTCGAAACAGAGCTGGGGCTCAGACTCAACTTCTTCGTTCAGAGCCCCAAGGTCAATTCTGTTTGACCCACCTTGTGTCTCCGTTGCACTGACTGTTTCCAGGCACGTACCTGGGTGTTGAACCATTCTTCAGCATCACGGCGGTTACTCTCCACCAGGGTCTCATACTGGCATCTCATCTCATCCAGAACACGGTTCAGGTCAACAGGCGGGGCAGCGTCCACCTCGACATTGAGCCGGTCACCAAGCTGGCACCGAAGTGAGTTCACTTCCTGTGGCACAGATCAGGGTCGGCACTAACTTTCCCAGCTGGCTGCCTCGCTCACCCTCCTCCCCTGTGCCTACCTGCTCCCGATGTTCACCTTCTTCCCCATGCTCACCTGCTCACCTCCCCCCCTGTGCTCACCTCCTCGTGGTTCTTCTTGAGGCACAGCAGCTCCTCCTTCAGGGACTCCACCTGGGCCTCCAGGTCGGCCTTGCACAGGGTCAGATCGTCCAGGATCCTGCGCAGGCCGTTCATGTCTGACTCCACCAGCTGCCGCATGGACAGCTCCGTCTCGTACCTGGCAGGCGCATAACAGGGTGCCTGAAGCTACGTCTCCTTTTATGTCCAAGTCAGATCCCACCCCAGGCTGGCCTGGTTCTGTGTGTCCCATCTTAATGCCTCAGCGACTTTAGTGCGGCCAAAACCCTGAGTCCTGGCCTCACCCATGTCCATTTCTACCAGCCCCCGGCCGAGGGGCCAGCAGAACACTCACTTGGTTCTGAAGTCGTCTGCGGCCAGCTTGGCGTTGTCGATCTGCACCACGAGCCTGGCGTTCTCTGCCTTGGTGCACAGGGTCTGGGGCAATAGAGAAGTGACATCAGGGCAAGGAAGGACATTCTGTCAGCTGGAGCTCCCCAAAGCTGCCAAGGGCCACCTCCGGAGGGAGTCAGCCATCCCGGGACTCCCGGCAACTGAGGCTCCTTGAAGGCTTATTACGGGCACGCAGAGGGGGTCAGAGAAGGAAGCCTCGGCAGCCTCTGAGACCCGTAACCTGGCTTGGACAGGGGCAGATGGGGAAAGGCTCCAGCAAAGACTGGCATGGTGGCTGCCTCTTGTCTTCCTGTCTCCAGACCACTGGGGGCTCAGGGTGGGTCATGAACAACAGCGTACTCTGTGATTCCTTGGTCACAAATGGTCCCTCCCAGGAGGCAGCTGGGACTTTCAGGGGATGTGGGCTGGACAAGAAGGAAACATCTGACGGGCCCTTTCTTCCCTGAGTTCTTTATAGAAAACCTGATGTGCACCAACAAATCAAGTCCAAGCCCCTCACCTTAAAAAAAAAAAAAAAAAGAAGAAGAAATTAAAACTCAAAGAGGTAGGCCATGCTAGCAAAGGTTACACAGTCCATCAGTTCACGGAGCCTGCGTTCAAACTCTGGCTCCACCAACTGCCAGCTGGACCACCCAGAATAAGTCACTTAACCAGCCTCAGCTTCAGTTGTTCTCTTCTGTAAAATGGGCTAACGATACCTCTCTCATCAGATGACAGGGAGGAGCAAATGAGGCCACAGATGTGAACATGCCCTGCGACCTCTCTCAAGTACCCCGTGGGAGCAGGGCTACCGCCACAGCTACTCTGGCTTCCCCGTCCAGTGCTGGTGACAGCAGACTCCCGGGCAGCCAAAGCCACTCTGGACGTCTCACCTTCTTCTGGAGTTCCTCGATGGTCCGGAAGTAGGACTGGTAGTCGGGGCACAGGTAGGGCACCTGCTGCTCACACCACTCCCGGATGTGGCTCTCCAGGCTGGCGTTGTCCCGCTCCAGCTGGCGCACCTTCTCCAGGTAGCTGGCCAGGCGGTCGTTCAGGGACTGCATGGTCTCCTTCTCGCTGCCGGCGAGGACACCTTCCCCGAACCAGCCCCCGCCCACGCTGGAGCTGGTGGCAAAGCCTCCGTACGGGAGGCAGAGAGCGGGCAGGCAGCTGGCCGCCCTGCAGCCGCTCCGGCCCAGCCCCACGGAACACGCAGAGAAGCTCCGGGCCCCGGGGGAGAGGCTGGGGAGCTTGCAGGAGCCACTGGAGTACATTGCGGACACGCGAGCGGAGCCCCCGCCGGCCGCTCCCGGGCCCTTGAGAGACCCCGAAGAGAAGCTGGCCTTCAAGCACTTGGAAGCCATTGACCTCAGCCGCCCAGGCACGAGCGATCGGTCTTCGAGGCCAGGCGCCCCCCCAGTGTGGACAAGCAGCCCTTCACCCCGCGTTTATATCTCTGCCCCAGTGGGCGTTGGCCTTTACAAAGGGTTTTCTCCTCATTAAAGTTAATACCACTTTCTAAAAGAACCCCTCATTACCCTGTTATTTAGCTTCCCGTGAACGTTTTCCGGCCTCGTAAATCGGGAGCCCCGTTGAACTGGTGGCCACGACGAGACGTCTCCTCCGCCCCATGTTGCCGGGAAGACCAAGTATCCGTCAGTTCTTCAAAGGGGCCTGTCATCCGAGCCCAGACCTCATCAGCCTCCGCCTTAGGAGGTGTGGGAACCCACAGCCACGATCTTGACTTTCTCCAGCATTATCTCCTTTTATGGGCCCAAGGGAGTAGAGGAGGCCTCTGGGTTGGCCCCTGGGTGTTGGAAAAGCAAGCCCGGCTGTTGCAGGAAACAAAGACCTCGTGCCCAAGGAGACACAGAAGGCTCTAGAATGGCCCAGAAATGTGGCAATGGTGACCAACTATCCCAGTTTCCTCAGGACTGTTCTCGATTTAGTGCTAAAAGCCCCATATCTCTGAGAACCCCTCAGTCCCCTGCAAAATGGGAGAGTTGGTCACCCCAGACAGAGCAGAGCCTTGGGGTGAGACCCCCACTCCCTCCCTCACCGGGAAATATGGCCGGTTGTATAGCCCTACCATCAGCCAAAACAACTAGAGGTCAGCCTACTGAGCGCCTGTCCATGGTCACACTTACCATGTGTAGGAAGGTATGTCTTCCCACACCCCGGCCAAAAAGTGGAGAAGCCTTTCTTGCTGGCTGCCTCGGGACTGAGGGGGAGAACGGAGACATGATTCACAGACCTCATCAGAAGACACAGTCAGATCTTCAGAATTTTATCTCTGCTGCAGGAGCTGTCTGGACTGATGTCCAGAAAGCTTGACTAGCGGTGGAGTGTATTTTTCCAGAACATCCCATCTGCCAAGCGAGTGAGGCCTGGGAGAGGGTCTGGGAGCCGAGCCAGAGGGCAGGCAGAGCCCTGTGGGATTTGCCTTCCAGTCTGCCCTGCAGTTCGGGGCCCTGCCGACTCTTCTGGAGACACGTTTCACCTTCCCATCGGGAGAACGGCCTTGAGCTGAGCGCCAGCAGCCTTCCCGGTACATGGTCTCACTTCACCCCCATGTTGCCCTGTGAGCCCAGGCTTGTCATCCCCACCTCAGAGCTGAGGAACCCAAGACCCAGGGATGATAAGAGCTTGCCAAAGTGCCACCACCTAATGACCGTCAGAGCCAAGATGCCCTCTCCACCACACCACCCGCCTCCGCCTCTGCTGGGAACCCCTCCCGGGCTGCCAGGTACTGCTGGGCTCTGCAAAGGACAGAAAGAACGAATAGTGTGGGCTCCACAAGGGGATGACCAATAGCCTCTGGTGTCCCAGGAGAAGCAGCCCAGAAGCATGTGAACTCTGCGGGTTCCAATCCCAGTCCCAACATGTACCCACCGGGTGCTTGAATTTCTCCCCATCTCTCTCTGTTTCCTCCTCTGTAAAGTGGCAAGAAGATAACAACACCTACTTCCTAGGGCTGCTCTGAGGATTAAAAAGCAGAAACAGCACCTGCTCACGGGAAGTGCTCGAGAACGCCAACCGCTGTGATGGGTGGAGTCTTGCTGTGCTCAGACTGACAACGCTAAGAAGCTGTCACTAGGGAGTGTAGATAGGCTCTAAGCACCTAGGCCACCATCCCATAGGCCAGGTGCGTGCGTTTGGGGGCCCTCAGATATAGAACTCTCATGAGTCACCATGCCCTTCCCACACCCAGGAGCCTGGTGTGACCAGCACCCGCCCAGCACAGTTCCAGGGCCAGTTGGCTGCCTCACCTTCTCCTCCCTGGAAATCCATGCCTCAGTGCAAAGGACGCGGCTGAGCTAAGAGCCTGGATGAGCCTCCTCTGGTGTTCTGATCTCCCATCCATGTGAGCACAGGGCTCCACCCCAGCCCTGCTAAGCCTCCTGTGCTCTGGGCTCAAGGGCCACCCTGGATCCACAGGGCCCAGAGAAGCCACAGCAACAAAGGCCTGGGAAGCCCCATGCTGTTTATACCTGTGACCCCTGGGGGGGGGGGGGGGGGGAGGGTGGCGGTCACATGGGTTCCTAGAAAGGGCTCCACACCTGTGCTGCCCGGAACGGGTTTGCCTCCCCGACACAGCCCTGTTAAAGGCAAGGCTGATGGCACTTAGTTCCTGCCAGGCCCCATGCTGAGCTCTCTCCAAGCATTCTCTCATTCATTGCTCACAACAGTCTCATGAGATTGGCATCGCCAGTATCCCCCATTTAGTAGATGAGTAAACTGAGACTTGGAATGTTTCAGAAGCCCACCCCGCTCCAGCCCAGCTTTGCCCTCCTGGCTCTGAACGCCCATGGCAGTGACTGGTGGTTGATCTGCTGGCCCTCCCTTCACTGATACCCTCCAATTGTCTTGTGTTTGAGCCCTGTGTTCCCAGGGAGACTGTTTTGGGGGCAAAGACAGACCTCCTACTTCTTTTGAAATCTCTATAGTTCAAGCATGGAGCTAGGCTCCCAGATGTCTCAGAATGAAAGAATAGATGAAAGGAAGAATGAATGAATGAATGAGTGAATGAATGCTTGGCCCATGGTAAGTTGTGCTAAGTGAGAAAGAAAGGAAAGGATTTTGAGAGAAAAGGAACATTAAGAAAGGGGACAGGGGGGATAAGGAAGGGAGGGGGAAAAAAGTGGGTAGGGAGCTGGGAGGGAAAAAACACTTCCAAAGTCAGATTTACTATCCCTACTGTTATAGATGAGGAAACTGAGGCTCAGAGATTGGGCAGCTCTGTGTAGGGGAGCAGCACTGCCCAGACTAACACTAACAAAGTGTTCTCTGGGCCAAAAGCCATTCTGCCAAAGGGAGACAGGCCCATAAGCCTATTCTGTGGCTAAAAATTCTTGATAAGTTTTTTTAGATAATTTTATAAGACATATAAGTAATATTTTTAAAGCTATGAAGTAGCCTCTAAATCATTCTGGTCTATTTCCATTCTTCCTCAGCATTCTTTTTACTAAAACGAAATAATGACCTAGAATGCCTTATCAGCAAGAACCAATCTTGTTAGTAAGTATCCTAATTACTTTTCGGACAGGACCTGTGCACCCCGCCAAGGTAGGGTCTGTGCTGTCCCCAGAACATGCCGTGGGTGCACTTGGCCATACTTTAAAATACCTCTGCCCTCCTCCTTCCTGCTCTGCCCATCCTTCAAAGCTTCCATTAATTCCAAATCTCCCCTAAACCCCCAGCTCTCAGTGACCTCTCCCCATCCTGAGAACCCGAGAGCCTGCCCCACACCCACACCCGCCATGCCTGGTGCTGCATGGAGCGCAGGCGGCTGTCTCCCCAGCTGGACCATCAGCTTCTTGAGGACTGGAGGGCCCGTGACCCACCGTTTGATCCAGCTGTTTCCCCCGCACCCCCTCTTCTCCCTGGATGTTCCCCTGCATTAGCACTTGTTTCATGCATGAGGTGTTGGTTGATTAATTGATTGGAGCATGAGAAAGATAGCCAGATAGCAGCTCTGCAAGTATAAACAAGATGAGAACCACCTTGAAATAAAGGATTATGTTCACTCTGGAGGAATTTGATAAAATGTAATGTGTGATATCATCTCTCCCTTGGTGTCAAAAAAGAGCAATGACATAGGAGTCAAAAGGCCTGCAAGGGTGTCCTGTCTGCCCTTTACTGTGCCAGTGCCCAGCAGTGCTGAGCAAAAGTGCTGAGTTCTGGTTTCCACAGCAGTTAGTGATTTAAACTGGAACACAGTTAATTGTGGGTGTGAGGTCGAGGATAGGAGGGGTTCCTTAACCAGTGCAGATACTCTGAAATTTCTTTTTTTTTTTTAATTTTTTTAATGTTTATTTATTTTGGAGAGAGAGAGAAAGAGACAGAGCCCAAGCGGGGGAGGAGCAGAGAGAGAGGGAGACACAGAATACAAAGTAGGCTCCAGGCTCTGAGCTGTCAGCACCGAGCCCAACGCAGGGCTTGAACCCACCAACTCGAGATAATGACCTGAGTCGAAGTCCGACGCTTAATGGGTGTTATCAGTCAGGTTTCTCCAGAGAAACAGAACCAATAGGATGGAAAGAAAAAAAAAAAAAAAAAAAAAAAAATATATATATATATATATGGACTCACGTAGTTGTGGAGAGGCTTGCAAATCTGAGATCCGTAGGACAGGCTGGCAGCTGGAAATTCAGCAGGATCTCTGTGTTACACTCTTGGACTGAGCCACCCAGGCGCCCTGATGCTCTGAAATGTCATAAACAGCTAGACAACGCTACATAAAGAAAGTGCCTACAGGGACACCTGGGTGGCTCAGTCAGTTAAGCGACTGACTCTTTTTTTTTTTTTTAATGTTTAATTTTGAGAGAGAGAGAGAGAGAGCGCGCGTGAGCAGGGGAGGGGCAGAGAGAGACAGAGACACAGAATCCGAAGCAGGCCCCAGGCTCTGAGCTGTCAGCACAAAGCCCAACACGGGGCTCGAATTCGCCAATCGTGAGATCATGACCTGAGCCAAAGTCGGACCCTTAACCGACTGAGCCCCCCAGGTGCCCCAGTGACTGACTCTTGATTTCTGCTCAGGTCATGATCGTGTGGTTGTGGGATTGAGCCCGCATTAGGCCCCTCACTGAGGGTGGAGACTGCTTGGGATTCTGTCTCTCCCTCTCTCGCTCTCTCTGTCCCTCACCCACTCGTGTTCTCTCTCTCTCTCTCTCTCTCAAAATAAACAAATAAACTTTACAAAAAGAAGAAAAGAAAGCACCTACAGCCACACAGGGCAGTCTGAGTGCCTGAGACGAGGCTGTGAGTACACCCCATAAGCTGTAGAGGGCACACATAAAGGGGACATGCTGTACGACAGAGTGAGGCGCTGACGGTGTGATTATTTGCCAGGATACACGACCCGGTGTGGTCTGTCTGCCTGCAATAGCAGGGCAGCTCGAGCGGTGGCCAGAACAGAGGGCTCAGTCCACCTCCTGCTCCCTGGCCGTCTCCACACACCAGCAAGCAGGGCTGGGATGTGCTCTGTGCACACCCTGCGGCCCACCGTCTCCAGAGCCTCAGGCCAGAGCAGGGAGTGGCAGACATCAGCCCCCAGAGCAGGAGCATGGAGTACTGGGGGAAGCGGGGCCTGACCAGTAGGTAGCAATGATTCAGGTTGGGTGGAGGTGGGGAGAGACACTACGAGCTGGGAAGAGGACCAGAGTCAGAATCAGAATAGCTGGACGATGGCCTCTTCTCTGCCACTCACTGCTGTGTGGCCTAAGGAAAGTCACTGTCCACTCTGGGCCTGTCTTCTCAACTAAAGAATAAATCAGGGGGGCAAAGAAGACATGGGGCCCTCAGACTTCTCACAGGCCATGCGTCTCTGACCAGAGTGGCGTCCAGGGCCCGGCACCATTAGGCTGGATGCCCAGAAGGGCAGAGCTCAGCCAGTAGACTTTGGGGCACTCTGACCTCTGCCCCACAGAGAGGTTCCCTCCCACCTGCTCTGTGTTTCACCCCCCACACTTCACTGTCCCTGTTGCCCTTCATTCAGCCCTGTATCCAGGTCTGGGGACAGAGGGTCACCTGGCCCTCCTGCCTTCATCTTCCAGCTCCCCTCCCCGAAGTGGTCTGCCCAGGCTGGCTGCCTGCCATTTGCCTCTCCCTGGTTGGTCCCTCTCCCAAACTGGCACCAGTATTAGGCCTGAGGGTGGGCCAACAGGTCAGTGGAAGCTGGACTAAGGAGGAGAAGCTGAAGGGAAGGACAGGGACCACCAGATCCAGGCAGGGTGACCAAGGAGGGCTGGCTTGGGAGCCTTTGCAGGGCCACCAGGTGGGTACCCATGGGCAGGGCTGAAGCTGTTATTAAATATCTTTAATCACCCTGTCACTTCCTACCACTCAGACCCAGAGAAGACAGACGTGAAACCAAAGCGCACAACTTTACTGTGACCCTTGACCAAACATCCCCACTAACTAACCTCATAAGAATAGACAGAGTCACGTTTGCAATGCCAAGAGAACACACTTTATTGGGTAGAATTCCAGGGGAACCTAGTTTTGCATAAAAGCAGTTAAGTCCAGAAACACAATATAAGAAGTCATTTTGGTAGAAAAAAAATCTGCTGAGCGGGGAGCCCCTCTAGGGAATGGAGGGGAGGTCATTTAGAGCCAGGAGCCACAGGGGTGTCCCCCCGGGGGTCTGGCTACAGTGGGCAGGGCTGCAGGTGCTCCCTGGAGGAGACGACCTTCCCGTCTCTGATCTCCTCGGTGATGGTGCGGATCTGGGTGCTGACCTGGGGAGCCGGGCCGCAGGGCACAGCCGGAGCACAGGGCACAGTCGAGACGTAAGGTACCCTAACGGAAGGCTTGCATTCCGTGGCACAAGGGTGGGCAGGCAGCCTGAGGAAATGAAATCATATCAGAGTGCATTTGGCATCGGGGCATGGGACTGAGATTCATGTTAAGCGGATTTAGGGGATAGAGTACAGGTTTAGGATGACAACAACCGATGGCTTCGGTGCCTCTGAAACCCCCCAAGGGCTGCAGGGGGGAAGACGAGGAACTCCCAGCTAAGCACCATGGTGGGAAGGCACTGTGGGGGGAAGGGGGGGTGCGGCTTGTGCCCCTGTAATGACCAAGCTGGGACAAGAAGGGATCTCAAGGGAGAGGTTTTGGATCAATCGCTGTCATCCACTGGAGACTGACACCCTCTCTGAGGCACTGAGGGCTGGTCCCCGGGAGCCCTGTCCCCACGCCTGGCTCTCTGGGGCTCACAGCCACTCACTTGCAGTCCTCGCCCTCCAGCAGGCGGCGGTAGGTGGCGATCTCCGACTCCAGCCGGGCCTTGACGTCCAGCAGCACCTGGTACTCCTGGTTCTGCCGCTCCAGGTCACAGCGGATGTCGGCCAACTGGGCCTCCACGTTGCTGATCAGGCACTGCATCTGGGCCAGCTGGGAGCTGTAGCGCGCCTCGGTCTCCGCCAGGGTGGATTCCAGGGAGTTCCTCTGGAAGGGGAAAGAGGAAGAGCCGCCAGTGGAAGGGAGTCCCAACCAGAGACCCTGTAGCCCTGGGTATGTGCATATCCTGTGTGATCATGCCCCATCATGAGCCCGCACGCTGAGGCTGGGGGATCAGGGCTTTGCCAGGAGCTGTGGCCAGTGACTGGGGCAGAAGCCACCCACCATGCTGTGCTGGGCCTGCAGCTCGATCTCCAGGGCGTTGACCGTGCGTCTCAGCTCGATGATCTCCGTCTGGCAACACTGCAGCTGCTCCGAGCTGGACATCACCTGCTGGTTCAGCTCCTCGGTCTGAGGGCCCAGAGCAGGGTCAGACCAAGTGAAGCTACTTTAAAGGGGAACCCCCTGCCCCGGGAGCTGGTGCCTGCCCCCTGCCGCCCCAGCCCAGCGGCCCCAGCCCCACCTGGGTGTTGAACCAGGCCTCCACGTTTCGACGGTTATTCTCCACCAGGGCCTCATACTGGCATCTCATATCATCAAGAATCTTGTTGAGATCCACCGGGGGGGCGGCATCCACCTCCACGTTCAGTCGGTCCCCAAGTTGGCAACGGAGTGTGTTGACTTCCTGCAGAGGGGAGGCAGGATGGCACACGGTTGGGAAAAGGGTGCCGGATTGAGGGTTCCAGTGGCTGGGTTCAAACCCTCCTCCCGCAGGTGCCGGCTGGGTAACGTTAGCATATCAACTTCTCTGAGCCTCGGTCGCCTCACGGACACACACCTGCCTCCTCTGGGGATTTGGGAGGGTAGGGTGACATGAGGCAAACATCAGGCAAATAGAATAAATGTTATCAGGCGCTAGCATCCAGAGGGAGATCTCGTGTCATGGGCAGGAGTGTGGGATCTGTGTGACCTTAGGCACGTGACTGAACCCCTCCGTGCCTCGTTTTTCTCATCCGTAAAATGGGATCATTGTGAGGACGAAATGAAGCGAGAACAAAATGCAAAGTGTTTCCAACAGCTCCGGGCACACAGTGTGATGTCAACAAATGTCAGCTGGAGCTCCTGGGGGGGTAGCTGTCACAGTTGTTAGCCCCAAGGGTCACCGGGGGCTCCCTGCCGGGTGGGAAACTCCGGAAAGTCACACGACACGAGCCTCACCTCCTCGTGGTTCTTCTTGAGGCACAGCAGCTCCTCCTTCAGGGACTCCACCTGGGCCTCCAGGTCGGCCTTGCACAGGGTCAGCTCGTCCAGGATCCTGCGCAGGCCGTTGGTGTCGGCCTCCACCAGCTGCCGCATGGACAGCTCCGTCTCGTACCTGCACACACACACACAACCCTGCTGGGTCTGCAGCGAAGGAGCCACGCACAGGCAGGGTCCCCCGCCCTCCGTCAGCTGCGGTGGCTGATTTGGGGTCAGCAGCACGCTGGGCCTTTCCTTTGACCCGGAAGGGATCCAGGGCCTGTGCCGTATTCCCGCTTACGGTTTGGTCTGGCCCCACTCCCACCTCCCCAGCTCCCAAGGCCGGGGGGCAGAGGCGAAGGAAGGCACAACGGACCTTCCCCGATGAGGCCCACTCACTTGGTCCGGAAGTCGTCGGCAGCCAGCTTGGCGTTGTCAATCTGCAGGACTAGCCTGGCGTTCTCAGCCTTGGTCAGCAGGATCTGGGGAACAAGGGGCGTCCCGGGAGCTAGGAAAGGCCCAGCTCACAGAAGGCATGCTTCTAAGTACCACCGGCACCTTCAGCATGCCCAGCCCCGAGTCCTGAGCCCTGAGCCCAGACACGGAAGGAGCATCAGTCCCAGGAAGGGCATCACTAGAAGTAGGCCCCAGAATGGCACGGTGGGAGGCCTCAGGCTGAGGTGCAAAGATCCAAGCCAACCCGGATTCAGATTCTGCATCTCACACTCACAGGCTGTGCGATCTCGGGCAAGTTTGCTGAACCTCCCAGATACTTAACTTCTGCCTCTGTTAAATGGGCCCAGTAACACCCATCTCTCCAAGGTGAGGAACAAGTAATCTAACAGATGGGAAAGCATCAGGTGCTGTGCCTGGATTTGGTAGAGGCTGGGTACATGTTATTGCCCTTCCTATAGCTAAGACAGCCAGGGGAGGAGAGGGATGGCTGGCATAGATGCACTTAGCAAGAGACTCACAGAGAGGTCTGGGTCCCCCCCCCCCCGCCGCCCCAGAAAACCAGAACCCCCAGAGAAAATCTTGCCCTGAACAGAGAATTCCCTAAGAGGTCCTAAGAATTCTCATCCGTCTGTAGTCCCTTGGAATGAGACAGGACCTTCCCCACCCCACCACCACCCCACTCCCACCGAGGGCTGGGGATGCTGGGGAGGCGCCAGGTCCCCATTACCTTCTGCTGGAGGTCCTCGATGGTCTTGAAATACGACTGGTAGTCTGGGCAGATGTACGGGATCTGAGACTCATACCACTCCCGGATCCTGGTCTCCAGCTCCGCGTTCTCCCGCTCCAGCTGGCGCACCTTCTCCAGGTAGCTGGCCAGGCGGTCGTTCAGGAACTGCATGGTCTCCTTCTCGTTGCCATTGAAGGCGCCTTCGCAGAACCAGCCCCCGCTCCCAACAAAGCCAGAGGGGTAGCAGCCAGCGGCCAGGTAGGAGCCGGGCAAGCAGCTCCCGAGGCTGGAGAGGCCCAGCCTGATGGAGGAGGCAGACCCCACAGCACCAGCAAGACTGGGGACCCTGCAGGAGCCCACAGAGTGGACGGAGGACACCCGAGAGATGCCGCCTGCCGTGCCACACAGGCCCTTGACAGACCCAGAGGAGAAGACCGGGGAGCAGACCTGGGTGGCCATGATCCTAGCAGAGGCAGGTCACAGTGAAGCAAGGAGCTCAGGTTCTAGACTCTCAAGGCCTCTCTGAGGTGTTTATATACAGTCTCCATGGGGTGTTGGCGTGTTTCTCTTGGGAAAGCCTATTCCTATTCCAGAAAGCTAATCTCATCAGAATGTGATTTTTTTGCTACCCATCCAGAATTTCTTAGCTTGTAAAAAATTAAAAAAAAAAAAAAATTGAATTTTGTTTGCTAAGTCAGGACTCTCATGTGTTGTCATTTCCTGTCAGAATATGAATTTTATTGCGTCTTCAAAGTCTTTGCACCAGATCCCATAAATCGGGAGTGGCCTCACAAATGACATTTGGTTCCTGCTCACTCTGTGTGCCTTTCCCGGAGCAGCCCAGTCTGTCTGCTCGTCACCCCCTGTCCACTTCCCCGGCCTCACAGTTGCTCCCCTGCGCCTGGGCCCCTGGGACGGCTAAAAGGGAAGGACAATTCCTGGAGCTGCTGTGTTCAGGACCCGTAGTCACTTCATTTACACCACACAACAATCCTGGGAGGCAGCCAGTCCTGTCTCCATGGCACCGATGGTGACATGGCAGCGAGTGACAGAGCTTGGAACGGAGACCAGGTCTCCCAGACCCCAAATCCTGTACTCCTGTGTTCCCGCTGCTTCTCTCACACAACCAAGGTCAAGTGCAGGCACCCAGAATCTGGGACCCAGAGACCTAGGTCCAAATGATGGCTCTGCGGATAATCGGTCCTGCCATGTGAGCACATGACTGTGGTGTACTTCAGTGTCCTCATCAGGACAGTGCAGGTCATCAGCCTGCCCTGCCTGCTTCCCACAGATATGAGAAGAGTCGAGAACAGAGGTAAGGGTATTTTGAAAACCCCTGTGCGCTCTAGAAACACTGCTTACACAGGACAGTCTTTGATGACGGTTTGTGGCTGTGGCCGGCAAAGGATCGCGTGTGTGAGCCCTCCAAGGGGCTGCCCTGGAGGGCAGTGTCCTTTGTGACCTGCAGGTCTCTGAACCTGGGAGAGTAGAATCAGGACCCCGGGCAGCCTCCACCGTCCCCCTAGGCCCTGAGAGACGGCTCAGTGCAGATGACAGGAGATGGTCAATGCAGACGCGTTGGACAGGGAAGGAAAAAATGAGAATAAACAAAGCACCGCCAGATAATTAAGCAAGCTGGGAGGAGCACCTGAGAACTTAACCACCAAAAGTAAACTCCGTCTGCCGCCTCACAAAGTGGGATTTCCCAAGGCTCAGGCGACCCGCTCACTCTTCTCCCACACAGACTTGGTTTGCAAGACTGGCGTTTATGGAAGCATTTATGTGATACTCAAGTTGTAATTTAGCAACCTCTTAAAACGCTTTATAAGCTTCTCTCCGAAATTACTCAGGAGGGTTGGCTGTGATGCCCATGCCTCACCCACTTCGGCAGACACCTCGACAGGATGCCTGACAGCGCCCCCCCCCCCCACCGGGAGTGGAAAGGGGGACATTAGGCCCCCAGAGCTCTGGATGCCACGGAACCAGGTCCTCACAGCGGCCCCGTCTTCCAGCAGAGCCTAGGATGGGGCTGTCCCTGGGGTTTCTCAACCTCAGCACTGACATCGTAGACTACATAATTCCTTATGGGCGGGGAGGCTTCCGGTACATCGTAAAATGTCAGCAGCGTCCCTGGATTCTATCACCAGATGCCAGTAGCAACCCCCTCCCCCAGTTGTGGCAATCTGAGATGTCCCCAGACACTGCCAAATATCCCCTGGGAGGCCAAACCCCCTCCCCAGTTGACAACCACTGACCATCAGGACAGGGGCTCTGACCAGACCTCCTATAAATGCCCCCCTCTGATTTCTAGGACAACTCACGCAGAGTCTGGCTGTCACTGTGGGGCCCACTCAGGCAAGTTCCTAAAGCACCCATGCTTCAACTTACCTTATGTGGGACACAGCATGCTCTTCCAAGGGCAGCCCTTCCAAGGCCTGGCACGGCTCTTCTCCAGGGCCTCTGGCTGCCAGGCATCTGAAGTTTCTGGGTTTTTTCATCCCTCCGCTGAACGATCCATATCTGAAGATGATTCCAGGTTTCCTTCAGGGCAACCAAGTGGGCAGGTGTCTGATGCTCTGTTCCCATCGCTCCCAGCCTGTGCATCAGGGTGGCCGCCAAGGGCCAGAGTCCAGGCAGGTGTCTCCCAGGCTATGAGGAGAGGCACGTACCTCTCCTGAAGCGGGTGACAAGCGGGTCAGAGAAGGGCTTTTGGTCGCGCTTGGTCCTCTGCCTTTCTCCACGTTGCAAACTGTGAGGCCACCCCTCGGAGGGAAGTGTGGAGGGGGCTTCACGGGAGCAGATTGCTCTGCTCTCTTCCACCTAGAAGCCGGGGCCATGACAGGATGGAAGTGAGGGCCATGCGGAACAGATGCCCTGCCTGCATCAGGGAAGAGAACCCAGGACTCACAGAGCCACTCGTCTCCCAACACAGCCCCAGGGATCTGCCCACCCCACTCCCCATGGCGCCCCAGCCTTAGAGAAAATCCCCCCTGTTCGGCATCAAGTAAACCAGGAGTGCCCATTCATCAGGTTTTATTTGAAAATAAAGTCCATTTCAAGACCATTCTTTCTAACATTAATCTAAAGGAGCGCCTGGGTGGCTCAGTCGGTTAAGCATCTGACTCTTGGTTTCAGCTCAGATCATGATCTCGCGGTTCATGAGCTCAAGCCCTATATTGGGCTCTGCATTGATGGTGTGGAGCCTGCTTGGTATTCTCTCTCTCCTTCTCTCTGCCCTTCCCCTGCTCCTGCTCTCTTGCTTTCTCTCTCTCTCCTCAAAATAAATAAATACAATACAATACAATACAATACAATACAATACAATACAATACAATACACTGGGCTAAGGGTCAGCGGCCTGGACTCCAAGCCAAGCTCTGCCCCAAACTTCCCAAGTGACCCCCGTCCATTCCGGGCCCCAGAGCCCCAACCTGAACAGGAAGTGCCCAGACAAGGCAAGCTTGAGGCCCTCTTCCATCTCAGACATTATAGGATTTGAGGCCTAGGCATTTCCTGTGGAGGGGGCCAGGAGTCACCTGCACATGTCCATGACTCATTCACCACCCCCCACAGCCACCATCCTGCTTCTTTGCCACTAGCCTGGAGAATAAAAGAATGGAGAGGAGTTACAGAGATTCCAGCTTATGACATGATTGAGTTTTCTTGTTGTTTTTTTGTTTTTGTTTTTGCAAACCCTCTTGGACCTCAGGCCACCCTTTGCTTCCACGCCTCCACCAGAGCAAAGGCATGGGCTTCCTCGGGGCCTGCCCTGGTAGGCAGAGGCCACACGAACCCACCTCCTGGGGCTGTTCCCCAGAAGCCCCCATTTGGAGGTACAGAGTCACCGGGATGTTGAGCCGGCACCCCAGCACGTCCAGGCTGAAATGACATCTCTGGCCAACTGAGCCAGGGACACGGCTTTGCCAAAGAAGGGGCTCAGAGGGTCTCAGGCTGGCCCACAGGGGCCTGGGGCCTGAACTCAGGCAGACCTGGGTAGTTGAAGCTACTCAGCCACTCTGAGCCTCAGTTTTTCCAGGAGGAACCACAGTCACAGGATTGTGAGAAGTAAACATGCTTGATGAACAGGAACTGGTGTCACAGATTTGAGAGATCAAAACTGTTCTTAGAACCCATATAGCCTAAGCTCCAGCCAAATGCTGTATCCAGGGGCTCAAATCACTCACCCTGGTTTCATGGGATGCAGCCCAGCTGTGCAAGAAAGACAGCTGATCAAAGAGCAGCAGGAGCCCCCTAGACCAGGACCCTCTGGCCTCTGACGAGAAGCTAGCACCTTCCAAAAGCTACCCCCACTTCCTGCCAGCACCGGTGCTGGCTTTAGGGCTACAGAGCTGACAGGATGCTCTCTGCCCACCATAGCCCCAGCTTCAGGGTCAAGGGGAGGAGGGGAGGTGCTGCTGTAGGAACATAAAATGTCCTGGCTTTTCCCAAGCCCACCTTGGAAGGCCACCAAGTTCAAAATCAACCAACCACTGGGTTTGTGGATCCTTTTTTGGTTGAAGAAGAAGAAGAAGAAGAAGAAGAAGAAGGAGGGGTATCTGTTCTCAAATGAGCTTCCATCTGAAAGCCAAGGTTCTCCGTGGGCGAAGACCCAAGAAATCAAGCATGAGTCTGCTGCCCAGCTGATCATTCCCTTCAACATAGAAGGGACTGGGAACGGCCTGTCACAGTGGGTCCGAGGAGGAAAGCAGGGTCCCTCTTTTCCTGCTTCTCGGTGCTGGTGCTATAGTTAGAAGCCAGCCTCCACCATCACATGGAGCCCCAAAGGCATTGGAGGAAGCAGACCATGGACCATGGGGAAGCCAGATCTCCACAAAAGGGCACAAAAAGAAAAAGGTCACTCAAGAAATACAATCTCTCTCTCTCTCTCTCTCTCTCTCTCTCTCTCTCTCTCAGCTTAAGCTTGAGCTTCCTGGTTTTCCTGGTACCTGTTTGATCTTTGACACCCATACACACGGGTCCTGCAGAATTTCTCACTCTAAGAGGCACCTAGGACATGCTGATCCCAAGTCTTCACCTTTTTAGACCCCACCCAGCACCCACCCACCCAGAAACGGGGACACCCACACTGACCTCCATTTCTTCCCCCCACACAACTGCTTTTTCAATTTACTCAAGCGGCAAAGCACCCGGGATTCCCAGCCCCTCCCAGAAATTTCTGTGCCAAATAACCACATCAAAACCCCAGGCCAACTCTGCTGCCAGCTGTGAGATTCTAGTACAGACGTGCAGTAACAGGTACACGAAGTTGACGGAAGCATTATGGGAGGGGGGAATCTTTCAATTAAGACATTTTGAGCCACCAATTCGATTTATCCAAAGAATCAGAGAAAGGTTGTGCCTTTTTTAGTCTTGACTGGAAGAGACTCAGAGCTGTTCCCAGACCTGCTAAGGGCAGAGCTGCCAGATTTTATTAGCAAACAAAACTGCATACAATATTGGGACATACTTGTACTTGAAATCATTCACTGTCTGTGGTTCCACATTAACTGGGCAAGGCTGCCATCCGGCCCTAGCCAGGCTCAGGACAATCTGGACACATACTGATTGAACAAGGGGGGGTGGGGGTTGTCTTTCCCCACTCCCTGGCTGCCCCTCCATAGGACCAGGAGCCCATGCCCTGGGACCTCAGGAGAGCTGACGAGTAGGCCACGGCTCCGGGAAGTGGTTCCTCCTGAGGACCCAGGCCTCTACCGGGCTCCCGGGGACATGGCTTCCCAGCATTCTGCTCCTTGTATGGCCCTGAATCCCCACTGGGCCTGGGCCCCGCCCAGATCAGGACTTGAAACCCCCACCTCACCAGCTCCAGAACTCCCCCAGAACTCTCATTGCCCCCAAAACACAAAGGTACTTTCTCTCCCCCTCGGGTGTCATTTGGCAATCGCCCGGGGCTTCTGGATTCTGCTCCAAACTACCCTTGCTTTGGGGGAGGCCCAGAGAGCCACCCCGACCCCAGTCCACAGCCATACCTCTCCACGGTTCTCTGTCACCAGGCTCTGTTCCTGCATCCCAGGACCCACTTCCCTCACCTACAGCCAGCTCTTCCTTCCTGCACAGCTGCGTGGGCTGACAGCTCCCATCTGGAAGAGTCCAGGGCCTCCTGCTCGGATCCACTCAGCCCCTAACTCCCCCCACCCAGCTTTTATGGAAAATTCCAGAGCTGTCACTGCTTTCCCTCAAGTGCCTGGAGAACCTGTGGTTTGTGGGAGACGCAGAGCCAGGCCCAGTGGGAGAAAGAAGCGGTACTTCAGCCTCCCGCGTCCACTGGATTCAGGTACCACTTAACTGAACTACAAAGCAAATTTCCCAAACACCCTGTTTAATTGAGTTCCATCGTCCGCATTTACAGGGCCTGGTGTGCACTCGGTCTCAGTACTTCCTACTGACGACGGCGTGTCTGCAAAGCACTGTGGACTCCAGATTGTAATTAACTCGGCTTTATACTGTGGATTCCGCTTGCAAACTAGGCTGAGATCCTTGGTTGAAAGAAGCCACAGAGTCATCATGGCCGTTCATAAAAATGGGCCAGAAGAGTGAATACCAGCTCTTGGCCAACTCCCCCGCCCCCCTCCCCACCCGCAACAAGAGCCTGTGTGGGTCTGAGGACCCACCCAGCAACCTGATCCTTCCCAAACTCTGCAGAATGGAGTCTGATGTGTGCTCGGCTCGTGCTGGACCCCCCAGAGGAGCTGCTCAAAGGCGTGCCACTCGCATACCCTGCCCCACTCCAGCCACTAAGCCCCAGGAACACCATCCAATAGGAGGCAGGTCCCCAGGCAGCCCCGAGATGCACGCTGACCCAGGCAGGGAGAGAGGAAGGGCCCCAGCGGCTGACGCGGGAAAGCCGGAACAGCGCATCATCACACGCCATTGACCACAGCCTTCGCGTGACATCCCTCCCTTCTCTTCCCTCAAGCTCCCCTTAGGAGGGACCGTGAGCCTCCTCTTCCCAGAAAGCCCCAGGCACCTTCATCTCACACTCTGAGTCTTTTGTGGACCCTCAAAGGTTACCACCCCAAACAGAAAGACAACAGGCACCCGAGGAGTCTCGGGGCTCAGCTGTGCCCCGTTCACCAGGGCACCCAGCTGCCCAACACGAGGCCGGGGACTGGCCAAGGCCTGGTGTGGACACTGGACCCAGGTAGGATCAGGTCTAGGGCTCTGTCCCTCCGCCCTGGGTCCCAGCAGGTGGCCGAGAGGAACTGATCTGCTTCCTGGGGTGAGCCTGCCCCCTGCAGGGCCCAGACAGGACACACACCCCCATCAGGGAGGGCAGAAGTTGACTGCCCCGTCCATGGGGCGGAGCCTGAAAGAGCGGGAGGCACCTTTGCCGAGGGTGAGGAGGAAGAGGGCACAGAGGCAGCACAGAAATTAGCCAACTTTGTGCAGCACCTACCGTATGGAGGTGCTTGCCTCGGGAGCCTGACTAGCTCTGAGGCACGGGACGCCACAGGAGCATCGCATGGTTGACGCCTCTATCCCCTAAGCATTGGGGCTTAGACGAGAGCCTCGTTTTCTTTCCCTAGAGGCCCGGAACCGAACGCTTGACTTTGGCAAAAGGCCAATCACAGTCTCGGAAAGCACATTGGAACATGGATGCCAGCTCTCTCGATAGGCAGGTCACTTCAGCAGCCTGGGCCTCAGTCTTTAGACGTGTAAAATGGGCACAATGGTGCCGACGCATGGGATTGTGACAAAAATGAAATAATGCAAAGGAGCTCCGTAAAGAGTCAGGCACTAGACACACTGTCGCTTTCCCCTTTGTTTTTACCCCGTCTGATTTGGCACCTCTGGCATCCACATGTGATTAGCCACACGCTCATGACCGCAGCCCTGGGAAGCAGGGGTGTGGGCCTGGGGTGGGCGTGGGCACCTAGCGAACTGGGGGAGGGAAATACCAACCCCGCAGGCCTCCCTCAAAGCTGCCCTCCCTCAAATGGCCGCCCCCTACAGATGACAGGGGGAAAAACTGAGTCCTGGATGGAAAGGGCGGATTCCCAGCCCGCACACCACACTACCGAGGTGACCACCTTCTCCCGGTTCAGGAAGGCTCCGGGGTTGGCTTTGACGGCCCCTCCTGGGCTTCCCTCTCTGGCTTCCCTGGGACTCCCGACAGGGCCACAGAGGCCCTTGTGTGAGTCCGGCTTCGATGGCCTCCCTGACGCCTGGGTGAAAGGGTCCCCGACCAGAATCCCCACCAGGCCCAGGGTCCAGCTCATTTCGTGGCTCCACGTGGACGACACGGACCTGGGCATGTGAGCTAGAATTAAGTCCAGCCCGTTCTGCAGTGGTTGGGGGAGAGGGGAGGAATCTGGCTTAGTCAGCCGGGTGGGCCGCGTGTGAGTGATGTTTGTAGGACTAAGCCAGCCACCTGAGCCCACAGCAGTGCCCCAGCGGTAGGTAAGCTGGTCCAGGGAGAGAAAGGCAGCCCCACCCTCCCAAGCACGTGGTCAACACCGGGCTAGGCTGGCACAGACACACACACACCTGAATGCACCCCACACTGTCCGGGTGCCACAGGGGAGGGGAGGGGGTGTGCATCTCAGTCTGAACGGTGAATAAAAACCCAGTAGTCTCAGGACACGCGGGTGGCTCAGTTTAGTTAAGTGTCTGACTTTAGCTCAGGTCACGATCTCGCGGTTTGCGGGGTCGAGCCCCACAGAGGGCTCTCTGCTGTCGGCGTGGAGCCTGCTTCGGATCGTCTGCCCCCCCTTCCCCTCTCTCTCTGCCCCTCCCCCGCTGCAAAAATAAATAAACACGGAAAAGAAACACCTGGTAGTTTCCAATAACACAAATGTGGGGGTGCAGAGGGAAAGCGAGGAGGTCACCTCAGACTGAGGTCACTCATTGAACAAGGGCCCAAGGCTCCCAGTCACATGGCTAGGTCACCAAGACCGGTTTGCAATAACAGGACCTCAAGGTGTGAGAGGGGGCGATTGTAGAATTCAGGGCCAGAGACAGGCAGGAAGAGGCCAGACAGTAGGCCTCTGCCAGGGAGGAGTCCAGGTTTTCTTCAGTGGCCAGGGGAGCCACGGAAGCATCACTAGGCCAGGAGGAAGACTTCCCATTCCCAGGAATCATCCCCAATTGAGTGTGGAGCAAGGACGCAGGGGAAGCTCAAACTGGAGGCAGGGAGGCCAGGGAGGCCGGCTGTGAGGACATCACAAGCTACCAGCATCCACAGGATGGACTTGGGAGGGCAGTCAGGGAGAGAGCAGGCCAAGGTGACTCCCGGGCTCCTGACTTGGGCCTCCGGAGCCTCTGGGATGGGGGACCAGGATGGCACAGATCTGGGAGCATGAAGGGTGCTCCTTCGGACAGTGGTTTAGAGGAGGCAGCGGGCATGAGGGTCTGGACTAGAGGAGAGGGGCTTCACTGGAGTGCCATCAGAACGTATTGGCAATCGTGACCATGGACATGTCCCAGATGAGCCAAGGGGAGGGTTGAAAGAATAAAGAGAAGCATGCTCATGCCAGAATCCAGAGGACCAGACTCCACGTAAGGAGTGCGCCCAGCAAGAGGAGGCTGCAAATCAGAGCTGTGACATGGAGGGAGGTGGGGACACGGGTGCAGAGGGGAATTGGGGAGGAAAGTCAGCTCAGATTCAGGTCACCCATTGAGTCATGTGGCCAATTCATTGAGCGGGTTGGCATGGCAGGACCTTGGAGTGGGTAGAGGGGAACTGCAGGTCCGGATGTCCATCATCTTAAAAGGAAGGTACTTGAAGGAAAGGGGGAGGCAGCAGGTTGGGCTTGGGGTAACTGTCCTGGGTCTCCTCCCCAAACCAGCCCCAGTGTCTCCTGCCCCCTCTGTTTCTCTGCAAGGGAACACTGGCCCTCGAAGCCCTCCCCAGGGCCCTCTGGACCTCTTTCCCAAATCTCCCCATCCCCTGACTCTATTAGTGTCCCGTTGCCACCTTCTAGCCTATAGGGTGTTGAACTGGCTCACGTGGCCTCGCGTGTCTCCAGTTTGTTGCATTTGTCCGTGTTTGCTGAGCACCGTGGCCCATGAGCCACCCATTTCCCCCGTGTCTGTGCCCTGATGGTTGGCCCAGGTGCCTCGTGTCCTGCCCAGCTGGGAGCTGCCTGGGCCAGGCCTTGTTGGGGTAAGCCACTTGGCCCAACAGTATGCGCCCACCTGTCACCCCAAATCAGGGCCTCGGCAGGTCCCGCCCTCAGAAATCAGGCCAGAGTCAAAAATACATATGCAGAAAGGCAGGAAACTTTATTGAATCGTCTTTTCTTTTTAGCAGAGAAGCTGAGAAATCAGAGTGACCAGATAAGGGAGAAGGGGAGGTGCCCAGGGAGAGAAGCGCAGAGCGCCCGCCCTCGGGAGAGCCCCGGGGGGCGGGTGTCCTGAGCGTCCTGCGGTCCCTCCCTCTCTCCTGCAGGGACCTGTCATCTCTCTCCTCTGGGTGCTGAAGACAGAGGGAGAGGAGGCCGGGTGGATTTAAGGCTTACGGGTGTCGGAAATGCGGCGACTGGGAGGGGAGGCAGTGGTGCCAGTGACGCCGGTGCTTCCTGAGAAACAGAGGGGGCAAGAGACACTCAGGCTGGAGAAGACCCACCTCAGCAGGTCAGGGCCCCCCAGGAGGGCCCCAAGCCCCCTCACTGGTCAGGCTGGGCGTTAGCTGATATGGACTCTTATGTTATTGTCCCCCAAGGTGGGGAAGCCTCCAAAGCCTCCCAGTGGCTCCATGGGGCAGAGCCAGCTATTCTGAAAAGAAAGAGATGAGCAAATGACCACGTCCACCATAACCCCCTCCCTCCGTCCACTGGGGAGTCTGGCACTGCCTCCACCCGCCCCCCCCCGCCCCCACCCAGGGCAGCGAGCAAGAGCCGACTCGCCTCTCCCACCGGGTTGTTTCCTTACCTCCTGAGGAGGGTAAGCCAGTCATCCTGGGAAAGAGAAGAGGAGCAGCGTGAGCACAACTCACCCAAGGACAGCTGCTCGCTCATCTGCCCTTGGATCCAGCGACTCAGATCACTGAGAGGCCCCCAAGCTGGGCTTCCTTACCAACTGTGCCCCAGCCCAAGGGCCGCCACAGGTAACTGGCAGGCCTATGGGACCTCAGGAGGACATAGTACCAGCCCCAAATCCAGGACATCTGCCAGATCTTTTGTCTTCCCTCTGGTTCCTTCGAAACCTACACCCTACTCCCGCTGAGCCCACAAGGACAGCCTGGTCCCTGCAAATGGTCTGAAGGCAGTGAAATCGCCATTTTTATCGCTTTGGTTAGCCGACCTGAACCCAAGGCAATATTCTTCCGATATGAGCCGTTCTGTCCATGGCCCCTATTCCTGCCAGTCTAATCCAAAGGCCCAAATTGGAAAGCTTAAAGGTATTGACCCTGCAGGCCACTGAGGAAATCCCCCCGCAGTCTGATTCAAGAAAACAGGAAGCCCTGGTCCTGGATCTCCATCCAGTCAGTTTAAGCTCAGAAGGTCCCCTTCCATATGGAACATGAGGACCTGATCCTTAAAGCCTTGCCTGTTCGAATGTCCAAGGGTCCTGTGGTCACTTTCCCAAGAGAGAGGCTTGAGAGGGCCTACCTGGCGTCCTGGCCCTCCAGCAGGCTGCGGTAGGTGGCGATCTCCTGCTCCAGCCGCGTCTTGATGTCCAGCAGCGTCCTGTACTCCTGGTCTTGGCACTCCATCTCGCTGCGGAGCTCGCTCAGCTGGGCCTCCAGGCCGCCGATGAGCCCCTGGATCTGCTGCAGCTGCATGGCATAGCGGCACTCCATCTCCGCCAGCGAGCTCTCCAGCCCGGCTTTCTGGGGGGGAGGGGGTAACAGAGAAGTGAGAAGGGGAGCCAGGCCAGGCAGAGGCCTAGAGGTGCTGGCTGCTGGGCAGGAGGCAGCAGGTGTACCATGCTGAGCTGGGACTGCAGCTCAATCTCCAGGCCCTGGAGGGTGCGTCTGAGCTCTGTGATCTCTGTCTTGCTGGTCTGGATCATGGCGGTGCTAGAAGACACCTCCTTGTTCAGCTCTGCACTCTGAAATCCGAGCAGGAAGAAGGTTACGGAGGAGCCCGGTGGAAGGCCCTGGAATCCCCGGGCGCCACGGGGCGAGAGGGCCGGGTACCTTGCTGTGGAACCATTCCTCGGCGTCCCGGCGGTTCTTCTCGGCCATGGCCTCGTACTGTTCCCTCATCTCCGCCAGCACGCGGGTCAGGTCCACGCCCGGGGCCGCGTCCATCTCCACGTTGACCTGGCCGGCCAGCTGGCTGCTGAACTCCTTCATCTCCTGTAGGGATGGAAAAGGAAGGTGTGTGAAGCTCCTGACCTCCCTCTCCTTGGCTCTGAGTGCTACCAACGTGTTCTAGGAAGCACCTCCAGGTCCCACCACGGAGGGCTAAGTCTGGCTGCTCCCCTTTCTCAGTGGAGGCCATTGAGCCATGGCAGGCCCCTGCCGGCCCTCACCTCCTCATGGTTCTTCTTCAGGAAGGCCAGCTCCTCGTTCAGGCTCTCGATCTGCATCTCCAGGTCGGTCTTGGTCAGGGTCAGCTCGTCCAGCACCCTGCGCAGGCCGTTGATGTCGGCCTCCACGCTCTGGCGCAGGGCCAGCTCGTTCTCATACCTGAACGATTTTTTTTTAATATAAAAAGCAACACAGAAGTTAGACACTCCCCTAATTCTGTACTGGACTCTGCTACTTCTCCAAGACCTTCACCCCTGGGATGCTCCGATCTCACTGTTCAGATGAGCATTTGTGTCAAATAAAAGACAGTTTGGAAAGGCCAGGACTCACTTGAGCCTAAAGTCGTCCGCAGCCAGCCTGGCATTGTCGATCTCCAGAACGACCCGGTTGTTGTCGATGGTGGCCGCCAGGATCTGCAAAATACAGGAGGCAATCACCGGAGGGTCCACGAGTTTGGGGAGGAGGAAGAGACAGCGTGGGCAGGACGGTTGTCATCATCTGACTGCCTCTGTACTGTCCCCGTGAGCCAGAATAAGGCACTTCTCTCCTCTTCTTGTAAAGGGGGGTGGGGGGGTGGGGCAAGTCCTTCCGCTTGCCCAGTCACTCTGGCATTCTATGCCTGGTCATGGTGGGGAAGATAGGGATGCACATTTCAGGGGAATGACCCTGCCGAGAACATCTTTGGTTCATCATGTCTCAATGGCCCCAGACTAGCAAGCCCGCCATTGTGAGAGCAGGTGACCTTAAGGTCAGGAGGGGGTCAGCCTGGCTCCAGACAGCTCATAGTAACTTCGTTGGAGTTGGCCTCCGGGCTGAGCAGAGAAAAGATCTAACAAATACTCCCAACGGTTTGAATTTCTTGTCTAAACTTCCATATTCTGAAGCAGGCCGCTAGAGGAGAGGGTGGGGGTGGGTTAAATGGGGGACAGGCATTAAGGAGGGCACTTTTCCAGGTGAGCACTGGGTGTCATATGTAAGAGATGAATCACTGGGTTCTACTCCTGAAGCCAAGACTACACTGTATGTTAACTAACTTGAATTTAAATTTAAAAAGCAAATTCCACCGCACATAGCGGGGACATAGCCCAGGCAGGTGGATTTCTGTTCTAGCAAGCTGGGTCCCAGCGTGATGGACAGTCCTCGATGAAGGAATCTCAGTTTAATGCTGGCTGAGCCTCTTCTCCATCTTTCCCATCTGGCCGTAGCTAATTGAGTGTAACAATTTAAATGGGGCCCTTACAACATCAACCAGTATGCCAAGACCAGTGAATGAATACGTATCCCTCTCTGAGGATTGGAGTCATTCTTAGCGGCGTTTAAAACTGTCATGGTTGGGGCGCCTGGGGGGCTCAGTCTGTTGAGCGTCCGGCTTCGGCTCAGGTCATGAGCTCACGGTTTGTGAGTTCAAGCCCCGCGTCAGGCTCTGTGCTGACAACTCAGAGCCTGGAGCCTGTTTCGGATTCTGTGTCTCCCTCTCTCTCTGCTCCTCCCCTGTTCTTGCTCTCTCTCTCTCTCTCTCTCCCTCGAAAATAAATAAACATTAAAAAAAAATTTTTTTTAAACTGTCATGGTTTCCAAACAACTCAGTGGCTTAGAATTATAGGGATCCAGTCACTAATAACAAAGCAGTAAATGTTGACAGTAAAAAGTGGTAAAAATGTTGACATGAGTGGTAATAACAGTAAAAATGGATAGTAGGAGAAAACGTGTTTGGGGAGCAGTGGCCTAAGGAAGGTTATCAGGAATAGAGACACTTGCTGGTAAAAGACTAGAATTTTCCCCTGCAGGGGGGGTGAGGGTTCTACCATACTGCATTTCCTGGCCTTTGCGGCTCTGGCCTGCACAGAAGAACCCTTGCCAACATCCAAGGACTCACCTTGTCCCGCAGGTCCTCGATGGTCTTGTAGTAGTGGCTATAGTCCCGCTCCGGGCTGCTGGGGCTCTGCTTCTGGTACCAGTCCCGGATCTTCACCTCCAGGTCGGCGTTGGCCTCCTCCAGGGCGCGCACCTTGTCCAGGTAGGAGGCCAGCCGGTCGTTGAGGTTCTGCATGGTGAGCTTCTCGTTGCCGGAGAGGAGGCCGCCATCGCTGCCACCAAAGTCACCAAAGCCAGCGCCAAAACCCCCACCAAAGCCACCTCCAAGGCCACCTCCAAAGCCCCCTCCGAAGCCTCCGCCAAAACCACTACCAGCCCCTGCACCGAAGCCGCAGCTCATGCCGCCCCCGTAGCCCCCAGCTGATCCCCCAGAGACAAAGCGTGATGAGCAGGTGGAGATACTGCGGCCTCCTCCCAGCTGGCAAGAGCCGCCCCCGAATCCACCTCCATAGCTGGCGGAGGAGCTCTGTATGCGGCAGCTCATGGTGAGAGCAAGATGGGGAGCAGGTGAGGACAGCAGCTGGGCTTGGCCTGGGCCGAAGACGGTGGCTCTTCCCTGGAGTGGGGGCCTTTTATACCGCCTTCTACGAGGTTGGACAATTGCCCCATCTTCTCTCCTCCCTTCCCCACCCTCTGACTGGTGCCAACTGTACTGTTTCCCACAAGCCAGTTACCTCTGCTCTCCAAGGTGGGTTGTGCCTTTGGGGGTGGCTTTAAGCCTTAACAAAAGGGATGATTCAGAGGGAACGGTGTTCTGCCTGAGACTACCCTTTTGACAGCTGAATTCAACTGCACCTCTGTACTGTGGGAGCTCCCTCCACGGGCTCTCAGCTCCACCCAGTACTAGAATGGGGACAGAGCTGCAAGGTGGCCCTGTGCTTCACGAGGTCACAGCAGCCCTCAACTCCCTTCTTTCTGTCTCCAAAACTTCAGACTGGAATGTTCTGCCCCCTGTTTAGCATCTCATCGACTCCAGTGCTCCCAGAGACTCTGATGACAAACTGCTCGGTCTTGTAGAATCGACTACCTTGAAAGTGTTTAAACTGGGGGGAAAAAAAATAGTTCCCAAGACCATCAAAACCCAGGGAGACTGAGGTACAGAATGAGGCAGGAAGCAACCCTGAACATCATAACAGCTAACACACTCAGACCCCTCACCATGGGTGGGCACGAGACTAAGTACACTCACTTGTCATTCGATCTTTGCAACAGCCCAATGACGTGGGTCCTACTCGTAACCCCATTTTACACATGGGGAAACCGAGGCTTAAGGGTAGTCAGGCCTGGGACCCAAGTCTGGTTCAGTCTGACACTAAAACTCCCTTTTTAGGTATATTATTCATATGGTAAATTGTACAAATCATTTGTGTCCAACTTAATGCATTTTTTAAATGTGTATTTATTTTGGGGAGAGAGCACAAGTCAGGGAGAGGCAGAGAGAAAGGGGGACAGAGAATGCAGAGAATGCAAAGCTGGCCCAATATAGGGCTCGAACTCACGAGCTGTGAGATCACGACCTGAGCCGAAGTCAGATGCTCAACTGACTGAGCCACCCAGGTGCCCCCAGCTTAATGCATTTTTACCTATGTATGAAGTTTACCCATCACCCCGAACATTCCTGGACTCCATAAAGCTCCCCATACCTTTTCCCAGTCAGCTACCCGTGCCCTATATCCCTAGGAAGACCACAATTCCCTCTACTGTCACCCTAGATGAATCCGCAGATCTCAGCCAGGGACTCTTTTGCTCCCTAGAGAACATTTGACAATGTCTGGAGACATTGGTTGTCACAACAGGGGGTTGCTGCTGCTGTCTAGAGGACAGAGACCAGGGATGCTGCTAAATATCCTACCACGCACAGGACAGCCCACAATAAAGAATTCTCCAGCCCAGAAGGTCGATAGTGTCGAGGCTGAGGAGCCCTGGATCAGCCTGACCCATGTGTTCAATCATGCCATCATCCCAGCTGCCTTAGAGGCACAGTCAAGTCCAGAAAGGGAGTCTTATAATGCCTGACAGGGCTCTCTCCAGCCCTCCGGTCACATGACACCTGTCTCAGCTTGTGAGCATTTGACCAAGAGGCCCCAGAGGAGGATGTAACCCAGGGCCTGGGGCCAGGGTCTCCTCTGAGGAGCCTAGGTCGCAGCTAAAATTCGGAGACTGCTTAGTAACCCTGCCCGAGGAGCCCTCAGGCTGGAATAAAAGGGCTTAGCAGCGGTCTCTCGGAGCCCAAGGTAGGAGAAGTTTCTAGGGCTAAAATGGAGGACTGTGGGCTCAGGCTCCAACTCCCACTCACCAAGGAGGCCAGGATTGTCATGAATGGCCTCTCAGGGGAAGCCTGCTGGCCCACAGCAGCCAGGAGGTCTGGACTAGACCAAGGGCTCGGGTGGGGTGACACAGGTTTGTGGTTCTCCCCAAAACCCCTTCGCTGATTCAGCAACCCGGACCAGGAAAGAGGACTGTGAGTCAGCGCTCTCCTGCCCTTTGTTTTCTGTGAGTAGGGAAGCTGGGCCTGTGTTTCACCCAGCGAGTGTCAGCACCAGGGAGAGAGCCAGGGCAGGATTGGGGTCTCCCAGGGGAGACAAAGGCTGGGGCGGGGGGAGTTCAGGCTGACCTCTGATCCTGTCCAGCCCTTCTGCCCCAAACTGATAGCTCAGCGCTCTTGCCCCCTCTCTCTCTGTCTCTCTCTCTCTCTCTCTGAAAAGCTGTGATTCAGCCCAAAGTAGGACCTCTCAGGGCTGTCTCTCTCTTCTCTCTCTCGGGGAGAGGATCAAAACTGACAAAAAGGTGATTAATGAAACCTGCCAGGCCTGGAGTGACGATCCTCCCCCCCGGGGCTGACAGCAGATTCAGGCCAACGCCTCTTAGAGGAACAATACCACAGATCCTCCAAAGTCCCAGTAGTACAAACATAGGGTGGCCATGACATGCCTCCCCTCGCAGGGTCAGGGCACAGTCCCTCCCCACCACTCCCCTCCTGAGCAGGTACTTATGGTGCCTGACGCAGGAATGCCTTCCTCTGACCCATGGTGAACCCCAGGGCCCTCCTGGAAGAAGCTGGGCAGAGACCCATCCTGGGGCCCCAGTTTCGCTTCTACTGGCCCTGCTCCAAATGAGGAAGGACAGAGTGTGGGAGCTGAGGCACTGCTCACACATCTTGAGCTTCCCTCTTTGCTTTCTGACAAAATCACACCAAATTCAGTAAGGGCAGGGGGCGGGGGGGAACGCTGCATTTACAAGCACCCCCTGCAATCAAGGCTTTGCTTCACACATTGTCACTGAGTCCGCACAACAACGGGGGAGGGTTTTTACTGGCCCCATTTTACAGATGAAGCAAGTGAGGTGAAGGGAGGCCAAGCTACTTGCTCGAGGTCGCTATGAAGTCAAGATTTAAACCTCGTCTCTGGCTCTCTGTCTCTACCCCAAATGATGGTGCCTCTGAGCCTTGCTGTGAACTCAGTGTGTGATCTCTGAGTGTTCCATTCCATACTTACCAAAGATAATAAAATAACACTAGCTAACATTTCGTAAACACTCTACGTGCATAACTCGCAAACAACTCTACTGTTTTTTTCACACCCTTTTTCTCAGATGAGGAAACTGAGGTCCAGAAAGCTTAAATTCATTGTGAACCTCTGTCTCCAGGGTCTGTACCCTTCACTACTGCCTGCTCAATCCCTTTCAGGCCAGTGTCAATGCCACCCCACCCAAGCACGGGCGTCCGCTGTCGCTCTCTGCATTCCCGGGCTCCCTGTCACCGCAGGCCCAGCTGGTGGATGGTCCTGTTTTCCCACAGTGGCTGGACCTGTGCAGCTGATGGCCTGATGGGCCGGCCTGTCTACTGTCTGTCCTAGCGTGAGCTCTGAAGCTTGGGGGCTTGCGAGGATAGTCAGTGCAGAATGTCAAAGCCGGAATTGTCATGGGAACTTTCCCGCCCAATGCCCTCATTTCTCACGTGTGAGGAAACCAAGACCCAGAATGCCAAGGCCCAAGGCAGTGGGAAGCAAGGAGAAATGCCTGGGTTTCCAGCTCCAGCACCAACTCACTGTGGGCTTTGCGTTGAATTGCGTTGCCTTCAGCAACGGCTTTCTGAGTCTCTGGTTCTCAAAGATCTGTCCAGAGGTGCCAGATGGTTCGCCTGCACAGCTGAGGCTTAAATCCTGTCCCCCAGCTCCTAATCCAGCCTTCCTCGCTTGGCTCTTGGATCAGGCTCCTCCCTCCTTCCCTTTTTCCCTGGACCGCAAGGGGCCTGGACCCCAGGATGCCCGACCCACCTCTCACAGTGGAGGAGCCTTTCATGAAAAGCAGACCTTCCCCAGACGGTGGTCATCCGCCTCGCCCTCAGAGACACCTGCTTCACATAGCAGGACTCAGGAGCCTTCTCCGGCCCAGCCTCAATGCACCAGGTCCTTACATGGCTATGGTACCCGGCTCTCTAGAATCCCTCTTCTACCGCCGTGCTTCCCAGGAACCCAGTGAGGTCGGCAAACCCTTTGAATTAGATGGAACGGAGTTTCAACCTACATCTGCCATCAACTGGCTGTGTGACCTTGGGAAAGTTACTCAACCTGTCAGTGCTTTGGTGGCCACAACTGAAAAACAGGCATTTGATGAGTGAGCGTTTGAGAAGCACCTGACCTAGGGAAGCACTTGGCAGGCAGAGCCCCTCCTTCTTACAAATGAGGAAATTCCAGCTCATCTGTGCATCGTGACCTGTCCTGGGCCTCCATTCTGTGCCAGCCTGCTCTGCCTCCCTCTCTGGTTCCTGCAGCCAGCACGGTGCCCACAACAATCAGACGAGTGACAGTTGGTGGTGTTCCTACTTTATTTCCCCGACTCGGTTTTACATTCCCTGAGGAGAAGTTCTTTTTTTTCACATTTTATTTTATTTTATTGAAGTTTATTTTTATTTATTTTGAGGGAGAGAGAGAGAGAGCAAGCAGGGGAGGGACAGAGAGAGAGGGAGAGAACCCCAGCAGGCTCCATGCTGTCAGCACAGAGCCCAATGTGGGGCTCGAACTCAGGAACGATGAGATCATGACCTGAGCTGAAGTCAAGAGTTGGACACTTAACTGCCTGAGCCACCCAGGCACCCTGAGAAGGTCTTTATAAACCTCCAAGGCATTCCCTCCTGGCAGAGAGAAGCTCTCAAACACCCGAGAAGTGGTGTTTTGTTTGTTTGTTTGTTTGTTTGTTTTGTCTGCTGGCTTTACTTTTTTTTTAATGTTTATTTTGAGAGATAAAGACAGAGTGTGAGCGGGGCAGGGGCAGAAAGAGAGCAAGAGAGACAGAGTCAGAAACAGGCTCCAGGCTCTGAGCTGTCAGCACAGAGCCTGACATGGGGCTTGAACTCACGAGCCATGAGATCATGACCTGAGCTGAAGTCGGATGCTTAACCGACTGAGCCAGCCAGACACCCCTGTCTGCTGGCTTTAGATGATAATGAATGGCAACCAGGAGTATTATCCGATGGGGTCATCCCTGCTACAGATCTCATGGGAGAAGCTGCCAGCTGTCCGTGGAGGGACAGGTGACCACCAGGGACATACTCGCCCAAGATTCTGGTGAATGTCCAGAGCCATGTCTAAAACGGGAAAAAGCAAAGGAGGAGCAAAGTCATGCATTCATTCAACAAATATTTATGTAGCTCCCACTATGAGGACTCAGCAGTGCAAGGAGGAGACACAGCCCCAGGGCCATCGATGTCACAGTCCAGGATCCCCTCCGAGGTCCCAGGACACAGATCAAGTCATAGAGAACCTTGAAATCATCTGGTCCAGCCAGACTCCTCAATTTAAAGATGAGGATGCTGAGACCCACAGAGGGACACGGACCAACCAAAGTCCTCAGGGAGATGGGCAGTGCCCCGTGCCTACCCTGGGAAGCCCAGCCTGTGCAGAAGACACACCCAAGGCCCTAATCCCTCGTCCCATAGCTACCCTCTCCCTAGGGTAGAAGGGAGGCCTGCTGTCTGCCTCCCACACTGGCTGGAAACCAAGCCCGACCTCAGCCCAGGGGCAGGCAGAAGGCGGGCCATCTCTGCCCAGAGACTACTTAAAGGGCTCGGCAGGGCACCAGTTTTCCCTGGGTGTGAGCATCTCACTCCAGGGTCAGGCAGGAAACAGGACTTGGCAGATTCAAGGCCCTCTCTGTCAGCTCCCTCCAACCCCAGGATCCGAGGAGAGTGGAAGGGGCCCTCCAAGGAAACGGAACCAGCCTTCTCTCCCCACCAGCCCAGGGTCTGGCCCCAAGAGAAGGCCTGCTGGATAAGGGTGGAGACCCACCTTTTGCCTCTCTGCACCTTTGCAGGAGGTTGTTATTTTGGCAAACTGCGGGCTGAGAAAACCCTTGCGGGTTGCTCTGAAGGCCTGAGACTTCTTGACAGAGGCCCGGAGGCTGGTGAAGCAGGAGCAGGGGCCTGGATTCAGCAAGGGGCCTGGTTGTTGTCAGAACGTCAGGGAACATGACACCTGATGTTTTGGGCTTCGGTGTGAACTTAAGCCACAGCACAGGAGACCAAAGCTAGATGTGAGAGTAATCTTTCTGACGGTAACGGCTGTATGACATCTGAACTGGCTTCCCACAGACGTTAAGAAAGGATAAATAAGAAAGGATAAATAAAAGAAAAAGAAGGAAGAGACAGGGAAACAAACCACAGGAGACTCTTAAAGATAGAGAACAAACAGCGGGTTGATGGAGGGAGGTGGGCCGCGATGGGCTGGATGGGGGATGGGTATTAAAGGGCCCTTGTGATGGGCACTGGGTGTTGTACCTAGGTGATGCATCACTGAATTCTGCTCCTGAAAGCAGTGTTGCACTGTGTTAACTAACTAAAAGTTAAATAAAAATTTGAAAAGAAAAAATAAATAATTAGTTAATTAAATCAAATGTTAGGTCTAAAAACTGTCGGAAAAAACAAAAACAAAAAAACAAAAAAAAAAAGAGAGGGCTTCTCTTAAGAAAGGTGTTGCCAGTTTCCATCACCCTCATGACGTCCAGAGAAGAGCAAGGGTCTGAAATCAGAGGGCTCATTCCCAGGCTCAGCCTCCCATTTCCCAGCTTGTGACTTAATTCAAGCTACTTAACTTCCCTGAGCCTCAGTTTCCTCCTCTGAAAACTGAGGATGTAGGGTCCACCCCACCTTCACGAAGCCCCCAGGAGAGTCACTGAGATGCCATCCTCTGAATGCCCTGCCCAGAGCCCTGCAGAATATAGAGGCTTCGTAAATTCTGTTTCCTTCCTCCAGCCTCAGAGAAGTCTGGCCTCCAAGTGTGTATGCAGGAGACACGTTCTACATTAAACCTCCTCCCGAAGAAACAGACGCCACCCTCTCTCCAGCCAGGGTTGCTGGGCAGAGTTTCACCCAGCAAGACTCAGGGCGGCCCGCTCAGAGGGCTTAATCCTCCCCCGGATGATCTGAATCTCAGAACAGAGGCACCTCCAACCTCCTGTTCCCAGCAGGACTAAGAAACCGGCTCTCCCTCTCCCCATAGTCCTCACCAGAGCCCAGCCCAGCCACAGCACCCAGAACGCTCTGCTTCCTCATTCCTTGCCCTCTGTCTGGGACTATGAATCCCAGAGGAACCAGCCTCAGACCAGAGGCAACAAATTCGGTGTGTGTGGATGTCACTGCTGCTCTAATGAGCCCAAAGGCAGAGATGCTGGGGTCAGGGGAGCAGGAGTGAGGTTTGGACTGAGGAGGGCAATAGGGTTGATGTTGCTTTGGATTTAAGCTTAGAGAAATCAGAGAGGGCTTCCTGGAGTTGGTGTCTTTCCCTCTGAGCACGGTAATTGCCTTATGGGAAGGAGATGGCAGCTTCAGGGGTAAGGGGGTAGATAAGGTCCCTCTTTGCAGGAGGCAGCGATGGTACCTGGCTCAGCCACTCTGGAGGTCAGGTGTGCCTGACTGGAAAAGAGGGGAGGTGCTAGGGACACATGTAGGAGGACCAGAAATATGGAGGAAGGTCCTGGCAGTGAGCCGTGCAGGGCCAGGGCCTGGCGTCCCAGAACAAGCGCTGAACTTAAAAGTCATACAGGTGTAGGGTCCAGTCCCAGCCCTGTTGCTCACCATCCATCCATGAGGCCCCTGAGGGAGTCACTCACCTCCCTGGCTTCCTCATCTCTAAGGTGGGAATCATAAATCCTGATGGCCCACAATTGCCTTAAACAGGACGCGGGGGTAGGGTCACATAGCACAGTGCCAACGACACGGTGGTAACCAGTACGACCTATACAGTCAGTTGCCCGCTAAATAATTGTTCGATGTGACAAGTCCTCTGCCGGGTGCACCCAACTGCTCTGAGGGCAACCCCCGTCTCCTGCTTCCATAATCACTAGATGGAATGAGCCAGAACATCAAGTCACCGGAACAGTCTGAATTGGTCCTGGGTGCAGGGAAGAGGCCAAAGTAGGAGATGTCATCATGTGGGTCCTAGGCCCACAGAGGCCCCCAACAAGAAAAACTGGACATACTACCAAGAGATATTTGCAAAAGGAAAAGCAATTCTTTATTGCATGGGCAGACGTGGTACGATCCAGCTCGTTACACAATACAGCTACTTCTTGCCTGCCCCTGTTCTAGAGCAGGTGGGGAGAGGGAGGGGGAGGATGCCGAGTGCCCAACAGGGAGAGCCGGACCCTCTGAAAGCAGGGACTGGGGTTTGCTCTTCTGGCCCCTCTGGGCGGTCCTCCATCCAGCCTGGGGAGGGTGGGGGTGGTCAGGGAGGTCTCTCCTGCGCCAGGCACTCAGACCTCTCTCTTGTGAGAAGAAACCACCTTCCCGTCCACTGTCTCCTCGACGTTGACGCGAACTTTGCCGCCACCACCTCCCAGGGATGCTGTAGAAAGAAGGAGCAAGCTTGAGAGTGGGGGGGGGGGGCCCTCGCTGTTCGCCCTCCCAAGGCAGCCAGGACCTTGGCTGAGCTCGGGGAGAACCAGACAGCACCCCTGAGAATGGCCGCTGGCCAATCCCTCGAGAGTGGCCAGGAGGTCTGGCGGTGAACCACTCATCATGGAGGCAGGCAGTGGCAGTTCACGCCCCACAGTGAGCAAGAAAGTCAGGGTGAACAGGTAGTAACTGGGGGCTTCTTCCCATAAGTGCAGGAAGGTGGGGCCTGGAGGAAGCTATGCCCTGGACAAAGCCTGCTCAACCCGGAAGGTTCTCAATAAATCTTCAGCCCTGACTCTACTGGGGCTGATGGAGGATCCCCCGGGGAAGAGGTATCACCTGAAATGGGTGTGTTCCTGCCCCACTGGCATGTTTGGCCTCCTCCTGCTTCCACCCCATGCCAAGGGGAACGGTGGCTTCAACAGCCGCCTTGCCCGCCCCCACCCCCCACCCCCGCCCCATGGGGGGAAGAGTTAAGCCTTCTTACCTTCTCTGGTGCCAAAGCCAGCCATCCTGAAAGAGAGGGGAAGCAGATGTAAGGGGAGGGCATGAGCCCAGGTCTCCCTAAGGGAGCCCCGGTGTCTGGCTAAGCAATCCTCTCCAGCGGCCCCCCCCCCCCACCACCTGCACATCTGACTTCTCTAGAGGCTGGCACGTCCTGAGAACCTGTTCAGACCTGCCACCCCCAAGCAGACAGATTCTGATCTACACTAACACCCCATCTGTTTCCTTTTCCCTGTCCCACTGCTGTCCCCCGAAGACTCTCCACCCCAACCCCAACCGGCCCCTCTCTCAGGCTTCCCCCTGCACCCTGGCCCCTGCCTGGTGTCCTGGCCCTCCAGCAGGCTGCGGTAGGTGGCGATCTCCTGCTCCAGCCGCGTCTTGATGTCCAGCAGCGTCCTGTACTCCTGGTCTTGGCACTCCATCTCGCTGCGGAGCTCGCTCAGCTGGGCCTCCAGGCCGCCGATGAGCCCCTGGATCTGCTGCAGCTGCGTGGCATAGCGGCACTCCGTCTCCGCCAGCGAGCTCTCCAGCCCGGCTTTCTGGAGGGGTGTGGTCAACGGACCCCACATCAGGCCAGGAAGGAAGATGCCGCGGTCATGCAGACGGGTGTTGAACGGAGTGCAGAGAACCCCCCTGGGAGGAGGCTTGGGAACCCCGAGACTTAATGAGCCACGGACGGTGGCAAAGGCCCAGCTGCGCTGGGCTGTGGCCGGGTGGGGGGGTCGGAGGCCCTACCATGCTGAGCTGGGACTGCAGCTCGATCTCCAGGCCCTGCAAAGTGCGTCTCAGGTCCGTGATCTCTGTCTTGCTGGTCTGGATCATCTCTGTGTTGGAGGCCACCTCTTTGTTCAGCTCCTCCGTCTGTAGGCCACGCACAAGACCAGTGAGGCCCACAGGCACCCTGGGAGACGTGGGGAGCTGAGGCGGGGCCGTGAGCTCAGGCCCACCTTGCTGAAGAACCAGGCCTCGGCGTCCCGGCGGTTCTTCTCGGCCATGGCCTCGTACTGTTCCCTCATCTCCGCCAGCACGCGGGTCAGGTCCACGCCTGGGGCCGCGTCCATCTCCACGTTGACCTGGCCGGCCAGCTGGCTGCTGAACTCCTTCATCTCCTGCGGAGTGGGTGGGGCCCGTTTAGGGACGGAGGGCAGAAGAGGGGGCAGAGAGCGGGCTCCCACATGCCAATCCCGGCTTCGTGCCTGACTCACGACATGCCCTTCGCCCTCCTGCATACCCACCCCCCAGCCTCTGTTTCCCAGTGAGCGTGAAGAGGTTTGAGCACATGGGCCTCTTGGCTCTGAGGGTCTCTCTTTCTTGCTAGGTCCTACGGGAGGACTCAAGACAGCAGGGCCCTTGTCTGAGCTCATGAAACAAATCAGGACAGTGGGTCCCACTGACCACCTGGCCTGGCTATGGATCCAAGAAGGAAAGGGATCTGGGTTCCCAAAGGACAGTACCCCTTGCTCTCCGTGGCGACACACCCTGTTTTTGGTGGAGGGGAGCATATCTGAACCACCAAGCCCTTCGGTCAACGATGAGAAGGTGTCCGTGATCCCACTCTGCCCCCCGCCACCAGTAGCCCCTGCCGGCCCCCACCTCCTCGTGGTTCTTCTTCAGGAAGGCCAGCTCCTCGTTCAGGCTTTCGATCTGCATCTCCAGGTCGGTCTTGGTCAGGGTCAGCTCATCCAGCACCCTGCGCAGGCCGTTGGTATCGGCCTCCACGCTCTGGCGCAGGGCCAGCTCGTTCTCATACCTGGGAAGACAGAGGGAGCCCAGAGTAAGGAAGTGGGCTGTGGGCTGTTGGAGTAGGGGTGCGGGCTGTTGGAGCTGGAAGAGGGAGAGAAGGCCAAGAAAGGGGGTGAATCTGGAGGGGAGAGAGAGGCAGGAGCGTACTTGAGTCTGAAGTCATCTGCCGCCAGCCTGGCATTGTCGATCTCCAGGATGACCCGGGAGTTGTCGATCTTGGCCCCCAGGATCTGCAGGAGGCAGGGAGTTGGTATCTGGAGTACTGTTTTCTCTTCCCTACTGCTCTCCCCGCCCTGCACCCCAGGTCAGACGCCTTACTGACAGTCTCCCTTCTGACACGAGCAACAGAGGCCTGTAGTCTCCCCGGGGCAGAGTTCAGCCTCACCTCAAGTGCCCATACTTGGTGTGAGCCCACACCACCCTTCCTGCCTCCAGGGCATGAAAAAACAAGGAGCCAGGAGTGCCTGGACTCCCCTGTGGGAAGTGCCTGGCCAGGAGTTGGGTGCGGTGGGGTTCAGCAGCCTTCTCGGGAATATTCTGCCAGCCTCCCCTGGTCACTGGCCTCCTGCACACTTGACACAGCCATGGACCCACAGAACATTCCACAGCCAGTAGGACCCTGGAGGGCAGGGCAGGAAGGCACGCTACAGCTGAGGAAACCAGTCCAGGTAAGTAGAGAGGGTGAGTAAGTAACTGGCAGAGCACATAAGGAGTTCCAGGTCTCCTAAGTCCCAATAGAGCTTTTTCGCACCAAAGACCTCCTCAAAGGGTGAGGGAGGTGGTCCTGGCATTCAAGGCTCCTGAAGCTACCCTTAACTGTTCCTGCAAAAGAAGCAAAAGGGAGCTTTATGCAGACCCCTGCTTGGTGTGTGTAACTGCCCCCACCTCGGACCCTCCCCCGACCAGAGTTCCTGAGCATTATTCTCACTGCCAAGTTGAGCGGATGTATGCTGGCCTCCGCACCTGGAAAGCATTTCCTGCTCTCCAAGTTATACACCGACAGTCGTTGCCTGGGCAGGAAAAGGATTTCCTTGAGGCAGCAAGAAAGATGATGGAGATGTATGCAGGGCGCCAGCCACCTGCTCCCCTCTCTCTGATGCTGGAGGACTCACCTTGTCCCGCAGGTCCTCGATGATCTTGTAGAAGTGGCTGTAGTCCCGCTCCGGGCTGCTGGGGCTCTGCTTCTGGTACCAGTCCCGGATCTTCACCTCCAGGTCGGCGTTGGCCTCCTCCAGGGCGCGCACCTTGTCCAGGTAGGAGGCCAGCCGGTCGTTGAGGTTCTGCATGGTGAGCTTCTCGTTGCCGGAGAGGAGGCCGCCGTCGCCGCCACCAAAGTCACCAAAGCCAGCGCCAAAACCCCCACCAAAGCCACCTCCAAGGCCACCTGCTATGCCTCCTCCGAGGCCACCTCCGAAGCCTCCGCCCAAACCACTACCAGCCCCTGCACCGAAGCCGCAGCTCATGCCGCCGCCGCCGTAGCCCCCTCCGGACCCCGAGGAGACAAACCTAGCAGAAGAAGCCGAGATACTGCGGCCTCCACCGCCCCTATAGAGACTCCCCCCACCAAAGCCGCCTCCCCCGGCCCAGAGGGAACCCCCTCTGGCAGAGGCACCCCCAAAGGTGGAGGAAGAAGTCTGCAGAAATGTGGTGCTCATGGCCGGGCAGCGGGTGAGTCCTCAGCAGGCTGGAGCCGCAGGCTTGGGCTGGAAGCAGGGCCCCAGGAATGTCTCCCCCCAGCCCGCGGCTCCTTATATACCCCTCCGAGTTGTTGTGGGACCTCGTCTCCTCCCCCAAAAGGAAGCCAACTCCTGTGTTCAAACACAGCCGCCTGCACACCTCTGCCTGGCTGGTGTGGAGTTTCTCCTTTCTTTCTTTTTTTTTTTTTTTTTTTAAATGCAACAAAAGAGATGATTCAGAATGAATGGTGTTTTGCCCCGGGGCCATGGTTTTAACACTTCGAAGGCAGGTTCATGTCTGCACTCCCGGGAGAACGTGAAGAGTTGCTGGGGAGAAATCTGTCACTCCACAGCTACCAGGCCTCCGCCTACGGGTAGAGCAGCCCAGGCCAGCTCTGCCCTCCCCGGAGTTTTCTCTGCTGCCTCCAGCCCAGGACCCTCACCCCAGGTGGCCAGCTCCATGCTCTCAGTTTGTGAGCCCCCTCCCTATCACTGCTCTGTCATCCCACTCCCAGACCCCATGTGTGAGCCTGCAGGGCTGGGGGGGGGGGGGGGGTAGCAGTGGCCTCTGGGGATGGGTGGGCAGAGGCACACCCAGGAATGAATGCAGGGCCCATGGGCACAGGCTGAGGACACGAGAGGGGGTCATGAGCGCATTTCCAGCTAAGGTGATCAGAGAAGCTAACATCCGTCATTTCCCTGATACAGCAGGACTCTCCTCCTCCATCCCCTCCTCTCCTCCCCACCCCAGGCCCCCACCAGCCCCTTGCCCCACCACCCTGGCACTCTCCCAAAGACCAGGAGCCTCAGGGCTGACAGGGGGCTGATTGATAATCCCGCCACCTGCCAATTGCACATGTCACTGAACCTTTGCTTGCTCCTGGGACACGTTGGGGCAAACCTCTGCAGATAAGACTGGAGCCTGGTCTGGGAAGCCCCTGCCTTCTCCAGAGAGAGGCATGTCCCTGCATAGCAAAGCCAGATTAACTCCGTTTGTCCTGTCAAGCGCTGTGGGGCCGGGGAGGGACCGACCCGGAGGGTTCTACGTGCCTGAGTGTTGGGAGGGAGGAGATTGGGAGGCCTGGCAGGCCGACTGGAAGACACCTCTTTACAGAGCAGGATGCTGAGGCCAGAGGCGGGAGCAAAACACTCAGGAAAGCCCTTTTCTCTGCCACCAACCCAGAGGCCGGCTTTCAGGGATACCTGTTACATGTGGGTAGTGCCATTTGGAGGCACGGCTTGACCCTCTAGCCCCGGCTCCAGGGCTCTTGGGTTTGGGGAGGTAAGCAAGGCTGATCTGGAGAGTCAGGACGATACCTTTTCCAGGGTTGAAGCACACGGAGGTGGATAGAGCTCCAGAGTCCCTAAGGCCTGGGTTCAATTCCTGGCTCCGTCAATTACTGCTGTGAAACCTTGGACAGGTTCCTGTGGCAAGGGGCACTGTCAGCTTCCACCTGAGACCTGAGAGCCCCCATCCTGCCTCCTCTTGGCTCTCCAACTTCTAAGGAAGCAGATAGTGTGGCTCAGTACCCGGGATTGCCATCTGAGCTAGGGTGGTAAGAGAGACAGGCCTGGGTGGGAGGGAGTGATTGAGCTGGGCCTCTGAGCACTGGGCCCAGACAGTGCAGTATTGTCTCCTGGGCGGGAGGACATTGTCTTTCCCTCCGAAAGAAAAATAATCAAAGTCAGATCAGCCACAGCTCATTAAAGTCTCTGCAGACATCACGGCCCCAGCAATTAACACAGGAACAATTACACGCCATCACTCCAGGCTGAGGGAGGGATGGGCACCTGGCCAGCCCCTCATCCGCACCCTGACTCCTCTCCAGCACCCCTCAAAAGGGGGCTTTTACACACCATCAGGCCTCTCTGGGGGCAGGAGCTGTCCCAGTCACGAATCCCTGGTTTCAGTGCAAACAGCTCCTGCAAGCTCAAGGTTGAGGCCCCTTGCTTCCTGCTCATTAGCAGCGGGTCGAGAGGCCAGGCAAGGGTGGAGACCCAGCTCTACCTGGTTCCGGCCCAGGCTGCAGCCTGGGGCCCTGCCCCAGGCAGCCCACCCACGCTGTGCTAGTTTCTGTCCTTTGCCCACTGCAAACAGGCTGTCTCGGGGCCTTCTCTCCTGGAAGAGCAGCCCAGTGGAAAAAGCCTTGGGCTGGACTCCACCTCTGGGTGTGACTCAACCTCGCTGAGCCAGGTTCCCGACTTAAAATTGGGCCATTTTTCCACTTATATGAGGTACTTAGAATAGTCAGAATCACACAAGGGGTTACTATTTAACAGACTTAGGGTTTCAGTTTTACAAGACGGACACAGGAGCATACACAATAGTGATGGTTGCATAACAGTGTGAATGTCAGTGCCACAGAACCATAGACTCTCAAATGGTTAAGAGAGTAAATTATATGTGTATTTTACCAGAACAAACAAAAAGAAATCACGGAGCCATTGGAGCCATGAACACGGAGTCCTGCTACAGGGCCACCGTTAACATTCAATGACACGTGAGGGTGTGGTCTCCATAAATCCACCCTCACCTGCCCCTCCCCCCTTCTCCCCCACCAGGGAGGCGTCAGGACGGAGAGAGCACACGTCCTGGGGCCTGGATAATTCTTCCTCTATTAGGTATGTGGCTGACTTCAGTATGGGACTTTGGGTAATGCAGCCTCCTCTCTGAGCCTCAGTCTACCAATCAGGAAAATGGAAATAACTCCTGCCCAGTCTGACTTACAGGGATGGAGCCACATGACTGACAGGAAATGCTTTGCAAACCCAGTGGTCATAATGCAATGCCCAGAGGGGATGGAAAGACCCACCCTCTAAATCCTCTCCCCTTCTCTCTCCCTCCCCCTCCCTCTCCCCTAGTCCAGACTCTGTCAACACAGTACCCCTAGTTTCAGCTCCCAGACCGAGACAGAAAAGTGCCCCTGCCCCCCCCCCAACACACACACACAAAGGAAGGCTTCATTCCCGATACCCAGACCTGCAACCCAGTCACCTGACCCACCTGTGTGAGGCCAGACCCCGCCCCACACCACATTCCAGGGGCCTCTGGGGCATAGGGGAGGGTTTCAGCTGTGACAACAGAGGCTTTCAGGAACAGGGGACAGAAATCTCTGGACAGACCCAGCCTCCAAGTGAGGCCAGGCCCCTAACATTAAGTGAGGTGGAGGGGGTGGGGGCGTGGGGAGTGGTCATAGATGCTGGAGGCCAGGGCAGAACAGCTAGGGAGGTGGCAGAGGGGCTCCAGACCCCGAGAGAGATCTGAGCTCTGGGGTCCCCATTTCTGACTTATAGCAAGCTAACAAACCCCTCTAAGACCCACAGAAAACTAGAAATACCACCACCTCAGGATCATCAGCCCAGGGTATGCCTGGATCCCAGGCTCCTTAGCACAGTGCGGGACACACACAGCAGACAAGTGTCCACTTCAGTCCCCTACAGGAGCCCTTCTGGGGGCAGGGGGTAGAGTGCTCCTCACCTGACCCCCTCCTTCGCAGAGCGGACCTGCCGTCAGGCAGATCCCTGGGACCTAACAGACCCACTCAGGCTGAACCTCTCAGCCAAGGGGAAGTACTTATTTACCTTTAATTGGCCTCAATTCTTGGCAGCTGAACTGTAAACCACAGGGGCAAGACCACACCCCCACAAGGGCAGAGTTCTACCAGGAAGCTGGGACTTACGTTCTTTTGCTGGCCTGGGACCAGCCTCAGGCAAGCCAGGTTGGGGGTCTGTGCGGGAGGTCCAGGTCACGGCCAGGTCCCATTCCAGGCTCTGGGCCCAGGTATGAGCTGGTGGGCGTAGGGGGCTTATGTGGGGCTGCCCAGAAATGCATGAATGTGTTAGCGCATGCACGCACACAGATGCACACCAACAGGTACACTCTCTTCAGCCTTCTCAGTGGGATGCCTGCCCCCGTTCCTGGCTTGGTGAAGAAATGTTATCAAAAGGAGCTGCCCCCAAGGGATCCCGGTCCTAGGACTTCACACGGAACAAGACCCGAAGGTACTGAGGACCCAGCACAAGGGAGTGTCAAATCCTAGGAGACTGGGGTACCAGGTGGCCCGGCGAGCTAGTAAGCAGGAAACCTAGACACTCTGTGACCTTGGACAAGTTACCTAACTTCCCCGTTTCCTGCTCTATACGACGCGTACTCCTACTTAACTACCTTTGAGGGTTGTTTGATTAAATGGCACATACTAAGTGCTCAAATAAACATTAATTTCCGGCACACAAATACACACGCCCACCCATGAGGGAGTAAAGTGGAAAGAAAACTAACTCTGGGGGCACATGGGTGGCTCAGTACGTTACGTGTCCGACTTCGGCTCAGGCCATGATCTCACGGTTCACAAGTTGGAACCCTGAGTCGGGCTCTGTGCTGACGGCTCAGAGCCTGGAGTCTGCTTCGGATTCTGTGTCTCCCTCTCTCTCTACCCCTCCCCCACTCGTACTCTGTCTCTCAAAAATAAACATTTGAAAAAACTAAATTTGAAAAAAAACACAGTTTCAAATCCCACCTTTGCCATGTTGGAACAGTTACACACACAACAAACCACTTCACCTCTCTGAACCTTAGTTTATCCCTCTATAAAATGGGAGCAATGCTTGCTTCACAAGTTTGTTTTTACATTTTTTTTGAGAGAGGGAGACAGAATACGAGCAGGGGAGGGGCAGAGAGAGAGGGAGACACAGAATCTGAAGCAGGCTGCTCTGAGCTGTCAGCACAGAGCCCGATGTGGGGCTTGAAGCCACGAACCGTGAGATCATGACCGGAGCCGAAGTCGGACGCTCAACCGACTGAGCCCCCATCACAGGCTTGTTTCAAGGAACAGGTTTGATAAATGAAAAGTTCCGCAAACAGGAATTACCACGACCGTAGGAGTTAGCATGTACCCCACCCCTTCCCTCTCTTAGGACAGGGTGCACTCTGATCCAAATAAAACCTTAACAGGACCAAGTCCTGGCCCATCTCTATGGGCTGAAACAACAAACCCAACATCCTTCCTCCCTTGGGTCATAAAGCTTTATTGGCAGGTCAGGGAAAGAGCTGGGGGTAGGGCCCGTCCCTTCCCACATGCCCCTCCCCAGGGGAACCTCTCTGCGGGACAGCAGGAAGCTCAGGAGGCTGCCGGACTCAGAGAGCCTTATAGGTGGGCAGGTTGTTGTACTGGGCGTCCTGTCCCTCCAGCAGGCTGCGGTAGGTGGCGATCTCCTGCTCCAGCCGTGACTTGATGTCCATGAGCTGCTGGTACTCCTGGTTCTGCCGCTCAGTGTCCGCACGCACGTCGCTCAGCTGGGCTTCCATACTGCTGACCAGAGCCTGGATCTGGGCCAGCTGGGCTCCAAAGCGGGCCTCTGTTTCTGCCAGCGTGCCTTCCAGGGCGGCTTTCTGAGAGCAGGGAGAGGGAACAGACTCAGCGGAGACCGGTTTCCAGAGAGGGCATGGGCACAGCCACGACCCGGGCTGCGCAAGGCTGCGAGGGCCCCGGCGTGCATCCCACAGGGCAGGGGGCACAAACCATGCTTAGCTGCGACTGCAGCTCAATCTCCAGACCCTGGAGGGTGCGCCGCAGTTCGGTGACCTCCGTCTTGCTCATCTGCAGCTGCTCTGTGTGGCCGGCCACCTCCTGATTCAGCTCCTCCATCTGCAGTAAGAGAGGAGGCAGAAGGAGTCAGCACTGAGGCAGACCTCTGTCTGAGAGCACAAAGCCCTCTCTCCCTGCCACCTCCCCAGAGGGCACCCGCTCCCCTCGCCGTACCCGGCTGGTGAACCAGTCTTCAGCATCCTTTCGGTTTTTCTCAGCCATGACCTCATATTGGCTTCTCACGTCACTCAGGATCTTGGCAAGGTCGATGCCCGGAGCGGAATCCACCTCCACGCTGACCTGGCCACCCACCTGGCCCCTCAGGGCACTGACTTCCTGGAAAGACACAGCAGAGATGGGCATGTCGGAGCCCAGAGCCTGCTGGGCCTGGGCCAAGTCACTCCCCCGTCCCCCAGGCGGAAAGGGCTTGATTTTCAGGTGCAGACCAGGAGCCACCACCGCAGGACAGATGAGGTGGCCTCCATCTGCTGCTGGAACCCCCAGAAGCCCTGCTCCACGCCCGGGACCATGCCGAGGGTACAGCAAGTGCAGCCATGGTCAAGAGGATACAGGACAAAAAAGTGTCCTCAGCCCTGGAAAGCTGGAGTGGGATGGACAGGAGGCGCAGCCTGACACCCACCTCCTCGTGGTTCTTCTTCAGGAAGGCCAGCTCCTCCTTCAGCCCTTCGATCTGCATCTCCAGGTCAGTCCTGGCCAGGGTCAGCTCGTCCAGCACCCTGCGCAGGCCGTTGATGTCGGCCTCCACGCTCTGGCGCAGGGCTTGCTCCATCTCAAGCCTTTCAGAGGAAATAGGTGCAGTCAGGCCAGCGTTTCCTCCGAACCCCTGCAGAGTTCCCAACTCCCCTCATGGTTCAGGAGTCCGTGGAGGTGGTGGGGCTTACTCCAGGCCAGCTGGGGTGAGCGAGGACAGAGAGCAGTCCCCCGCTGCACCGAGCCCCCAAAGGGCCTGGCATTGCCCCCTCTGCAGCCCTCCAGGGCAAACACATACTCACTTGGTTCGGAAGTCATCGGCAGCCAGACGGGCATTGTCAATCTGCAGGACGATCTTGGAGTTCTCGATGGTGGCACCGAGAATCTGGAAGACAGAGGCAGGAGGTTGGCACCAGCTCAGCATATTGGCTCTGTCCACCCACTTTCTTCCCAGAAGACAGAGGAAAACAAATGGGTGTGCCCCTACCCCCTAGAGACTCAGCTGACCATTGGCCTGCTCTCTGGGAGGTCTTGAAGTCAGTCCCTGCCCAGGAGCTAGAGCAGGAGAAACCGTGGTCAGGGACTGCTGAGCCAGGGGGTAGGGGACGGGTGTGGGAGGGCAGAGGTGAGTCAGGGAGGAAAGCATCTGAGACCTGTACTCTAAATGATCGGGAGGCAGACGCTAATGATCTGCAAACCAGATAGCGTATTGGGTTACCTTTCTCTGAACCCCGCCCCGTGCAAAGCACAGTCTGCTTTAGGAAAGCGAATTCCCGTGTGCTGAGCATCTATTATGTGCCAGGCACTTTTCACTTCATCTTTCATGCCAGGTCAGTGGGTATGCCTATCTTACAGAGGTGGAAATGAACTTCAGGAGTCCTTGTCCAAATTCACCCCCATCTGAGGTCCCTCTGATGTGATGGGCATATTCACATCATTGATTATGGTACTTGGGTTCATGTTTTTCAAACAGCAGGTCATGGCTCATTAGTCACCCAGTACAGTGAGTGGTGATTTGCATAGTTTTTTAATGAAACTGAACAGAATATAAAATATGAGAAGAGATGGACCACAGCAGGGTAAGAATTGTTTCAAGAAAGCTTTGCTTCCATTTTGGGTGTGTGCATCACAGAGCTAGAACGCGTGGGGGTACACCCTGAAATGTATTTCTTACCGCAGGTTACAATTTTTAAAGTGTCCAAGCAGTATTCTACTTTGTTGTTTACATCTCTAGCTGTCCCCCCTCGTCTAGAAGTCTGGCCTATCTGTTCTATGCCCCTAGCACCCCGCACCATGCTGGGCACAGGGCAGGCGCTGGGCCCGCTTTAGAGACCCAGCATGTGGGACCATTAAATGTCCCACTGGCTTCTGATACATTTCTTCAAGGCAGAGGTCTCAGTTCCGCATGGCCTCGGGGCTCCCTGTAAGAACTGTGGTACACCCCCCAACCCCAGGACTCTCCACCCACACAGAACTATTGCTGAAAAGGACCCCCGGGGCCTCTGAGTGTGTCCCGCCTTCACCAGGTCTTTAGGCCACAGCATTTGTCCCCTCCCATTCTTCCTAGAAGTTCCTCCTAAATCCGGGTGGCCCTCTTGGGCGGGGCAGGAGGGGCTCCAGCCAGAGCGTGAAGGAAAGCAGACCTGCCCCACCAGAGGAATGCAATGCAGAGGGGCCCACGCCGGGGGCAGCAGCGGATGGGTCCCTCCCAGGCCAAACTCTTGTCTCTGACTGCGGCCTCTGGCCCAGACCTCCGGACAGCCCACAGCCTTGTCCCACCTCCTCCTACTCCTTCGCACCCCCTTTTCCAGACCTCCCCACCCTCCAGCCCCGCCCCCACCGCCGCTGCACACCCCACCCCCTTCCCTCAGCCCCAGCCTCCACTTCCTGTCCCACTGTCCTGCCCCCGCTCACCTGCCCCCAGCTCTCTGCCCCACCCTGCGGCCCTCCCACGTCCTAACGGGCTCGCTACCGCCCTGCCCTGTCGGGTGGTGGCTCAGGTGCCCGCCGTGCCCGCCTCGGGCCTCGCCCGGCCCGCGGGGCTGGGTCTGCGCGACAGGTGCACCTCCCGAAGCTGGGCCGCCGCCCACCTTGTCCCGCAGGTCCTCGATGGTCTTGAAGTAGTGGCTGTAGTCTCGGGAGGGCCCAGGCCCCTGCTTCTGGTACCAGTCGCGGATCTTCTGCTCCAGGTCGCCGTTGGCCTCCTCCAGGGCGCGCACCTTGTCCAGGTAGGAGGCCAGCCGGTCGTTAAGGTTCTGCATGGTGAGCTTCTCGTTGCCGGAGAGGAGGCCGTCGGACCCGGCCAGGCCGCCCGCAAAGCTGCTGCCGTAGCCCCCGGAGGACGAGGACACGAAGCGGGCGGAGGACACGGACACGCCGCGGCCGCCCGAACCCCCATGGATGCTGGGCGCGCGGAAGACATTTCCCGCCGCGAAGCGCAGGGAGCCGCTGCCCGGGCCCCCGAGGGACGAGGTGGTGGCCAACTGGCGGTAAGTGTAGGAAGCCATGGGGACGCAGCGGGAATAGTTCAGTAGCCCGAGGTGTATCGCTTGGCGGGAGGAGTGGCGAGGGCCGCACCTGGCGCCTTTTATGCCCTGGGCGGGCGGGGGCAGGGAGAGGGGGAGGGGGGAGGGCGTCTGGGCGGATATCTGAGCCCCGAGGAATTTGCAAGCTCCTGAGTGCAAATACGGGCACTCTCCCCATTGGTCGATTCCTGGCGGCTCTGCCTCCAGCTCTTCCCTCCCAGGGGCCTGAGACCGTGTTCACCCCCACCCCCACCCTCCCCCCTCGAAGTGCCTCACCCCTGCCCACTCCAGAGCCCCGAGGGAGCACCTCCTGTCACACTCCTTCCCTTCTTCACCCCATCACACACAAGGACACCCTCCCAGTCACATTCTGGGCCTCCCCGATTAAGATTTCCCCAGGTTTGACACCCCCTCCAGGAATTAAGTCCTTCAGCCCTCAGAGGCCCCCTCAGCACTCAGAGGCCCCCTCTGGAATTATGTTCTGAAGCCCCTTCCTTGGGGGTCTAAGTTAACCCTTCCTTCCAGTACATTCAGGAGATTCCTACACCCCACTTGGAATTACAGCCCCGTGGGGATCACCCACACCCTGACTCCCTCTCTTTCCCAGAGAGGAGGGGACTGTTCCTGCTGGCCTTCTGAGACAAAGCTGCCGGCCTGCTGGAGCCATACAAATCCGGGGGCTGGGGCTGGGGCTGGGGCTGCACGGGGGATGGGGAGGGCGGAGAGCAGGCTCCTGAGAACAGCTGCTGGCTGCTGGGAGGCTTCTGCAGCTGAGCTATATGGGGCTTCTTGGGAACCCCAGGCTCAAGCCTGACCCCACCTGGGGCAGACCCCCTGGGGGCCTCTTACCACCCACCCCTCCAGGACAGCCCCCACCCTCCGCCCGCAAATCATGCATTCATTCAACACAGATTTCCTGAAATCCATGATGGGGAATCTGAGTCTGAAGGAAGCAAATAACTTGCCCATGAGACATGTAGCACCTGCCACCCAGAGACAGAAATGGGGTGGAATCCCTCCCTCCGTGTGAGCATCTGGAAGGAGGGTGTCAGGCTGAATCCCGGAGCCTCAGACATGGACGAATGGCTGAACTGCCAGGCTCTCCGGAGGTTCTCATGGCCGGAGTGAAGAGCTTGGATCGTAGGGGAAGGAACCCTCGTCTCCACACACAGCCCCCAGCCCCGCTCTTCACCCCTCTTCATCCCGCTCAGCAATTCCACCTTTTCTTCATTGCCTGGGAAGGCCGGGCCCCCTGCCAGACACTGCCTGCGCCTCACCCCAGTTCCTGTCCACAAGGACCTCACCCCTCCTCAGAAATGTCTTCATGGTTCCTTAGGTCAGAGCGGTCACTCAGTCACAGGACCGAGGCCCTAAGCCCTTCTGAGATGCTGTTAGGGAGATGGGCCAGTCACTTGCCATCAACGTGCCTCAGTTTCCCCCGTGAAATCTCAGTCCTCCTTTCTACATATCATCACCTGGGTCCCCTGTGGCTAAAGGAAGGCCTCTGAAACCAGTCCCCAACAAACTGCCTTCCAGCCACCAACTTATAGCCAGGAGCAGGGGACAGGAAACCGCCTACACACACCCCTAACCCACCAGCAAGAGCCCTGAGCCACTCAGGAAGGCCAGCCTGAGGCTGTTTAAACTAGTGAATCAGACCTGTAAGTGGGTCTGGGGTGCCCAAAGGTGAAAAGAAGACGGGTGTGACCCAAGGCAGGCCATGAAAGCAGGGTGTGGCGGGGCCTTCACAAAGGTTGTAGCCTCCAGGGCTGGGCTCAGGTGAGTCACTCTTTATTTGACCCAGAGAAGGAGGCCTGCTCTTCATGGGCCAGATGGTTGCTAGGAACACCAAGCCCGAGCTGGAATCTCTGTTCTTCTGGCTTGATAGGAGGCTTTGGGAAGGGGCTTTGTGTTAGGAAACAAAAGAATAGGACCAAAGCCCCCCACCCCCAAATATTAAGGGGTTGTGAGCTCCCAAAACTCCAGAGGAGCTTAGAGTGCCCCGTGCGAGCCGCAGGGCCATAATCATAACAACTGACTGAGGGGAGTACAGCCTACATCTTTTCAGGTCTGATTGGATCCTCACAGCAGCCCAGCCCATTTTACAGAGGAGAAAACAGAGGCTCCAAGAGGGGCAATGACTTGGCAGGTCCACAGCCAGCTGTGTCAGAGCCTGGCTTCCAGCCTCTCACCCCTCAGCCCGGCGGCCGGGGCTCTGGGGTGGGACAGGGGCTCCGCTCTCCCTTCCAACGAAGCCGCAGCTCCAGAACAACTCCTTTGGGTCCCATTTCCAAAATCTTATACCAACCCCAAGGGCAGGAAACCCCAGGCTGAAATGCAAGGGGGGTCAGGAAGAATCCCCTTCCCCTGCTCCCCAGCCAGAACAGTGCCCAACACCTTCCACCCTGAGCTGCGTGGCTTTGGACCAGTTCTCTGGTACATCAAGAACTCAGGAGCTAACAACCTGTATGGACTGCTGTCCCCAGAGATGTAACTGAGGGGTCAAGCTGCTGTTCCCATTCAGTAACGAACTGCCCACAGCCCTGAGTCTCTGATCGGCCCCTGGCTGCTGGAGGGCAAAACCTGACGGAGGAGCTCCCTTCCCAAGCCCTGGTCCCCACGCCAAGGTTCCCTCGCCTCCAGGGGAGGGGCACACAGCGTCAGGAGTGGGAAGGGAATGTTAAAACATGAACGAATCCCAGACCGGATCCTGCCCAACCTCCCCCACCTCATGTCTACAAAGCCCCAGCACCATGGCATCCCTTTGGGAAAAGGGGATCCACTGACAAACATCAGAAATACTGCTTGTCCCCACTCCCTCTCAGAGAGTGACAATGCGTGGTACCAAAGGCTCTGATGACCTTAGTCCGTCATTTGTAAAACACAGATAATAATAGTAACCTCCTTTATGGGGTTGTTTTGAGGGTTAAATGAGATGGTCCTTGTAAGGGCGTCTGACAAATAGTAAGCACTCGAAACAATGTTATTATATAATTTAATTATGAAATAGTAATATCACAATATTCAACAATCATTACATAATAAATAGTGTATGTGTTGTTATATTATCATTTACTTGTAACAATATATTGATAGGATTATATAATGATACTTATAATGATATATATTATCATGTATTATAAGTATTATTATTTAACTTTGTCCAACCAGAATTTACCAAATATACTGGACCATGGAATCTTTTCTCAGGTGACACCTATGAATTAATAATCCATATGTCACAAGAAAAGCTGATCCGGCCTGAGGATCAGCTGAGGCTCAAAGAGGTTAAAAACTTGACCAAGGTCCTGCAGGTAAGTAGTGGACCTCGGGGGACATCTGGGTGGTTCAGTCGGTTAAGCGTCTGACTTCGGCTCAGGTCGTGATCTCACGGTTTGGGGTTCGAGCGCCGCGTTGGGCTCTGTGCCGAGAGCTCAGAGCCTGGAGCCTGCTTCCGATTCTGTGTCTCCCTTTCTGTCCCTCCCCCGCTCATGCTCTGTCACTCTCTCTCTCAAAAATAAACAAACATTTTTTAAAAAGATGGCTATTTCTCCGTATGCATATGAATATGCATGTAAGCACACAGGTGCGGGAGGACGTGCTCCAGACCAAAGACAAGGATTTCCTTGGAGAGAAGCTGAGTGAAGGCAACCCATACTTATCTCTGCTGTTGTAATTTTTTTTTAATTTTTAATGTTTATTTATTTTTGAGAGACAGAACACGAGCGGGGGAGGGTCAGAGAAGGAGACACAGAATCCGAAGCAGGCTCCAGGCTCTGAGCCGTCAGCACAGAACCCGACGCAGGGCTCGAACCCATAAGGTGTGAGGTCATGACCTGAGTTGAAGTCGGACGCCCAACTGACTGAGCCACCCAGGCGCCCCATCTGCTGTTCTAATTTTTACAAGGATGTATTTACGTGTAACTTGTTTCATGTTACGCATTAATAGGCAATAATTTTTTTTTAAGTTTATTTATTTTGAGAGAGAGAGAGAGAAAGAGGACAAGTTGGGGAGGCACAGAGGGAGAGAGAGAATCTGAAGCAGGCTCCACACTGCCAGCACAGAGCCTGATGCAGGGGCTCAAACTCACGAACGATGAGATCATGACCTGAGCCGAAATCAAGAGTTGGACGCTTACCGACTGAGCCACCCAGGCGCCCCAGCAGGCAATAATTTCTTAAGAAACACTACATGATGGACATTTAGAACTGATTTTATTTAACAGAGTAAATACCTCTTCCCCTCCATCCACACACCACTGACGTCTTTGTCTCACTCATACACTAGAGAGGAAGTTTCGGAAAGGGGAGCAGCAGATGTGGGGAAAAGACAGCCCCCCCAAAAAGCTTTCTAAGTCCTGTCCCCACCCCCGGGGTCCCTTGCACAGGTTTTCCCTCTTTATGAAGCCAGAGGGTAGAAGGGAAGATGTGGCAGAAACTTTTCAAGAGGGACTTGGAGAGAGCCTGGGTGCAGGAGGGCTCCTTCGGGCCTGATGAGGTGAAACAGGGAGGGTGGGGGAGACCCCTGCTCTAGCTCCCCAAGGACCAGAAGCTTTAGAAGCACCCAGACAAGGCCTGCCAATATGGACACGGATGTTGACCCCAGGTAGTGCACGTGGACCGGCGGGGCCAGAGCTGGGGAGAAGCAGAGTATACCCCACATGAGCCTACGGTCAGCAGCCACCTTGTCAGCACATGGGGGCGTCCCTCTGAGGACCTTCTGAAATAACTGGGAGGATTTCTAGAGGTGTGGGAGCGAGTAGCCACTATGTGGGCCATCTTTCTAGAACTGTTGAGCCAGTAGGCGTTTAGGCCTCAAACAGATCAGTATAATCAAGTGTGTCAGTGCTGGGAATCGTGTCTGCACAGGAGCAAGTGGGGGCAAAGGGAGAGCATTCATTTCCTCCTGGGAGCATCGAGACAGCTTTCCTAAGGGGGCACGACCCTTGAGCAAGAGGCTAAAAGACTAGTAGGTGTTTATCAGGCAGGGGGCAAGGGAACAGGGGCCTGGAAGAATGGAATCACTTTGGCCAGCTTGGAGAACCACTGGCAATTCGGTCCGGCTGGACTATGTGAGGGAGGACAGGGGTCAGGGCAGGGGTGGGAGGAAGGGGCTGTCAGCTCAGCCAACGAGATGGACTTGATCCTGAAGACAACAGGAGGTTATTTTAATCATCGATGTGTTGTAGTCAAATGTATGCTTTAGAAATTGCTGCGGGTTCCAGGGGCGGGGTGGGGGGGGGAGCGGGGGGGGGGGGCTGGTGGGACAAGGGAGTGGGGCGTGGTCTGGGGTGGGGAGACCAGTTTCGGGTCTGCTGAGATCATTACAGATAAAGAGAGCCTGAATGTAGTCCTGGGAGCCTAGGAGCGAGCCTGGGTCGTGAAGGACGAAGACAAAAAATACTGGCCATGCTCTGAAGAGCTTGCTCAGGCCAGGTGGGTGGTGGCAGGGGGACTCAAGGCCAGCAGCCCAGGTCTGGCTGCCTCTGTGACTGCTCATCTCGTCACTTTCCACAAGTGGGAACCCATAAAAGGTGGGGCAGGGCAGGCTGGTCTGGATGGCCCCTGGTGTTCCTCTTCAAGTCCCCAGGGGAGGAAAAACCAGCCTGACAGGAACCAGGGCCAAAGGGGGGGGGGGGGGAGGTGCCCCTTGTCCCTGCAGTGGGGGAAGGGAAAGGGCCAGCTTCCCCCCAGGTGCCACATTCCACACTCTGGGAACACCGGGTGCCTCTCCCTCCCACCCCACCCCTCCCGAGGGGCTCGGTGTACGTGACCAGGCTCAGGGTCCTGTGCACACAAGGAGGGCCCAGGCCGGCCCCTCAGCCAGGAGGCCTCTCTCTGCCTTTGCCCTGGCCCTAGACTATTCGGGCCCCACTTGAAGCCCAGTGCGGAGCCTCAGCCCATCCCACCCCGGGCCAGGATGCCGGGAGGGCCAGACCCGGGACAGACAGACAGAAAGAAGACTGGTGCCTGCCCTGACTCCACCTGGATGGGCCTCGATCCTCAGCTCCCTTTCCAGTCAGCTGACTTCCTTCCCACCAGGGAAGCAGCGACAAAGACTCTGGAACTTGGGGCCCTTTCCATGTCAAAACTCATCTGATCCTCTGACTCCCTAGGGGAATTCTGCCCAGCCCTTGCCAACCTCACCCCTACCACGCCCCTGCCCCCCACAAGGCTCCTGTTCAGCAGCTGAAATGCCTTCCTCAAAATCAGGTGTGGCTCCAGGACACTGGCTACCTCGGCAGTTTTCATGAACACCTACTGTGTGCCAGAGGCTGACACGTGGCCATGAGGGGCGACATCCCTGCCTCCAGGAGGGACCAGGACCTTCCGCAGACTTGAAGAATCCTCCCTCCCCACCAGCCCCCTCCCTTTCCCTAGACGCCAGGAACTGCAGTTCCTCTTTCAAGCCAAGCCCTCAGCTTAGGCATCACCTCCTCTGGGACGTCCTCCCTGATGCACTCAGACTGGGCCAGTTTTTCCCACTACTGCCCCCCACCCCTGACAACCCCCGGGACTCACCACCTTAGATGCACAGCTCTGTCTCCCCAACTGGACTTCCAAGCTTCACCACTGCATCTGGTTCCAGGGTCGACTCCAGCCCCGGTGAATGTTTAATGGGTATTTGCTGGGAAAGAGGAGAAGGAGAAGCCCTTTTTTTTCATTCAACCAGTAATTATGAACCACCCTCTATGTGCTAGGTACTTTTTGGACTCTGGGCTTCAGGAACAAAACGTTCAAAAAACCCCTGCCCTGCTGAGCTTTCAATCTGGGTGGGGCAGGCACAAGGTTAATTCCAGCAATGAGGGGTGCATGGGGAAGAGCTGATCAGGGAAGGGGTGAGGGGCCACCAGCGGAGAGAGGCCGGGAACAGAGGAGGTGGCACATAGAGAGATCTGAATGAAGGCAAAGGAGCCTGCAGACCTCTGGGGGAGCCAGGCGGAGGGAATTCTGCTCCCTGAGGAAGAATGAGCCAGGTGTATTCCGGGATCACCCAGCACCCCCTAGCTGGGAGGGGTGCCCCGGAGGAGGGGTGTGCAGGAGAAGAGGCCCAGAGGAGGCCAGGTGAGAGCAGGAGCAGGAGGGGATCCAGTTCTGTTCTCAGGGGCTGGGCTTTTTTTTTTTTTTTTTTTTGCTGGGAGCTTTGATCAGAGCAGCACCGGGAGCCCTGGGGCTAGTCCCTGCAGATGGATGGGGAGGGTGGGGAAGGGTGGAAGCTGGAAATCCGATGAGAGGCTCTTATGAAGCCCAGGCAGAGATGCTGAGAGCTTATTCTGGAGTCATGTGGGCCGGCGTGTGGGAAGTGGCCTGGGGACATTCTGAAAGCAAAGCCAACCCGGCCAGCTTTGGGGTCCCGCCCAGTGGGGTCCCCTGAAGCAGCGGGAAGAAGAAGCATCCAGGTGATTCTTAGCTTCAGGCCTGAGCTGGCACTTGCACTGCAGTCAGAGGACTGGTCTGAGGCCATGGCTTATCCCATCCCCCTCCAGACAGACAGTGGTCACCCCAGGGTTGTCCCCAGAACTGGATAATCTGGAAGAATTAGGTTCTTTTTTTTTTTTTAATGTTTATTTATTTTTGAGAGGGAGAGAGAAAGAGAGCGCACGCACAAGCGGGGGAGGGGGAGAGAGAGGGAGACACAAAGTCTGAAGCAGGCTCCAGGCTCCCAGCAGTCAGCACAGAGCCCAGCGCGGGGCTCGAGCCCACGAACCATGAGATCATGACCCGAGCCAAAGTCGGACACCCAACCGACTGAGCCACCCAGGCGCCCCTGGCAGAATTAGGTTCTAATTGAGTTCTACTCACCAAGTACTCACTGTGCCCCTGTCTGGCTGCACAGACACCCACCACGGGAGGGGGAAGGACAGAGGCTGTGCCCACGCAGGCCCTTCCCTCACAGGCCCACAGATGGGGTTGGTTGGGAGTCGGGGGGGGGGGGTGTGACCTCTGACCTGTGGTTCTCTAAGTTTTCAACAAAGCAACAATGAACATGTATCACCTCTATTATCGGAGGTGAGGGATGTTTTTATATTTTCAATTCCAACTTGCCCCCAAGCTCTGCTGCCTTCAAGTTGGCAAGTGCGGCCCAGCAGGCTTGGGGTAGGGAAGGTTGGGTTAGCTGAGTTTCTGAAAAAGCTGCCTCCTCCCCAGACAGGAAGACAGGCAGAAAGAAGAAGGACATTCTTGGGAGCAGCTGGAATTGAGAGCTTCTCTAGAGACAGAATGCTGAGCCCTGGCCTCTCCCAGACCCTTCTGGCTCCTCCTGGATCCAGCCGGCTGCAGGGTAAACATTCATTACACAGACACGGCAAAGAACCCATAACAAGGTGGGCTGACGGAAGCTAGGGATCACAGGAGTGACTGGGGCTGGGATCTGATTCGGGAGATGCCCTATTCCCAGAGAAAGAGCGAGTGAGGCCCACCCTCTACTAGAGGCCTGGTATCTAAGGGGCATTTTGATCACTGGGTAGTTTCTGGGGAGGGAATATACACACCGCCCAAGATACACACACACACACACACACACACACACACACACACACACACATTAACAGAGGACAAAGTCGTATTGGTTCCCTTGGGCACTGCTATTCCAGGCAGGACCTATCAGATGCCAGCCCCAGCCCTCGCCAAGCTGCCCAAGCACCAGCCTGAGGCCTTCTGGCTGGGCCAGTGCCAAGCGACCCGGGAAGCAGCTCTGGAGCCACTGCCAGGAAGCCCTCCAGTCCCTGCCTGAGACCCAGGCCCTTCCAATGGAATGTGCTGGAGTTGGAGAGGGGGGGTCCTTCCTCTGCAGGCCCCATGTGGGATTAGGACAGGGGCCTGTGGAGACCAGAACATCCACCAAAGACACCAGTCCTAGCTCAGTAAACACAAGGCAGGGCCCCTGCACACAGAAACCAAACAAACGCCTTGGGACAGAGAGATCTGTATCTGGAGTTTCTGAAGGAAGGGTTTGAGCTCAGGGAGGGGGAGGAGAAGCTTCAGGAACCCATAACTTGCCAGTTTTGCCAGGCCTGTTTTACCTTGTCCTTACCCTCATCCTGACCACTGAGAAAGCATCTACTGTGAGCCCAGAAAGACGCATCAGACGAACACCTGCACTTTTAAGACCGGAGTGTAGAAACCCCCTCGCCCAGAAGTTTTCCTGCCTGGCCCACAGAGCCCTGGGCATACCCGCCGGCGAGCGCCCACACTCAAGCGTTCATACACATGCACACGTGCCCCCCCACACGCACGCTCACACATTCCGCGCACACGCGCCCACACCCTTGCGCGTTCACACATACACACGTGCACACCCTCACACGGGCACACACGCACACACACCCTTCACACACGCACACACACACACTCGCCTGCTCTCCACACTCCTGGTCATGTGTTCATGTGCTCTCACATACACTCGCACACTTACTCATACACTCACAGGCTCCTACACACGTGCGTGCACACTCACGCACACTCCTTCACCCAGAGCAGCTAGCTCCACCCTCACTGGCTTTACACACAGCTTCCTGTAGGATTTTGCTCAAGCAGAAGGTCTCCCTCTTTTATTTTCATTTTTTTATGTTTATTTATTTTTGAGAGAGAGAGGAGAGGGAGGATCCCAAGCAGCCACGCTGACGGGGGGGGGGGAGCCTCAATCTCAGGACCATGAGACCATGATCTGTGCAGAAATCAAGAGTCTGACACTTAACCAACTGAGCCACCCAGGCGCCCCAGGTCTCCCTCTTTTAAAGCTCGATAGCCGGTGCTTTAGCAAAACTGATGGGAGCGGGGACTCTACCTGCCTGAGCCACACAGCTGGTTTCCGGGCAGGCAGGTGTCCTGGATCCAGGCTGTCTGCCCCGAGGGGAAGATCTGAGCTTGCGGAGGAGAAGGAGGTAAACACCACAGGTTCCTGACAAGAGCAGGTGGCAGGCCAGGGCCAGAGGAGGGACGCAGATCGCAGATCGCAGATCGCAGAGGGCTGCTGGAGCTCAGGGAAGGACAGCACCCGGAGTGAGGCAGGGGGGTGAGCAGAGAGGGCCTCCTGGAGGAGGAGGGCTCTGAGAGCCCAGGGTGAGCTGCCATAAGCAGTGAAGGGAGTGGTGGACACAGAGGTGGCAGATGGGAAGAAAGTTCCAAGAAGAAAGATCCCGGGGGAAAAAAAAAAAAGCCCAAATCTACTGAGTCCTTACTACAGGCCTGACTGGAAGGCCTGGAATGCACTAACGCATGTAAATCATCAAGACTCCACATTTGTGGCAAACAGCAACATCCCCCTTTCACTGACTAGGAAACTGAGGGCAACTTGCTTAAGCTTAAAGGTTGGAAAGTGGCAGAGCTGGATTTTAACCCAGGAGGTCTGGCCCTGTGGCATTCGGTCTAATCTCTGTGCCAAAGAGGCTGTGGGGGCTGCAGAGCTGGCCCGACTCAGACAAGGAAGAGCCTTGCAGACCAGGTCACTGGATTTTTTTTTTTTCCTGTAGTAGCGACAATGGCTTTTGAGTCAAGAGGTGACACATGCAAAGTGTGAGATGAGTCAGACTGCCCCAAGGCTGGGAACACAGGGCTGCCGTCCCAGCTGTGTGTCCCAATACCTCCTCTATTCCTTCCCTCTGCCGCCCCCCCCAATCCCGGGCCCCCCTAATCCAGGGCGCCTCCCTCAGAGCTGGTCGCAGTGCCTCTCCCAGTTCCAGGCTCATCCATCTCCAGACAGCTTCAATCAAGTCACTCTGCGCACGAACCTGCAGTGACAGCCTGTTCACGGCAGTGACTCTCAGCCCGTGGTCCTTAGACACCCCCCGCAGGGAGAGCATCAGCTGAGAGATTTGTTTAAAATGCTGATGCCTAGATCCCACCCCAGGGTTACTGAATCAAATCTCTGTGGGTGAGCCTACACTTTTAATAAATCTGCATTTCCGGGATGCCCCTCAGGTGCTTCAGGGGCTCACTACAGCTTGAGAACCACTAGTGCGAGAATGAGATGCCTAGAACCCCCATGTTAAAACCATGCAAGAGGTGTGGGAGTGACACAAACATAAATCGGCCTGAGAGCCTAGCCATAGTCAGTTTACCCGCCAGCAGGGGAAGGCTATGCACAGCCAAAACTTCAGGGGTGGGGTACATAAGAGACCCAATTCCAGGCCCAGCTTTGCTACTTTCTATCTGGGTGACCTTGGGCTCAGGTGATCAAAGCCTCACCTTGCCCAGCTGCCAAATTGTCAAGAGCCATAAAGGTCTGAGATTTATTCTTTTGGCAAGCTAACAAGTTAGCCCGCCCCAGTTTTATGGACGCTGGCAGAACAGACATTGCTGGATCAGAGACAAAGGACCTGATTATTCAAGGCACAGCAAGCAAGCTGGAGATGTGTGTTTGTGTTGATTCCTCTTGCCCTATCAAGTACTACGGGGTGATGCAAAGCTTGACCCAGCTGGTGCTCCATGTGCGTTGGGCTTGGAATCACAGCTGAGAAAGCCCAAGTGCTGGGAAACCAAATCGTTTATAACAAGCAGCAAGCAAAGCTGTGTGATCTTTGCTCCAGAGGGAAGTATCATCATTATTATGCAGAACAAGAAAAAATAGCCTGCCTCTGCTCAAGTGGGAGATGCTATCTCTTCCCTCCAAGGCAGCCGGCTAGTAAAGCATCCTTGAAAAGATAGACCGTAACCAGTCCAACTCAGAGCCTCTGGTTGCAAGACGTGCAGAATCAATGCAATAAATCCAAGGACAATGGTCTCCTAACATGAATGGGAATTCATCTTGCATGGAATTTATATGCTTTAAACCAGACCATGCAAGTGCAAGGCACCAGGCATATGGAGATAATTATAGAGGAGATAAGGCAAATAGACAAGTAACCAGAGTCAAAGGTGGAAAGTGATAAGCAGGAAACTTTCACCAAAGACCTTGTGGGAACAGCCATAGGGAAGATATGTGCAGGGAAGATATATCCTGGGCCAACAGCCAATATCCTTAAGATATATGAAGAGTTCCTACAAATAACTGACTAAGAGACCAATAACCCAGGAGGGAAAAAAAAAAAGAGCAAATAATATGAGCCAACAGTTCCCAGAAAAGAATACACAAATTACATTTAGACATAGGAAAATGTTCTGCCTCGCGCACGGTAAGAGAAATGCAAAGTTAGACTATCGTGAATCTCATTTTTTACGTGTGTCAGACTGGCAAAGATTGAAAAGGGCTGATCTCTTACCCTTTGTTGAGAATATGGGGAATCAGACACCCACACATTGTTGCTGGCAGTAAAATCAGCGTAAACAGTATGAACAGTGATCGCCAACACCTATCACAATTTTAAATCTAATTCTTTGACCGACCAACCTCTCTGACAGGTGTTTATCTTGCTGGGGTACTTTTGCACACATGCAAAATGATGTCGTGGATATTCATTGCAGTGACATTTGTAATAGCAAAACAGTGGAAACACCTAAATATCCATTATGTGATACTTCTATACAATAGGATTACTGTGTAACCATCAGAAAGGATGAAAAATTAAGAGGCACAGTAATGTGTATCATTTGTTACCCTTCATGCGTGTGCTCCAGGAGAGAACACAAACACATATAGGTTTGTAAATGCTGGGATATCTTTTTTTTTTAAGTTTATTTATTTATTTTGAGGGGAGGGAGGCGGGAAATGTCAGAGAGAGGAATCCCAAGCAGGCTCCTTGCGGTCAGTGCAGAGCCCAAGGTGGGGCTTGATTGCACAAACCATGAGATCATGACCTGAGCCGAGATCAAGTGTCAGTGCTTAACCGACTGAGCCAGGCAGATATCCCACAAGGATATCTTTAGAAAAGCACACCAGAATGTTACAGCACAGGATGCTGCTTGGAGCAGGAGCTGGGACACTGGATTCAAAGGAGGCAGGAAGACTACCATTTCTTTGTACAGTAAAACCTTGGTTTGCGAGCATAATTTGTTCTGGAAACATGCTTGTGAGCCAAGGCACTTGTATATCAAAGCAAATTTCCCCATAAGAAATAATGGAAACTCAGATGATTCATTCTACAACCCAAAAATAGTCATATAAAAATAATCACAATTCTGTAATATAATACAAAATAATAAAGAAAATACAAAGTATAAACAAATTCACCTGCACTTACCTTTGAAAACCTTTGTGGCTGGTGTGAGGGAGACAAGAGACAGGAGGGTTATTGTGGAGGACGACTTTCACTATCACTAATGGAATCACTGCTATCTATTGGCTCAGTGGAACCTTTTTCTTTTTGTGCACCTTTAACAAGAAACCCATCCAATGACATCTTTTGCCTCCTTTTGAGGATTTCGTGGAAATGTGACATTGCATTGTCGTTAAACAGACTCATTGCCCGCACTGCTACAGCCTTATTTGGGTGGTGCTTTTCTACAAATTTTGCACCATTTCCCACATTTTACTCATCTCCCTAATCTCATCAGAAGTGAGGGATTCCTCTGCCTTTTTCTCCGCCTCCTCTGCAGACAAGATGCAGACGTAGACTTCTTGTAAAATCTTGCAATTTTGGCCACTTGCATACCTTGTTCGTACTTCTCGATGATTTCCTTCTTAACTTCCACCATAATCATGTCCTTCTTCTTACCACCTTCCCTTTCAACCTTTTTCTGCATGGGGGCCATTGTATACACTCACACAGCTGTTGACTACAGTACAGTATTAATAAACTCTTGTCAGATACCGTATTTCATGTTACTGTCAATCAGGCAGCAGAGGAAAGGGTCTGTATCTGCAGGCAGCCTGACTTAGAATGAAGCAAAGCATTCCTAAACTGACTCTCGGATGGAAAAGCAAAGGATTGCCCACAGGTGCTTGGAAGTGACAAAAAATACTCTAGTGCCAGCGTGGACACCTTCCAACATTCTGAAAACTCACTGATTGCCGCCGGATCCCGTGGCCTGAGACTGAGCATCTGAGCACGGGAGACGATCACCCATAATCCCACAGTGGGAGAGAGACAGAGACAGAGAGAGAAGAGCCACTGGCTCAGTTGTGATCATGTGACATTTGGTGTCACAGACTACTCGAATTGCAAGACATCGCTCGTTTATCAAGTTCAAATTTATTAGAAATGTTTGCTCGTCTTGCGGAACACGTTAATCCCGTCTTGCGGAACAAGTTAATCCCAGTCCAAGGTTTTATTCTATCCCCTTTGTACTTTGACAGTTTCCTACTCTAGGTGTGTATTCCCTCTCCCCAAACTATACATAAAATACATTTGTAAAACCAACCAACCAACTTGAATGTTCAGATCTGCCAAGAAATTTGGATGGGCTGGAGCCCATCCCGGCCTAGCATGGCCTCAAGCCTGCAGTTCCTTCTGTATCTCAGCAGCTGCAGGTGGCCTCCCTGAGCAGTGTCCCCGCTCTGCCCAGAGCCACGCCCAGGAAGCAACATTCATTCTTTCATTCACTCATCTGGCCAGGCACATGCCCTGAGCTGGACCTCTGCTGGTGCGGGACACAGAGATGACAGACACAGGCCCAGCCCCCGGCTAGACTAAGCGGCATAGTGTGGCAGTTAAGATTAATGAGTGACCACAGAGTGAGACAGTGACAAGCTTGGCCTTAGAAACGAGCCACACCTTGGTTTGGGAACCACTCATTAGCCTGGCCAGTTACTGAACCTCCCCAAGCTTCAGTTTCCTCCTCTATAAAATGACTCCCGGGCTTCATCCATGGATCCACTATTTTTTTTAAAGCTGTGTCACTCAAGGCCAGTTACTTACCTCTCCGAGCCTCAGTTTCCTCGTCTCTGAAACGGAGGAGTGAATGCGATGCGTCCATCATCCCTGCACCGGAGGGTCACTCCACAGGCACGGGTTATTACAGAAGATGCTGCGGAAGCTGCTCACTGCTTCCATGCTTGGAGGAGAGGAAGGAAGGGGGAGGCTGGTTTCCCAAGAGCTGAGGCTGAGTAGTGGGGAAAGCAGTGGGGGGCTCCTGGCAATGACCTGGGCCTAATGGGTGAGAGATGGACCAGGGAGCAGTTCAAGGTGGCTGGGGAGTCAAGCTGGAGGAAGGGATCAGAGCTGAAGGCCAGCACAGGCCAAGGAGGGGAACAAGCCCAGATCTGCCCTTCGCAGCTGGAGGAGAGGTTGGTGCCGTTTCTGACGATGTCTGCGATTCTGACGATGTCTGCGGTGGGAGTCGCATGGGCGGGAGGGGACAGGGCTCCAGGGTGGACACCACTGGGAAACAATCACGAGGGTATTCTGGCCTCTATACCTGAAAAGAACAGAGCAGCGCTAAGTCCTGGAGGAACATCTCGCCCCAGCCTCACCATCTCTCAGGGGGCAAGTCTGCCTCATGACCTTGGAGGCCAACCTGGTTTACTTAGAAACGGGGCGGGCACAGGCCTTTGAGCTCTCCCAGGTCTGTTCCCCCAAACCACACCTGCCTGCAAGCATACACCGGAGCCCTCAGGCCCTGGCCCTCCACCTGCAGGGTCCTCTCCCTCAGCCCTCACCTGTCGAAGCCCCGCCCCATCTCCAGTGCCACCACTGCGGTCAGCAGAATAATGGCCCTCCAAAGATGTGCATGTCCGAATCCCCGGGACACCTGCACATGCACCTTAAGTGGCAAAAAAAAAAGGACTTTGTAGATGTGGTTGAGTTAAGGATCTTGTGATGGAGAAATTTATGCTGGATTATCTGAGCGGGCTTAGTGTAATCACCAGGGTCCTTATAACAGGGGGGCAAAGTGGTCAAAGTCAGAGAGAAGAGATGGGACCATGGAAACAGGGCAGAATGATGCACTTTGTTTAAAGTTTATTTATTTGCACGGAAGGGGGGCACCTGGGTGGCTCAGTCGGCTGAGCATCCGACTTTGGCTCCGATCACGGTCTCACAGTTCATGAATTCCAGCCCCTGCCGTCCGGCTCTGTGCTGACAGCTCAGAGCCTGGAGCTTGCTTCGGATTCTGTGTCTCCCTCCACCTCCACTTGTGCTCTGTCTCTCTCTTTCTCTTAAAAAGGAATAAACATTTAAAAAAAAAAACTGTTTAAAGTTTATTTTTGAGAAAGAGAGAGAGCAGAGGAGAGGCAGAGAGAGGGAGAGAGAGAGAGGGAGAGGGAGAGAGAGAGAGAGAGAGAGAAAGAGAGAGAATGCCAAGCAGGCTCCACACTCAGCACGGAGCCCAACTCGGGGCTCATGAACTGTGAGATCATGACCTGAGCCCAAATCAAAAGTCAGTGGCTCAACCCAGCTGTCCCAGAATGTTGCACTCTGAAGGAGGAAGAGGCCCAGAGTCAAGGCAGGCAGCAGCCTCTAAGAGCCAGAAAGGCAAGGAAACAGACTCTCCCCTAGAACGTCCAGAAGGAACACGGTTCTGCTGACACCTTGGCTTTAGCCCGTAAGACCCAGTTCAGACTGCTGAGCTCTAGAACTATTAAGACACCAAGTGGGTGTTTAAGCCACTAAGTTTGTGGCAACTTGTAACAGCAGCAAAAGGAAGTTTCTTCCTTAAAGCCACTGTGCTCCCTGGCCCCGCCTACCCAACTCCCTTGCTCCCCCTGGCCTGTCTGGAGCTTGGCTTCTGCTGTGACTGTCCTCTTCCCACGGTGAGCTCAGCTGGCTCTCTTTCCTCCAGCGAGTAAGCTACTTGAGGGCAGGAGCTGGCTTATTCATCTTGGGTCCCTGTCATCCTGATCATTCCCCTGGGTCCTTCCAGGTGCACCCCCCACCCGTCTGCACCCTGCTCTGAGGGAGGAAGGCTGATCCGCTACTGGGAGTGGGGGGTGGGGGGCCTCTTAAACACCGTAGGCAGCCCTCCCCCCACTGCCGTCACCAGCCCACCATCACACCGCTCTTCCCTCACCCCTTTTCGCCTGTCCCTTCAGCTTCCTGCTGCTCTTCTGACTCCCCTCCCAGCCCCCAGCTCCCATGCCCCAGGTTCGGGCCCATCCCTGCCCTTGTCCACATTTCCAAAACTTGTTTCTCTAAAGTCCATCCTGTTGACCCTGAACGTCCCCAGTATCCTGTGGACACCCTGACCCAGGCAGGGGTGGCTACAGTCTGCCGTGGGGCCTGATACACATGTGGACACCATCTCAGCCTGTCTTAGATGGCGACCCCACAGGGGCTGGGAGAGAGCCCCACAGAGCATTCTTTTCCACCCCCAGCTGCAGGGGCAGGAAGAAAGGCTTTCGCAAGGGCCGAGGGCGGTGGCGGGAGGGGGGGGGAGGTGGGCAGCGAGCTGGGGGAGGAATGTATCCCGGACCTCGCCCCCAGTGAGGGGCCCCACTCCCCGCACAGGCCCACCCTGAGAATTCCCAGACCACATGTCTCCTCTGGCCTACCCCGTTCCTGGGGTGCACCAGATAGGACAGGAGCCGGCAGGGTGGGGTGAGCACAGGGCCACAGCCTCGCCTCTGCTTCAGGGCCGCCTCCTTGCCTGGTATCGTGGTGCCTGGTGCCGCCGGGCCTGGCCAACCCCCACACTCCTTCCCCCTTCACTCCACAGCAGCTGGGCTGGAGAATGACTCACCCCACATCCCTCACACCCTGCCCTGCCTCTGACCCCACCAGACCTGGCCCCTCTCAGCTCCAACTTTGCACTGGCCCCGCCAGGCTGATCAATGCCTGCCCCACACTCTGCGCCCCAGAGTCAAAGGCTGTGCACCAGCCACCCCCGCCTCAGGGAGGCACAGCAGGGCTCTGACGTTCCCAGCCTGGGTCCCTAGGAAGAAGGCTATACAGAGGACCGGGCTGGCAGCATCCCGGTGTTCAACACCGGCTACCGCAGACCTGGTGTCCGGCCGTCTCGGTACATCCTTATGTCCGTTTTCTAGAGCAACCTCTGGAGGGAAATGATTACCACCATTTTACAGATGAGAAGAGGAGGGACAGAAAGGTCAGGGAGTCGTGGAGGGGACTCCAAAGCCTCCCCCACAACTGCCTTCCACAGCACCCCTTCCCATTTACCCTGAGCCAAACTCTGGGAACCCCGAGTGTGCCAGAAAGGGGGCTGGAGTTTGAATCTAGAAGCTCTGGATGGAGGCCCGGCTCTGTCTTTTTAGCAGCTGGCTGGCCTTGGCCAATCCCTCGGCCTCTCTGAAACTGTTCACCATCCGAGTCACAGGGACAACAATCCTGCCTGGACATTCGGAAACTCAGTAAAAAGAGGTAGCTTCTGGAAAGTGCAGTTTCGAGGGGGTTGAGAGGGGGATCAGAGGCCTGGCGTCCGAGCCACGGAAAGAGGTGGTGGTGTCCCCTTCGGAGCCAGCCACGGCTTCGGAAAAGGCAGGCCGCGGGCCACGGGGGGGCCCCCCGTTGCACGCTCCCCGCAAGCCCCCCCAGGCTGGCTGGCTGCCCTTTGTCCCCAGTGTGCGGAACTAGCTCCGCCCCTACACCGGGCGCTTGGGACCGGCCAACTCGGTCCCACAGCGCCCCCTGGAGGCCTCATGGGGACGCGCTGCCCTGCCCTGCCACCAGGCCGTCTGCTTCTTGCCGCCGGCCCCTTTCTGTACCCCTGCTCAATTCTGAAACGAGGAGAAGGATCAGAGGGGGCCTATGTAGGCAAGGGCGGGCGCTACACTCCAGGCTACTCCCTGGCCTTCCTATGCACAGCAAAAGGGCGCTGAGCTGGAAGTGGTACAGGAGAAAGAGCCCCAGGAGGGCTGGAAGTCCAAGGGCCTGGGTTCTAGCTGTGTGACCCTGGGCATGTGTCTTTCCTTCTCTGAGCAACAAAGGAGTGGAGGAGGCCATCCTTCTAAGGAAAGGTACCTCCCCACCCAGCTCTAAACTTGTAGTGTATCTGACACTCAGTTTCCTTGTGTGTAAGACGGCCACAAGGGGCCACTGCAGCCTCGGCTGTGAAGGAAACTGGCACCCACTTCTGCCCAGCTGAGCTACCTGCCCCCACCATGCCCCCACAGCTTCGGCCCAGCCTCCTGCCTCCCAGTACCAGACCTGCTGGAATCAGTGTAACCCGAGTGGTTACAGATTTCCAGGAATAGAACAATCCTCTTAATTCAGTTCTGTTGGGAGTGGAATTTATTGGGACCCTTGGAGATCAGGGTGTGGAAAGCCAGGCAGAGGGGCACCTGGGTGGCTTAGTTGGTTAAGCATCTGACTCTTGGTTTCAGCTCAGGTCATGACCTCATGGTTCGTGAGTTCAAGCCCCACATCAGGCTTGGCACTGACAGTGCAGAGCCTACTTGGGATTCTCTCTCTCTCCCTCTCTCTCTCTCTCTCTCTGCCCCGCCCTTGTTCTCTTTCTCTTTCTCTAAAAATAAAATTTAAAAAATTTTTTAAAAAGACAGCTGGGCAGATAGGAGCATAAATCCCATGAGACCAAGAAACAGCCCTAAATCCCTTGCAAGGGGCAGAGACAGGATACCAAAAGAAAACCCGCTGGTCATGGAATCCCAGGCACATGGGCTCAAATCCAGGAGGGCAGTGAGTCTCTCCATAGCTATGGGTCCGAAGACAGTCACTGAACCTCCCAGAACCACCAGTGGGAGGGGACACTCTGGGGGGTGGGGGTCTGTGTTTGGACTGAGGGGACCCTCCACCAAGTTCCCCTCTCCCTGGCAGTTGCCCCACACAATGGGAGATGTGGGCATAGGAGGAGCCTCCGACATAACTCGAGGAATTTGACACTGGAAGATTGCACAGCCTGAGCACAGAACCCTTCAGTGGGCCCACCTCTCCGGCATGGTTTTCCATACCTTTCAGGATCCAGCCCAGCTACCTCTCCATCTTCAACCCTCAGCACTTTCTACCCGCCCCCCCCCCCCCACTCCACTCCAGATTTGTTCTGGTTTCTTGAAAGTACCAGGCCAGCTCTTACCTGCAGGCCTCCCCTCGTACCTTCCCCACCACCAGCACCTCCACTCTGTCCGCTCCCACCTGCTCCTTAATCCTCTCCCTGGTACTCCCTCATCTACACTGCATGCCCTGCTCTGAGCTGCCAAGCCTGTGTTCCTCCCTCATCACAGCCCTTGGATCACCGGACCTGGATTCTATTTACCCAAATATCACAGGATATTTGCCGACTGCATGAACGGCCTGGGAAGGGGACTGAGGGCCTGGTGTGGCTTTACTGGAGACAGCCACTGTGGTCTCCTTTATCCTTTTTTTTTTTTTTAAGCTTATTTATTTTGAGAGAGAGAGACAGAGCACAAGCAGGGTAAAGGCAGACAGAGAGGGAGCGAGAGAATACCAGACAGGCTCCGCTCATCAAAGCAGAGCTCAACTCAGGGCTTGAACTCACAAACCATGAGATCATGACCTGAGCTGAAATCAAGAATGGGATGTTTAGCCCACTGAGCCACCCAGCCATCTCCTCCTTTGCCCTTAATCCCGCAAGCGTGACTCCATCTCCTAGGATTACATCCACTCTGAATACTCCTTGTTCATTTCCATTAAGCCTTTCTTAGGTGGCCAAACTTTCCCTCTGAAAATTCCAGAGCATCTCAGACATCAGCAAGAAGAGAAAGGGATGGAACCAAGAGAGAAGAAAAGAAGATTTGGCTTTCCTGGAGTTCGGACCCAAGAGAAAATGAGAGTAGCTTTCCCCTGGGGCAGAGGGGGAACCATGACATTGGAGAGAGAGATAGGAGGCCCCCACAGGGAGCAGAAAGCTTGGGAAATGCAGGTTTTCTTTGAAATTAATGCATTTCAGAATCATTAACCAGTAGAGCCGGGATCCTCTGCCCCAGCCCCATTCTTGCATGTCACACTTGAACACGTGACACGTGTGAACGTTCTACAAGCTCGCACCTCAACGTCTCCACCGACTCGCCCTCACCCTCGCCTCTCAGCAGCCCCTCATCACACTGCCCCAGGAAGCATGTTCCAGGTCCTCCATTGTGCCACGGCGCCACCTCCAGGTCTTGACCGGTGTAGGTCCCCCTGCCCAAAGCACTCACCCTGCCCCAGCACGCATGCACTCTGGTACAACACACCTCCATCAACTATAACCTGGATAAACCCAATCATCTCTCGGGTCTCAGCCCAGCGCTTCCTCCATGGAATGTCCCCTGACTCCTAGGACTAGGTCAGGCACCCCCAGTGTGTGCCCAAGCCCCCAGATTCCCCCAGGAGGTACTCAGCACGCTGTGCCGGCACTGTGGTTTCTGGTCCTCATTGGTCTTCTCCACAAGACCCGACGAGGCAGACCCTTCACGGATCACTCTTGTGGTCCCACCACCAAGCAGCCTCCATGAGTACGTGTTGAATGAAGGGGACGATGACTTGATAAAGGGAGACAGGGGCTCCACTTGGGGCTCCCAATGAACAGGGAGACTGGAGGAGCCAACTTTCTCTCCACCTCCACTCCACCTTTGCGTCTGTCTCAGACTTGACCCATTCTTATGGGTTTTGTGCTCTCTTGACTCACTTCCCTGAGGTTTCCCTGTCCTGACAAAAGTTCCTTCCAACAATCCCCAACATGTGTTAGTCATGCTGAGGGGAAGACAGGAAAAGGATCGTGTTGCACTGGGTCTGGCCTGAGTCCAAGTGAGAATGGCATGTCCCTGAGGCTGAGGGTGCTGGTGGCAAAGATGGATCGAGAGACTCCTGGGCAAGAGATTCCAGAACTCTCAGGAGGGTCAAAGCCATCTGATGAGGTATGAAGGTCAGAAGCAGATTCTTTGGGGAAGAGGGATCCTTAGGCACCATCTGGTCCAATGCTCTCCTCCCCTCCATAGCTGTTCACTCACTCATTCCTTTAACAAACTCAGAGAGGGTGCTTGTGGGGGGGAAACTGAGGCCAGAGACCGAAGAGTTCGCTCTTGCTTGTTTGCACGGTTGTCTCAAAACAGCTCTGCCCATCGGCAGCCCACCTCTGACCTTAGAAGGTGCTAATAATTGTTAGAGGCCAGTGCTGAGAGGGCAAGATTCGGAGCCAAGCCAACCTTGGTATGTGTGACTTGAGCAAGTGACTTCCCTTCCTGAGCCTCAGTTTCCTCATTTGCAAACGGAAGCAACGGCATCTGCCTCTCGTGGTTGTGTCTTGAGAAACAGTGGCACGCGGAACATCCCTGAACACGCCTGTCGTAGGAACCTCCCAGGCCGCCAGGGCCGGGTCAGGAGGCCATGCTTTCAAAGCCCTGGGCTCTTCCCGGCACGGACCGTGCTCACCACACCAGACCGCGATTACCAACCTGCCTGTCTGCCTCCCGCACCCGGCCGTGAGCCCCCTGGGCAGAGACACTGCCCAGTTTTCCTCACAGTTTTATTTCCTTCCAGCCCAAATACAGAATTTGTTGAATACAGATTTGTTGAATGAATGAACCATTGAATGAAACGGTCTCGGGAGGAGATTAAAATAGTTGGAGGCCCATAAGGAGGCAGCTTCGAGATTCCCACCCTCACCTCGCCTCTCCTCACTAACTCCTAACCTCAGGCCGGACCGTCTCTCCTGCCTCCTACCTGGCGCCGGTGTTCATCGTGAGAGTCCCCAGACAGTCCCAATGGTTCCCAGTCTAGTAAGGGAACAGAGAAGGGAACGTTGTTCCTGTCCAGGCCTGAGGTGGGGGGACAGAACCCGCGCCCTGGGCCAGGAAGGCCAGCGGCCCCCACACGTAGGACAGCCTTGGGGCGGGGGGCCTCGTGAGGTCGGGGAGCTGGCGAGTCATGAGCTTTGGAGTCACAAAGGTTTTCCAAGACCATCCAGCTATCACTCTTCATTCCTTCGCTCTCTTCTCTCGTTTACCCACTCCTCCTTGCGGCAAGCACAGACCCAGGGCCTGCTGGGTGGCGGGGGGGCGGGGGGATCTGAGGTCCCAGGAAAGAATCTCCATGTGTGAGGTTGCCCATCTTCTCTGCGCTTTATGCCAGCATCGCTTCCCACATGGGGCATTTGCGACAAGCCTTACAGGCAAGCTTCTGCTTCTGCTTGTCTCTGAATTCAGTGGGAGCTCAATCATCGTGTGAGGCCAGACAGGGCAGGAAGAGCACCAGCTTCGGAGCCAGGCCAAACTGGATTTGAGTCCTAGCTCAGTCACTTACAAGCTGTGTCACCTCAGACAAGTTGCTTAACCTCTCTGAGCTAGAGTTTCTTCTTCTGTAAAATGGGCATGATAACCTCCGCTTTGCTGGAACTGACTTCTAGGTTCACATCCTGGCTCTGCCGCTTAGAAGCTACGTGATCTTTTTGGCAAGCGATTTAACCCTACGGAACGGAACGTGTTTTGTCACGAGGAAATGAAAAAATAAACAGCATCAGGAGGTTGCAGCAAGGACTAACAAAGGTCATATATATGGGAAGTGTTTGACACAGCGTCTTGTCCACAGTAAGTGCTTGATAATTGTTTGTCCCTGCCCCTTTCTCTTGTTCTTGGTCATCCGGCTCCTTTGCAAAGGAATTCTCCGTATGGTGGCTGTGCTCCCCCGCCCCCCTCTCCACCCGCCCACCCGTATAGCCTTCCAGGCTCCCTTGCAGTAGGAACACAGCCGCAGGACCAGAACCTTCCCAAACAAACCCATGGCATAAGCCCGCGGGCCGAGAGCTAATGATCTAAAGAGGGATGTGCCCCGTGGGATCCGCTCTGGCAGGAGCGGCCACAGAGACACCCAGCTTCTAGCAGCAGCCATGTCAGGGCCTTAGCGGCAGCTTCGAGTGCGACATGCCTCTGAATCGGTGCCCGCAGATGGTGCAAGAGGGAGGCTTCCTCCGGCTGCACAGCCTGCAGTCCTCGTTCCCTGGGAGTTCTTCCCAGGGACTCTGTGACCCACCTTAACAAACTGGCTTCAGAGTGTGGCTTCTGATCCGTGCAGGTAAAAACCCTGCTTGATGGGGCGCCTGGGTGGCTCAGTCGGTTGAGCGGCCGACTTCGGCTCAGGTCACGATCTCGCGGTTCGTGGGTTTGAGCCCCACATCGGGCTCTGTGCTGACAGCTCAGAGCCTGGAGCCTGCTTCAGATTCTGTGTCTCCCTCCCTCTCTCTCTCTCTCTCTCTCTCTCTGCTCTTCCCCTGCTTGTGCTCCCTCTCTTTCTCTCAAAAATAAGTAAATAAACTTATAAATAAACTTATAAATAAATAAATAAAACCTAATCATATGCCAAATATGTTCCCTTCCCACCTTAGGGCCTTCACACCCTCATGCACTGTGCCCAGATTGATCTCTTGCCACACACCTGCCTGTCTATCTCCCTTGCTCTGTCAGGTCATTGCTTATATTTCACCCTGTTGACTAACCCGACCTTGGCTACCCTGTTTACCCCTGCCATCCTTCCCTCCCTACCATGCATTCCAATGCCCCCCTCACCATTCCCTGCTTCTCTTTGCACTTTCCACCTCAAAATATATCATAATAATTTATTGATGTGTTACATTTATTGTGTTCCCCTCCCCCTACCTATAATGTAAGCTCCAGGTAGGCAAGAATGTTTGCCTCATTGGTTCATTGAACAGTGCCTGGCAGAGAAGCAACTTAATTACATTTTTACCCCATAAAGATTGTTGAAGGAGTAACATGAGATTCAAAATAGTTATCTGACCTAGATGGGTCTGAAGGCAGTGAACATCCAACTGTTATTAAAATATGGGGCTTTGGAAGCCCAAGGCATGTAGTGATGAGATAGGGGTTGTCTAGTTTTCTTCTAACTGTACCGGAGAGCTTAGAGAAGTAGCTTAGAGTAGTTTTCTCAAATTCCCAGGTCCTGGACTTTATGGGCAATCAGAACACCAGGGACTTTCCATGGTTACGCTAAAAAGGTCTCTTATTTCCTGTACTTTCCAGGCGGAAGGAGTGAAGATTTCATCTCACAGTTGAATTCCCCAAATTGCCACGTTACAGCATCGGTTGAAATCACAGCCTTGCTAAGTCTCTTATGTAAAAGCTAGGCCATTGATCTGGAAACAGGAGCACTCACGGAATTGGAATGGAAATATAAGAGGATTTTGTTGGCTTAAAGTACCCCAAACTCCAAATTCTCTTTACACTCCACCCTACCACCCTTTACAGCCTTTATAGCCTCCAAAGTTATAAGTAAGTCAGATCCGGAAGAGAAGGTCAGTTATCAAGTCAAAGCTTAGAGAAAAAGGCTCACCCAAAGGCTTACCCACTGTATCAGCAGAAATGTAAACACTGGGTTTGAGAATTAATTCTAATTTTTGATCAGGCTGAATTAATCAATATGGAGGCATTCACTGGAGAGTCACTGTTCAGCTATTAGCTTGAATATCTGGGAGTGGGTCTAAATACTTGTTCAGTTGAGTGGCAGACACTGAACTCAGTGGTGGCCCATATGAAATAAAGCTGAGCTTCCAGAAAACCCCTGTTGTAATAAGGAAGAAGGAATACAACCAGTTAGGGAAACAGAAATGTTGGAGTGGAGTTATCTCATGGAACGTATTCAACAACTCTCCAGCTATGAGAGCCCAGAAGACACTGTATAGACTCTGGAAATTAAGAAATACCTAGACAAGGGGTACCTGGGTGGCTCACTCAGTTGACTGTCCATCTTTTGATTTCAGCTCCGGTCATGATCCCAGGGTTGTGGGTTTGAGTCCTGCATTGGGCTCTGCAATAAGCATGGAACCTGCTTAAGATTCTCTCTCCCTCTGCCCCTCTCCCTTGCTTGCTCTCTCTCTCTCCAAAATAATAATAATAATAATAATAATAATACCTAGACAAGAGGGAACCCAGCATCTTTGAAAAGCGCAGCAGCAGTATTCTCTGAGGACGCAAGTAAGAGATGATACAGCTGAATGAGGATTTCTACTTCAATAACAATGGGATTCTATGTGGCAGAGGACAAGTAGGGGCATTTCAGTGCTAGCAGGCTAGAACAGAAGGTAGAATGATAAAATCTCTAGGGATCCCTGATTATGGTCAGTTGTTCATGGGTTTCTAGGACCAAAATATATGCACCGCCCACCAAGGTCTTGATTCAGTCAGGATTCAGTATTAAGTAACAGAAACAAATCTCACTTTTCTCCTAACCAAAAGGAATTTAATACAGAGCATTAGGTGCTTACAAAATCATAAGAAGCTTGGAGGAACAGACACTGGATTGGGCCCCTGGGAATAGCTCCCAGATTAACACCACAGAACCAGACTGAAAGGGAGCTCCTGGTTGCCACAATCAGAGACCTTGGGAATCTGTAAGCCAGAAATAGTTCTGTTGACTCCGGGACCATGTCATACCCGGTAGATCTATACCAGCAAAAACACTCTCCACTCCAGACCTCTCCCCACTCGATTCATGTCCCACAGAAGTGTATGTGTTGGCAAAAACCTAAATTTCTCCTACAGCCATAGCTGTAAGGGAGTCTGGGAAAGATAGTTCTAAGATTATCGGCCTTTAGAGTACAGGAATGCTTACTAGAAGGATGTGGGACTGATATCAGCAAGTGGGTCTTCCATACCTGCCCCACTTCCCTACCCCACACTCCAAAAAGAAACCTTTAGGTCAAGAATAGGCCTGTCTTAAGCCCCATAATGGAGAATGACAGACTCATTGAATTCCTAAATCAGAACTATCTCATAGATGCAGAGAACTCTGAATAAAAGGAAGTCTGGGTACCCTTGAGGAAGGACTCTGCCATAAATTATAAGCACATACTGTATGTCTACCTCCTAATCTTCCCCATAGGAACCTGTGGGCATTTACAAGAGTAGCTATGTACTGGGGGGAGAAAAGTACCCAGACTTTCATGGATTATTGGACACTGGCTCCACACTAACTCTAATCCCTGAAAATTGGAGGTTAGCAGCACAACACTGTGGTTCAAGACTGGAAGCTTATGCGTGTTTATGTTATATCTGTCATTTGATCACTATTCTTTCCCAGGTACATCCAAAAACTACATTTCCCAGCCTCCTTTGCCATTGAAATGAGGTTCTGCACCATGTGATCCTTAATTTAGAAGGGAAGTATATGAAGAAATGGGCTCCACTTGGGACATCCAGTTTGCTGGCTCGATGGCAGAGACAGCCTGGTTCTGAAGCTCTGGCTGTAGATGCTGTTTCTTAATTCAGCAGGCCACATCCTGACTTGGAAACTCCCTACTCATGCCAGAGGCAACAATGCCCTTGGCAGACCCATTCTGCTGTGTCGTTTTGGGAGGCATTAGAAACTTAGCCCCAATTTTGTTTCCTAATTGTCTCCTGATGATTCTTCAAAGTATCAGGAGCTCTTATAAATCCCTTACTTGTTAAAATAGGCAAAGTTGCTTTTGTTGGTTGCACCTGAGAACCTGACCAATACAGAGGATCAGATAGCAAGTTAAGGGGGTTTTTTAGGTTTATTTATTTATTTTGAGAGAAAAGGAGAGAGGGGGTGGTGCACGAGCAGGGGAGGGGCAGAGAGAGAGGGAGAGAGAGAATCCCAAGCAGGCTCTGCACTGTCAGCATGGAGCCTGGGCTCAAACCCACAAACTGTGAGATCACTATCTGAGCCAAAATCAAGATCAGATGCTTAACCAACTGAGCCACACAGGTGCCCCACAAATGGAGTTTTGATTTAAGTCTGCTTCTCGTGAGCTCAGTAGTACCCTAGACTCATCTTGTGGTTATTTCCTAGTGTCTGCAATGGAATCTATATAGTCAATAAATGGCTCCCTGACCCATGGAGTATAGATTAGTGTGGAAAGAAGAGCCAATAACACGACATTTCTAAGAGAATGACAGGGATTAGCACCTCAGAAAAGACTTGATAAATTCAGAGTTGATGCCTCTGATCACTTCCCAATTAACTTGCCATTTTCCCTGTGTAGAATACAAACAGATGTGAGGGGATGGTTATTTTACAATTTATCACATGGCTATTCCAATAGCAATCATTGACCCACATTTGGTCTACGTACTAGAACAGACCACCATAGTCTCTGGCCCCTGATGTGGAAAACTCTTCTTTCCTTATCCCAATGAGCAAAGAATAACAGAATGTGTTTGCTTTCATCTACAGAGAAAGAAGTACATCTTTCCCAGGATATGCAGAGAATCAGACTTGGAGTATATGCAACCAGAAACAATGCTCAAATCGTTCTAAAGGATTTTGCCAGGAAGACACCACGGCTGTTGCTGCTGGACAGACATTGCAGCTTAAACTCTCCATGTTGAGCACTGCATATCCCTGCAGGGCCACCACTACTGTGGCCTCAGTAAACATCCCCTGTGTGTCTCTGCCCCAGCTCTGTTCCTGCCATATTAGATTCCTTCACGTTCAAATCAAAGTCTTGTGTGGGAGCACCTGATTGGCAGAGCTGGGTCACATGCACGTGCCCTAGCTGCAAGGGAGGTTGGGAAAGCAAGGTTCTGGCTTCTCCCTTGGGAAGCCTCAGACTCAAGGTGGACAATCTTGAGGTAGAAAGGTAGAGAGAAGATTAAAGTGGTAGGAGAGGAAGACAGCTTGAAGCAGGAAGAGAACCAGAGAAGAGAGTAACCAGTGGCACAGTAAGGGTGGAGCACTAGCGAAATGATCACAAATTCTCACTGCTCCAGCAACTTGCTAGAGCCATCTTGGACCCAGAGACACTATCCAGCTTCCATCTTCATAAACCCCAGGGTCTTGGGTTTTCCTGAGCTTCCGTGTTACTTGTTGTCCTAAGTTTACCTTTATGCAACCTCTCCCCCAATAATTTGGCCAATCTGTGGCATATTTTGCTTTCCCAGGGCGCCTGGGTGGCTCAGTCGGTTAGGCATCCAACTCTTGATTTCGGCTCAAGTCATGATCTCATGATTCGTGAAATCGAGCCCCACATCGGGCTCTGGGCAGACAGCATGGAGCCTGCTTGGGATTTTCTCTCTCCTTCTCTCTCTCTGCCCTTCTCCCCACCTCCAAACAAATAAATAAAGTGTGGTTTTTTAAATGTGTTTTTTAAAAGTGTATTTTCCAAAGATCACTATATCCCATTCCACATGCTGATCTTCAATGTGACATTGACACTCCTCCATCTTGATATGGGATCTGTACTTGTTTTCTATTCCTGCTTTAAAAATTGCTGCAAATGTAGAAGCTTAAAACAGCACCCATTTATTAGCCCACAGCTCTGCAGGTGTTTTCTGTGAAGGGTGTTACAAGGCTGAAATCAAGATGTTGGCCAGTCTGAGTCCTCATCTGGAGACTCTGGTGGAAAATCTGCTTCCAAACTCTTTCTTGTTTTTGGAAAAAAATCCGTTCTTTGCAGCTGGAGGACCGAGGTCCCCTTTTTCTGGGTGGCTCTCAGCTTCTAGAGGCTACCCACATTTCTTGCCATATGCCCCTTTTCATCTTCAAGCCAGCAATGGCAAATCAAAATCTTGCGCTTCACATCTCTGACTTCCTCTTCTATGATCATCCAGAGAAAACTCTCTCCTTTTAAAGAGCTTATATGATTATGTCAGGCCCACTGGATAATCTCCCTATCTTAAGGTCAACACAGTAGAGACCTTAATTATTTCTCCAAAATCCCTTCGTAGCAATACCTAGGTTCATGTTTGATTGAATAACTGGGGTCATCTTAGAATCCTGCCCCCTGCAAGGTCTATGCTTCCTCCCTTGGATCTAAGCAGGCCCGAGCACTACAACAGAGGGGAACCCTGCATGACTTCCAAGTCTAGATAATAAAGCAAAACAACTTCTTCCAGCATGTAAGAATTCTGGCTGCCCTGAAGCTACCCTGCTGGAAGGGTCACACTGAGAATCTCCATACAAAGCTACTGAGGAGCCCCTGCAGGGCCAGCCCCACATTTGAGTCTTTCCAGCCCAGGTGCCAGACAGGTGAGTAAGACTTCAAATGACTCCAGCCTGTGAGGCACAATGACACCAAGTGGAACAGAGGTGAGCTGTCCCCACCAAGCCCCCAAATCAATGTTATTGTTTTAAGCTTCCAAGCTTTGGGGGGTTTAACATCAGCTGTGATAATATCCGGAACACAGGCTGAGGGGCTGTCCATCCCTTGTCAGGAAAAGTAATTCTATATCAGGCCCATCAGAATCTTTGGAGAACATTGTTGGTTGCTGTCAACATTGTTGACAGGGATATATGTCAAGGCGTATACAATATCCCTTACTTTGCCTTGGAGCTCTTTTATTTGGGCTATATTTTTTGCCATCTGTGAAATCTTCCAAAGCAAAAACCACATGGTGTTTGCCTTCTTTCTCTCTGTACCAGACATAGGACCTGCTAATAGGCTATGGCAGATTGTTTGCAAAAACTGGCCTCAGTCATTGCCCTTCCTATATCCATGTCCTTGCCCTGTGACTTTGTAGCTCCTCCCATTGAGAAGAGTCTATTTCCCCTGCTTTTGAATCTGGCCAAGTCTGGGAGTTGTTTTGGGCAGTAAGATAGAGCCAAAGTGACTACTCTGAGCCCAAGCCCCAAGAGGCCTTGCACACTACCACTCACTCTCCTGAGACACTTGCTTGAGCTAGCCAACTGGAGGATGAGAAGTATGTGTGTCATTCACCCCCAGCACCCCCAGGCAGCATGTAGCCAAGCCCCAGAGGCAGAGCAGCTAGCCAAATTGCAGTTGGCCACAGATGCTTGAAGGAAAATAGAACTGCCCAGTCTAAACTACCAACTGCAAAATCATGAGCTAAATAAATGATTATTATTTTAAGCCACTAAATCGTGGGTTGCTTTGTTACAAGCAAAAGTCAACTGATAGAAAACCTGACCAACACTTTGCAAAGTGGATTCAGTTGATTCTCCCTTCACCTCCTTTCTGTCCCTTCTTAATCCCAAAGAACAAATGGGTCAAAGTCCAAGTTTGATTTGCAGTAGGAAAGCTTTATTGGGAAATTGAGATCAGGCAGGAAGTGGGATCACCCCCAGACCAGACAGTTGGAAGAGAGGTCTCCCCAGCCCTCCTAGGGGAGGGAGCCAGTGAGCAGCCAGAGGCACACATGCCCATTCAGCCCAGTCCCAAATGAGCCCTGGGACTCGTTGCCAGCCATCCTTGATGTCAGAAGGCAATAAGCAGGCTTTGTTGGGGGGCTGCCCGTCTGGGGGACACTCAGCTGAGGCGGAGCCAAAAACATTTACAGGAGCTCTAGTATCGAATCTGATAGCCTGTAGAGAGATGGAAGAGAGGTAAGGGTGAGAAGGGAGGACTTAGAACACAAGACAGAGAAACCAAGACTTAGAGAAAGATAGGCAAACTGAGAGCGAGGAGACTGGAGCTCAAAGAGCTGGAAGGACCTTGGGGTCCTAGTGGCCCCCATCCAATTCCTAAAGCTCTCCTGCAGCAGCCCTGACTGATACTCTCCCATTTCTGAAGATGAAGTTTCATGAGCCTGGTCCCTCTTCCATTCAATAGCCTTATTAGTACATTTCTTGGATATTGAGGTAAGTATGGCCCAGCCTCTGCCCATACATGCACATCCATGGCCCTGTGGTTCCTCTTGTTGCACAAAACCACACCAGACACCTTAGACAAGGACAGCTTCCATGCACCTCAAGGTTTCTCTGAGCTAAACATCCCCGGTCATGTTACCCAGACTTTTTACTACAATTTCATATAATTCATAAAATTCAACATGCACAAGGGGAAAGTTTCTCTGACCTAGAGACCACTTCACGGTGTGACTCTTACATTACACTTTTCTGTTCAGTGTATGCCCCTTTAGATAGTTGCACCATATAACTGATTTGTATGAGCCAACCACTGACTACAGTACCTGAACCTCTTTTCTACCTGAAATGTTGCCAATCCAGGTCTTCCCATCCTCACGATGATGGAAAGTATTGGCTGTGGAGACCCACAGAGCTGAGTTCCTCATTTATTGATTGTATGACCTTGAATAAGCTACTTCTCTTCTCGGAACCTCATTTCCCTTATCTCTAAAATGGGAATAATAATACCACCTCATAGGGTGTGATGGGAAACATATAAGATAATGCACAATTTCCAACCAAACTCCTAAGCTATGGAGACTCAGGCCATGTAGATTTGGTCCTAGCCTCACCCAAAGGTTTGTCAAAATTAATGATAATTAAGAAATAAGGGCAAGTCTATAACACCTTACTAGAGACCTCCCTAAAATCTAGCTCTGTTCAGAGTACGTATCCCCTAGAGAAGCTCAAAGATACTCAAAAAGGGGTGGTACCATGACAGCTTAACACCCGTGCCTCCCTGACCCCATGAGCTAGAGTTGTCCCTTACCTTGTGTATCATCACATTCACCAGATTTTGAGGAAGAGGACTGGGACTGAGATGATCTTCCACTTCCTCCTCCATAGCTGCCACCACTTCCTCCTCCAGATCCACTTCCTCCTCCGTAGCTGCCGCCACTTCCTCCTCCAGATCCACTTCCTCCTCCGTAGCTGCCACCACTTCCTCCTCCAGATCCACTTCCTTCTTCACAGCTGCCACCACTTCCTCTCCTGCCTCCACTTCCTCCTCCAGAACTACTTCCTCCACCATAGCTGCCACCACTTCCTCCTCCGTGGCTACCTCTACTTCCTCCTCCAGAACTACCTCTTCCTCCATAGCTGCCTCCACTTCCTCTTCCATGGCTACCTCCACTTCCTCCCCAGGATCCTCTTCCATGACTGCCTCCACTTCCACCGTGATATCCACTTCCTCTGCCACCTCCAGAGCACCTTTGTCCAGATTCATGAGATTCACTGAGAATGAAAGATAACACAGAGAGAAAATGAGAGACCCCACTACATATACAAGGATGGACCTGAACAGAGTCAAGACCCAAATGTGAATCTTCCTGAGTTTTCCTTCTGCAAGCTAGAGGACAGACTAGGCTGGCACCACAGCTGGAAAGGAGAGCCTCCCTCTCCCTGGAACAAGGAGTAGTCCCTTTTCTCATTGTTACCAACCTCCTTTCCCAAAGCCCAGATGCCCCGAGGCTCCCCCACCGAATGGAGAAGTCCTCAACCCATAAGAAAGTTCCTGTGTACAGGAACTTTCCCAACTGCCTGTGTCCAGAGAGACAGATGCAATGTCAGGGACTTATCAATTCCTAGGGATTCCACAGAATCCTGGGGCACCTACAAGTCCTCCTGGCCACCCTCAAGGAGGCTGCGGTAAGTCGCAATTTCCTGCTCCAGCCGTGTCTTGATGTTGAGCAGAACGCTGTATTCCTGATTCTGGCACTCAATCTCTCCCCGGATCTCAGTGAGCTGAGCCTCCAGGTTACTGATCTGCTCCTGCAACTGCTGCAGCTGGCCACAGTAGCGGTTCTTGGTGTCTTCCAAGGACTTCTCCAGGGCCAATTTCTAGGGGGCATGAGGAGGCTATAAGAGGGATGCTACATCATAGCTCCTCCCCGTCCCACTCCTGGGGATTATGTCAAGCCTCCTGTGCCTCACGTTGGCAGAGGGTCTAGAGCAGAACGGCCAACCTTGCTGAGCTGAGACTGCAGCTCAATCTCCATCTCCTGGATGCTGTGCCGGAGCTGGGTCACCTCCTTGTTGCTGGACTCCATCTCCCGGCCACTATTTGTCACTTCCTGCTCCATCTGGCTCATCTGAAAACCCAAGAACTCAGTGAGAACCAGGCTGGACCAGAAGCTGCAATGGAGAAGGTTCTGCCCCACTCACCCGGACCTTTGCCTCCAGGACCAAGAGTGAGCCAAAACCAAAGACAAGTTATCCTGAGTCCTGGGTCTGCTAGCCAACCAGAGTAATCCAATTCTCTCAACTTAACATTCCCTCTCAGCAAGGCTCTAAGATTCTTCACACTTGTCCCCAAACCACCTTTCTAACCTCATTTCAAACCGACCCCCAAACACACACACACAAGCACGCACACACACACTAGAGACCATGCCCTCATATGCCAGGGTCGTGTGGTAGGCTCTGGAGGCTCAAGGAGAAAGGAAGACATCGGAGAGCTCAGTGTGGTATAAGAGGCACACCACGCACCTCTACTGGGGGGTCTGATAGCACGTAGACTTACATGAGTTGTTCATGCTCTGCCTTTGTTCACACATGTAATAAATTGTGAGCTTCTTGAGAGCAGCAATCTTATTGGCTCATGTCTGAGACATCAGGACTTCACATAAAGCTGTCACTGACAAGCCACTCAGTAATCATGTTTGTGGGCAATGACTGAAGCTGGATGGAGGACAGCTGAACCGAGAGATGGAGGGGTGGGAGGAGAGAGGGATGGGGTGGAGGAATGGAGGGATGCATGGAAGAAGGAGAGAAGGTTGAATGGGCAGCCCGCTCTGCTCACCTGAGTCTCATATTGCTCTTCAATGTCCCTACGGTTCTTAGCACTGATCCTCTCATACTGCTCGCGCATGTCATTGAGGATCTTGGTGAGATCTTTGCCAGGAGCAGCATTCATCTCCACGTTGACATCCCCAGAGTTCTGCCCAGTCAGCTGATTCATCTCCTGCCAGGGATGATGGGTCTATGAGGTCAAGGGGTAGGATCCTCTCCACCACATTTTAGCCCTCCCTGCTTTCCCAGAGGTACAAAAAAGGGGCACAGTTGGGAAGGCAAAGCCCAATCACCACCGTAGGCACTGCTAAGGAAGCACTGGGAGAGTGTCCTCAAAAGTCACGGAGAGGGTGTCTCCCAGGCAATGCCCCATAGCTGTCCCCCCATTGTCGCTGCACTTCCATTCCTCCCACTCCTCAATAAGCCATAAGTAGCCAGTGTCATACATCCTCATGATTCTTCTTGAGGAAAATCAGTTCCTCCTGCAGAGACTCATACTGCATTTCCAGGTCAGATTTTTGCATGGTCAGATCATCCAGCACCTTCCGCAAGCCATTGATGTCAGCCTCCACTCCTTGTCGCAGGGTGCTTTCCATCTCATACCTGCAGACCAGCCATGGGTGGGAATGAGCAAGAGGGCACAAGTCCCTACTGGGACATTTAGAGCACTAGGGGGTGGAGAAAGATTGTTGACAGCAGAGGGAGTGGCAGCCAGACTCACTTCATCCTGAAGTCATCCGATGTCATGCGAATGTTGTCAAGATCCAGGAGAGTCTTATGGTTGCCCACTGTGGTGTCCAGAATCTAAGAACAGAGGAGATGGCATGGAGCCCATGTTCCTCTGCTATGACCCACTGCTGGGAAGGCAAGAGGCCAGGCAAAGCCATAAGAGATGATGGCCCCATCCGGGAAGATGCTTAAAACGTAGGAGAAGCTTCCAACAGCTGGTACCTGGCACATACCCCTCACAGACTTCAGCAAGGATGTTCAGTGTGACATTCATTCATTCATTCATTCATTCATTCATTTGGCAAATTAGCTAAACTGAGAGCTCCTCAAGGACAGAGACCAAGTCTGGTACATCACTTTGTCTGCCGGAGGCAACACTGAGGGTGGTCATTCACTAGATTGAGTGGATGAATAAGTGGATAGATAGAAACATGGCTGGATGGATGAGTGGGTATATAGATGAATGGGTGGTAGGAGGATGAGTAGATACGGGCAGGTAGGGGGTATGGAAAAGTAGATTACTTCCATCCCCGGAGTTCTAGATCCTCTTCATCCCCTTAAACAACCAGCATGTGTGTCTGCGTCCAACTGGAAAGACCAAGACAGGCCCCTCTAGAAGCCCAAGAGAAGTAGGAAGGAAGAGATACAACTTCTAAGTTTCCCAAACTAGAAAGTTCGAAATTCTTAAAGAGTGAGAGGAGAGACACGCACAGATTACCTCCTCTCTTGAGCCACACGATCTGCTCCAAACAGGATTTTTTTTTCATATCATTACAGAAGTTTCGAACCAACAGGGACAAGAGCTGGTCTGCCCATCCCATGCATTAAATGTGTAGGAGAACAGATCCATAGAGGGCATCAGGTTTCCCAGAGAGGGCATAGTGAATTGATGGCAGACCCAAGACTGCATCACTGGCTCCCAGGGCAGTGCCTCCATCACTGTGCTCCCTCCACACTGCCTCTCCATTCCCAACTTAGGGTCAGGCCAAGAGGAGACCCCCCACAACCAGTCCCAGGCTCCCCCATGCTAACCTAAGCCTGTCCTCTCTTCTTCCCAGACTCTGAAAGTTGATGAAGCATGTGAGTGTGTGTGTGTGTGTGTGTGTGTGTGTGTGTGTGTGTGTGTATGAGAGAGAAAGAGAGAGAGACAGAGACAGAGACACCAGGAGAGAAAGATCAGAGTTTCCCCACCTACCTGGTTCTTGAGGTCTTCGATGGTGTCACAGTAGGGGGAGTAATCCTTTTGGAAGGCCATGGGTCCCTGCTTGTTATACCACTCCCGGATCTTACCCTCCAGTTTATTGTTGTCTTCCTCTAGTGCCTGCACCTTTTCCAAGTAGGAGGCCAGCCGGAAATTGAGGTTCTGCATGGTGGTCTTCTCATCAGCGCCCAGAATACCACCAGCACCACCATCAAAGTCACCGCCAAAGCCCCCAGATCCCCCAAAGCCTCCTGCAGAACCGCCACCAAAACCAAAGCCTCCTCCAGATCCACCCCCAAAGCCCCCAAAGCCTCCAAAGCCTCCTCCAGATCCACCCCCAAAGCCCCCAGAGCCTCCAAAGCCTCCTCCAGATCCACCCCCAAAGCCCCCTCCAGACACACCACCGAAGCGCCTGGAACCTCCACCGAAGCTACCAGCACTAAAACCACCCCCAGATCCTCCACCGTAGCTGGAGCCAAAACTGCCACCACCTCCCCTCCCACAGGCCCCGGAGCGCCCCCCTCCGTAGCCACTGAAAGAGCTGAATCGGCCCCCTCCTCCAGCGGCCCCTGAGGAGCTGACGCGACCTAACGAGGACATCATGCTGCCCCCGCCGCCCCTGGAGCTGCCTTGGCTCCGGTAAGAGGAGGAGAATTGTCTGCAACTCATGGCTGGCCCTGCTGCAGCTCGTGGGATAGGAGGCAGTCGTCAGAGCGCTGCTAGTTCCCGAGTGCAGGGTACAGGGCTGTCCCCAAGGCTTCTTACTTATACCCCCAGCTGAAGGTGGCATGCCTGGGTGTGCCCTCTGTCGGCACCAGCCTCCCCCCACAGACCTGAAGGAGGTCTGCGATCGGGAGGCGGCAGTGCTGCCCAGGCTCAGCGTCCTTCTCTGACTCCCCGGAGGCAGCCCAGCCTCTCTCCATTGTGTGGGGTAATTTGGTGATATTAGGCTGTCAGGGGGACCATAAATCAGCTCTGCCGCCAAGGGGGTGACCTAGATCCTGGAGTTTGGTCTCCAGCCGGCCTGGCAGCAGGTCTGAGACTTAGCCCCTCTGGGATAGGAACTCCTAGGAATAGAGTCTTCTCCCCCACTGATGGTTATCACTGTGTGCACCCCTCCCTGCTCCCACCTTGTGCCCACTGTGGGTGGGCTAGGACTGGGGGACCACGGGGTCATCCCCGAGGATGGAGGAGGCACAGTCCCAGCCCACAGAGAGCTGCCAGTGATGGTGGGAAGCCCAGCCCCTGCCCTCACGGAGCCCCAGTCTGATGCGGAACCCGGTCCTTGCTCTCAGAAACCCCAGTGTGACGAAGGAAGCAAATGACATGGCAGAAAGACCGCAACACAGCCACATGCCCACCAGCGCTCGGAAATAGCAAGCGGTGTTCACACAAAGGACGCGGGGAGAAAGACTGAATAAAGACAGTGGTACTGAGGCTGGCTGACCTTGGAGCAGGAAGGCAAGGGGCTCCACTGTCCTGATCCTTCAGCAGGGCCCAGCAGCGGGTATGGAATTGACCTTGGTTGACTGCCTAGTCCGTACTGAGCCCTGAGGGATACAGAGATGTGCGATTTCCCAGCCCTCCTGGAATGCGCAAGCCCCCTGCTCCTGGCAGAAGGTCCGAAGCGTGTTCTGGTGAGCAGGGCCAGGAGACAGCGGTAAGAAAGGCAGGGGACTCTGGTGCCAGACTACCCGAGGCAACCCCCGCTGCCCGCTCACGAGCTGTGTGACATGTGACTCTGCCACGTTATGTAATTCCTCGGTGCCTCCGTTCTCTCCTCTGTGAAAGGATGATGTTAATGGTGTGCCCATCTCCTAGGAAGAGACGCTTGAGAAGGGCTCCAGAAACGGTTTCACCACCTCTGATCCTTCAGCCCCAGAGGCCCTCTGGACTCTGCCCCCTCCTGGATCTTTACCATCAGCTCGCAGTGGCTCTCCCTGCCTCGCTCAGTCCGGACTCCTCCCCTGGGGAAAGTGGTCTTTCCCGACCTGGGCGTGACCACAGTTCTCCGACTTCCCTTCACCCCCAAGAGAAGGTCCACACTCTTGACACTCAAGGCCCAGGCCAGTCTTTCCATTCCAGCCTGACCGGCTGCCGTTCCCCAGACCCCCTAACCAAATCACGCAACGCTCCCAAACACCCTTCAAACCTCAGATGATGCTCGGGGCTTCCAGTTTGCTCCAGTCCAAATATCCCTCCGTCTTTTCTACCCAGAGACTCCTACTCATCTCTAGCGAACCATCTGTGTGCCCCCTCCTCCTGCGTTCTCTCCCTCTGGCTTTGCACTTTGCTCCATTGCAGTTTCCCATGCTTATGCATCTTGTACTTGTCCTGGTGCCCAGCACCGTGTCTCGTCCAAGTAGGATCCCAACACACATGGAGTAAAGGAACGACAACCGGTCATTCCAGTTAGGAGGTGCTAAGAGCTGAAAGAGAAATAAAGGTGAAAAGAGAGAGGCCAGGGTGGTCAGCAACAGCTTCTGAAAAAGGCAATGACCTCTGTGCTGTAGCTAAAGGATGCTTAGGCTTCACAAAGGACCAGTGTTTCTTGAGATGCTTTTAGGCAATGCACAGAGACTCTGCTAAATAATAGAGTCACATGGTAAGAAAACATTCCCTTTTTCCATTTTTCAATTTTCTGATCAGTCAAGGAGAAAATCTCAACTGGACTCTACAGCCCCTTCAACACCCGTCTGTAACTGCCCATCGTTGTTTCACAGACCAAAGCTGGCCTTGGGCTCAGAACCTTCAGGAAGCAACAGTGTCTAGTTAAGTTAAGTATTTATTTCCTTCCATTTCTGGCAAGTGATTCTGGTTTTCATTTTTTGCTAGTAATAGAGTAATAAAGGATTTCCTTCATAAACATCCATTTGTTGAAATGGGTTGGTTGAGTGCCCAACTCTTGATTTCAGCTCAGGTCATGATCCCAGGGTTGTGGGTTCGAGCCCCAAGTCAGGCTCCACACTGAGCATGGAGCCTGCTTGGGATTCTCTCTCTCTCTCTCTCTCTCTCTCTCTCTCTCTCTCTCTCTCTCTCCCTCTGCCTCTCTCCCTTGCTCTCTCTCTCTCTCTCTCTCTTTCTCTCTCTAACATTAAAAAATAAGGGACACCTGGGTGACTCAGTAACTTCAGCCTCCAACTTTGGCTCAGGTCATGATTTCACAGTTCATGGGTTCGAGCCCCACATTGGGCTCTGTGCTGACAGCTCGCAACCTGGAGCCTGCTTCAGATTCTGTCTCCCTCTCTCTCTGCCTCTCCCCCGCTAGAGCTCTGTCTCTCTCTTTCAAAAATAAATAAATGTTTAAAAAAATTTAAATAAATAAAATTTAGGGGTGCCTAGGTGGCTCAGTCAGTTAAACGTCCGACTTCGGCTCAGGTCATGATCTCGCGGTCTGTGAGTTCGAGCCCCGCATCGGGCTCTGCGCTGACATCTCAGAGCCTGGAGCCTGCTTCAGATTCTGCATCTCCCTCTCTCTCTGCCCCTCCCCCACTCGTGCTCTGTCTCTCTCTCTCTCTCCCCATCAAAAATAAATAAACATTTAAAAAAAATTTTTAATAAATAAAATTTTTAAAAAGACATGAAAGGTGAACAGATGTACCAAAATGCATTAACTATTTAAATGGGCAGTACAAAATATCAATATTAAATATTAAATAAAACATTAAACAGGTGATACATAAAATATTGAAGGCATTTCGTGAATGCCTAACACACAGGAAACTCTTAGACTGAAGTCAGTGGCAAGTGTGTTCTTTGTAAACCTTTCCCTGGTTCCCGTCAAGCTCTGCTGGTGACCCCAGCACCTGCCATGTGATTGGAGCCCTGGGAAGGCCCCTTCCTTTTTACCTCCTCCCCTGATCCCCATGAGCTGCTGCCACTCTGGGATGCAAAGCCCAGGTCTCGGTGCCCGAGCTGGATGGAGGAGGGGTCGGGGCAGCCGGGGTGAACAGGGGAGGCAAGAGCTAGCTGAGCAGCACCTCTGGGGCCCTATGCGTGCGCCCCCTGCAAATGCATTCGTGCTGGGGGCTCCTGAACGTCCATGCCTGACTGCGTCGAGGCAGTTGAGACCTGCCTGCCTGACCAGAAGGTCCCAGCGGGGGCACCTCTGCCCAGATGGCTCTAGTGACAGACGACACTTACCCAGCCGTGTTCCCGAGCCCTCCAAACCCTGCCCCCAGCCACCTCCTCAGCTCCCCCAGCTCCGGGCTGGCCCTAACCCTCCCTCAGCTCAGAGCTGCAGGCTGTAATCCTCAGACTTCCATTGTGGCTGCACAGGAAGGCCAGGTCGCCCGTGGGGACACCCAACTCCCAGGGGACCAGCAAGGCAAGACTTAACAGGCCATGTGCTCCAGGTTGACTGTCACCTCTGGCTGTCCCCTGAATTTTGGACTTATCTGGCCAATTTTCTGCCTGCACTGAAGGAACCCTGGTCACTGCCAGCTCCCCTCCCTTCCCTGGGTGCTAAGAGGTCCAGGCTTTTCTCCCACATCTGGGCCGCCCCTGCACATCTCCAGTGCCTGCCACCGTCTCCTGAGCCCTTGCTCTCTCTCTGCTCTCTCCATCTGGCACTCCTCATCGGGGCTCAGGGAAGCAGTGGTGTGGAGAGAGAAGGAGCTGCCTCCCGGCCGCACTCTCCCTACCCTGGGGGCCTTGGCCTGTTTCTTCATGAGAAGCCCTTCCATACACAGTTGTTGGGGCCATAAAGACAGTGCATGCGTCAGGCCCGTCTGGAGGGGTCCCTGGATGAATGTCCAGCTACTCCCCATGTGCGGCCCTGCCCCCCCACCCCTACCTGTCCTCTCCGCATCCGGCTCTACTTCCAATGCCAAGAGCAGCTTGCTGTACTGGACCACCCTACGGCCCGGAAATGAGGCCCTCCTCCAGAAGCCCCTGGGTGCCGTCCCTTCCCTCCCCCAAGTTCTCTGTCTGGCACAAGGACCCAGGCTGCGTGAGAGCAGTTCAGGGACGGGGCAGGCTGACAGATCCCTGGCCTTAGTGAGCGATTTCTTCTGGGCCATGTGACATGGCTCACTCTCCCACCCTCTCAGGGCCCAGGGGCTGCCCTCTGAGTCCCACCTCGACCACCTCCTGCAGGAAACCTCCAGAAGGTGAGTGAGAAATGGCGCACACACAGCCCAGGGACCCGAGGAGGAGCGGCCCTGCCTCTGCCGCCCCACACGCAAGACTGCCACCTGCACCCACGGTTCCAGCCTGCGCGGTGCAAGCCCTGCCTGCAGAGGGGGAGTGGGAGGGAAGGGGCTGCTGGGACTCAGGCAGGCAGAGGGACAGACAGGGAACCAGATCCCACCTGCGAGGTGTCCCCATAGGGCAGGTGTTAAGGGGACTGGGGGGATGAGGGGACAAGGACAGGCTTCCACTGGCCACAAGAGCCCTGCTGCTTGCCTGCCACCAGCCGCTCACACCCCAGACTTGCTGTGTCATTGAGCCCCAGGTGGGGCCCAAGGAAGGCCCTTAGTCATCCTGCGTGGCTGCTTGGGCGTGGAGCATGGGCCCGCCCCTCCATTACCTATCTAGGCAGGGACTGCCCACTGGCTCAGCGCCAGGCGCCTGCACCTGTTCTAATTCTTTCCTCACACATTAAGTGCCTGTCATCACCCCCACTTAACCAGACCCATGACACCAGGGGTCATGGCCAAGGGTGCGAGGGCATACCTGGCAAAGAGGTTCAGGGCACTAGCTTTTGGAGCCGGACAGGTCTGAGTCTGAAGCCAAGTTCTCCCACTCAATTTGGGAAGAGTCACTTCCCCTCGCTGAATCTCAACTTCCTCACTGTAAGTTTGGATTCATCATTTCTTGAATATTTACTCTGTTCCAGGCATTGTCTTGAGTGCTGGGGATAAAGTGGTGAGCAAGCCAGACATAAGCCCTACCTACCTTCTTGGACAGTTATGGGATAAAACAGACCCTCAAGAATAAAGGTATATAGGGGCACCTGGTGGCTCAGTTGGTTAAGCACCTGACTTTGGTTCAGGTCATGATCTCATGGTTCGTGGATTCGAGCCCCGTGTTGGGCTCTGTGCTGACAGCTCAGAGCCTGGAGCCTGCTTTGGATTCTGTATCTCCCTCTTTCTTTGCCCCTCCCTTGCTCTCACTCTGTCTGTCTGTCTGTCTCTGTCTCTCAAAAATAAATATTCAAAGAAAAGTTTTTAAAAAAGAATAAAGGTATATAATTCAAAACTGGGGTGAGTACTATTGGTAGGGAAATGGGGAGCACATGACAAAGGTGTGACCCCATCTGGGAGATCGGGGAGGGTCTCTCTGAGAAAAAGACACTTCAGTGAAGGTGAGTAGAAGTGTCCTCGGGAAGATATAGATAGCATGTGCAAATGTCCTGAGGTGGGAAGAAGCAACGTGACTGCAAAGGCAGAAGGCCAGTGCGGCCAAAGTGCAAGGTTTAAAAGAGCTAATGTAAAGCTGCTGGTGTAGGACCAGCACCTAATGGGACATTTTCCTGTCAGTGGCATTGTGCCTGCCCCCTACTTTCCCCCGGAACCTGGTGGACAACTTGGGTTCTCAGTCCTCTCTCTTATTATCAGTCTACCCCTCTGGTCTGCTGAGCCCCTAGTAAGACCGAGGACCTATGCTCAGTGGGACCAGGAAGGAGAGGACACAAAGGTTGGAGGATCATGGTTTCTTCCATCAGGAACTTCCACGGCTCCAGGCAAGACCCCCATTGCTTTGCCTGCCCTATGGTAATCTTCACAATTAATCCTCACAATGGTTGAATGAGGTAGATACTAACTTTTAAATCATTTTACAGGTGTCTAAATTGAGGCTCAGAGAGGCTGAGTGTCTTGGCCACAGTCACAGAGCTAAACAAACAGAAGGCGGAACACGGTTTGTCTTGCTGTGAGTGGGAGCTAAGATGAACATGGGCTCAGGGCTCCCTCTCCCAACCTCACACGCCTTCTGGGTCTCTCTCTGCTTTCCCCCACTTTGTCTCTCTCCTTGTTTCCGTCTGTCTCAATTCACCCCCAAGTTCCTCCACATGTAAATTTCAACAACTATGTATGAGGGAGGGAAGGAAGGAGGGAAGGAAGGGGGGAGGGAGGGAGGGAGGGAGGGAGGATCCTCACTGCTTAATCCCAGCCCAAGGCCTTCATTATCTTGTCTCTCTCTCTCTCTGACTCTGTCTGTATGCATTTGTTTCTATCTCTCTTGTCTTTTTCCCCTTTCTCCCATGCCAAAATGCCCCCAAAGTTCGTCAGAATACCTCAAAGGAAAAGGCTTCCTTTTCCCGGTCTGGCCCTACAGCTAATAGTGCCTCACAGGAAGGCCCCGGCAGGAAAGTGCTGGCCCAGCAAAGGACAAAGGAGGAGCTGCTCGTGTTTGTCCTATCTGCCTGAAGCCAGGCCATTGCCCTGGAGTCCCTAGCGTCCTCTTGTCCCCTCTGTGGCAACATCTAAGCTCAGTGAGGTGGGCCAGGCCGGGACATCAGGACACCCAGCCTCTGGGGCCTCAGGCTTCCTTGGGGCTGCCCCCTCTGACGCTAGCCTATAGGACTAGTTGGCTACGTTGCCCAAACCAGGTCATCTGTGGCCTCGGGGAGGGGCCTTTCACCAGATCCGATAACCATAGGGAGATGTGCCACTTGGGACTGTAGAGTTCCCAGAGCACAGTGAAGTTCCTCTCACAAGAAAAAGTCAAGTTTCTCCCACAAACTAACGAGGACCCAGAGTTTCAAGGTGGGCCTATCCCATAAGACGGAAACCTCGGAGTGAGTTGGGAAAAAAATTCATGCTCGTCCCCTGGGGCTCTCAGCTCCATCCCCTCCCTGAGAGAGAACACACAGGAATGGAGCGCAAACCTGGTCAGGGACCAGAGGCCTGAGCACCCGGTCCACTTTCAGTCTGTATAGGCCACTGTGGCCCTAAGTTGAGGAGGTTGGAAGAGCCGTCTCCCTGATTCTCCCAGCACTGCCCTTCTGCGCTGTGCGCTGTGCGAGGGCGGGGAGAGAGGATCGCTCTTCCCAAATTGCGGAAGTGAAGCCAGAGGGTCACGTGACCTGCCCCGGGCCTCTAAGAGGCCATTCCTCCTACCTCCACTAGACTGTGCTGTGGAGTCACTTTCTCGGTTTCCTGTTATTCCGATCTGAGGTGGTGGGAGGGGAGGCAGTCTCGCCATTGTCAGAGTGGCTGACCCAGGTCTTCGGGTGTGTTCTTGCGGTGCCAGGCCTTGTGGGCAAGAGCACTGGTCAGCAGCAGGGCCCAAAGTGTTGACTCTGCTCTTCCCAGTGGGGTATGATGGCAGGGGACCCCAAGGAGGGGTGGCCTCCATGAGGGACTCTGGTAGGCAGCTCCACCTGCTCTTTTTCTCTGGGGCCCAGATAGGGTGGAAGTCCCTCGAGGCCCATGTTTGAGCTCCTCGCTTCCCACTTCTGACCCTGCTATCAGCCAGGTGGCCTCCAGCCGCCATCTTTACTGTCAAGCAAGCCCACACCCCCTATATTCCCTCCAAACGTCAATGGCAACCAGTCAAGAGAGGAGGAAGCTCACCCCACCACCTTCAAGTCTAAGAAATCTCACATTCTATATTCCTCTAAGGCAAATCTCTTTCGGGGGTGGAGAAGCTTTAATCTGCCACCACCTCCAAGACAGAGTGATGTCTGGGGATTCTTACGCAATCTGGAACATTCTAGGCTTCAGTCTTCGTTGGCAACCACTGAAAGGTTTTGCTCTTCGTCCAGGTCCGTGTGGCCTCCCAAATGTGAACTTTTCCCCGGGTTTCTGCCACATGTGAGCTCATCGCCCAGCTGGGAACACTAGACCCCAGAGTCCACCATCCTCGGGGGTAACGTGTGGCCCTCTGCACCAGGGCACTATCATTCTTCGGGCCACCAAACTACTCCTTCCCAGGATCCAAGGAAACTTTTCCAAACACCCTCCTCCCTGAGTGGCCTATCCTCACATACCTCCAAAACTAAGCATCCGTCCCCAAAATGACACACCCTCCCCCGGAGATCACCCCAGATAAACTCTTCCTAATGACAAAACTCAGGTAAAAAGACATTCCAGAGTTTCAGGAGCACAAAGCAGACGTCTCTTCCCTGGGGTGAAGATGAAGTGAGGAGAAATCAACATCACTTCATTCCAATTCCTAACAACTCACCCTTTTACTGTACCATTTATAGAGCACTGACTATGTGCCAACCACAAAGCTAAACTCATTGCCTGCATGAGATCATTCTATCTACCATTGGCCTTATGTGGTAAGCGTTTTCATTCCCCATTTTGTAAAAGAGGATCTTGTCCAAACTCTTCCATGCTAGTCAGTGTGGGAGCTGGGACTCCAATTCAGGGTGTCTAATTCCAAAACCTAGGCTTTTAGGTCCCTTGCTCTCAAGGACTAAGTCTTTCTTTAACCCATGCCCCATCCTTGGCTCCCCCGAGAAGTTTCATTCACACAGCCAAATGAATGAGCTCTTGAAACTGACACAGTGACTAGTCAACTCTTTCCTAGCTCCGGGCAATGAGCCCTACCCACCTCTGGAATTTTCACTAGCACTCAGATGATCTTCCCCTTCCTCCTCCTTTTCCAGCTCCCTACAGACAAGAAAAAAAGACACTTCCACCAGAGAAGTCTCCTGCAACCTACAACCCAGGTTCTTACTGTGCATTTACTTGCTGGATTCTCATATTAACTGCAAGAAACAGAGTTCCCCACGCTTACTATATAAGTGGGGAAACAGACTCTCCGAGATCACAGAGATAATACAGAACAGAGTCAGGGTTAGAATCCTGTCTGTCTGTTCCCAAAGCCTCTAAAAATGCCCTCACCATGGATGGCAAATCACCACACACGAGAGGTAGCTCCCCCAGTATTACTCACAGCTGTGCCTGAGCCTGCACTGTGCCAGGTTCTGTGCTGGTGGCCTTACGTGCATTCTTCCAGAAAATCCTCACAAAAAGCCCATGAGGTAGGTACCGTCATTGTGCCCACTTTATGGATGTGAAAACTGAGGCATGGAGATGGTAACCAACCTGCCCTACGTCAACTGAAAGCAGGCAGTTTCTATCCCAGCTCTAGAGACAAGAGCAGGTGGGATGGAAGGAAACAACGTCTCAGTAAAGCGTGAGTTCTTACTGGGTTTGTGGACCTCCACTGATGAGCCTTAGGGGACCCAGGAACCTCATGGATTATGTGCAAGTGTGTGTGTGCTTATCGGGCTGGGGGAGGAAAGAATATCTATAGCTTTCAGTATATTCTCAAAGAAATCCCTGATGACAAAACTGTTAAAAAAAAAATCTTTAACCTGCTGCAGTGCCTGGCACACAAAAGGCACTCAATGATATTGGTGAATAAACAAACTAATAAATAAATGAGTAAACAAATAAGTGAGTGAGTGAATGAATGAATGTGCCTCCATGACCTTGGAGACACCACAAACGACCTAGTACACACATCCATCTCTATCTTTTGAGATGGTGAAAGCCATTCCAGGACCTGAGCCCAGTCTGCCCCCAAGCCCTTTTTCCCAGTCCCAGAGGCCACAGCCAGGTGTTAATGACAGGCTTCAAAGAGAGGCTTCCCCCGCTTTCTCCCCACCTCCACTCCTGACAATGACCAGGTAGAGGCGGGAGCTGTGCAACTCAGATAATGAAGCTTTATTGAATGCCAGGAGAGGGCAAGGGTGAGGCAGGACTCAAGTGTGAAGTTCTTGGGGGGCAAGAAAGGGGATTCCCTAGTGTGGTCTGTATCCACACGGCGGGGAAGCAGCGGGGGGGGGGGGGGGGGGGGTTGCTCCTAGGCCTGAGCAATGCTGAGCAGCCTTAGTTCTTGGTGCGAAGAACCTGCTCGTGGGTGGACACCACCTTGCCATCGTGCACATCCATGACCTTGGTGCGGATCTGGCGACTGGAGGAGGTCACTGGGGAAGAGGGGAGAGAAGGTGTTACCAGCAGAGGACAGGCAATGGAGAAATCAGGAGTGGGAAGACCAGGGAGTTGGGAAGACTTAAGCAGACTATCTCCCTGTTGCCCTCTCCCCTGATTATCTCTTCACTCACTGCTCTTATCCCAGCACTGATCCCATCTGCACAGTTTTTTCAGCCTAGAGCTCCCGAAGGTAGGACAGAGTCTGTGTTCTCAAACTGGAGGCTCCTAAGAACTCAGATCAGCTTGGTTCAGTCCAGATCAACCCAAGTGGACTGGTCTTGAAGGGAAGACCCATGTGGTGTCCTGTCCGTGGTGCTGACCATCAGAACATTGGAGTCTGCCACAGACACCAGGTGACAGAAGTAAAAAGTGGAGGCCACTAACTCCTAGCCCTAAGGAAGGTTTATAAAATGGCTTCTTCTACCCAAGTAGGTTTATAAGGGATCTTGGGTGAGAAAACTCTAACTCAACCCCTCAAAAAGCCAATTCTCTGGACCTGCTGGGAGACAGGAAGTGGTCACGAGTCCAGTCTTGATGAGAAGGAAAGTCTTACCGTCTCTGGACGACTGAGAGCCAGAGGAGAACTGGGAAGAAGAGAGGCTATGAAGACAGAAAAGGGCAAGATCATTAGACACATGGCATACAGCAGGTGAATAGTGGGGGCAGGACCCGGAAGGAGGGCAGTGCACTCACTGAGCATCCTCGCCCTCCAGCAGGCGGCGGTAGGTGGCGATCTCCTGCTCCAGCCGCGTCTTCACGTCCAGCAGGATCTTGTACTCCTGGTTCTGCTGCTCCATCTCGCAGCGCAGCTGGGCCAGCTGCTCCTCCACGTTGCCGATCAGGTCCTGGATCTGGGCCAGCTGCATGCAGTAGCGGCCTTTGGTCTCCTCCAGGCTGTTCTCCAGGGATGCTTTCTGTGACGGAGGGAAAGATCAAGGATCAGTGAGGGTAGCCACTCCCTCCCTCCCAGTCCTGGATCAGATCCAAGCCTGCCAGCTCCCCTACCATGCTGAGCTGGGACTGCAGCTCGATCTCCAGGTTCTGCACGGTGCGCCGGAGCTCGGAGATCTCGCTCTTGCCGCTCTGCACCAGCTCGCTGTTGGTGGCCACCTCGCGGTTCAGCTCCTCGGTCTGCAGAAAAGAAAAAAAAAGTCATTCACACTAGAAGTTCCTGGAAGGCGGGTCTCCTGGGTCCCTCCCCCACCCCTCCCCCTGCCCCCGGGATGACACCCACCTTGCTGAAGAACCAGTCCTCGGCGTCCTTGCGGTTCTTCTCCGCCATCTTCTCGTACTGGTCGCGCATCTCGTTCAGGATGCGGCTCAGGTCCACGCCGGGGGCGGCGTCCATCTCCACGTTGACGTCTCCGCCCACCTGGCCTCTCAGGGCGTTCATTTCCTGCACAACCAAAGAACGGTCCACAGTCAGGAGCCATGGCGACATGGCAACCAGTTGGGGTTCCCTCCTCTCCGGTGATCCTGGCCTGAGCATTGCCCACACCACCGCCACCCCATCTCAATCCCATCCTTTCCCTCCCAGCTTCATCTTCGAAGCTGGTTCTCACCTCCTCGTGGTTCTTCTTCAGGTAGGCCAGCTCCTCCTTCAGGCTCTCGATCTGCATCTCCAGGTCGGCCCTGGCCAGGGTCAACTCGTCCAGCACCCTGCGCAGGCCGTTGGTGTCGGCCTCCACGGTCATCCGCAGGTTCAGCTCAGTCTCGTACCTGGAATGATCCAAGACAAGAAGAATGGGACGTCCATCCTGGCCACACTGAAGGCTTTGTTCTCTGCCCCCTGCAGCTTCTTCCCATAGCTGGCACCCTGTGGGTGGTTTAGGGAGTCAATTTTGAAAATGGCGTGGTTGGACACAGCACCCATTGAGGACTCAGATCTGAACACTCCTGGGGGCAGGGAATAAGGCAGTTCATTAGGCTGCAGAATTCAGGGAGGGGAGACGCTTCTGGCCTCACAACCAGTAGCACACAGGCCTCCAAATGTGACTGCCTCCTACACTTCAGGGGCAGGTGGAGGAGTGGGGAAACGCTCTCCCTTAAAGCAATGGCACCCAAACCTGGCCATGGATCAGAATCACTCAGGTAGCCTGTTAAGAATAACTGAATCAGAACTCCAGGTTGGGGCCCAGGAGTTTTGTATTTTTACAAGCACCCCAAGGGGTTTTCATGTGGCCATCCTGGCAACCGGTCAGCCCTGTTTAGGGGACGCTGCCCCAAAAATACCCCACCCTGGGGAGATTGGACATCCTGAGTCACTGCTGCGAACTCACTTGGTGCGGAAGTCATCAGCAGCAAGGCGGGCATTGTCAATCTGCAGGACGACATTGGCATTGTCCACGGTGGCCGTGAGGATCTGCAGGTAGAGAGGGCACAGGTCGTCAGCCAAATGGACGTCACTAGCCAGACCTCACTGCAGCCTGCATACATCAGGCCTTTGCTTTCCTGCTCTCACCTGAGTCTCCCCTCCTCCCAAAAACCTTTGCCACAGCAACCTAAAGGGTAACCCCTGATGGCCCAGCTTCGACCCACGACTTTGCTGACTCCGGATCAGAAAAAAAATGGATAGAAAGAGCCCTGGCCTTGGAACAAAAAGCCCTTGAGTTATAGTCCTGGTTCTACCACTGATGAGTCTCAGGGTCTCAGTTCCCCTACCCACAGAGTGGAAGAGTGACCTAAGGTCCCCAAGTCTCCCTTCCTGGTCTGAATTCTCCTCTTTCTGTACAGGCCAATCTGCCCATATTCACACGTTCCTTTTAAGCTCGCAGAGCATGGGACCTCAGGTGTGACTTTCCCAAAAGAGGAGACCACACTAGCACAAGGGATGAGAAAAGAAGAAGCAGAGGAAATACTGAACCCCGGATTGGCTGCAGTCCTCTCCCTCACCATCTAATTTACCTAATCCACGTGAGGCATCAGAGCCAGGCACGAAAGGAAGCAGGATCAGCGGGGAGGGCTCCCAGGGTGAGGTTGGAGCAGGGGGTTGGGGCTGGAGTCAGGTGATACAAGTCCCCCAGGCTCCCTCCTGTGCAGGACACGTAAGGCGGGGCTCCGCTGATTGCCTCTCTGGGGTTTTTGTGCCCGCCTGCCGGTGGGGAGGGGCGCCGGTGCCAGGGCTCATGGGCGGCAGCCGCCACAGCCCAGACTAATGAGCTAATGAGTGGTTTGGGTGTCTAGCCTGGTCCCGTTACAGCCTCGCTCCTCCCCTGTGCTGGGGAACAGGTAGCTGCCTCCTGTATTAGCAAGTGGGCACACGGGTTCTGGCCTCAGCTCTGCCATTGATTCGCAGGCCACAGCACCTCTCAAAGCTCTGACTCCTTCCCCTGTAAAATGTAAGGGTAGGAATCCCCAGGCTCTCGCGGTCTGCGGTCTGGAGCCCCGAAGGGCATGAGCAAAGCGGGGAGACACTGACCGGCTCCACGGGGGGCGTCCAGAGCCAGAAGAAGGGATGCGGGGTTGGCGTCTGCCCGGTCTAGTAATCTAAAGATGCCAGTGGCCTGAGGCATCTATCGCTCCAGAGCGAGGGAGCTAGAATGGCAAGTCCTGCCGCCCGGTCCACACACCTTGTTCCTCAGGTCCTCGATGGTCTTGAAGTAGGGGCTGTAGTCCTTGGTCTCAGCGGGCCTCTGCCTCTGGTACCAGTCACGGATCTTCACCTCCAGGTCGGCGTTGGCCTCCTCCAGGGCGCGCACCTTGTCCAGGTAGGAGGCCAGCCGGTCGTTGAGATTCTGCATGGTCACCTTCTCGCTGCCGACCAGGAGCCCGTCACCACCACCAAAGCCACCACCGAAGCCAGCACCAAGGCCGCCTCCAAAGCCACCTCCAAGGCCACCACCATATCCTCCACCGAAGCCGCTACCCAGGGCCCCACCAAAGCTGCTGCTGCTGCTGAAGCCGCCACCGTAGCCGCCCCCCAGGCCGTAGGCCCCCCCGGAGGAGTAGCGGGAGGAGGAGACCGACAGGCCCCCGTAGGCGCTGGGGGCCCGGCAGGACCCTCCGGCCAGCACGGAGGACATGCGGCTGGAGCCGCCCCCGATGCCGCAGGAGCCCTTCATGGAGCTGGAGGAGGTGAACTGGCGGCTGCAGGTGGTCATGATGCCAGGAGGGAGGTGAGTGAGCGAGCGAGCGAGCGAGGCGGCAGAGAGGAGAGAGAGGTGCTCAGGTAAGTTGGAATAGGAGGTGGGTGCTTTATACTCCTGAGTAGGGGGCGGGCCTGGCATTTTCCATTCCCCTTGGCTTTCACCACCCACAGGCCAGTGCCAACTCCCAGTCAGATCCCTCCTCTCCCCCGCCTCATCACGTCTGTCATATTTTACTGGAAACTCATTGTTTAGGGTGTTTTTGGTTTCTTGTCCCACCAGGTGTGATTCACATAAGGAGGTGTGGGCCTGCAGGCTATACTTTCCCATCTGGCCCTGGGAGCCGCGGCCCTCAGGAGCCCGCGTGTTGGGCTCGGCCAGGCGGCGGGGAGCAGGACGTCTGCCCCAGAAACCTGGTGACCTGTTCTCCCATTAATGAGGTGGGCCTTTGACATCCACCCAGACATCACTCCAGGTGGCTCCTGGCTGGAGAAATGCCAGCATGGCAAGGCTACGTTAACCACAGTGATGCCCGCTCAGCATTACCGTCTATAAAAAGAGAGAAGTTCTTGGGGGGTCCTCCCAGATGCGACCCGCTAGGCTGTGCCGAGAAGCCTGTCACATCCCCGGAACACGCCCAGCCAATCAGCTGGCTCGGGCTTCCACCCTGACACCCCCATTAAAGGGAAATCTAGGCAGCTTTTCCCCAACCCTGAGCACAGACTCTAAGATCCTCCACGCACCTGTGGATGGGCCCATGGCATTGGCTGGCCAAGAGCAGGTGGCCAAGGGTGGGGGGCGCCTCACAGGCATAGCCAGAGACGTGCTAAAAGAGCATGGAGTCAGACTGAGTCTGGGCTCTACTGTGTGCCCCTGTGTGACCTGACATTTCTCCGAGCCTCAGTTTCCTCACCGTAAAGTGGGAGTAAACATCATCCACCCTGCCTACTGCAGAGTCAGCTCCGAGAATCCAAGTGGCAGTGTATATGTGAGGGTTTTATAAGCCAAGTACGGCACGAAGTCTGGTTAGCATTGTTATAGCCTCGTCTGGCCACAGAGAGGGTGCGCAACAGCCCTGGAACAGGACAGGAGAGCCTTTTTGCTTCTAGCCCCAGGTGTCTCCAGGCCCCCAGGGCAGCGGCAGTGGGAGAGGCTGGCTCGGGCACCCTGGTCTGAGCCCCTTGTGTTGCTGGCCCAAGAGATTTGGGGGTGGAGAGGCAGTGCAGGCACTTGGGAGTGTACTCGAGGGTCCCTGACTCCTGAGACCCTGAGGCTCAGGGGGACATTTCCAGGGGTCCCTTTGGTTCTGCCTCGGAGGCTTGCATATTGGGACCTCAGCTGCCCCACGTCTCCCGGGCAGCCTCCAGAGGCACCCCCTCCAGCCACACCCACCTTCCCGCCAGCCCCTCAGCCCCACGGACCCCAGCAGGCATGTTGGGAGGAATGCAGTCGTGTCTGGGGCTGCCTGACGCGTCCCATCTCCCCAGACAGGCCCCAACAGCCCCCGCTGCAGGCTCCAACGCTCTTCCTGGGATCAACAGCTCCCAGGAGGGAAGCAAAGCCTCCCTTTCCCTGCCACTCTGGCTGCCACCAAAGCACATGCCAAGGGAGCACCCCCTCTCCGGGGCTTAGGAGCTCAGAAGACAATGCTGAAACAGACACTTGAGGCTGTGGGCTCCCCAAATCTGCCGCCCAAGGACTTGCAAGGATGAGTAAGCAAGGGCCCCGCCTTGCCCCACCCACCCCTGACGGACACTCTAATCTCCTTCCAGGGAATGGTCCCCCACCCGGCCCAGCCCTACAACTACCCCAGTGAGAGGCAGCAGGGATTTTGGCTGAGGGACAGATGCATTTGTTAGGAGGCATACTGCCCTTGGGTGGGGCAGGGGGATACCTACCAGAGAAAAATGCAGCCTCCACAGAGACCTGCGGGACAGGAGTGGGTGAAGAGCCCAACACCAGCTTTCTCTGTGCTGCCCACCACCCTGTCTCCCTCCACGGCAGGAAGCCATGGATAAAATCCCTAGAGCGCAGGACGTGGGCAAAGCTCTCCTCCCCCAACCTTCCACCTGATTCTGTGGAACCCAAAAGAGGCTCCTTGTCCACCTCCAAGGGAAATCCAAAAGTAAAGAGCACAGGGAACCAGCGACATGTACACTCACGCACACAATCTAGGAAGAGACTTTTGCCAGCCCTCCTTGCCCCTCTGGACCCCGGAACCCCAGCCTGGAACACAAGTCTGAGGTCCCCCACCCCTTTCCGGCCAGCGCCCAGGATTAGACCCCTGGCCTTGATCCTGGGACTGATCTCTGCAGACGTGGAACTAGGCACAAATGGTCCAGTCTGGTGCTCATGACATTGGAGGAGAGACAGCTTTCTGGACAACAGGGATTAAAGGGATGAGGGCTTGTCCGCTGGGCCCCAGACTCCTAAACAAGCTTTAAGTGGGCACCATGACCTGGCCCTCACTCCACCTACCCCAAAGAGGAGGGGGCCAAAATGAGCCTAGGGTGGTGTCTCTTGTGGTTGGTGAGTCTTCCTGCCAGCCTATGGAGGGGAGGATCAATGCCAACCCAAACAGGTGAGGCGGAAGGGCCAAGCAGCCCCCCACAGAGCCTGCATTGTGTGCTGAGGATGGGCTGGGCACCAGGGGATGGGTTCCTAAGGAAGGAGGGGACCTAGTGACAGCCCAGTCTGAGGAGAGAGGCACAGCCCCTGTCTTCAGAGCCCCGTCTAATGGAAGAGACTGCCCCTGCCCTTAAGAAGCCCCCAGCCTGAAAGGGAAGAGAAGTATGCATCAAAAGTACTTAAGACATGGACAAGCATAAGAAAAGCACAATTCATATGTATTCGTTTCCTGGGACCGCTGTGATAAATTACCCCAAGCTTTGTGGGTTAAAACAACAGAAGTGTATTCTCTCACTGTTCTGGAAGTCCAAAATCAAGTTGTCGGCAGGGTCACACTCCGTCTGAAGGCTCCAGGGGAGAACCCTTTCTTACCTCTTCCAGCTCCCAGTGGCTCCTTGCAATCCTTGGTTTGTGGTGACACAACTCCAATCTCCGCCTCCGGCTTCACGTGGCTCTTTGTGTCTGTGTCTCTCTCTGTGTCCTTTTCTGTCTTTTCTAAGGACACGCATTGGGTTTGGTGCTCACCCTAACCCAGTGTGATCTCATCTCAATTTTTAACATAATGGCATCTGCAAAGACCCTGTTTCCAAATCAGGTCACATTCTGAGGTTCCAGTGGATGTGAATTGGCGGGGGAGCGGGGGGCACTGTCCAACCCACTACATGTGTAACGGACCAGGAACTGTCCACATCACAGCAGGAGTGGTGAAAACGTGGTGGATGAATGACTGTGATAAGATGCCGGCAGGGCCGATCTGGAAGGCTTCTGGGGGCAGCTGTTAGCTCAACATAGAAGGGTGCTGGGGAGTGGGCAGCAGAGAGACAGAATTCTCAGGTGTCCGGGCCACGGTTCCCACCACCTAGTTTCTCTGGGTCCTTCACGTATAGACAGCTGCTCTGGAGGAGAGCTTTTTTTTTATTTTTGTTTTAAAATTTTTATTTTGAGATAATAAAAAGTTGCGAAAGTAATACAGAGAGTTCATATGCGCCCTTCACCCAACTTCCCCAATACAATCATGTTACATAAATATTGTACCATGATTCAAACAAGTAAATTAACATTGACCCAATGCTATTAATTAACTACAGAGGTTACTTGAATTTCACCGGTTTTTCTACTAATGTCCCTTCTCTGTTGCAAGATCCCACCCAGGACCCCACATTCCATTGGTTGTCACGTCTCCTTGGTCTCTCCCAATCTATGACAGCTCCTCAGTCCGTCCTTATCTTTCATGACCTTGACAGTTTGGAAGGCGACTAGTAGAATATCCCCCAGGTTGTGTTCTCCTGATATTTCCTCATGATCAGATTGAGGTTATGCATTTTGGCAAGACAACCACAGACATGGTGTGTCCTTCTCAGTGCCTCAGCTCAGGTATGGAAGACATTAATTGAATGGGTCTTACTGCTGTCCATTGGCTAAGGTAGTGTTTGCTGGATTTCTCCATTGTAGCGTTACTGTTTTTCCCATTGAAATTAATAAATACCTTCAAGAAGATACTTTGAGACTATTCAATCATACTGTTTCTCCTTCAACTCCTTTTTTTTTTTTTTTTTTTGGACTAATTCTGCATCCATTTGTGGTGGGAAAGAGCTCTTGATCCCCAAGAGCTCTTCACCTTAAACTTAAGTGAGCTTAAGACCCTCATTCGCCCTGGACTCCTTGAAGGAATGTGGCTTTCAAGAAACACATTGGAGAGGGAAATCCAGGCCCAAGAAAGAACTCTTTCTTCCTTTCTAATCCAGCCCCCAAAGCCAGACTCTGTACCCTAAGACGCTCCCAGGCTACTTGCCTGGAAGACCTACCAACTATTTCTGTAGTCATTAATGTCTAGAGTCATTCCTTAGGCCCCCACCAGCCTGGAGGAAAAAATAGGACAGTCAGGGTCCTCCCCATGTCACAGGTAGGAAGTCTGAGGTCCATAGAGGCTCATAGTCAAGTGACTAATTAGAACCCCCCCTCTTTGGTATTCTCAGACCTCTGCCAGAGGCTGGGCTCCTCCTCTCCTCCCAGCAGAGTCCTATATCCCCTGCCCTTCCTTCCCTGTCCCTCCACACCATTCCCTGCCCACCCTTCTCACTTTTGCCCATCCTTTTCTCCACCAAGTCCCAGCCAGCTGCTTGCCTGTAGCACGGGTAAAAGTCTCCTAGAGCTGAGGGCTGTCACTTCTAGAAGTGACAGACTGAGGCCTGAGCTGACCTAGAGCTCGATTTCTGCCTCCAGGAATGCTGGGCTAGCATGGGGGCAGGGAGCAGGCTGGCAGGCAGGATTGCAAACACAGGAGGCAATCAGGAGCCTAGAGTACCTCCTCGAGGCCCTGAGTCCTCTTTCCTCTAGAAAGGTCTGCCACCCACTGGTTTCCCAGGCCAGCCTGCCCATCTGGGCCTTGTCCTTGTGAGAGCCTTCACTGACACAACAGATGGGCTCAGCCAAGTGTTTCAGTGTCCATGGCCTTGTCTGTACCTGCCAACTGCTAAGGATGACAGGACAGAAATGGACTGTCCCACATTATAGATGCAAAAGGCTCAGAGGTTGAGGAAATTTGCAAGGTCCACAGTGAGGAAGCTGCTCAGCCAGGATTCATTTCCAGCTCCTCCTGGCTGTGAGCCTCGCTTTTCAAACACAGAGAACGGTCCTTGAAAGTCAGAGCCAAAAAGGGGATCAGGGGTCATCTAAACCAACCTCTTAACTTTACAGATGAGAAAACTAAGGCCCTGAGATGGAAAAGGTCATGTCCAAAGTCACTCATCAGAGCTTGCTTTGCAGAAATGGCAGAGGTCTGAGAATCCCAAGGGGGGACTCTAACTAGTCACCTGACTATGAAATGTGTGACAAGTGCCTCCCAGAAATCTGAGCTAGGCAGGCTGAGAATGTGTGGGCTGAAAAGAGCTGTGCCTGCACCCCAGAATCACATTTAGGTTGTTAAGAACATGAAGAGTTAAGTAGCCAAAGCCCAGCAACACATGGGTTCACTAACCATCTATGAGCTACCTACTCAGGGAAAGTAAGGCTTATGTTCTCTAGCCAATTACCCATAATGCTCACTGAAAACTGAACTCCACCCCCAACAGCCCAGTCCCGTCACTGACCCTTACATCACCTTCCATCTTCCAGCCTCTGCCTGAATTTCCGCTTCTGTCCTCTCTTCCTGCCCAAATTTTTCATGTTCCTTAAGGCCAAGCTTCAGTTCAACACACAGATTTAATATCCGATCTTCTGCAGACTGTGTGGCATAAAGTAGATGGAAAATGAACAAAAGGGAAGGAGGTGTGGGAGGAAGGAAGAGAGGAATGGGAAGATGATAAGGGAAAGTGAAAGGATACTTGGGATGGATGAATGGATGGATGGATCGATGGATGGGCAGGTGGATGGACGGATGAACGAAAGGAAGGATAATGGATGGAAATAGAAGAATAGAAGGTGGATAGATGGTGGGCGGGAAGCTGGGAAAGGATGGATGGAAGACAGAGAAAGGGCGGTCATCACACCTGTCCCAGGGTGGACAAGCATCCACCTTGACTGGGGAAGGACCAGGGCCACAGGAGTTCTCAACTTAGCTGAACCTTGACAGTGAATAGATGCTGAGCAACAAAGGAAGTGAAGAGGGACATCCCATTTGCTCACCTGAGCAATGACTCAGTGGCATGCAACCCTGGTCTGAGGACAATGCAGCACCTAAGCGTCGTTAGAACACAGAGCTGAACTGCCTGGCAGAACTGAGAACAGAGGCCGGATCATACACGTGGAGCTAAGGAGCCCAGACTTTATCCTAACAACACGGGGAGGACCGAAGGTTCTACACACGGGAGTTACGCTGTCAGCTGTGTTTCACAAAGGCCACTCTGGCATCCACCTGGAACGTACTTCGGGAGAAAGGACAAGAAAGGCAAAGCCAGGAAGATGTTGCCTTGCCACTACCCAGGCAAGAGATGGGGTTGGCTCAGACCTCTCCTCTGCCGGGAAGCCCCCACCCCAACACCTTGGATCACCTGACCTTCCCCTTCTCAGCCTTCCTACTGCCTCTGTGATACGTGCCACCCCCCAGGAGAGCTTACCACAGTGCCTGAGAGGGCCACAAAGTGTCTCTCACATAGTAGGTGGTCAGCACATTAAGTTGGTATAATTACCCCAGCCTGCTTGGGGAGACACAGTCCCTGTCCTTGGGGATGCCCAGTCTGATGGGGGAGGGCAAAAATGAGGGTAGAGCCTACTCTGCTCTCTGAGGGGAGCCTGGAGCCAAGAAGTCACCAGGTGGGGTGGGTAGTACACAGAAGGCTTCTTGGAAAGGGTGCGTTTGACTCAGGTTTTGAAAGAAGGAAGAGCCCTCCATGGGTGGAGTGGGGAGAGGGCATTCCCAGGCAGGGGCGTGGCTGTGGGAACTGCAGCACCAGCGGTGAGTCGAGAGGAAAGTCAGCGCCTGAGTTGGAATGGCTGTGTCAGGAGTCCCGAGCTCCGGGCCCGCAGGACAAAGGGCAGGGGCGAGAAGGGAAAGAGGTCCCCGGGTGTCTCCAGCCTCACGGGCGGAAAGGAAAGGACCCCCACCAGCCAGAGGTTGGGGAGTGGTGTCAGTGCTGTGCTGCCCCAGACTGAGCCATCACATTGGACTGGGGAAGGACCAGGGCCTCCCAAGTCAGTCAGGCCAGGGCTCCAGGCCAGGCACCCCTCAATGACGAGCCACGTGACCTTGGACAAGTCACTGCGGCCCTCCCAGCCCCGTTTCCTATCAAATGGGCATCATAACAGTTCCTACCTTGCAGGATTATCGAAAGGACTAGATAATTCATGGCAAGCGGCCAGCAGGGTGCTCGGCACAGAGTCGACGTGTGGCAAAAAGTTCTCTTAAAGTAAGCCCCAGGGTTTGACCAATGGGGGGACAGTGGGTGAGCTCAAATGGAGACCAAGCGTCGCAATTCAGGCAAAGACAGAGACAAAGAACAAAGAGGGTCCAGGATAGTGGTGGACAGTGGTGGAAGGAATGGGGAGGCCTTGGGAGGGCTGCTGAGGCCAGCAGGCCGAGGTGATGAACTGCTGAGTCTGACGGCCCGGCCAGGGCGGAGTCTATGGGAATGGGCAGGCCCGGAAGCCCCGCTGGGGAAGAGTCAGCAGGACGGTTTGGGTGTGAGGAGAGAGGGCCTGAGAGCTGGCGTGGGGCCCACATTCTGCGGATGGAGGCCCAGCACTGCCTCCCCTGACTGGGAGGGAAGGGGACGAGGAAGCAGCCAGTGCAGGTGTCCCCATGAGGCCCTGAGACCCGGGGAAGCCCCACCAGCCACTCGACATCCAGGGCCTGGTTCTCCCCGCCCTGGCTATCAGTGCAGCGGGGGCGACATCTGCACACACACACACACACACACCGATTCTAGGTCACTCACCTGCAAAAGGGGGAGCTGGGTCAGCTTATGAGAAAAGACATGTGTATAATAAAACTGAAAATATCCAAAAAGGGTTGAAGACAAATCAAAAATTAGGTACTAGGGTATATTGATAAACATGTTTTTTTGATTGCAGGGAGCCCGGATGGCTCAGTCAGTTAAGCGTCCGGCTCTTGATTTCAGCTCAGGTCATGATCTCATGGTTCATGAGTTCGAGCCCCACGTTGGGTGCTGTGCTGAGAGCTCCTGCTTGGGATTCTCTGTCTCCCTCTCTCTCTGTCCCTCCCCTGCTCTGCTCATTCTCTCTCTTCCTCTCTCTCCTTCTCTCTCCTCTCTCTCTCTCTCTCTCTCTGTCTCTGCCCCTCCTGTGCACTATCTGTCTCAAAATAAATAAATAAACTTCAAAAAAAATACATGTTTTGGTTGCAAGCAATGGAATGGCAACACTTCACAAAGAGGCAATTCATTGACTCATTGTTCTCTCCCTCTCTCCCCCTCCTGCCCCAACACAGGCATGCAAACACCCACATGCACACACACACCCCTCAGCCTGCACAGGCTTCACCTGCACAGGCCAGACACCCTCACGAGTCTGGAACCGTAACTGAGGGAGCCCTGAACTCACCCTTCAGCCTCATGGCCAGAGAAGATCAGCTCAAATTTGACAAACCCCAGGGAAGGCTGATATGGCCAGTGGCCAAAATCTCATATGACCAACCCAGCAGGCACACATGCCCCCCGTCCGTGACCAAGGAAGAGGGATCTGGGTATCGGAAGAAGGAGAGCACAGATTTGGCCCCAACCTTTATGAGCTAAGCCCCAGTGTGTGTCTATCACAAAACTGTACAGAAGAGGTTTCTATACCTGATCTACCTCTAGGTAGATCTACCTCTGGGCTTCCTGGTAGCCAAGGCAAAAAGGAAAACATGATGGAATATGAAACGTCGCTAAGACGGAGGTATATCTGACTGTCCAGAGACACAAACATCTTCTAAGTTCTGAGGTCTGAGAAGAATCTCTCTTCAGAGATTCTGAAGGTCACCAAGAGGTTCTACTCACTGAGCCCTGCCTCTATCAGACACCATGCTAGACATTTCCACCGATACTCTCATTTAATCTTACAAACTTCCTTGGGGAGGACATTACTGGGTCCATGTTATAGACACAGAGAGGTAAAAGCAAGGAAGTTCCCCACTGGACCTCAGTCTCCAAGGGCCAAGCACCTCCCAGCTGCCACTGAACGGGGAGGTGTCCCAACAGTGCCAAGGTGCTCCATAAAGCCAGATCCCCTAACCCTGGCAGCATCATGGCCTGCCTCCTATGAGCACCAAGCTCTGACCACTTCTCCTGGGCACTTACTGGCCAGACTTCAACTGTCAGCACCAGAGACCTCTGCCTGAGGGTCTTCTCTGGCCATCAGAGCCCATTCTGCCTGTGCACAGGACAGGCTGTGGTGCTGGAGAATTAACACCACTCCCCTGACTAAAAGCATCCTCAGCCTATCAGGTTAGGAGGATAAATACCCCAGCTCCCTCGTCCCTTGGGAGGAACTCTGAGGTGCTTGTTCTTCACTGTCCCTAAGGATTACGCTACAGCTGTCCACAGCATTCACTTGCTTGGTCACACACCCCTTGTTAGCTTCCTCCCCTTCCCCGTCCCAACTACCCACCCCCTAATGGGGTTTCGTGAACTCCACCCAAAAATACTTCTTGCACTCAAGTTTTTGTTGAAGGCTCTGCTTCTGGAACCCAAACCGAAGCACCTGAGAGGGGAAATAGATATATATAATAAATAAGGTATTTTACTAATATATAAAATATTATATACAGATTATAATAATATAATAATATATAATATAATAATAATATAAGTATTATAAATGTTACTGCTATAAGGGCTATGCAGCACTTAACTCACAAATAATAAGAAGTGCTCTTTGTAATAAATGCCACAGAGTCCATCGATCTTCATAGGATGCTTTTGTTGGTTTTTGCCAAGCTCTTGCAACCTGCTTCTGGTGGCAACTGACAAGCAAGTATGGTTCTGACACGAAGGCTAGTTGAAACTTTTGTTTGTGTTGAGGAGGAAGATCAATGGGAAACAGCACAGACGTATGCCCTAACTCGAGCCATTCATCAATGACACAAGTGACTTCTTTGCCGAACCAGATTGTAGATTTCAAATCCAGAAAGCATATTTTCTTGCAGGTTTTGCTATTAACAATGCAATGGCTAGAGACATGACACATTTTTTTTGAAAAAAATTTTTAATGTTTTATTTATTTTTGAGAGACAGAGTATGAGTGGGGGAGGGGCAGAGAAAGAGGGAGACAGAGAATCCAAAGCAACTCCAGGCTCTGAGCGGTCAGCACAGAGCTTGATGTGGAGTTCAAACCCACGAACTGTGAGATTGTGACCTGAGCTGAAGTCAGACGCTTAACCGACTGAGCCACCCAGACACCCCTAGTTTGCATTATTTTTAACATGTTTCCTTAAAATATTTAAGTCTGGGTTTTCTTAAGTCTAGACAATCAATAAAACACAACAAATCTAGCCCTGATTCGTAGCATTTACCATTTCCATGGTGTAAATGCCCTACCAAATTACCTCCTGGGGGAGAAAGGGGGGGGCAGCATCGGCCAAGACAGGGCTGAGGAAGAAGAGCTTGGCCACCATAGCACCACCCACCCTGAGCCCAGCACAACTCCTGGCCCAGAGCAGCCCCTTAGTGGATCCAGAGCTGAGTTCACTCCTCTCCTGCGAGAACTCGCCCTTTCTGCAAACTTGACCAAGTCCAGCAAAGCCAGGATTCTGCTCATCTGGAAGATCGACACGCAGGTAGCATGAGAGGGTCCTGTTCTGATAGTTTACCTACCAGTCATGCATCCTTAAGTAGGTCGCTCAGCCTCCCTGAGCTTCAGTTTCTGCACCTGTAAGATGGACTGAGTACAGTGCAGGGACATAGCGAGGAGTCTTGGCAGAGAGCAGGCTGGGAGGAGACATTTGCTCAAACTCAACTTTAGGAAGCAGAATGCAACTGCCTTTCCCCAGCTTTGGTGTGAGAATCAAATGTAATAACGGGTCCTCTTCAGGTAAGTACTAATACCCTAAATTCACAGAAGGAACCAAAATTCAGAGATGAAGGGATCAGCCAAGGTTATGCTCCAAGTTTAACCATAGGTTGGCCTCTTGCCTCCTTCCACTATTCCACATTACCTTCTACAAGGGACTACAGTCTTGCTTTATGATTTTTCCCTCCTTTTGGTTATCACTTTTGATTTCTGTAGTCATATTATTATCTAAATACAAAGTTAAGTTAAAATCTATTATATGGTATCACAGGCTACAACGCAGGTGAACCCTAAGGACATTATGCTACATGAAATAAGCCCATCACAAAAAGGACTAATACAAAGTATCTAAAGTAGCCAAAGCCATAGAAACAGAAAGTAGAAAGTTTGTTACCAGGAGAAAACGGAATTTGGGGTTTAGTGAGTATAGAGCTTCCATGTTGCAAGATGAAAAAATTCTAGAGATCTGTTGAACAACATTGTGAATATATTTAACACTACTGAACTCTACACTTAAAAATTCTTAAAATGGTAAAAAAAAAAAATCTATTACAAGGTAATATAAAATTGACAGACCAGGATATTGGTGTGTGCAATCTGTTTTTAACTAGGAAGTTGATGTGGTATTCGAGATGAACTGATTTTATGGTTTTTAAATTTTCTATTTGAAAAATTTCTTTGTTCTGGGGCGCCTAGGTGGCTCAGTCAGTTGAGCGTCCAACTTCAGCTCAGATCATGATCTCGCAATTGACGAGTTCAAGCCCCGCGTCGGGCTCTGTGCTGACAGCTCAGAGCCTGGAGCCTGCTTCGGATTCTGTGTCTCCCTCTCTCTCTGCCCCTCCCCTGCTCATGCTCTGTCTTTCTCTGTCTCAAAAATAAAGATAAACATTAAAAAATATTTTTTAAATAAAAAATGTCTTTGTTCATACACACACATACACAATTTTGTGTATAAAAGCAGGTGCACTCTTTTTTTTTCTTTCCTGTTTTCTTGGATCTCTTCTTTCCCTCTACTATCCCCTACACCCACCTCAGGCTCCCACCCTACCCCCAAGGTAACCCATGTTAATAACATATGTCCCTTTCATATTTCAGGTGTGCGTGTAATTATACACACATATATGCCGTTATTTAGACAAGGGGCTGGGTTTGTTTATACACACGAGTGATATCAGTACACCGCCTGTGTTTTTCTGCAGCGTGCATTTATTTCCCTTTCCCCAATGCCTCCAAAGTCCTCTTGCCATCTGACATAGTTCCAATTTGTTGATTGTAGTGGCTGCTTAATATCGCCTAGTATGAGTGGACCACCATTTACCCAGCTCTATAAGACCGACCAAGGGGTAGTCACTTTGTTTTCCTTTTTCGGTCACTAGAAATAATGCACCCTCCTATGCGCAAGGTCTCTTATTTCTATTAATTTATTCTATTATATTAATAATGAAACCCCTTAGTCATTTGAAAATCATCACTGATGTGTACTCACACATAATGAAGCCAGAAAGGAGCCCAAGAGACTAAAGACTCTGGGGACAGAACGATGGATGAATGTTTTTGGGTTTTATGTTCCTTTTGTTTTTTAATGTTTATTTTTTAATATTTATTTATTTTTGAGAGAGAGAGAGACAGTGAGAGCCAGAGAGGAGCGGGGTGGGTGGGGGGCAGGGAGACACAGAATCCGAAGCAAGCTCCAGGCTCTGAGCTGTCAGCACAGAGCCCAACGCGGGCCTTGAACTCACGAACCTTGAGATCATGACCTGAACCTAAGTCGGACACTCAACCGACTGAGCTACCCAGGCGCCCCTGTTTTGTATATTTCTGTTTTTGTTGTCACACTATTCATATGGCAGATAAAAGCTGAAAGGAACAAAACCTACCTGTTTTGTGTGTAACAATCCTATAATCGTAGGAGAGAGAGCGACCCCAGGCCCCAGCAATGTGTTCACAGGGAGTCAAGTCAGAAGAGGACTCTCTTTCTAAATAGCTGACATCTTTGCTGTAACACCCCTTGACCTGCTCAGGGCCCTTCAGGGGTCCTGGACTGTCAGGAAAAGGGGGACGCAGAGGCATATCCTCCCATGGCAGTGACCACGCAGTACATCAGAGGAAAGGCCACATAAAGCTCTCTACTTTCTCGGTGCTTCAGCTCTTGCCGACCAGGCTCCCATCCTTCCACGGCTCAGGCGGACACTCGCCTTCTCTTCCATGCAGCTCTTCTCAACATCTACCATGGCGGCTGCCTTGTACCAACATGGCAAGGGGCACGTGGGATCAGAGAAGCCCTGTCCTCAAGACACTTGCTTCTGAGGGGCACCTGCGTGGCTCAGTCGGTGAAGCGTCTCACTTCGACTCAGGTCATGCTCGCTCTGTTCATGAGTTCGAGCCCCACATCGGGCTTTGTGCTAACAGTGCAGAGCCTGCTTGGGATTCTCCCTCCTTCTCAATCTCTGCCTGCCCCCCGCTTGCACTCTCTCTCTCTCTCTCCCTCTCTCTCAGTGAATGGATAAACTTTAAAAACAAGAAAGAAACCCTCTTCTGAGAAGATTCCATGAAGACCTGAAAGAGCAGAGGTCTATACCCCAAACCCATGGCTTGACTCCACAAATCCTTACTAAGTGTCCCACACATGCAGGGTGCTAAGGGTTGTGGGAAGCAGCAAAACAAAGAGCTTCCTCTGTGTTTATGTTTCAGGGAGCTGTTGGAAGTTCTCAAACAACAAGCCTCGGAGGTGGGAAGGCAAACATAAGAAATTGCTTATCTCAGACACAAGGAGGGACGCTGTGTTTTTTATAGCTCTAGGAAACAATGGGCCCAAAGAAGGCAAAACCTGACGGGCTTACCACTCATTCATTTACATCAGCAGATACACTTTATGGGCTATCATTAATTCTCACCCCAGCCATTGTTTTAGCTCTTTATGCAATTATCAAAAACAATATTTCACAAACTTTGACACTAACTCAAGCATAAAGAATCTGAGGGTGTGTTCAAAATAAAGTTACAAGAACGTTCTGGAGCACTCCACTGACTCCTCTCAGGTGCCAGGATCTCACGGAGTGGGAAAGGCTGTCTGATTTGGGACTGGAATCTTAGCTTGGGAAATCCAGGCAGCAAGACATTTCCGAATAGAGAAGCCAGTTTGCTCATACTTCTGCCTTGATAGCATCCTTTAAGGGGGTTCATGTTTTATTTCCACAGGATATAATAATGAAAGGGAGAAACATGGTTCCTGCTCTCAGGGAATTTTACTAACTAGCTAGGAGACCCTAACAAAGGTTTTTTGGGGGTTTTTGTGTTTGGCAGCCCAGGCCAGGACGCTCTCTCTATATGAGGGTCTTTCCATAACGTCAGGTTTAAAAGTGACAGATGAACCAATTAACCAAAAAGATTTTGGGGACACCTGGGTGGCTCAGTCCATTGAGCATCCAACTTCAGCTCAGGTCATGATCTCGAGGTTCGTAAGTTCAAGTCCCGCATCGGGCTCTGTGCTGTCAGTGCAGAGCCTGCTTCAGATCCTCTGCCCCTCCCCTGCTCATTCTCTCTCTCTCTCTCTCTCTCTCTCTCTCTCAAATAAACATTTTATTTTTTTAATTTTTTTTTCATTTATTTTTGAGAGAGTGAGACAAAGTGAGAGTGGGGGAGGAGCAGAGAGAGAGGGAGACACAGAATCCAAAGCAGGCTCCAGCAGGCTCAACACGGAGCTCAAACCCACAAACCGTGAGCTCATGACCTGAGCTGAAGTCAGACACTTAACTGACTGAGCCACCCGGGTGCCCCTCAAAAATAAACATTTTAAAGAAAAGAGATTTTTAAAAGATAACACCCAAAGTTGGTGAGCAGGTTTTGAAATAGGCACCCTCATTCCCTGCTGGAAAGTCCGTAAATTGGTACCACTTTTCTTTAAATCAATTTGACGGCACAAGTCAAGATCCTTAAAACATTTGTTATCCTCTCACCTAATCATTACACTTATGAGAATTAAGCCTGAGGAAATAATGCAAAATATTTGTAAAAGCTTTATGCAGAAAGATGTCATTGCTGTATTATTTTAATTTGCCACAGCAACAACAAAAAACAGTGGAAACAGCATTACACGTATAACACTTCTCTTAAAATACTAATAAAAATCAGGGGCTCCTGGGTGGCTCAGTCGGTTAAGCACCCAACTCTTGATTTCCGGTCAGGTCATGATCTCACAGTTAGTGACTTCAGGCCCATGTCGGGGGCTCCCTGTCATCTTTCAGCACAGGGCCTGTTTGAGATTCTCTCTCCCTCTCTCTCTGCCCCTCCTCTGCTTGTGCACATGCACACATGCTCTCTTTTTCAAAATAAATAAATAAAATTCCAAAAAAATATTAATAAAAATCAAATGCAAAACAGTATAGTGTGGTTGTAGATAGATAGATAGATAGATAGGTAGATAGATCTGTAATATATATGTGAAAGAAATTCACCAAAATGTTATTAGTGATTGCCTTTGGGTAATGGGATTTGGGGTTCAGCTGAATCATAAACTCACCTATGGCCTGGAAGACAGGATCGTTGACCATAAAAAAGGAGACATGTCTACTGAACAACCAACAATGATTATGGATTGCAGAGTGATGAATCAGACTCAGCAGCCTTGAAAGATGAAAAATATTTTACCATGTATAAAGCAGGGACTCCGGATGACACTGGAAGTTAAATGTATCATTTATCACCACCCCTCTAGACATCCCTAAAATTAGCATAAATGGATAAAGCGGGTATTAGACAAAGAGACCAGGAGAAGGGATTATAGTATGAAAGTTTTGGAATCTGGAAAACAAACAAACAAAAAATAATCTTGGCGCTTTCTCAGGGAGAAGCCAAGAAGCAAGCAGATTCACACAGCAGAACCCTGGGAAGCTTCTGGAATAGGAGGCACCAGGCACATCTGAAAGGGGAGTACACATGGGCTGAAAGGAGGAAGACAAATGGGTCAAAAGTTCATATAAAAATCAGTGAGACCTCCATAGCTCCTTTCTACCCCAACCTCTGATGCCAATAACTCCTCCTTATCCCAGGAGAAGCTGGGGGTGCACTCTGGAGAATTTACCCAAAAGAATTAAACCCTGAGAGACCAAGTGCACTCTGGAGAATTTACCCAGAAGGACTAAACCTTGAGAGACCAAGCACAGCTAACAGTGGGGGCAATAAACTGATATAAGTCAGATTAACTGAGACTGAGACTCTTTCAGTCCCCTTCCTCCACATAGCTTCCTGAAAGCTGGTAGCTCTTCCTTCCTGAGGAAGACCCTACCCAAGAGAAAAAGCCTACAGATAATGACATTTGGGGTCCCCCCCCATAAAACACCATATTCTGCACCAGATTATTCTATAGTGAGACTCACTGGGGGAAAGCCCCCCTACTGTACACACACACACACTTACATTCCTTACCCATTCCTTACACACTTCTTACCTTACCCATAAATATTAGTAGACAACCAAGAACCCCAGACATTTGAGGGAAACCTCTGACATAAAGGATGGAGATGAGACAAACCAAGAAAAAGGCAGCTGAGAGGAAATTGAAATGATGACAGAAATGGAAGAAATGTTAAAGCCCTGATCAATAGGGTTAATGAGGTAAGAGGAAATCTTGGATCTTCAAACAAGAACAAGAGACTATTTTTAAAAAGTATCCAGAGTTATAGGGTACTAAAAATATATCTGATATTTTAAAAACTAAATCATAAGATTAGATGGTAAAGTTTAGGAAAATCTCAGAAAGTCAAAAAAAAGAGAAGGTAGAAGAAAAATAGAATGAAATACATAGGAAAAAGAGGAGTTCCAGAAGAAGAGAAAATGGTGGAGGGTGGGGGGATCATTAAATAAACATTCAAGAAAATTTCCCAGAAGTAAAGAACATGAATTTATATGCTGAAAGATTCTGCCAAGTGCCCAATCCAACAGATCCACACAGCCACATCGAGGGAGAACATGTGATACTGCAGCCTGCTAGAGAGAAAGAGAAGAGCCTAAAAGCTCTGGGGTTAGGAATAGGAATAGGATAGCATAAAAGATCTAGAATCAAAACAATATTAGACTTCTCAGTAGCAACACTGGAAGCCAGGATGCAGTGATACAATACCTTCAAAATGCTGAGGGAAAATTATTTGCAACCAAGAATTCCATACCCAGCCAAACTATCAGTCAAGAATGAGAGTAGACTCATGATGTTTTCAGACATGAAACGTCTATGAATCCTTTCCCAGAAAACTGCCAGAGGATGTGTTTCACTAAAATGAAGGGGGAAGAAAAGAAAAGGGAAGACATGGGATCCAGGAAACAGGGAAGCAATGCAGGAAGAGGGGATGTCCACAAGGACAGTGAAGGAAGATTTCGGGATGACAGGAGGCATAGAGAGCACCCAGAACATGCTGGGACAGGATGCAGCACAGCAGGTTCCAAAGAGTAATATCTTCAAGAAGATAAAACTTATGAAATACTCAGTGTTTTAACATGTTAGGAGGAGATCTATATTTCTGGCAGTGAATTAGGGAATAAATTTAGGATAAGTACATAGAAAACCTCAGCAAATTGAAAAAGAGATGTTTATCCCAAAGAAATCTAACATAGCATAAAATGTTTTTGGACTGTAAATAATAGATAGTCATGATAATGTAAAATTAAACATTTACTTAATGAAAATAGCATATATTGAAAGTGTAGGAAGAAGTAGGGAGCGGCCATGCTGTACAAGAGAGCTGAATCCCTCTCCTTCAGAGTGGGAAGTCAAGCAATTAGAAAAAAAATTGAAAAAAAAATCAAGAAATGGTAGTATAAGCCTGTGGTTTAGAAATAAGGCAGTGGCTCAGTCGGTTGAGCGTCTGACTTTCGGCTCAGGTCATGATCTCACGGTTCATGAGTTTGAGCCCCACGTCAGGCTCTGTGCTGACAGCTCAGAGCCTGGAGCTAGCTTCGAATTGTATGTCTCCTCTCTCTGCCTCTCCCCAGCTTGTGCTCTCTCTCAATAATAAATAAATACACTTTAAAAAATTATAGAAATAAGGCAAACAGGACACCTGGGTGGCTCCGTTGGTTGAGCATCCAACTTCAGTTCAGGTCATGATCTCAAGGTTTGTGAGTTCAAGCCCTGTGTCAGGCTCTGTGCTGACAGCTCAGAGCCTGGAGCCTGCTTCGGATTCTGTGTCTCCCTCTCTCTCTCTGCCCCTCTCCTGCTCATGCTCTGTCTCTCTCTCTCCTTCAAAAATAAAATAAACATTAAAAAAATTTTTTAAGAAATAAGGCAAATGCTGGGTCACTTGGGTGGCTCAGTTGGTTAAGCATCTGACTTCGGCTCAGGTCATGATCTCACAGTTCATGGGTTTGAGCCCCGTGTCGGGCTCTGTGCTGACAGCTCAGAGCCTGGAGCCTGCTTCGGATTCTGTGTCTCCCTCTCTCTGCCCCTTCCCCAGCTCCTACTCTTGCCCCTTCTCCAGTTCACTTTCTCTCTCTCTCTCTCTCTCTCTCTCAAAAATAAATAAAAATTTAAAAAATTAATTTAAAGAAATTAGGCAAATGTCAAAAGTAATAGCTAAAAGTTGAAAGTGAGAAGTGGGAATGGAGGCATGGGACACAGCCTCGGGATGGCTCTTTTTTATAGAAAGACTTATGTGATACATACATAACTTTGATTTTGTAAATTAAATTTTTTAAATATGGAAAGCACCCATGGTGTGGGACAGGATGGTTGACTCAAGGATACAGAGCAAGGCCAGGCAGAAAAGAACCCAAGTGGGTTGAGACAGAGGGTCAAGCATTGGAGGGGAAAGAGAACATCACAGGTGATTAAACAGTAGAGTCTTGATCGTGTCCACGTACTTGAACTTAGCCATATTCTTTCTAAAGAGCCCAGCAGGTAGAAATGGGGCTGGGAGAGATGGACAGCAAAGGGCCCAGTCAGTTATCCTGTGCCCAGCTCTAGGGAGAGAGGCAGCAGGTCTGAACATGGGGGGGGTGGAGGGTGGTGATGAAGCAGGGCGAGGGTGACAGATGTTTCCCAGGGGACCCCTTTCACTCAGTCTCCTGCCTGATGAGAAGCAGGGGCTGATAAGGGGTGAAGAAGAGGACAGGTTGGGAGAAAAAAGTTCAGTCCTAACCACGGACACCATCCCCAAGGCAAAGGCTCTCTTTTCTACCGCCCAACACAAAACTTGTGTAATGTGAGGAGCCAAAGGGTAGAGTTAAGAGCTCAAGCTTTGGAGTCTTTGGGTTAAAATACCTAAAACGAGAGAGCGTCATTTAAAAAAAAAAAAAGAAAGCGTGCCCTCTGTAACCAGACAGCAGGGCTTGAACCACAATCATGCCTCTTAGGATCCACATGACTTTGCGAAAGTTACTGAACCCCTCTGAATGGCAGAGCTGTCTCCATTCCAAACCCAGCCTCACCACACCCACCTCACAGGGTGACTGTCAACACGTGGGAGCTCCTTCCCCTCCTGCGTCCCACCTCCCACGCCCACGATATGGGGGGGCAAGGTGGCAGGGGAGTCTTCGAGAAAGACCCCACCAGTATTACTGAGCTTTGCTGTTTCCTGGACCCGTCAGGCTGTGGGGTCCGAGAAGGCCTCGGGGAGACACCTTCAACCCCCTCCCATTTGTTCAAGAACAGAGACCACACAGGTTTGCGTCAACCGGAAAGTCAGCTTTATTAGCCCACCACCAGCAGAGGGGGAGGGGAGACAGCTTGGGGACCGCGCTGGGAGGACAGGGCCCTGACGCAGGCCTTCAGGAGGTTGGGGCCGGCGGGCGGGCAGGAGGCTCCGGAAGAGTCAGCTCAGTGCTTGGAGTTCTGGCCCTGGCTGAAGCTGGACGAGCCCTGCTCCTTGAGGATGGGCCGGGTCTGGTGGCCAGAGGAGGACGAGGAGGAGGAGAAGACTGTGGGGGAGAGGTGAGGGGGTGAGAAGGGTTCTGGGAGCTTAGAGGCCCCACACAGGGAGAAGGGAGGGCTGGGGGTTCAGGGGCACCCAGGAGCCTCAAGGGCCTTACCTTTGTGGGAAGAAAAGGACTGGCTGGACGCTTGCTGGGAGGAGAGGCTGCAGGGGAGAAAAGGCGGAGCAGTTAGACGCGCTGGGAGCAGCGGGGCTGCAGGGGCTGCTGGGCAGGACCCGGAAGGAGGGCAGTGCACTCACTGAGCATCCTCGCCCTCCAGCAGGCGGCAGTAGGTGGCGATCTCCTGCTCCAGCCGCGTCTTAACGTCCAGCAGGATCTTGTACTCCTGGTTCTGCTGCTCCATCTCACAGCGCAGCTGGGCCAGCTGCTCCTCCACGCTGCCGATCAGGTCCTGGATCTGGGCCAGCTGCATGCAGTAGCGGCCTTTGGTCTCCTCCAGGCTGCTCTCCAGGGATGCTTTCTGTGAGTGGGGGAAAGGGAAAGAGTCAACAGAGGTGATCATTGCTCTCCCCCACCCCAGGCCTCTGGGCATGTTCCTGGGAGGTACATGGATTTTGGTGCCAGCTGGGCTACTGATGGGCCAGACAATGTGGAGAAAATCACTCCGTTGTTCTGGGCCTTAATTTCTGTGTCTATATAATGGGTACAATGACCCCTCCATCCCACTCCTGGGAAAAGAGGGGCAGAACTGTATTGTGGCAACATTGAGGGGCCGGCGGCATCACTGGTGACTTGGGGACTGCGGCGAGCCGGGGTCCTTCATACCATGCTGAGCTGGGACTGCAGTTCAATCTCCAGGCCCTGGAGCACCCTCCGGAGCTCGGTCACCTCCGTGCGGCCACTCTGCACCAGTTCGCTGTTTGAGGCCACTTCCTTGTTCAGCTCCTCGGTCTGAGACAGGAAAAGAGGAGCAGGTGTGAGGCACCCGAGAGGTGGCCCCTGGCTGGGAAGTCCTGCAGGAGAGCTGAGCGCCTGAGCCCCACCTTGCTCAGGAACCAGGCCTCCGCGTCTCTGCGGTTCTTCTCCGCCATCTGCTCGTACTGGTCGCGCATCTCGTTCAGGATGCGGCTCAGGTCCACGCCGGGGGCGGCATCCATCTCCACACTGACGTCCCCGCCAGTCTGACCCCGCAGGGCAAGCATCTCCTAGGAAGGGATGGCGGGAGACGACCAGCTCAGCTGAGCCCTTTCCTGGCCCCTGAACCGGCCTCCCGCTGCCAACACCAGCAGCGACCTCACCTCCTCGTGGTTCTTCTTCAGGAAGGCCAGCTCCTCCTTCAGCCCTTCGATCTGCATCTCCAGGTCAGTCCTGGCCAGGGTCAGCTCGTCCAGCACCCTGCGCAGGCCGTTGATGTCGGCCTCCACGCTCTGGCGCAGGGCCAGCTCGTGCTCATACCTGGCAGGACAGAGGTCGAGGCATCAGGCTCCATCTGCGAGGCCTCTGAGGTTCAAAACCAACAGCCCCACCGCTTGCCCACCACCCCCCCCAACCCCCGCCCTCTGCACCACACTCCGCCCACCACAGCAGTGGCTCACTTGGTCCTAAAGTCATCGGCTGCCAGCCTGGCATTGTCAATCTGCAGAATGGGCTGAGCGTTCTCGATGGTGGCCGCGATGATCTACAGAGAAGGTAAAAGGACAGGCCTCGTTAGCCAAGACCCCAAAGCCCGGGGGTGAAGAGCAGAGAGGGGAGGATACGGTGTCCCCAAACTTGAGGGTCGCCTGGCTGGCGAGTCAGGCCCTACACTCTTCCATCCAGCCAGCCTGAGTGTCTTTTGCAGCCGGCTCAGGGTGTGCGGAGGGAGGCCCCCCCGGCTCTACCACCCCATCCTCGGCCCCAGGCTGAGAGAAGCTGAGGGAGCAACGCAAAAATCACTTGCAGGGAATAAGAGAGTCAGGGCTCCAGCCAAGCTCGGACAGCTGGATGCTGAAAAGGGACCCTCTGCCAGCAATGCGGAGTGGCCTCCGTCTACTCCCCCAAGGTGGCCTCACTCTCCCAGTTTGTGAAACAAAGATGCTAGAAAGTGATTTCTAAGGGCCACTGAAGCCATGGCCTGTCGTAACCACCAGGGTCGCCCGCCTGGCCCACACACCTTGTTCCTCAGGTCCTCGATGGTCTTGAAGTAGGGGCTGTAGTCCTTGACCTCACTGGGCCGCTGCCTTTGGTACCAGTCACGGATCTTCACCTCCAGGTCAGCGTTGGCCTCCTCCAGGGCACGCACCTTGTCCAGGTAGGAGGCCAGCCGGTCGTTGAGGTTCTGCATGGTGAGCTTCTCGTTGCCGGAGAGGAGGCCGCCATCACCCCCTCCAAAGCCAGCGCCGAAGCCACCACCGAAGCCAGCACCAAGGCCGCCTCCAAAGCCACCTCCAAGGCCACCACCATATCCTCCACCGAAGCCGCTACCCAGGGCCCCACCAAAGCTGCTGCTGCTGCTGCTGAAGCCGCCGCCGTAGCCGCCCCCCAGGCCGTAGGCCCCCCCGGAGGAGTAGCGGGAGGAGGAGACCGACAGGCCCCCGTAGGCGCTGGGGGCCCGGCAGGACCCTCCGGCCAGCACGGAGGACATGCGGCTGGAGCCGCCCCCGATGCCGCAGGAGCCCTTCATGGAGCTGGAGGAGGTGAACTGGCGGCTGCAGGTGGTCATGATGCCAGGAGGGAGGTGAGTGAGCGAGCGAGCGAGCGAGGCGGCAGAGAGAAGAGAGAGGTGCTCAGGGAGGCTGGGAGGATGCTGGGGCAGCTCAAACCCCTGGAACCTTTATAGGCGCCGGGGAGGGCGGGGCCTCCTGACTGCTGACGGAGGGTTCCCCTGCCCGTTTCATCACACCAGGTCCCGTCCAACTCCCCACTCTGGATCAGGATTATTCAACCCGGGGTCGACTCACTTCGCTGGGTGCTGCTCGGAGTTCCCACCCAGCTCCGGGGGTGTGGGGCCGAGAGAAAAACTCACAAACACCAGTCGGCCGTGACTCAGGCTGGGCGGTGGGAACCGGCTCTCGTTCCCAGAGCCTAAGGGGCCAGCGGGGCCTTGGCACAGGCAGTTTTGTGGCGGTTGCGTCCCCAGGCGGTGAGTCAGCCCGTGAAGGACTCCCTGCCCCACGGTGACAGCCTTAGCTGAGAAAGGCCTCACCGATGCCGGCCTGGGGCCACCTCAGGATTTGCTGTGGGGATCCTGCCTGCCCGGCTCTGGATTAGGAGAGCTGGGTTCATGGTCTAACTTTGCTTTGCTCTCTGTGTGACCTGAGGCCCCCTTGCCTCCCCTCTCTGGGCCTCTGTGTCCCCTCAGTAAAGTGACAAGGCTGGACTGCCTGATCGTGGAGTCCTTTCTAGTTCTAAAAATTCTCGGGGCGCCTGGGTGGCTCAGTCGGTTAAGTGTCCGACTTCGGCTCAGGTCATGATCTCACGGTCCGTGGGTTCGAGGCACATGTCAGGCACTGTGCTAACATCTCAGAGCCTGGAGACTCCTTCAGATTCCGTGTCTCCCTCTCTCTCTGCCCTTCCCCTGTGTGCTCTTTCTCTCTCTCAAAAATAAATAAACATTTTTTAAAAAGTAGTTGTTGGTTTTTTTTTTTTAATTCTCTGACTCTCTTTCCCTTATTGGATCGGATCCAGTGTCAGAGGCTGCCTTTGAGCCCCCAGAGTCGTCAGAAGCATTGGGTACCATGGGACCAGTATGTACCATTGAGCCAGGCAGGTGTCGGCTTGAATCCCCGCTCTGCCCCTTACAAGCTATGCAGCGTAAGCCATCCTTTAGCCCCTCTGGGTCTCAGTTTTCTCATCTGTAGAAGTGGAGGACACAACACAGAAGGACCTACACACAGAACCCCACTGGCCACTCCCCAATGGTGGCCCGGCCCCTCAGTTCCCGATGCCTCCTTTGCAGCTAGGTGCCCCCTCACCTGCCTCCTCACACCCACCTCTGCCCTCTGGCACCTCCCTCCCACAACCTCACCCTCTCCTCTTTACCCCTACACTCCCACCCTTTGAGCAGCCCACCCCCAATGCATTGCTCTACCTAGTCATGGATGCCCATCATGAACTGTGGTGGGAAGGAGCCCCGTCCTGCCATTAGTGCCGTGTGTGACCCCTGACCCCACCAGGAGCCTCTGAGTCCCCACACTGCATCCAAGGCTCTGTTCCCAACGCTTTCCTTTCGAATGTCCATAGATTCCAGGCTGGGCTAGACAGCTTCCTTCGTTCAGTTGAGAAGAGGGGGAAGGTGACCTCTCTGGTCACATCTGCCGTGCTCCAGTATTGTATGGAGTGCCCTACACGTGCCACACAGTTTGTGAGAGGCAATGTTCCCACCACAGGATCACAGACGAGGGAGCTGGTAGGTTAAGTGGGCTTCCCAAGGCACCAGTCAACGGCGAGCTGAGGTTTGAACCCCTGCCCGTCTGCTGGCCCAGTCCGAGCCCTTCCCGCCATCCTCAACCACCCTCTCTGTGCATCTCCAACGTGCATCATTGTCTTGAATTCACCTTGTGAAGTTGGGAGGAGAGAGGGAGACCCAGAGGGAGGGAGTGATTCTCCCAACGTCACTCGGCTTTAAGTTGTAGAGCCAGAATTAGAACCCAGGCTCAGGGCATCTCCACTCGCCCACGATGCCTTGCAGGCTGGGACCAGGTACATCCATTCTCATTTACCTCCCACAGTACCTGGAACGAGCTCTTCCCACAGTGGGCATGACCTTGGCCTCAGGGCTGGAGGCAGGATTAGGGAGCTCTGAACCCAAAAGCTGAGGATTCTTCAGGGTGCTCTGGAGGGTGACACACAGAACTGGCCACTGTCCTTGTTCTAAAGTGCCTCCGTGACCCCCAGAGGAGCCAGAAGAAGGCTTGCCTCGGCCTGAGCACTGCTGGATGATATTACTGGGACCTAGGAACAGGAAATTCTGTCTCAGCATAACCAGGACTTTGCTGCCGCCATATCGTGCCGCATCAGTCACTCGGCTTGTAGGAACAGGGCCCAGAGGTCTGAGCAGAGCTGGCACCCAACACACGCCTTCAGGGCCAGGCCTGGGAGACAGAACCCGATGCTCCTGCTCCCCTCTCCCAACACCAAACATGGGCAAAGTGGGTCCTGGAATCTTGGACAAAAACCTTGCCATCCCAGGTGTCAGGATGAGCCTAGAGTTCAGGTCCAACCACAGACTCATTACCCTTGGAACTAAAAATGACTCTGAGGGGTGCCTGGGTGGCTCAGTTGGTTGAGTGTCCAGCTCTTGATTCCAGCTCAGGTCATGATCCCGGATCATGGGATCGAACCTCATGTCGGGCTCTGAGCGGATTGTGGAGCCTGCTTAAGATTCTCTCTCAAAAAAGAAAGAAAGAAAGAAGAAAGAAAGAAGGAAAGAAAGAAAGAAAGAAAGAAAGAAAGAAAGAAAGAAAAGAAAGAAAGAAAAGAAAAGAAAAAAGATATTCTCTCTCTCTCTCTCTCTGTCTCGCAGCAACATAGATGGACCTAGAGAACATTATGCTGCTGAGTCAGACTGAGAAAGAAAAGAAAAGATTTTTTTTTCTCTCTCTCTCCCTCTGCCCACTCCCCTGGTCACATTTTCTCTCTCTTTAAAAAAAATAAAAATAAAAATCACCTTTGAGGCCACCATGCCCCATGCAGAGAGAGAGACTTGTCCCAAGTTAAATAGAAGCAGAAACTCGAACCCGGCACCAGCACTGTTCCTGAGCTTTACATGGACTCTCCCTGTGGTCTCTGGGATGTCCTCCTTCTCTGCCTCAGCCCACCCTCCACCACCCTCCCTTCTTTTTTTTTTTTTTTTTTTTAATGTTTATATATTTCTGAGAGAGAGAGAGAGAGAGAGAGCTTGTGCAAGCGGGGATAGGGGCAGAGACAGAGACACAGAATCCAAAGCAGGCTCCAGGCTCTGAGCTATCATCACAGAGCCCGACGGGGGCTTGAACTCACAAACCATGAGATCATGACGTGAGCTGAAGCTGGACGCTTAACCGACTGAGCCACCCAGGCGCCCCCACCTCCCTCCCTTCTAATTGGATCCCTGCCCCTCCACCATTCCTAGAGTCAGTGTGGGGTTGCACATGAGCCCAGCACTGATGCTTGGGGATCTGCATGGGCTGAGAAGCTACAGGAAGTTACCAACCAACCCATCAACCCACTCAGTCAACACTGCAGACCAAGCACCCACCGTGTGCCTGGCACCCAGGGCATGGGGGTTGGGGAAGATGATGACATAGTTTCTGACCTTGGAACCTATCATTTGGTCCCAGACAGAAGACTAAGGCTGGGTATACAGCATCGCATGGCAGGAAGCCCTGGGGTGTTTGGCCCACAGGATGCCACTGGGTAAGTGTTACCCAACGCTAAGCCTCAGCAGTAAAGGAGGGAATATCAACAGAGGCTCCATCTGGGCCTCAGAAGATCTGAATTGGCAGAGAAAGACCAAGGGGCACATTTCCAGCGTGCCAGCGAGGCAAACCTACCCAAGGTTGCTGAGAGCCAGGAGCACTAGGTCTGTGGGCACAGAGCACAGACTCCAACCAAACTGGCATGTGTCCAGGCAGCAGGTTCCTTCCCCCACCCAGACCTCTTCCCTCTCTCCTTCACCTACCCCGTCTCAGGTATGATGAGGTCATCTCATACCTGAGTTGGCCAGGAAATATCATTGGCCAATGCACGCCTCAACATGCAATGACTCCCCAACCCGACTGATCACCAGGATCCCCACGCATATTCCCGACCCTGCTCTGACCCACTGTATCAGCATCGCCCAGGACAAGCCTGCTCGTGGGGACGTTTTACGAGCTCATAGGGAATTCTGGAGACCAGCCAGGCTGGGAAGTAGGAGACGGCCTGGGGGAAGAAGGGAAGGAGGAAAGGCCCTCAGGGGACTGAGGGGAGAGAGGGGGCTGCTGCAGGGCCCCCAGCCCATCCATGGTGGCAGCCAGAACCACAGGCTTCAGGGCAGGGTGAAGAAAGAGAAGGTCCCCAGTGAGCTCGGACAGAGCAGTGTGCAGTCAAGCAGGCGCCAGATCTGTGCTGGGCACTCAGATAAAAAGAACAAGGCAGAAAAGCCCTCAGGGCATATTAGAGACAACCCCGCTACCGCTACCGTGTGGTCAGGCCGTGATGGGGGTGCAGGGGGCCTGCAGGGAGGGGGCAGGCTCCCTGGGAGTGAACACGTGTTTCCAGTCCAGGCTCTGGCCCCGCCACTGCTCCCAGCATCTGGATGAATCTGTGAGAGCCAGAGGGTAGGTGGTCCTCCCACTCCCCCGTGTTTCACGCCCCCCTTCCGAGGGTGGGCCCTATCACAGCCTGTCACACTGGTCTGCACAACCAAGGGGCCCTCAGGGGACCATGTGGCTGGATCAAGCTCTGTTAACAGCCTTGGCTCTGAACTGCCCTCTGTTCTCCTCAACCTCGCCCCTACCCACACCGCATAAGGACCGAAGGAGTATTGTCAGCCCCAACACTGTGCCCTGCCCGCCACCCCTAAATCGGAGCCCTTCAGGGTCCCTCCAGGCCAGGGCCTGTGTCTCCTCCTTCCCCCAGGCCCGGTGCAGAAGAGGCGCAGACAGACGCCACGCCACAGACAGAGTGTTCCTGCCACATTGTCTCCTTGCAGAAAGCACTGCCAGTCATACTTTCGGGGCGTGGGCGTGGCAGAGGAAGAGTCACAAGGGCTGGTGACTGCTGTTCCTGGCCTGGGCCTGGACATCAGGCCCATCGTGTGTGTCCATCACATGAGAGTGTGTAAGGCGGCACCGAGGGTGGTTACAGACCGGTTCGCGGACGAGGTGGGGGGGGGTGGTGTTTGGTGCCGGGGTTGGGAGGGGGAGGGTACGTGGATGAACTGTGGAGTCCCACAGCTGGGCCGCCCAATCCAGCCACAGGCACGCGTCCTCAGCACCCCGGGTTGGCTTGGGGGTGCGACAAGAGAGTCCAACCACCAAAATTCCCCAAGGGGACCACAGGTCTCAGCCCCCCATCGCTCCCTCCTGTGGTCCTACCTTCCCAGGCATGGGCTGAGCACTCCAGGAAAGGGTAGGGCTTTCCCTGTCTGGGCCCAGGACCATCCCCTAAGGACCCCCACCCCCAGCAGGCACCACTGCCTCTCCTGGCCCAGCTCTCCACACTTGGTTTCTCTCCACTCCGGCCTCCTGAGCCACCCACCCACTCACTTTGTGGGCAGAAGCTTCTTCCCCAGCAGAGGGGTGCAGTCCAGGGCTATCTGTGGCCACCCCACCCTATGACCCCTCCTCAGTCACCCCAGCAGTAGGGGTGGGCCCCCAGGATCTGCAGGGAGAGAATCTGCAGAATCTGCCTAAGAACCCGGGGCGGGGCAGGGGGTGGGGCCCCTCTTCCCAGCATGACCCCGACAAGAGCTGAGTCACTGCTCCTTGAAGCCTCAGTGTCCCTATCCACACAATGGGGCGCCTCTTCCCAGACCCTCCCTGCTTCCTGGGGCTGCCATTTAGATAAATGAGATCACCGTCCACATGAGCCACCCTCAACCCAGGGCTGGTTCTTCTAGTTGTGGCTGGAAATGTGGCGGGGCCTGGTGGGCACAGGGCCTCCCCTGCCTCCATCCGTCATTGCTGGTCAGGCAGCTGGGAGACACCAGCCTCTGATGGAGCGGAGGCTGCACTCCCAGCCTGCTCTGGTTCCGGCTCTGCACTCCAGCCAGTGGTCCCTGCCTCGACTAGGAACTCACTGTCCTCAGCGGCCCCTGGATCAGGGCTGGAAGGACCATCAGTTGAGGCTCATCCCTGTCCTCAGCGACCACAGCCTCTGAGATCCAGAGAAGGCCTGGGAACTGTCCAAAGACGCACAGCCACCTGCTCACCTCGTAGACCATGCTCTTACCACCACCCTTCACGCTCCTCCCTGGTTTTCACTAGTCCCAAGCCTTGCACCCCGCCAGGCCTCGGGGGCTCTGGCTGCTCAGGCGCAGGCTCCACCTTCAGTGTCCGGGCACTAGGAAAGTGTTTGATGGGCCCTGGTCTGATTTTACAGCAGCAAACAGTCCCAGGCCTGTCAGCAAATTGAGGTGGGGGCGCCCTTCCTCTCATTAACCTCTTCAATCCCTTCTCATTTCCTGAAGAAACCAGGAAGGCCTGCCCCGCCCAGTGGTTTCCAGATTTACTCAAAGGAAGACTTCCTTCCAGGTGTCAGGGCTCCTCCCCACCTGGCTCATCGCCTGCCACCAGAATGAAAGGGGCTGAAGCCCGGAGGGTCCTGGGAGTGGCTAGGGAGGGACTGCCCCCCTTCCCCAGGATGCACTGCTCCACCTTCCCCACCTCCAGGCTCCTGGGGAGGGTGGTGCTGCTCTATGCCCCCCCCCACCCCCCCACCCCCCCGCAATCCTGGCACTCTCCCCGGGCCCCATCCTGAGCAGCAGCTGACCATTTGAGGAAACGTCCCTGAGAGAGGACCCACCCTTTCTCCCACACCTGCCTGGGGCCCTCAGCCTTCTCTAGAAGCCTAGACTACAGTTCATATTCCTGGGGTGAGGCAGTAGGAGTACCCCAGGGGTGCCCACAACCCCTTTTGGGGATTTCCTGAGACTCACAAAGGAACGTGGGCCCTAACCACCCCGCCTGCCTCCCCCACCTTCCTTATGCTCCTGCCTCTTCCAGGAGGATCCTGATTCCTGTCCCACCCACCCCCTGCCCCCTCTTGGAGAAGGGCATGTCCCTCTTGGAGCAATTGACTGAATGCGTCATCCTTTAGGACTCTGACTCCCACCTGACATCTCCTCAGCCATTTATGGATGAGAAAACCTACTTACAGGGCAAGAAGAGGCCACCTAAGACCTCCCCGGGTATGCTGGCCTGACCCTGGGTCTGGCACTGCCTGGACCACCCTCCCAAGGATCACTTACCCTTCGGAGATGCAAAGTGCCCCCTTAAGCCCTGCCCAGACCTACTCTTTATCCCGATCCTAGACCACCCTTGACCTCCAAGTCAACAACAGTTGGTGTCCACTTTTCCCCCAGTTCACCCATTGCTCACTAGGGCCACCTCAGTGGCTACAATCAGGATGAATTCCATATGAGTCAACAAGCTTTATTGGTCAGGCAAGGGGTTATGGAAAAGGGACTAAGCCAGGAGTTGAGGCTGGGGAATCCAGAGGCTACAGGGTCAGTGGGGGGAGCCTGGGGGGCTGGCCAGGAGGAGCAGAGTTCTCAGCGGGTGGTCTGGTGGACCTGCTCGCGGGAGGAGATGACCTTGCCATCCTGGACCTCTTCCACAATGGTGCGCACCTGGCGTGTGGTCACGGCTGCAGGAGACAGACACTCCGAGGTGGGGTGGGGGCCGAGAAACCCTGGCTCAGCCCCCAGTTCCCTGAGTAGAGCTAGCTCTCCCGCCACAGCCATTTGCAGTCCCTGCCTCTTCTCACCTCTCAATATCACATCCAGACACTCGTCCCTCCTGCTCTTGCCACTCCCTGTCCCATCCCCTCCCTGTGGCAGTGCCCCTGTAGGAGTCCAGCTTCCCAGATGGGAGGTTTGATCCTGACCCACTGTGTCCTTCTGCAAGACTGGGTGCTACCCAATGGGGTCTATCTCTATTTCTCTGCAGTCTCCAGGGCATGGGCTAGGCTCCTGTCTCCTTCATCTCCAGACTGGGATCTCCAAGACAAGAACCAGGTCCGCATCACCCCCATTAGACTAGATTCCCCGGGGCCAGGATCTTATCTTTCCCATCACACTGGGATCTAGAAGGCAAGGACCATGTCCCTTTCTCCCTTCAGACTACAGATCCCACGGTCAGGACTGCTTATCTGTAAGGTTCTCAAGAACAAAGACCACAAGAGACCATGTCCCTAATCTCCCCATCAGAGGAGAGTCTCCAGGGCTAGGACCAGTTCTGCCCCCAAACTAGGATCTCTAGGGTAAGGACCATCTCTCTGCCCTGCCCCCATCAGACTAGTGTCTCCCTCATCTGATTCCCTTGAGCATCAGTCCTGAGCCCTAACAGGTCCCTTTCTACACACACCCCTACTGAGGATCAGCCGTCACTCCCTGCAGGTCCTGGGACTCTCCCCAGCAATGAGCAGATGGGTTGCCTGCCCCGTGCACCCCCACCCTCAGCTACCGAGATCCTTACGTTCTTTGGGCTTGTAGTGAGTCAGGCTGGAGAAAAAAAAAGAGAGAGAGAGAGAGAAAGAGGAGATTAGATTTGGGTCTGAGAGTTCCACCCCCACTCCAGACCCCCAGCCCCTGGCCCCTGGCCCCCCGCCCCCACTTACTGGGCATCCTCGCCCTCCAGCAGGCGGCGGTAGGTGGCGATCTCCTGCTCCAGCCGCGTCTTCACGTCCAGCAGGATCTTGTACTCCTGGTTCTGCTGCTCCATCTCGCAGCGCAGCTGGGCCAGCTGCTCCTCCACGCTGCCGATCAGCCCCTGGATCTGGGCCAGCTGCACGCAGTAGCGGTTCTCTGTCTCAGCCAGGCTACCTTCCAGGGATGCTTTCTGCAGGAGGGCAGGAGGCTCAGGGGTCAGCAAGGGGGGTCAGTGCCCCCTCCAGGGTCCCTGGTGCACCCCAGGCCTGGCAGCTCCCCTACCATGCTGAGCTGGGACTGCAGCTCGATCTCCAAGGCCTGCATGGTGCGCCGGAGCTCGGAGATCTCGCTCTTGCCGCTCTGCACCAGCTCGCTGTTGGTGGCCACCTCGCGGTTCAGCTCCTCTGTCTGCAGACAGGACACAGGAGAGTGCAGCGTGAGCTTGGGATCCCTTCTCCAAGTCAGATGACACCCACGGCCTCCGTATGATCAGCCCAGGGCCCATGCTGTGCCCACACGGGCACCTGGGGCTCTCCCCACCCCCCATAACTCCCCCGGACACGGTCACCTTCCTGATCTCCGCTGGGCCTCTCAGCCCCCTCCCAAACCTAACTGTAGGGGCAGTGTGCCTTCTCACCAGCATCCCACTTTCCAAAGCCCAGAAACCTCCTGGCCTGTTGATGCAATGGGTGACCCTGATCCCATGGGGTCGATGTGGCTCACTGAGGATAGGACACCCCCAAGATGCCAGGTACTGGGCATCAGTCGGGATTCAGTCCTTGCCCCCCATCCGCTGGGAGAGGCCTCCGGGCCGCAGCAGCCCCCACCTTGCTGAAGAACCAGTCCTCGGCGTCCTTGCGGTTCTTCTCCGCCATCTTCTCGTACTGGTCGCGCATCTCGTTCAGGATGCGGCTCAGGTCCACGCCGGGGGCGGCGTCCATCTCCACGTTGATCTCACCACCCACCTGGCCTCGCAGGGCGTTCATCTCCTGTGGGGGAGGGGGGTGTGGGTGTGGGCATGCGGACCTGTCCTGCTCTCTTACTCTCCAGACCCCTCCCAAGGAGCCCCCCTTCATTCTGCCTCTACCCCCTGCCCCTCCTGTTGACTCTTGTTCATCTGCTCTGCATGGGCTCTGCCTCCACCATCAGACTGGAGGTTCCCTAAGGACAGGTTCTATGCCCCCGCCCCCATTAGACTCTCCAAAGGGCTCTCCAAAAATAAAATCTAACTCTTAGGCCAGTACACCTAAGACATCCCCTTGAATTCCCAAACTTCCACATAGGGTCCAGGTTCAAGGGTTTGGGCTAGAACAAGGAGACCTCCTCACTAACCCCTTGTCCTCTTGAGGGAGGCCAGGATGGGGAGAAGGGGCCTCTGCGGACCCTGGGAGGGCCCCCAGATTCAGGGAAACAAGGTGGTACATGGAAGGGACTAGGGGTCAGGGCTCCACAAACAGGGCTGCCCCATAAGGTGACCAGCCCTGGAGCACCTGCTCTGTGCTCTTCCCTTGGTCCCGGCCCTGGCACAGCCCCAGAACCCTGCCACCCCCTCCGCAGCCTTTTTGACCTGCTGCCCCACCACCTCACCTCCTCGTGGTTCTTCCGCAGGTAGGCCAGCTCCTCCTTGAGGTTCTCGATCTGCATCTCCAGGTCGGCCCTGGCCAAGGTCAGCTCGTCCAACACCCTGCGCAGGCCATTGGTGTCGGCCTCCACACTCACCCGCAGGGCCTGCTCCGTCTCAAACCTGCAAAAGGAAACAGAGACTTAGTCTCGATGCTTGGACCCACAGGCAGGCCCAGGTCCTGGCCAGCATCCGGCCATTGCTGGTGAGGCACCGTGGAGGTGGGGGTGTGGAGTGGAAGCAGAATGCCGCCTCAGGGCCCTGGGACCCTGCGGGCCCAAGCCCCACCCCCACCGGGCTTCTAGCTTCTCTCTTCTCTGCCTCCTGCTCGCCTCCCTCTCTCTGCCTAAGCCCAGCGGCCTTCAGAATTTGCTGCATTTGCCACATCCATGACTAAGCGGTGGACTCCCCCACCCCAGCTGCTGGCCCTTGCCATAGCAACTGCGGTCCTGGGGTGGGGAGGGGGCCCCGGTTCCTCCCAGCCCCCTGGCCAGGGCTCACTTGGTGCGGAAGTCATCAGCTGCCAGGCGGGCGTTGTCAATCTGCAGCAGGATGTTGGCATTGTCCACGGTGGCCGTGAGGATCTGGGGAGACGGGAAAGTGGTAAGGCCGTCGGTAGGGAGTAGCTCAGCCCAGACCAGGGTTCTGAGATGGATCTTCCTGCCTGGAGGCCAGGATGTGGCTGTCTTCAGGAAGGCTCTCTTCCTGCCCAGCCCCTCACCTTTACCAGGCAGTAATTGTTGGCAGAGGAGGGGCCGGCAGGGGTCTGAGGCACTGAAGCTTGCCTCCTCTCCCCACCCCCAGACCTGCCTCCTCCCACAAGGACCCCTTTGCCAGGCTCCCTTCAACCAGAGCAGGCAGCCAGCTGGGAGTGCCCAGCTGGGAAGAGAGGAATGGGAGAGATCCCCTGGGGCAGAAGTTGTCCCAGAATCCCAGACAGAGCAACAGATGTGAACAACCCCCTCATTTTACAATTGAGGAGATGGTGCCCCTGAGAGGCTCCCCCAAAAGGCCCTTACAAGAGCCCTCACCAACGAGTAGTTCCAAATCAGAAGTCATGACCCCTGTTGGGCCCAAACCCCAGACTCCAGCAGGCAGCTCTGCCCTTGGGAGGTCTGCTGAACCCCATTCTTGAGGGGACAGTGGGAGGGATGGGGAAGCCAGAAAAATCCCCAAATAAGACACACAGAGGCCTTCCTGAGGTCCCGCCCCCTGTCTCCACCTCCCCCTCCCAGCAGGTGCCGTCTTGAACTCACTAGATCCCTCACCCCACCATCACCCAAAATCCCCCTCTTGCTTCAAGAAGAGAGATGCCCATGTATCTGGCAGCCCATGGGCCCAGCCTCTACGCGCATCCACTCATCTTATCCTCCAATGACATGAGGTGGCAGCAACAAGCTCTGTGATGAGGAAACTGAGGCTCAGAGGAGCTCCATGAGGCTCACTTGTCCCTGGCCCAGACTGCTGCCCCCCCGTAAAGGGGAATGTGGGCCACACAGTGGCTCCAAGGTGGGTTCCCAGAGGCCAACCCAGAGCCAAGCTGTCCTCGGCTCCCTGAGAGCCCATGGCAGCCCCCTAGGCTGACTCCAGGCCATGGTCAAGGATACCAGACTACCAGACGGGGGGGAGGAGAGGCCATGCCCCCCAAAGGCTCTGTCCCACCAGCAGGCCCTACCTTGTTCTTCAGGTCCTCGATGGTCTGGTAGTAGTGGCTGTAGTCACGGGCGGGCCCCGGGGCCTGCTTCTGGTACCAGTCCCGGATCTTCACCTCCAGCTCAGTGTTGGCCTCCTCCAGGGCGCGCACCTTGTCCAGGTAGGAGGCCAGCCGGTCGTTGAGGTTCTGCATGGTGGCCTTCTCCCCACCCGCCAGCAGCCCGTCCACGGCCCCAAAGCTGCCGCCGTAACCACTGCCAGAGCCAAAGCTGTAGCAGCTCGAATAGCTGCTGCCCCCGAGGGCACTGCCCAGGCCCCCCGCAGACCCCAGCCTGCAGGAGCCAGGGCCCAGGCTGCCAGACAGCCGGCAGGAGGTGCGGGACGAGCCGCCCCCCAGGCCAGAGGAGCCCTTGATGGAGCTGGAGGAGGTGAACTGGCGGATGGTGGTGGTCATGGTGGCAGCGGCGGGTGGCAGGCAGGCACAGAGCAAAAGGGCGAGAGAGGAGAGAGGTCCGAGGTGCGTGTGGCTGCCGGGACTCGCCCGCCGCCTTTATAGATCGACAAGTGGGCGTAGCGATTACAACAGGCTCGCTCCTCTGTTTCCATTCTCCTGGGCTTTCATCACCGCTGGCTGCCTGCCAGCTCCCAGGTGGCTGCCGGCCCCCTCCCCTCCCACCATCGGGGCTTTGCCTCATTTCCCCGAACCCCCGTGCTGGGTGTCTGCGCGAGTGCATGTCTCTGGTCTCAGGCCTGTCACCTGTGATTCAGGCAGGCCCTCCAGCTATGCTTTCCCATGACCTAATACGGAGAAGAGGAGAAGCAGGACGTCACCGTCACCGGGCCCTCCCAGGCAGCTGCCACCCCAGCCCAGCCCACCGGGCCCCCGTGTCTGGCAGGGAAACCGGTCGGGGAACCAGGCAGACCCCAGCCTATGGCCGGTCTCCTTCACCACATGCCACACCACAGTCTTGGCCCGGGGCTGGGTGCTGGGGAGAGGGTGAGGACTGAGACCCTGTCCCACCTTGGACACTGGACTTAAGCCCACTAGGCTCACCACACAACACAGCGACTCTCAGGTTACCACCCCATTTTACAGATAAGGAAACTTCGAGAGGGATAGTGTCCCGCTGGCCCATCTGACCGCAGAACCGGGCTGGCAGGGCTCCTGCTTCCTTCATCCCCAGTGTGCCACAGAGCCCAACACTTCCCACAGCCCCCGACACGCTGCCCCCGCCCTCTGAAGAGCCCTGGCACCAGCTCCAGGAGCTGTGATTCCATCTGGCCACACTGCCCCTATCCCTGGAAACCCCAGGGACCCAGCCTGCCCCTCTAACCTTTCTCCACCTCCCTCCTGGGCCAGGGTGGGCAAGGAAGAGCTTAAGTAGAGAGCTTAAGTGGCAAGCCGGGGGTGGGGGGGGTGGGGGATGGGGGGAGACCCTCCCTGTGAAAGGACAGCTGTGCCCCTGGCCACTCTCCTTATCCCTCCTGTACCCAAAGAGGCCTCAGGGTGAGGTGAGGGGCAGCCACCTCAAGTGCCGGCCAGATGGAAATATAAAGGACACTGCCTAAGGGTCTTCCTGAGAACCCCCAGCGAGTCCTTCCCACCCCGAAGCCTCCCCCAAAAGCCCACCCCAGTCCTCTCATGGGGCCCCCACCCGTCCTGCCCACCACCCTCAGCCTAGCCCTGGGTCCCGGGGTCCCGGCAGGCTCGCTGAATGGAATGTGGCCGTGTCCCAGATTGCTGATGGCTTCCACTTCCCAGGCAGGCCCAGACATCCCCTCCTAGCAGCTGAGAGAGACTCCCCAACAGCCCGGAAGCTGCCAAGCCACCAGAGCAAACAGGATGCCCCCCACGCTCACACACACAGCAGCCACCCCGCCCCACAGACTCCCCGAGCTGGGCCAAGCTGGTTTCCTGGGCTGGCCGTGCCACCGCCACCCCCTCTCGCCCATCAACACCTTGGACCATGCCTTTAGAAAGCCCCCCTGCCCAGCCCTTCTCCCCCTGATCTTGAACCCAGACCTGCCCCAGGCTGAGGCAGGGAGTTCTCTAGAAGGGGTGTGGTTCCCCAGAAAGTCTATGGGGCCCTCCTGCGGACCAGCCCATGGGGACCCACGGGCTGATTCTTAGAAACTTTCCCATCTCGATATGCTCTCCCATCCCTTTGCCCTCAATCTCCTGCCTTCTTCCCTCTGGCCTCCCGGGAGCCCCCAGGCCTGGATGAGGCGGACAGAACAGATTTGCAGGTGACAAGTGTCACCCAAGCCCTCAAACTGTCCTCCTCCCCAGTCCCTCAGCACACACCGCCCCAAGCCAATGACTGGACCAGATCACACGAGGCATTGAACTTCAGGCAAAGCTTTAATAGCAGACACTGGGGCAATTCTAGGAGGACCCTCGGTGAGGGGCTGCAGGAAACAGATCCAGAAAGGCAACAGCTCTTGGCTGGTGGCCCAGATGGGCACTCAGGGTGCGGCACTAGCATGCTGGGAGCCCAAGGCGATGGCTCCCCCGTGACCCTCGAGGCTGGGCTGTCACAGGTGGAAAGGGGCCTCAGTGTGTGGAGCGGTGGACCTGCTCGCGGGAGGAGACCACCTTGCCATCCTGGACTTCCTCCATAATGGTGCGCACCTGGCGGGTGGTCACTGTGGCTGCAGGCGGTGGAGGAGGGGGCACAGGAAATCTCAGGCCCGAGCCCCTCCCCCAGTCTCCCGCACAGACGGGTCCCCGGCCTCTCCCCACTCCCTTCGGGCCAGACAGGGCAGGCTCTTACCTTCCCGGGTGGGCTGTGAGATCAGGGAAGAGGAGTACTGGGTGGCCAGGCTGCAGGGAGGGAGAGGGAGACCTGTCAGTGCAGGGGTGCGGGCCAGGAGCCCGGCCCCATGGAGAAGGAGCGGCTGGGGAGGACTAGGGCGAGGGGAGAGAGGTCCCAGCAAACCAGAGAGAAATCACAGCTGAGAATACCACAAGGGTCAAAGGGCATCGGCCCCGTGGGCAGGACTAAGGAAAGGGGACACCCCCACAGGAGGCCCAGAGGCACTTTGTGGCTAACCAGGGATTTACAAGGAGAAGCTGAGCAAGTGGTTTTTCCACATCCCAAAGGGCCCAACAAACAGACTCTCTTAAAGCGGGAGAGAGAGTGGTTAGACTATAGGTGCGCTTTGCCATCATCAGGGAGCAAAAAGCTGGAATGTGTGACTTAGCATGGAGATCCCAGGACATTCTCAGCCCCTTTACACTGGGGCCCGGATGTACCCTCCCAGCTCCAAGCCAGATCACCACCCACCCGGCTCCTTATCCCATCCCGGGTAATGGCATCACCAGCCAGTCATCAGAACCAGAAACCCAGGGTCATCGTCCTCCGCTCCTTCGTGGGCTCACTCAACACGTGTTGCGTCCCGCCAGGGAGCCACGCTCGCCCCCACGTCCAGGCATCTAGCCCTGCTGTTTTTAACTACAACACATCCTCTCCACACACCACCTGCCTCTCCCTGCCCTCCACCCCCGCCTTACAGCAGGGCTTCTCTGGCCCGACTCCCTGCTCCTGCCTCCTGACAGACAGGTCTCCCTGCCCCCACCGGGGCCCTTCTGATGCATTTCTCCCTATGCAGCCAGAGCGAACGTTCTAAGACATCTCGATGATAGTACCACTCCTCTGTGCAAAATCCCTCCGTGGCTCCCCGTTTCCCACACCGTCTAGTCCAGACGCTTTCATTCGGCCTTCAATGCTCCTCACAGCGGGACCCCTGCCAGTATCTGCCAGTGTCACCTCCTGCAGACCTCTGCACCTCCCCAGCACAAACGTCCCTGCCTGGATGCAGCGGCCCCCGGCCGACCCAAGCGTGTGCCCCAGTGCCCCCACTCACTGGGCGTCCTCGCCCTCCAGCAGGCGGCGGTAGGTGGCGATCTCTTGCTCCAGCCGTGTCTTCACGTCCAGCAGTACCTGGTACTCGTTGTTCTGGCGCTCCATGTCACAGCGGAGCTCACACAGCTGCTGCTCGATGTTGCTGATGAGCCCCTGCAACTGGGCCAGCTGGGCCCCGTAGCGGGCCTCGGTCTCCGCCAGGCTGCCCTCCAGCGATGCTTTCTGTGGGCCAAAGCACGGGTGGCTGGGTGAGACCCAGCTGGGACCCTTCTCCAGGGCGCAGCACCCAGAAGGGGGACGCATCCGCGTGGGTTTGCGGGTGCCGCCAGCACCATGGGGCGGTAACAGAGGCAGAGAGGGACCCATGTGAAGTGACAGGCTGGGTGGGGATTTCGGGTCCTCCGAATGGAAGTCTAGGAGGCTGGGCCCACCCTGGGGTGACAGGTACAGGCCAGGGAGGGGGTCGGAGGCCCTACCATGCTGAGCTGGGACTGCAGCTCAATCTCCAGATTCTGCACGGAGCGGCGGAGCTCTGTGATCTCCGTCCTGCTGCTCTGCAGGGCCTCGGTGTTGGTGGCCACCTCACGGTTCAGCTCCTCCGTCTGGAAGGTTGGGGGGGGGGGTGCACAGGGGCTTGAGAAGGCTTGCAGAGGTGGGGCAGAGGACAGGGTCCACCTCCGAGCCCTGACCTCCCCGACCTGCTCCCCCAGCCCCTCCCTGGCTCTGGGGGCTGCAAACACACCCACACACAGACACCCTCTGTGCCCACCCTGGGACTCAGTGGACGCACCGTGCTTTGCATTCAATAGTCCTACTGAGTACTGCGCAAAAACAGCTTTTACTCTCTTTGTGCCTGTTACTGTCCTGGGTACTGTAGCTGCTAGGTGTGTGTTTACTAAGGGCATGAGGTATTCATCCAAACACACACATACCTACAAATATGCTGGGGGAAGCCCCAGACAGGGATGACGGGCCCTGGATCCGTTCCCCAGGCCGCAGCGTGGCTTGTGTGAGCCTGAGGCCCCTCTGAGCCCCACAATCTGCATCTGGACATGAGCAGTGGGTCCAACTGGTTTCCAAAGGTCCTTCCAGCTGGGACAGCTGTGATCTACAAGTTTTCCAGCCTGTTCTCAGGACCCAGCACACGTATGGAGCAAGTTCACACTTGCTCACGCACGGCCACCCACCTTGCTGAAGAACCAGTCCTCAGCGTCCTTACGGTTCTTCTCCGCCATCTTCTCGTACTGGTCGCGCATCTCGTTCAGGATGCGGCTCAGGTCCACGCCGGGGGCGGCATCCATCTCCACGCTGACGTCCCCGCCCACCTGGCCTCTCAGAGCGTTCATTTCCTGGGCAAGAGGAGAACAGGAGCTCACCAGGGCCATCCCAGGGAGAGACCCTGGGGCCGGGCCTCTCTCCCTCAGGGAGATGGGTACCGATGACCTACAGACACAGACAGACAGCCCAATGGCTCCTCCCCTTGAAGATGGAGGTGGATGTGATCCTGTCTTGAACATGCAGGGCTGTGAATATGGACCATCTCCCCCAACTCTCACTCAGAGATGGACTTTGCCCAGTTCCAATGTGTGCGGGGCGAGGAGAGACGGTAACTCCCCAGCCCGTCAGGGGATGAGCCGGGACAGCCTCACTCACCTCCCTGACCACCCTCCTCGTCCCCTGCCCCCAACCGCACAGGGGAAGCAGTCCCATGCTGGCATCTGCAGAACCAGAACTTGCTAGGAGATGTTAATCTGCTGGGGCGGGGACACAATCTGTATGACCAGCCTCAAAGCCAAGTGGAGACGCTTTCTGGGCTCCTGCTTCTCCAAGATTAGACTCCCCTAGCGTGGGCCAGCCCAGAGGTTGGCCCAGAAGGAAGCCGGAGGCTCATTAGTCCCCCTACAGGGTCTGGGATCCTGACCCTTGGGCTGAGCCTTAGGGTCTGTAGGACTCCAAGACTCTCTGAAAAAGGGAGGTGGGAGAAGGTGGCAAAGCGGTGGCGTCAGACGTGTGTGTGGCTATGGGTCAGAAAGACCTGTGCTGCTCTGGATAAATCCCTTCACCTCTCTGAGCCTCAGTCTCTTCACTGGTGAGGGAAGGAAAGAGCACCCTTCTCCCAGGGCCACTGTCAGTATCAGCTGAGATAATTGCCATGAATCACTTGTAATGTGCTGAGCAGATTTTGGTTGTTGTTATGACTATCACTATTACAATTAATTAGAGTAATTAGCATGCGTGTTCTTAGACTGATTTGCTCACCAGATAGTTAACTGCCACCATTCAATAGGTCGTGCCTTGAGGGACAAGGGAAGTATCTTTGGGGGGAGAGGGTCTTCCAGGCCCCGTGCAGGGCCCCCTGAGGGTCTCCCAGGTTCAGGGCCAGAACTAGACTGAGAGCATGGCCTTGGCCCAGGAAGATTTGGGAGCCCCAGCCTTGCTTGTTCCCAGGTGAGTTTCTCCTACACTTCCAGGACAGCCTCACCTCCTCGTGGTTCTTCTTCAGGAAGGCCAGCTCCTCTTTGAGATTCTCGATCTGCATCTCCAGGTCGGCCCTGGCCAGGGTCAGCTCATCCAGCACCCTGCGCAGGCCATTGGTGTCGGCCTCCACGGTCATCCGCAGGTTCAGCTCAGTCTCGTACCTGGAAAGGGTGGAGGCATGAGCCAAGGAGCGCCCCAGGACACCCCCTTGTACACACAGAGAGCTCTGGTGTGCAGAGCCGGGCCCAACACCCGCCCCCGGGGACAACCCTGGAGGCGCAGGCTCACTTGTTGCGGAAGTCATCAGCTGCCAGACGGGCGTTGTCGATCTGCAGCACCAAGCTGGCATTGTCGATGGTGGCCGCCAGGATCTGGGAGGCACAGTGGGCTGGGTGAGCAAGCACCCTGGGAAGGCCCCGCAACACCCTTCTTGCAGCCCTTTTGGAGAGTGGACCAGATAGAGGAGATGAGGGCCCCGCAATCTCCCCCTCGGGGCACCCTGTGAGAGGGCCCACAGAGTGGTGAGGGCGCAGTGCCCAGGCACAGGTAACCATGAGGTCAGGAGAGACCCATAATATTCCCGTGGACCTCACTCTCTCTTCCCCAACTGAGATCACCTCTAGGCTCGGTTGCCCCCTCCTCCAGGAAGCCCTCCTCCACACACCCCATGTGTGTGCCTCCTTCCGGTCACACCTCCTCCCTGCCCATCTCCTTCACAACACTTCTCCCAACTGTGATTTTCTCCACAACTTTTTCGGTCATTTCCTCCACTGGACTCAGCTCCAGGGGGACAAGGCCATATCTGTATCACTCTCTTCGGAATCCCTAGCCCTGGGCAAAGTACCTGGCCCAGAGTCAGCCCCCAAGAAACATTGGTTTAATTAGGCAATTAATTAATTAATTAATTAATTAACAAGATTATGACCAGCCCCACCTCAAACCTAAAGCAAAGTTCTCTCTTCCCCCAGGGTCACCTGAGTGGTTGAAATGAGAGCAGGGAAGGGGCTCTGGAGGGGGCAGAAGGTCAGTTATTATTACTGCTGCTGTCACTGTTATCGTCAGAAAAGCTGAGAGGCTGTACTCCAGAGCCACGTGGGCGGAAGGAGAGGGAGGCCCCTAAATGCTGCCCAGAGGGAGAAGAGAGGAGGTCTTAGTGGAGGTGGCAGATGAGCTGGGAAGAATCTGGAAGCTTTTAAGGCTGAGGGCTGATGTGCAGAAGGTGTAAGAGGAAACAGCCTCAGCAGCCAAAAAGTAGCTCCAATAGCCTTGTTCTGGGCCTCAGAGTCCCCTTCGGGGCCCTGTGAAGTGACCCTGGGTCTCCGTTTCCAGAGTGAGCCCAAGGGCCAAGTTGTTACCCATCCTTGGCCTCAGTGGCCTACAGACCCGTCTCCTACCCACCTCCCTGCTCAGGAGGCTGATTGGGCCTAGCAAGGGGCCCTTGTGAAAACCCCCAAGGGGCGCAGTGACTCAGAGGGGCGGAGGCCTGATGCTCGGGCACAGGGGGGTTGTGGTGAGGAGCTGGCTGACCCCGAAGCTTGGAACGCTGACTCACCAGGGCTCCCCTGGGTTCCCTGCTGCTCAGACCAAGGCCCATATCTGATCTGGCACTCCCAGTCGTTCTGCTTCCAGGGGGCAATTGCAGGAATTCCCTTCCTGGCCGAGGTCCCAGGAAGGAGCAGACAAAGCCCCTCACAGGGCAGCACCAGACCTGGCTCCCTACCAGGAAAGAGCAGGCCCCAGCCTGGCCTCCCCTAAACATCCTGGCATTTCTTTTAGCTCTCACCTGCCTCGGGGTGGCGCGGGCTGCAGCACCAAAGGACCCTCCGGGGCGGGTCTCGTGCAGAAGACCCAGGCACCCCGTTCACAGAATGCCAAGGCCGTGCTCTTAGAGGTCATGAGCATGTGGGTATGTGTTGTGTTCTCCTTCAGACTCACTTAATCCCTTCCCTTGGGAGCTTCCAGTCTGAGCAGGAAGACATAGCTCCTTCCCTCAGGGACCCCCAGAGTGACTTTCCATGGTCATGCCAGTGAGAAAGTGAATGAAGGAAGGAACCAATGAATGATGGAGACCCAGGGAAGAGAAGAAATGTTGGAAAAGGTCCAAAGTTGGGAGGGAGGGAGTCACAAGCAGGTAGTAAGGACACAAGGCAGAGGGCAGGGAGCTGGCTGGCCCACACACCTTGTTCCTCAGGTCCTCGATGGTCTTGAAGTAGGGGCTGTAGTCGCGGGCGGGCCCCGGCCCCTGCTTCTGGTACCAGTCCCGGATCTTCACCTCCAGGTCGGCGTTGGCCTCCTCCAGGGCACGCACCTTGTCCAGGTAGGAGGCCAGCCGGTCGTTGAGGTTCTGCATGGTCTCCTTCTCGCTGCCCCCCAGCAGGGCGTCCGCGGCACCAAAGCCGGAGCCGAAGCCCGCGCCGAAGCTGGAGCCGAAGCCCGCGCCGAAGCCGGAGCCGGAGCCGAAGCCCCCGCCCAGGCTGCAGGTGTAGCCCCCGCCGTAGCCGCCCCCCAAGCCCGCCGAGAAGCGGGATGAGGTGACCGACATGTTGCCACAGCTGCCGGCTCCCAGGAGGCTGGGGGCCCGGCAGGCGCCCCCCACACGAACCGAGGACACCCGAGAGAACCCCCCACCCGGCACACACAGGCCCTTGACGGAGCCAGAGGTTGAGAACTGGCGGATGCTGGTGGTGGTGGCAGCCATGGTGTCCACAAGTCAGGAGCAGGGTCTGGTCTGGACAGAGACCCCAGGCAGCTCTTTATAGCCAGGCTAAAACGGGGCTGGGCCCCCGGCCCTTGAAGTCCAAGCCAAAACCCCAGCCATGTAATTTATTTCCGTACCGGCCGCCCAGGGCCTGGGGCTCAGGCTGGACATGCCGAGTGCATCCCCCGGGCCCCATCCCCTGCCAGCGCCTGGCCTGGACAGGTGGCCTCTTAGCAGCCCATTGTCTGTTGGGAAACAAAGGTGGCGTTGGAGCCGCAGCCCCAGGGTAGGGTGAACCTCCATTCTCGGCCACAATTAGGCAGCTGAGCTCATCCTTGGGGGCAGTCCGGAGAACCCAGCCCTGGGAGCCAGACAGGGCCTAGAACAAGGCTCCACAAGCCTGGAGCACGGAGGCTGGTCTGGCCCCCCAACCAGCATTCCTGAGCCCCAGGGAGAGGGTGGAAAGATTTGGGATGACACCCTCTCCTAGGTACAATGTGGCCCTGAGAGAGCACACGCACCGCCCCCCCACCCCCCGCCCCCAGACCGAAGGAGAGAATCAGCCTCTACTTGAGGGATTCCCCCAGCTGATCAATCCACGTCTGCGGGAGGGGACACAGCCCCTGGCCTGGGGGATCGGGATCTGAGGGGAATAGACGCTGCCGTTGGCCTGAGGAAGCTTTGGATCCAAGACTCACAGGAAGTCAATTCACAAGCCTGTTCCCTCCTTTGTAAAATGGGGGTCATTCCTGCCTCCCATGGTCTTTGAGGGAATCTGGAGAGGTGGTGGCATCAGTGAAGCTGGGGGTGGACTCAGGAGTTTGAGAGCAGAGGGAGAAAAACGAAGCAGAGAGTTAGGGTGACCGCTCCCGCTCATCCCCCCAGGAGCAAAGGAAGGCCACTCTGGAAGGGCTCCCTGGAGGAGGCGAAGCCAGATCTGTCTGTGCAGCTGGGCGTGTCCGCTAGCACTGCACCCAGGGGAGGGCCACCCCTGCGAGGGAGCAGAGCTGTCCCACTTCCTGGCAGCTGGCACCCGCCCGCTGCCCAACAAGAGATTACAGCCTAATCTCCTCGGCGCTAATGATTTAGGCACTGCCAGGACACTGGCGTCTACACCGGGCCTGTCTGAATGGGGAGCTTCCGGGGGTGGCCAGGGCCTGAGGGATGGGCAGGTGAGGGCGAACCTGGCTCCCATGCGGGTGGCCCAGGCTCTCAGCCCACACACAGGGACACAGAGGGAGTCAGGTTTTCCATGCAGTCCTCAGCAACGGGGCTGAGGCAGGCTGCTAGAAGGACTTCCTGCTTAGAAAGTGGGTGGCCTCCCAGGCGGTGATGTCTCCTTGCTTGGGAAGTGGGGACAGCACAAGCTATCTGGGAGAGAAGGGATGAACCCCAGCCTAACCCTGCTCCAGCCCTGCCTGCGAAGTCCAGGGGTGCCCACGGCTGCTGGAGGAGGATGGAGAGGGGGCTCAAAATCAAGGCGGGGGAGCAAGGTCAGACCTCCAGGGTTCTCTCACAAGGTTAGACATCAGGGAGGACTTCCTGGCAATCCAGGATGGTCTCTGGGAAGGACCTGGGGTCACCTGAGTGGGCCAGAGACAGGCCCTATCCCAGCCGATCACCCTGTCACAGAATGACATGCAGTGAGACCCTCCCCATCCCTGCTGGAGCCACCCTCCCAAGAACACCCCCTCCCCCAGGAGCTAAGTGCCTTCCTCCCTCCAAGCAGCCTCGCTGGGTTGTCTGCCTTCCACACTGAATCTGGAGCATGGCCAGGGGCCCTTCAGTGCCTCTCCCTAAAGCCCACAGCCCAGCCTTCACCCTACCTCCAAAGCTCCCAGACCCTAGTCTTGAGGTCCAGCTTCAGGGGGCAGAGAGTTTATTAACCTTCCTTCCTCCCTCCAAAATCACCAAGGCCTCATCTACCATCACCACCATTTGACCCCCCTCAAGCTCCCTCAGCCCTGACATCAGACCACATGCCAAGGTCTGGGCTTGCTTCCCCACACTGGTGATTCCCAGGCCTTCTGTCTCTGCTCTTTGGAGACTTTACTGTCTGTGGATCCCTCTAAGGCACCCCAACCCAGAAAGGATTCACATGCTGAGGGATGGGCCCAGCCAGCCCCTATCCCTGAGTGAAAGGGCAGAGTTAGACCCCAGGAAGCTTCCCTGGCCCTCTGGAATGCATGACTATCCCTGGCCTAAGAAGACCTGGACATTCCACCCACACAGCTCAGGGACAGCCCTCGCCACATCTTCCCAGCAGTGCTATGAGGAAACTGAGGCACATGGCACTTGAGTGGCCAACACGCAGGTGGGGCGGGGCAGGGGGGCCCGGCATTAGCAGCAGAGCCGGGCCTGGGGCCAGGGCCGCAGCAGCTCCCACTCTCCCTGCCAGTTGGGGAAGGAAGGTCTGACAGGAGCCAGCCGGAGGGCTGCACAGAGGTCCTCTCGGCCGTGACTCCTCCTGCCCGGGCCTGTCCTCCACCCCCGGCAGGGAGAGGCCCCTGGCAGCCGAACGGGCAGCACCAGACCCGCAGCCCCCGCAGTCGTCAGCAGCTTGGCCCACATGGAAGATGAGAAGAAAAGGAGGAAGGGATCCAGCCCCAGAGGCTTCTGGGAGTCAAGCACAGTGGGAGAGGGGACCCGTGGACCCAGGGAATGACTGGGACAACTCCCCTCGTCCCCCACTGCCTTCACGCCAGCCCTAGGCTTGACTAACCCCACAGGCCCAGGGCCTCCTCTCCAGGGGTTGCTGAAAAGCCAGCAGGCTCAAGGGAGTAGAGACAGGCCTCGCCTCGGATCTGAGTGGGACCAGTGTGTGGGGAGAGGGTCCCTGAAACCACACCCACCCCTCTGATGTTGCTGGAAGGCTCAGAATGGAGAGTAACCTGGGGGCCCGGTATACAGTTGATGCTCAATAAACACATATTAATAGGGAGCGCGGGCTGACTCAGACGAGCATGTGACTCTGATCTTTGGGTCATGAGTTCAAGCCCCATGTTGGGTGTAGAGATTCCTTAAATATATAAACTTAAAAAATAATGGGTGTGTATCAATACTGATAAAGGTCACGTCACATCTGCCCGGCTTCTTGGTTCCTCTAGGCTCCCAGCATTAACTGTCACCCCCGAGGTCAGTGCCTGCACTTCACCCCCACCCAGAACCCAGAGCCCAGCTAGTACACAGCAGATGCTTTCTTTTTTTTTTTTAATTTTTTTTAATGTTTATTTTTGAGAGAGAGAGAGACACACAGTGCGAGTGGAGGAGGGGCAGAGAGAGAGGGAGACACAGAATCCGAAGCAGGCTCCAGGCTCCCAGCTGTCAGCACAGAGCCCGACGCGGGGCTCAAACCCACGAACTGTGAGATCGTGACCTGAGCCGAAGTCGGACGCTTAACCGACTGAGCCACCCAGGTGCCCCACACAGCAGATGCTTTCAAGTGCTTATTGAATCACTAGGGACATGGAGCCTGGGCCATGACTGGGGTGGAGACAGGGACCCAAATAGGAGACACACGATCACCTACCCTCTCCACCAAGGAAAAAGGTCCATATCAGGTGAGGTCGGGGAAGTGAGAGGTCCAGGATTCCAGGGTAGGGGGGTGATGCACCCAGCTGGGACCTTGGCTTGGCTGATGAAGAGAGGACCCCATATGCTTCAGGAATCCCAAAGACCTTCCTTCCACCTGTGACACCTGCCACTGGGGTACCTGTCTGCCCCTTTCCATATTCTACAGACACTGAGGCTTTATCACCTCTCCTCTGGGGGACCTTTGTCTGCAACGGGATAGGCAGAGCCACCAAGCAGCTCACAGGTCCCCCGCCTGGCCAGCCTGTCCTCAGAAGTGCACATGCACCTAGCCACACCTGCCCTCAGCTGGAACCCTCCTCTTCCTCTATTGTTTCCTCAGCCTCTGTCCTGAGGCCCAAGGCCCCAGGACCACCCCCACCCAGATCCACCCACTGAGGACTTTTGTCCAGCTCCAAAGAGAGCCCCACCCTCCACTCCCAGGACTGTGGGACATGCAGAACATTCTTGGGGCTCCCGAGAGTCTCCTCCCAGTTAGGAGAGTCAGAGGTGGGTGTCCCTCAATGCCCCCTTACACACCAGGAGTCTCTGGGTGCTTTCTTGTCTCCCCCGGGACAAGCAGACTCAGCCACCTCCCTCTGACTGGTTTCCAGGAACCATCAGCCTGGAATGGACCCAACACATGAGATACAGCACCCAGAACACCTCACCCTTTCAGGCAGAGCCACCTCGGCTGCCGAGGGCTCCTCCCCTAAAAGGACCCAGAGGTCCGAGTGCCCCCAGTGAGACCCAGGCAGGAAGACAGGGCAGGGGAGGGAGGGGGTGGAAATGGATGGAGAGGAAGTCTGGGAGGGAAACCCAGGCCTGAGGGAAGCATGCATGGGAACTCTTGCTGCCTTCTGCCTTCCCTCCCCCTTCCCTCCTCTTCCTCCTTCTTTCCACTCCCCCTTCCCTGGCCTGAGGGCAGCATCCCAGGTGGGTTCCTCTTTCAGGCCTGGGGCTCACACCCCCTCCCCACCTGGCCTGGCAAACTGGCTTGGGGACCCTAGAGCCTGGGGGACAGAAGCCAGAGACCCTGAAGGGACTCTAGGCTCCTTCCAGCCTTCCAGGCCCCACAAGTCCAGGGCCCTCAGGCCCTGCCGCACCTGCCCTCTGCTCTTCACCTGAGAGGCCAGATGCTCCCTGTTAATCTGCACCCATTTGTACCTGCTTTTCAATGCTCTAGAGTGATCTCCTCCAGGGGCAAGTGTGGCCCAGTCTCCTGGGGAGAGGCTTTATCTCTCCCCTCAGATTTTTAATTAAATTTTTAATTAAAAAATTACAGCAGCAGCTGTGTCTCCCAGGAGGCCCAGGGGAGGGAGGATGAGGGAAGGAGGACCCAAGGAGAGAAGAGCAGGAGAGGAAGGATTATGGAAAGGCAGAGAGAAAGCAGGCAGGAGGAGGCCGAGGGGGCCTTCAATCCCCCTGTTCCCAACTGAGGAGGTCCACAATGGAAAGAGAGGTCGTCTGTCCTTCCCAAGGGCAAAACAGGAGGACAGAGCGGGAGCACACCTGTGCAGAGGCCTGGGCTCCGTGGAATACTCTGACCCCCGGACCTCCCACCAACTCCTCCCATCAAGGCCTGCCTGGCCCCTGAAGCTGCCCCAGCCTGCTGGTCAGAAGCCAGCTCCCTCTGCTAAACTTCACAGCCCCCTTGTCCTGCTGCCCAGCCTCAGGCTCTGGAGGCCCTGGGGGCTTGTTACTTAACATCAGAGAGGAACCCTGTCATCAGGTAGGAACCACAGCTCCTATTCGGTCCAGGGTCAGGCACACATTATCTGTGATCAGAAGCCCAAATCCAGGGGTGGCTCAGTCGGTTAGGTGTCCGACTCTTGGTTTCAGCTCAGGTCATGATCTTGCAGTTCGTGAGTTCAAGCCCCGCATCAGGCTCTGTGCTGACAGTGTGGAGCCTGCTTGGGATTCTCTGTCTCCCTCTCTCTCTGTCCCTCCCCTCCTCAAAAATAAATAAATAAACATTTTTAAAAAAGAAGAAGCCCAAGTCCAAGGTCCTGAGGCCAGTGGAAACTCTGTGTAGCCTTGGGCATCTCACATCCCTTCTCTCAGCCTCAGCTCCCTCCCTCATCTGTAAAATGGGGCCACTGGACTTCCATGACAAATTCATGAGGCTGAAACAAGACAGTTTGTCAAGGCAGCCGGTGCTACGCCTTCTTCGTACTGGGGATCCAGGAAAGGTTCAATGACTCCAAAGTTGGTTGGGTGAAGCATCCCAGCAGGAACATATAATCCTTCCCTCCCCAGGCTAGGCAGAGTAACAAACCCCAAAGATGTCCACATCCTAATCCCCAGAACCTGGGAATGTGCACCGAACGTGGCAAAGGGGACTTTGCAGGTGTGGTTGAGAAACCTGCAATGGGGAGATTAGTCTGGATTATCTGGTTGAGCCCACTATCATCACAAGAGTCATTTATAAGAGGGAGGCAGGAGGGTCAGAGTCAGAGGAGATGGGACAATAGAAGCAGTGGTCCAAGTGATGAGGCCACGAGCCAGGGAATGTGGGCAGCCACTAAAAGCTGAAAAAGGCAAGAAACAGGGACGCCTGGGTGGCTCAGTCGGTTAAGTGTCTGACTTTGGCTCAGATCATGATATCACGGTTCATGGGTTCAAGCCCTGAGTCAGGTTCTGTGCTCACAGCTCAGAGCCTGGAGCCTGCTTCGGATTCCATGTCTCTCTGACCCTCCCCCACTCACAATCTGTCTGTCTGTCTGTCTCTCTCTCTCTCTCTCTCTCTCAAAAATTAATAAACATTAAAAAAAGTTTTTAATTAAAAAAAAGGGGGGCAAGGAATATATTCTCCCCTAGAACCTCCAGAAGAAGCACAGCCCTACTGACACCTCACAGAAGCCATTTAAGACCTCTGACTTTTAGAACTGTGAGATGACAAATACGTGTTGCTTTAAGCCCCCAAGTTTGTGGTAATTTGTTACAGCAGCACTTGGAAGCTAATACACTCCCTTGGCCCATTCTAACACCACTGAGTGCTAGCCACTCTCACTTGTGTGAGAATTGTTTGGAGGTGGACCTTTCTAGAATCATCATCCTTTACAGCCAAAAGATGGCTTTCTGTTCATCTCTGGACCCAACCAAGGTCTAACTCAGCACTTTGCATACACAGCAGGTGCCCAGCTGATGCCTGCTGAATGGATGCAGGGCATAAGAACCCAAAGTTGGATTTCATTCAGCACTATTCATCGCATTCGTTGTGTGGCAGTCAGCAGGCTGGGTGCTGAGAATTCAGCACTGAGTCAGCCAAGCCCTGCCCTTAATGAGCGCAGGCCGATGAGCGAGAGACGCACAAACAGTCCATCACGGCACGGTGTTTTCTGTGTGGTGATAAAGGTATGTATGTACAAGCACCTTGGGAGGAGGAGAAGGAAGAGACTCATTCAGACCGGGCCACTGAAGACAGTTTCACAGGGAGGGACAAAAAGCTGGGTCTCGAAGCCAGGGCAGGGCTTTGCCAGGCAGAGAGGACAAGGGGAGAGATCATCCAGGCACAGGCGGGAAGGCACCAGGTGTGCTGGGGAACACCCAGAGGCCACAGCTGCCTCAGTATTTCCAGGAAGGTGCAATAGCAATGTTCAGGAAGATGGATCTCACAAGGAAATGCCTTCGTTCAGCTACTATTGGTAGAGTACCTGCTGCGTGCGGGACATCGTCCCAGGCTCCAGCGATACGGTCGTGAGCACAACAGACAACACCCTTGCTCTTAGGGAGCAGACCTTCTAGCGAGAGAGATGGGCAACCATCAAACCAGAGAATGGTATGTTCTCCAGGGAAACACAAAAGCGATATGAGAGTTTCAGGCGGCCAAGGAGGGCTTCTTCTAAGTGACATTCAAGGAGGAAACTGAATGAAGGGAGGAGCCAGCCGTGTACAGGAAGGGCATTCCCGGCCGAGGTAACAGCTAGTGCAGAAGCCCTGAGGCAGGACCAAGGTACACATCTTTGGGGACTAGAAAGAAGGGCCAGTGCGGCTGGCGTGGGGTGAGCAGGGGAGAGGGTGGAGCCACCTCAGGCCAAAAGGGGGCAGGGCCGACCCCACAGAGCAGTGGTTCTCATCCAGGATCCACCAGAGCTGGGCCCAGCTGGGCCTCATGAGAGATGGGTGAGCTGAGCGTCCGGTAGGCCAGGGCAAGGCACGACCTTGTCAGTTTTTGTTTGTGTGTTTTACTGCAAACTTCCCAGAATCCTTAGCAAGCCGATGCGCATTGTGACTGTCCAGGGAGGGGATAAAGTGCTAAGCATTTCTCAAACTTACTCACCCAGGGTTAGCAGGTGGCACTAGGGTTCCATGGAACCCACTTTGGGAATCTCTGGGCCAATGCCTAGGGCAGGGAAGTGGGGAGAAATGGCTAACCGGAGGCTGGAAAGGGAGACTGCCATGAAAAAACGTGCTAAAAAGTTTGGACTTGGGGCGCCTGGTGGTGGCTCAGTCGGTTAAGCGGCCGACTTCGGCTCAGGTCACGATCTCACGGTTCGTGGGTTCGAGCCCCGCATCGGGCTCTGTGCTGACAGCTGGGAGCCTGGAGCCTGCTTCGGATTCCGTGTCCCTCTCTCTCTGCTCCTCCCCCGCTCGTGCTCTGTCTCTTTCTCAAAAATAAAATAAACATTTAAAAAATTTTTTAAAAAGTTCGGACTTCATCTGCAGCACTAGAGAGTCTTTCAAGCTTTGCTGCACTGTTTTATTTTTAATGTGTCTATTTATGGAGATTCTAGCTCTATAAAAGGGATAGTATCGATCTCGTGGATGCCTCAGTTTCCCAGTTAATCATATCTCTCGAAGAGCCACCTCGTTCTGTTTAATGCATCATGACCACGAGCTGTAATTGACTTACTCCTGACCCTACCAAACACTTCTCTGGTCTCCAGGTTCTTGCTTTTACCCACGACAGTGAAATAAGCCTCCCCGAACATACACGACAGTGAACTTCTGCATACACCTCCGTAGGGCCAATCTTAGCGGTGGGATTACTGGGGTAAAGGGTGAATCCAGGGACGCCTGGGTGACTCAGTCTGTTGGGTGTCTGGCTCTTGATTTCGACTCAGGTCATGATCTCACAGTTGGTGAGTTCGAGCCCCACATTGGGCTCTGTGCTGACAGTGGGGAGCCTGCTTGGGATTCTCTCTCTCTCTCTCTCTCTGACCCTCCCCTGCTCTCTCTCTCTCTCTCTCTCCCTCTCTCTCTCAAAATGAATAAGTAAACTTTAAAAAATAAGTTTTTTTTTTAAAAAAAAAAAAGGTAAATCCAGAGCACCTGGGTGGCTCAGTCATTTAAGCATCTGACTTTGGCTCAGGTCATGATCTCGCGGTTCGTGGGTTCCAGCCCCGCATCAGGTTCTGTGCTGACAGCTCAGAGCCTGGAGCCTGCTTCGGATTCTGTGTCTCCCTCTCTGCCCCTCCCCCATTCATGCTCCGCCTGTCTCTGTCTCCCAAAAAGGAGTAAACATTTTTTTTTTAATTTTTTAAGGGTAAATGCATTGTTCACTTTGATAGCTACTGCCAGATTTTCTTCCAGTGCGAACTGAAATGACGGAGAGAGTCTGCTTGAAGATACTCTAGTCCCCTCCACAACAGATGGTAGCCAGAGAGAGAGAAGGGACAAGAGCAACAACACGAGGACAATTAGCACACCGGGCAACGGACGTCGGGCAGTTTGTTTCACTATTCTCTCCCTGCTTTTGTGTATGTTTCAAATTTTTCACAGTAAAGAGCGAAGTCTCCTCGGGAAGCTCTACACACTCTCACCTGCTCCGCCGGCACTGGGTCTCATCACGGCTGGAAGCTTTGTCTGGTGCTGCTGTTTTCCAAGTTTTGTCTTTTTGACAGCTGGAGGCCCCCTGCTTCATGCTCCCTTTCTTTAATCACGACTGAGACTGGACATCCTCCCCCAAGTTTCTTGGTCCCTCCTTGTTTTCCTTCTTTCTTATGAACCCACGGTTCCTATCCTTTACCTAGTTTTCCGGTGGGGTCTTTTCCTTCCCAACTTGTGTGAGCTTTTGGCAAATGTGGGAAAGAGGCCTGTGGCACATGGGTTACACATGGGTTTCCCCAGTTGGCCATTGGTCTTCCAACTTTGTCGACAGCGTCTCTTCCCCAACAGATTATCTCCCTTAGATCACAGTCGATCGTTGTTTCTCGAATGCACCCAGGCACCAGGCGCACTGCAGCGGGGGTGTGAAAGCTGGACAGGGGCGAGGGCGGGCCTGGGGCTGAAGTGATGGCCCGGGAGAGAGACGGTGAGGGTGAGGACAGGACACGGTGGCCAACCGGGAGGCCTGAGCCGAGTAGGCAGCAAGATGACTCAGCATTTTCTGGGCTGAGCAGGTGGGCGGGTAACGATGCCACTGACTGGGACAGTCAGAGTGAAACGCAAGGTTCAGAGGAAGAAAACAATTCTCTACTCTCAAAGCACTTACCACCCTATGTGGTCACACCTATTTGCCTGTCTCCTCCTCTAGACGAGGGCAGAGACCCTCCCCTGTCCCCAGAAATGGAAACAGCAATGGTGCCTGAGAACTGTAGAAGTTAACGAATAAATGAATGACCTGAGTGCGAAGTTCCTCTCAGAGCAGAGATGTCAGGAAGTGAAAGGAGGCATTCACAACTCAAGGGACTTTCTCCTCCACAATGCCTCCCTCCCCCGGAGTTGATGGGGATGATGGCCACGCCTTGTGTGAGCCAGCCAGATCCGGCTGTGCCCACCAACCGGTACCAAAAGACAAGGGGCTGCATGTGATCCTGAGAACTCCAGAATCCACAGGCTCCTTGGATATGACAGGCTGAGGGACCTCTCTGGACACCAGGCCAGGAAGGCCTCCACCTAGAGGTGAACCAAGGAAGCAGGAAACCAGTGAGGTCACCACGGAGACCGCAGAGGCAGAACCCTGGGCCTAGAACCTTGGAGAACCTTCTAGAAAGACTGGCTGGCTCCAACAGACCACAGTGGCCCAGGGGAAGACCTCCAGGGCAGATGAGGCAGGCCGGTCACATTTCTGGGGGTGATTTCAAGCTCACCACCTGGAGACACTGGTCAGGGCTGGAAACCCTGGCAGTGCCTGACCAGGGAGCAGAGGGAGGGAAACATAGAGGACACTATGGGGTTCCCACCTCATGTAGGCATCTCATCTGACCCTTACGCTTGGTAGCTCCCAAAGGAGAAGCCAGAATGCTTGCATCAGAACTCCAGGCCCTGCTCTTTCCAAGAACCTCCCGGATTAAACCTGGACTCCCGAGAGCGCAGGCTGGAGCCTCAAATCTGTACCTGGAACGCCCTCTGCTGGCCACCCCGGGTCACGCGCCTCTGCTTCGCAATCCTCCCCCGGCTCCTCACACCCGCCCCTTCTCACCATCTTCGCCTCCTCCTTCTAGTCCCACGACCCTCACAGCCCCTGGCGCCCAGGTTGGGCCGTGTGTCCATTCCCCTGCCTCCAGGCCGAAGGACACGAAACTCCTTTCTGCAGCCGACCTGTACATTGATCCTGCCCATCCTTCCGTTCTCCATCTCAAAACACGGCCCCGAATCTGGCCCAAAGCCCTCCTCCCCACCCCCAAGTTCAGGTGGTTCTATTAAACCGCTTGCCCCAAAGTCAATCCTCCTACCCAGCCTCCCCCAGCCCCGACTGTGACGTTCTCTAAGGTAGGCCACGCTCTACTCTGTGGGGACCACCTCCTACCTGAGGCCAGCTCCCGAGAGACAGCAGGTGTCCTTGGTTCGCCCTCCTTGGAATACCCCACACAGAGTATGACCCCCACTCCGTTCACAAAAGATGGAACGCGTCTATGTGCGAACCGTTGTGAGTGCCCAGTGTGCATATCTGTGTCCAGGCGCGGCCCGTGCGTGTGGCACAGGGAGTGGGACCCCCTCTGTGAGGTCTCTGCGGGGGACCTGGGTGGGGCCGCCCGCGGCCCCACCCCTGCCGCCTGGCTCAGAGCGGAAAGAAGCTGGCGTCCCGCGCCCGCAGGGGGCAGCACCGAGCCGCTCTGGCCCCGCCGCGTACTCGATCCGAAGGAGTCCTGGCGGCGTCACCGGCCAAGAAGGGCTTCAGATCTACAAAGAAAGCAAAGAAACCCTGTGGGTCTAAGGGATGGCATGGGAAGGGGCACCTGGCAAAGTTTCCAGAACTTTGAGTGGCGGGTTCACAGGCGTTTGTTGTACCTTAATTTTTAAATCCTGCCCATATGTTGTAGGTGTTATTTTAAATCTATTCAGAACTTTTTTTTTTTTTTAATAATTATCTTCGGGCTCTCTCTAGGACAGGAAAGACCCCTCACTCCTCTGAGTAAGCCGCTGAGGGCAAAATTGAGCCTTCCAGCCCCCTGGGACTCCCCAGAAAGCCTGCGGAGGCTCTGAGTTTCCCCGGGGTTGACCATGGCCTTGGGGGAGGGCAGAGCAAAGCTTCTCCTACAGCCCCGGGTCCCACCAGCCTCCCTCCAGGATACGCATTTACACACAGCTCACACGCACATCCACACACTCACGCACACCCACAGCTCACACGCACAGTCACGTGTTCACAAGCCGGCCTATTCACTCAGACTCGGCACACACACGCTAATTCACACTCACACATTTACACACAGCCCACACTCATTCACACTTTCCTTCTCGCACAAATCACACTCACTAACTCCCCCTTGCGCACGCGTGCATTCACACCCACCCAGACTCCCACATTCACACACTCACAGCTCTAACATACACTCACATACTCTCACAGACTCACACACTCATAATCACCGACACATACACTCACACTCACAGATTCATACACCCCCACACACCTTATGTACACACTTATAGACTCCCATACTCATACTTCCAGTCAGCTTGCACGCACATTCGCACAGACTCTCATGCCTTCCCACTCACGGACACACACCCTCGGGCTCACAAACCCTTACACACACACACCCACTCAGATCCACATTCACACATTCAGGCAGGCTTCACAGCCTTATACACCCGTACGCATTCACAGACTCCTGCGCTCACATTCTCACATACTAGCAGACATACCTTTGCGCCTTCACACGTGTGCACACTCAGCCTCTCGCTGCTTGCGCCTTGCACACTCATTCACACACTCACACAGAGCAGCCGGTTCCCACTCACGCTCTGGCCCAGTGACCTTGAGTCATCACAGGCAGAGAGAAGGAGCTGGATCTCAAGAGAGTTCTGGGATCTTCCCAGGAGGCCCAGTCCCAAGGTAGAGAGAGGTTTCTCCTCAGACTGAAGGAAGCAGTTCATGTGACAGCCCTGTGCGAGTCCACATGCCTCAGAGGGAGTCCCCAAACTTCCTGCACTCGTTCGCTAGCTTGTTCTCTCGCTCCCTGACCTACCTGAGGGCGAGCCCAGGGACACGACACAGACACATAGCGAGCCCTGATCTTGGGGAGCTCTGTCTCCAGGGGAGATGCCTGGACTTCACGAGCTGGCTGAGCAGGGCATCATGGGGGCCTGAGCGGGTGGAGCTGTGGAAACATCTAGGAGGGGCCCCTGTCCCAGCACAAGGGGCAGGACAGCTGGAGAAGGGGTCTGAACAAGACCTGCACACATAGGGGTCACAGGTAGACACCGGCCTCCCAGGCCTGGGGCCTGGCACCCTCGGGAAAGAGCGAGACCTCCTGGACGAGGGAAGTTAGCCAGGGAAGCAGAGATAGGGGCTGGGCCTGGAGAGGCTGGAGGGGCCACCTGTGGAAGGCGTGTGGCCTTTCTCTCTTTAAGAGAAAGGCCACAGGGAGCCCTGATCAACTGTGCAGAACGGGAGAGGACGCTCCACAGAGGCTGACAGTGCGTGTCCAGAACTGGCAGGTGCCCTCAGCCCCCAACCCAGGAACAGAGCTGGCCCAGAGAGCAGAGCCACTGGTCCATGAATGCCCACAGATGCTTCCCTAACTTGTCAGAATGAGTGCCCCGTGAGTGACAGAGGGTCTGTCTATACGAAGGGTCAGAAACAAACACACAGCCCTGAGAACCTGGTGATCTTCAGGAAGAGTTGCCAGCTTCTCCCAAAAAGCCCGCCCCCACCAGGCCACTGGCTCTAGACCAGCCAGAAGCGAAGGGGTGCGGGGGGCACCCCACCGCAGGGAGCAGGGTCTGGGAGCTGGGGATAGTTCAGGGAGGGTGCTGTGCCCTGGGTCCCCAGCCGGGACCCATTCCTGGACGAGGGAGGGCGGGACTGCTCCGACCCACACATTCCAGCTGCTGCCACACCCTTCCAGCCTGTTCTCACCTGTTCCCACGGTTTCCCAGACTGCCCTGGGCCTGGCTCTCACTGCCAACTCCCAGAATCCCTCAAGGCTCAGAATCCAACTACAGGGACTTTGGTCTAAGTGTCCAGAAACCCACTTCCACTGGGCCAACTGCCTCCCCACCAAAACACACACACACACACACACACACACATTGAACCATTCTCAGCCCCAGGACACAAGCAGGGCTTTCAGGGAGTTGAGGCACTACTTTCCACTGCAAACAGCACCACCCTCTGGGACACAGTGCTGCCCTCTTGCCACAAGGCCCTGGGCTACACCTCCTCTACACCCCCTCTCCCCGACCCAGGTACCCTGGCTGCCTGGAGCTCAGCCTGCCGCTCTTCACAGGTGCAGGCACGACATCCCTGCTCATCCCCCAGCCTCTCCTCCCACCGCCCTGGTGTCACCCTTGCTGATTTTGCATGCAGGACGGAATTTCCACCCCCCTACCTGGGCCCAGGGCCAGGGCCCGTGTGTTCCCACCAAAGCCTGGGAAGTGATCTCTGCAGCCCGAGCTGCCCTGGGTCCTCCCAAGAAACAGCCAAGCCCTGCCTGCTGCAGGGGCCTGACGGAGGACGCCCAGGTCTCACAGGCTGAGCTCCAAGCTGCTGAGGCTGCAGAACAGGGTGACGGGCGGGCAAGGGGTGACTTCAGCCACTCACGGGGGTTTGAAATGCCATCTTCACCAGCAGACATCCGAGGAAGAGGGTAAACAGCGGCCAGAGTCCCCAGATCCCAGACTTGAGGTCCTCCCCCCACCCACCCCCAATCAGGAGCCTGGCCTGACCTGCAGGGACTCATGGGGAAGCTGGAGAGCTGACCTGGCCTGGGCTGGGCCTGCAGAGCTTGGCTGGGCCGAGATCCCAGCAGGGCTTACCCCCGCGGAAAAGAGGTGGGATCCCAGCAGAACCCACCTTGGGTCCCAAGCCACTTCTTCAGTCTCAAGGTCACCTTCCATCCACCAAGAGCCCCGGGGTTTTGTGCTCCTTTTACAGGAAGGGAAACTCAGGCCCAGAGAGAGGCAGTGGACTGTGGGAAGAATTTTACCACAAGTGAGGGGTGGGGACTGACCTCTGCGGACCCCCATATGTCTCCCTCCCTGTCCCAGATGCTGACGCAGGGGTGCGGAGGAAGCAGGGCCCCCATAGGCACACGACCCCACTCATAGCCTCTGTCCCCGGCCCCCAGAGCTCCAAGCTAGTGAGGACAAAGTCTTCCCTGAGAAACTGGGGACAACAAACAGAATGGGACCCAGCTGCTCGAGGGGGGGGCCTTGCCACCCCCAGCTTTCAGACACCCTTCACTGTTCCACCAACATTTGCTGAGCGACGAGCAAGACTAAGGCCCAGCCCACAGACTGTCTTAAGCCTCAGCCTCCAGCTCTCCAAGCACAGAGGACACGAGTAGGGGCACCCCTAGAGCCCAGGCCATTGTGGGGGCTGCGCTTTAGCAGGCCGTCCCCACCAGGCTGCACCCCACCCAGCAAGGACACGCAAGGCAAGCAGTTCCCGATACCACCATTCTGAGTGGGTGCCAGACATGTTCCTTACAAGGCTGCGGAGCTGAGCGGGCTCAGACAGGCGGGGGCCCGGGAGGGGCACAGAACACCTGGCTGGGCCAAGCCCGGACGCACCCCACTCGTGAGGAATGTGGACGCCGCCCGGGCCAGCCCTGGGAAAGTTGCCACCCCCCTGGCTCCCGCCCGGCCCTGACTCAGCCTGGGTGGGCCGGGAAGGTGCAGCCTCAGCAGGACCTGAGTCTCTCCCACCCCACCCTCCCCGCTGGCCCACTGGGGACTGAAGCCAGGGGACGGGGCCTGAGAGAGGGGCCAAGAGCCGAGACGGCACCCACCGGGCCTCAGGATGTGGAGGAAAGGCAGGGACTCCGTCAGACCTGTCCCTCTCCTGCTCTGCCCAGGGGCGTGCCCCCTTGAGAGTCCCCCACATGTCAGGAGAGCCAGATGCTCTAAACACAGTGGTCTGCGCCCGTGTGACCCTAGCATGAGACTTGTCATTTTTCTGAGCCTCAGTTTCCTCATCTGTAAAAGGGGCCAGCGATGGCTCCTCCCCACAGTGCAGGGCTGAGGTGGTGGGGAAGCTACGGCTGAACCAGGAAGCATCGGACAAGCAGTGGTAAATTAACCAGGACTTTGACCAGGCCTGGGAGCTTGGGGGAGGGTCCCGCCAGCTCTGGCAGGGTGCTTTCACTCTCAGAGGAAAAGCAGAAAGACCCTGGGGCCCCACCTCCCCCTGAGTCACAGAAGCATCTGCTGAGCCCCCCAGGGAGCTTGATTAGGTCGGTGCTCCCTGCAGAGCTGAGTGATTCCATGGGTCCTCCGTCCCCATCATCCACTATGGATATGCTGAACTCCCCAGGACACGGGCTGTGTCTCTCCCTCAGCTACGAGATCCCCCACGGCTGCGGCCACGTTTCTCCCCCAGAGGGGATCCCCAGGGACTGAGACCCTGTCTGCCTTTCTCTGTCTCCCCACATTCTCTGACCTGCTCCACAGAGACCAAAGACCAGTGAAGATCCAAAAACCTGTCCTTCCCCACCCGGTGCTGCCTCGACTTCCCCAAGCCCTGACAATTCCTCTGCTCAACCACCAGCCAGCTCCCAAACACCATGCTGGGCCTGCCTCACAGTCAGCGCCTGCCTTCACCCCCCAACCTGGAGGCCGGCCAACCGGCCACCCCTCCTGTGCTGGGGAGGAGGCCGCCTGTCCCCAGCCGGGACAGATGGGCCCTGTCAGACCCTCCCTCCCTGGAACTCTTCCCACTGCCCGGCTGGCCCAGGAGAACTTTCTTCCTCAGACCCACACTTCTCTCCTGTGACTCAGGCACAGTCCCTGTCACCTGACCATTCTCCCAAGCCCTGCTAAGTCCAGGGCTGGCAGCAGGGGCTGGGGTTGGGGGCCACACAGTCAAAGGCAGCTCGGCAGCAGTCCTGGCTGGCCTGGGAAGGGGAAGGGGAAGGGAGGGGAGGGGTCTCCAGACCCATGGGGCCCCACCACCTCCTGCCCAGCTCCCCTACCCTTCACCCCCAGCCAGGCTTTGGCCAGGCGTGCAGGCCCGGGTTGGGGTGCTGCGTTGGCAGGACAAACAGTCTCTAGTGTTGGGTGTTGTGCCTCGGTTACCAAGGAGGGAGGCTGGCTCCCTGCCGTGTTTGGGCCCCAGGGTGAATGTGTGGGTGGGGAAGGAAGGCAGAGGATTTGGGGTGTGGAGCCCTGGCTTTCCGCTCCCAGGGCCTGTGGGCAGGGAGGGCCCGCTGAGACTCGCAGCTCGCTGGGCAGACTCAGACTTGCTCCCGCCCTACCTTTTGCTGGCTCGGGGACACGCCAGGCCAGGTGAAGCCTGCTGGGGGGAGGGCGGGCTCCTCTGCCGCTCAGATTTGGGGCTGGGGGGCTGGAGCCCCAATAGGGCAAGCACTGCAATGTCCCAGGACTGACCACACCACAGTCTGGCTCAGGCAACCCAGGAGAGGGTACCAAGACCAGGCCAAGTCACTTGGGCCTCAGCTTCCCCACCTGTAAAGTATCAAGAGCTAGCGTGGGTCGTCCCTGAGGGGCCCACCCGGTTCTGCTCTTCCCTCATGAGCTGAGAGACTGGGGAGTCAGGCTATGAGCTGGGAGCCCCTGGCCCTGAGGGCTCCTCCCACATCTGTGCAGGCCCACTGCCCAGGCCGGGGCTGGCGCCCATGAGTGCCAAGGGGTGGCTGAGCACAGGAGCCCAGGGCTGTGACCAGGAATGGCTCTAGAGAGGAGGGGCCTCCCTCTCTGCTGGCCCTGATGGTAGGGGCTAGTCTTTCTCCCTCTCCCAGTAATGGCCGACCGATAGCCAAAAGAATCTGGTCCTGACCGCCACGACTTCTCGCCCGCTCCCTGTCATAGTCTCAGTCCCCTGCCTGTGTACCTGGCTCTCTGCTGGACACTAGGGAGGCAAGACCAAGGCCCTATCCCAGTGCTGGGGACACAGGCTGGTGCAGGAGGCCCTGGACAGCAGCAAGGCAGTCCCCAAGAAGACAGCGCTGGGAACATTTCCAGGGGAAGAGGAGAAGCTGAGTCTAAGGCTGGGGTCGGGGGGAGGGGAGGCTGCCAGGGGAAGAAGGGGAAGGGAGTTGAGCATGCCACAAGAAAACACAATGAGCGTGGACATTGGGGGTGGGAGCCTGGAGGTAAGGCCAAGATGGGCAACGAGCTAGTCTGTAAGGGCCTTGTGGCCAGGATGAGACACTAGAAATAGGGTTCATCACGGGCAGGGGGGGGGCGGGTGGACATGACCCCAGATGGGAGAAAGCCATCTCCCACAAGCAAACACTATCACTCAGCTCCAACTGAGACTCTGGGTACCCCACCCCCACCCCCACCCCGCCGCGGGAAATCCCAAGACCTAGGCCTCCGCTTTGGATAAACACATGAGCTAATAATGCCAATCCAAGCCAGACCTACCCTCCAAAGCCTTCAGTTGGCAAAACAAAAGAGAAAAGAGGCCTGCCTGTGCAAGTGCTGGGCTAGGCCGCTGGGCATGGGGAGGGGGCATGCATGGGACTGGCGGGGCTGGGAGCTGACGGTTCTGGGCAGGAATGGCCCCCGGTGTGTGGCCCCCCAGGGGGAAGGAGGCCCCTTCCTAAGGAGCCACCCCAGTTTGTGCCTGCAAATGTGGGAATCCCAAAATGGACAGATCTCATCTGTGCTCAGGAAGACGGAGGAAGCCTCTCCATCTTTAAGGTTTAGAAACTGATTCCAAAATAACACCCATGCAGGCCAAACAGAACATGGAAGTAAGAGAGCCTCGAAACTCATGGGGGACTTGAGGGCAAATGGCCCCCTTGACAAAAGAGTAAACTGAGGCCCAGAGGGGGAACAGGCCTGCAGACAGGATCAAGTCAGACCAAACCTTATGACTTTCCTGTGCACCACCCAGACCACACCACCTCCCGGGAACCCCCAGAACAGCCGCACAGACAGTTCCCACCCACTCACCTGCCCCTACCATGCAGGCCGCACCACAGCTAAAGGGGACGGGCCGTGTGGCCCCCTCACTCACCACCCTCCCTCCCCAAGAGGCCTTTGCTCCCCACACTTATTGGTCCCAAGTTCTCCCATACCCTCTGACCTATCTGACCTCACAGCAGCCAGAATTGTTCTCCCACTGTGCAGAAAAGGGAAACCAAGGCCGGAAAGGCCAAGCCATTGCCCAAAGTCTTTCTATGACAAGTTCTAGAATGTGGGGAGGGGGCTCTGTGCCTGCGTGCAGGTCCCTGTAACTCAGATGGCAGCAGGGAGGCCCCAGCTTGCAAGGCAGGGAGGGCAGGGGTGAGTCAGGTGCAGGACCGGGCAGGTTCAGAGCAGCCCCAACACAGAGCCAAGTCCAGAGAAGCCAAGCCTCAGGAGCCGTCCCTGAGTCTGAAGCAGGGGCTCAGCAGGAGCCCAGGTGACCTCAGGGTCAGGGCTGAACACACCCAGGGGAAAAAGGAGCAGCAGAGAGAGGCCAGGGTGCTGAAGACCCAGAATGTCAGCAGCCCCCACACCCAGGCCCGCACAGGGACCACTGCGTCCCACCTCTCTCTCTCTCTCTGGCACATTCTGCTGTCCCATCCCTTAGCCCACTTCTAGCCCTAGGCCACAGCTAGGTGTTTTAATGCCAGCCTTGGGGACAGGGGTCACGTAGTAAGAAGAAGCACCCCCTTCTAGGTTGGTTGGTGCCCCAGAGCCTCTTGGGCCATCCATATGTTCAGCTCTGGGCCAATCCCGTGCCCCGGGGACACAGGATCAGCAGGACGTGGGCCTGACTTCAGGTAGTTCACAGCTCAGTGGGAGACGAGGAAGAGGGCAAGTCAGGAGCTGCTGGGGCCTTAATAGAGACAGGCATCCTGGGAGGGTCTCCTAGCAGTGGAATGTGCATAGGATTCTTCTCGAAATTTAAATCTGGTCTTTTCTTAACTTTTTATTTGTATACAGAAAAATGCACACATAATTCACGACTGTACAACTCAATGACTCTTCGTAGAGCGAACGCACCCATGTGACCAGCACCCGTATCACAAAACAATTTGAGTGGCCTCCCGGGGGGTGCCCCCTTCCAGGGGGTGACTTGTTTCTGGCAGCATAGATTCTTTTGGCACAGTGTGGGCTTTATTTAACTAGCCCATATAATATGGCTTCTTTTGTCTTCTTGCTCAACCTTACAACTGCAAGATTCTCCCACTGCTATAGAAAGTCCTGCCAAGTGACTAGCACATTCCAGACAGGGAAACTTGGGGAGCCCGGCCGACGCTTGCTCCCATAGCAAGCATCCAGAGCTTGGAGGACCTAGCAGCCCTTCCTCCTCATCCAAAAAGGGTCAGGGCTTAACTTCAGACCCGCTCCCAGCATGGGCATCAGCAAAGAGTTGGGCTCCATAGCCCAAGGCCTCCCTCAACAGCCCGAGTCTTCTGTCCTGTTCACCCCAGTCCCCAAATCCAGCCTGCTCCTCCTCCCCCATCAGGAGAAGAGGAAAGGCATCAGAGGGATATGCTAAGGATATGCAAATTATACACAAATATACCCAGACTCCTTGAGTCCATTTGGACAGTGGCCAGAGTGCATGGAGACCCAGACCTCCAAACACCAGGTGGAGAGATCACCTTCCTGCTCACTCCTGACCACAGTCCTCCCATGAGTCCCTAAGATACACAGCGCCCCCCTCCCAAACCTTCACCCGGCCTGCTGCCCTCCTGCTCTTACTAATTCAACTTAGTGGGGGCTGCAGGGTGGAGGTCCTGAGGTGGTCACAGCCCCTGACCTCCAGGAACTCACAGTGTGGCAGGGAAGGGCACACAAATGCAGCCACCACTGCCCGCTAAGAGGTGGATGGGACCTGGGGGCTCAGTATTTCTGGGCATGGCTCGAGCTTGCATTTCTGGCCAGCTCCCTGGGCATGCTGGGATACTCCTGCCCCAGGCCACACTGAGAGTAGTCGGGAGTACTGGCAGTGTGCGCACAGTGCCTGAGAACATGAAGGGAGCTGGGGGGAACCAGGCAGGAGAGGGGTTAGGGATGCAATTGCAAACCGGCAGTCCAGGATCAAATCCCTGCTCTGCCCTTTACTCATGGTGGGTACGTGGGCTCCCATCCCAGAGCTTGGGGTCCTGAGCTGAGAGGTGCCCACCAATAACAATCGCCCCCCCCCCAACCCCACCAGGTTCTGGAGGCTTCCGTGAGTCAGAACTTGCCAAACGCCTCCGTGGAGCCTGGCATAGTGATCGTTGGGAGACTTTGTTAAAGCCAACGTCGATTAGGAAAGGGCACGAGGGAAGTTTTGGGGGGTGAAAGAAATGTTCTCCATCTTGACAGTAGTGGTTCCTTGGACATACATTTGTCAAACCCATGAACTCCACACTTAGATGAATATCTCAATACCTCAATAAAGTTGAATTTTTACAAAGTGACCCATGAGACTGGGCATCATTAGATGAAAAGGACTGGGGTGTCATTAGGAGGACAGAAATGCCAAGGCACGAGTGGGAAAATGCAGCCGGCATATTGCCAAGGAAGAGACGTTACAGGTACCGTTCTCTGGGTGCTTCTGTGAGGCGTGGAGAAGATTCAGGGACTAAAACTGGAAGGAGAGTGTCCTGCCCCACTGCGAGGGTTGTTGGACACCGGGGTTCACAGAGCCCCTACTGACTGCTCCCGAATGGCTGACACCAGTCAGCACTAATTGAGCACCTACTATATGCAAGGCACTGGTTTGGGACTTTACCTAGTCGAGGGGTGACCCCACCTAAGGGCAAAGAATGGTTTTTACTTAAAAGTAAAAAATAAATATTTTTTATTTTATTTATAAAAAATAAAAAAGAACAATATTTTGTGACACATGAAAATTGCCTGAAATTCAAATTTCAACGTCCATAAAGATTTATCGGGCCATGGCCACACACCCGTTTGTCCATGAATTAATGGTTTCACGCTTCAGGGACAGAGTTGAGGACTTGCAACAAAGACCACATGGCCAGCAAAACCTAAAATACTTGCCATCTGGCTCTTTCCAAATCAAGTTTGCCTATCAAGCCCGTAAAGCAGAGATTAAGGACGCACTGTACAAAACAACGAGGAAGAATGAGGGTGCCACACAGCCCTCCTCCAGGGCTGCGGTTTGGACCCACTCCCGGCGAACCCCTCCTCCCTCTCCCAGCTGGTAAACCGGGGCCACCTCCGCCGCGCGCTTGGCCGAGCAGCAGTGCCCCCTGCCGGCCGTCAAGGGCTGGCCGGCGCGCGCTGAGCCCCGACTCTTCGCATCTGCCGCCATCTGGTGGCCTTCTCCGGAAGTGCACCCAGGAGCGCAGATGGCGTGGGGTCTGAGAGAGGGCGGGGTCGCTGTGGCAATTTCCCAGACCAACGTGCAAACTATTCCAGGCAGGGGTCGAAGCCTGCAAGCCAGTGTCCGCTGAAAACGTTTCCCTTGTCCCTGCTTATTTGATGGTTGAGAATACAGGTGGCCGTGCCCAGCAGCGTGCCTAGATGTTTAACAAATGTTTGCTGACTGTGGCTCTGAATCTCCAGTTCCTGGGGAGCTGAGCAAAGAACTTGAGCTGTCGCCACGGGGTGATAGGAGAGGACTTGAAGGTCTGCTGACCCAACTCCCCCTGTCTATGCATTTGCCTTTGCATGCTTCCTTCATCCTTTCCTACCTTCATTAGTTATTCATTCTTTCTTTCTTTTTTTTTAATTTTTATTTTTGAGAGAGAGAGCAAGTGCGAGCAGAGTAGGAGCAAAGAGAGAGGGGGACAGAGGATCCAAGGCAGGCGCCACGCCAGCAGCAGCCAGCCGGATGTGGGGCTCAAACCCACAAACCGCGAGATCATGACCTGAGCCGAAATCTGACAACCGATGAAGCTACCCAGGCGTCCCTCGTTTTTCATTTTTTCTTTCAACAAGCTTTTCTTGAGCACCGAGGGAGTCACTTTGCCAGACTGCTGGACGATGGAGAAACAACTGAGAACAAAACAGTGTGGTCCCTGCCACGTGGAGCTGACAGTCTGGTAGAAGAGACCAGTAATTTCAGTATAACATGACAAGGCACAAGCCGAGAAACCTACAAGAGCAGCACATAAGGTGCCCGACCTTGTGGGATGTCAGGAAAGGTTTCTAGTGCCTGCAGAACGGATGAGCTTGCCAGACAGAGAGGGGATATGCATGTGCAAAGGCCCAGAGATAACGAGTATCCCCAGCAAGTTGCTGAAAGAAGCCTGAGAGGCAGGAACACAGAAGGGAATGAGGACAGGGGGCAAGAGGAGGCTGGAGGGAGAAAGGGATTGTGCCAGCAAAATTTCCACACTGAGTGAATGCCAAGTTCAACTGGGAGCTGCTGCAACATCTGGGCAGAGGCAGCGCACTTCTGCTCCCTGGGCTCACCCATTCTATGCCTGGGCAGCGATGGTTGCTGGAAAGTTTTCCCTCATTCTGGGATGAAATCAGCCACCCTGGAACCTCCCCTGCCCACAAGCCCCCTGTCCTGCTGGGGGCACGCACAGAAGGATCAGGCTCCCTGCCCCCAGGCCAGCCCCTCCCCTTGTCACAGCCTCACTGGCTACATTCCGTGGCAGAGGCAAGCGGGAGGGCTGGACCTGGGCTCTAGGTGCAATCCCGCTCATCCCTTTACCGACTGTGTGGCCTTGGGCTGGTTCCTTAACCTCTCAGTGGAACACTGCTCAGCTCAGAGATGCTGCCCGCGAGCAGGATGGTGGTGGGAAGCGCTCCACCCCTCATCTGTGCTCCCCAGCGCCCTGAGCTGACCGCTGCCACCAATCGCACGGGAGCTGGTGATCGGGGCGCGCTATTTATTTGCGGGTTTACTCGCCCTACAGGGCGAGTTACTTGGTAGGCGCTCAACAGCGTTCGCTAAATGCACGAGTGTTTACTGCGACGATTACAAGCAAGCCGGCGATCGCCACTCGGGACGCAGGCCAACAATTACAAATGGTGACGATACCCACAGCTCCCCAAGTCGGCCGGCAGTACCCTCACCCCCACAACTCAGGAAGACGAATCCACTCGAATAAGGAGCGGGAAGAAACCCTAGACGGGGCCCGGCGCGCTCGCTGCGCCCTCTGCTGGCGGGGCCTGCAGCCGCCTCTCCCTCTCTTCCCCACCATCTCCGCCCCGCCGGGGAGAGAGGCTCCAGCTCCGCGCGCACCCCCTTCCCCACACGCCCAGGGAAGCCCCAAACCATCCCCGGCCCTCCACGGACACCTTTGTCCTTCCCTTCTTCTCTCTCCTGCTCTGCAGCAAACATAGTTCAGGCATCCCTAAATCCCCACCATCCCTCCCCTGCTCAGTCTCAAATTAGAATAGTCCAATGTTGGAGCAAGAAGGGACATATTATTATTATTATTATTATTATTATTATTATTTTATTATTATTATTTGCCGCTACCATTGACTAGGCACTGGTGATTTGCCAGGCCCCATCACCTCACAGCCTTCCACCATCTAGGAAGTGCAAGAAAGAGGTGGGTAGCTGCAGCCATTGGTGTGAAACAGCTTACTCAAGATCACAGCGCAAGAATTTGAAGAAGCCTGGTGTCTTGGGGGGCGCCTGGATGGCTCAGTCCGTTAAGCGTGGGACTCCTGATTTCGGCGCAGGTGGTGATCTCCAGTTGGTGGAATGAGCCCCACGTGGGGCTCCGCGCTGAGTGCTCGGAGCCTGCTTGGGATTCTCTGTCCCTCCCCCACTCGCAAGCGCGCACACACACACACACACACTCTCTCAAATAAATAAACTTTAAAAATAAAAGAAACCTGGTGTTTTTCATCAGCCTGGGTGGGGCTCCTCCTGCCTCGATAAGGAGATAGGTGGGCCTTGAGACGGGGCAGGGCCCTCTGGGACCCCATGAACCTCACCTTGCCCCTTATCCGGGCGATAATGAATCCCAGGAAGGGATACAATGTGGTCAACGTCCCATCATCAGTGCAACCCTCGGGAAAACTGCAGGGAGGCTGGGAGAGAACAGAAAAAGGAAGCTTTATGTGCATTTGGACTCTGTGGTCGACCCTTTCCTGGTACACAGACGACACTTGCCCAAGGCTGCGGTGCAGGACCAGGACCCAAACCTGCCGACTCCCTGCCCAGGGCTCCTTCCACCCCATCAGGGTATCTGCCGAAAGGAACCACAGAGTAAACCTTGGGAGGCGCCAGCACAGGAAACATACGTGCTCACTCACTACAAGCCACCAGCTGGTGCCCCCGCCGCCCCAGACCTACCGCTCCCAGCCGTAGAGAGAGGACCCACTGCAGCGCCTCAAGGGCCCGGATCACTTGTTAGGACTTTGGCCCCAGGGAAGATGCGAGGAACTTGGGGCCTCGCCTCCGTCCCGAAGCCCGGTCTCTGCTGCCATCTTGTGGCCACTTCAGGAAGTGCGCCCGTTCCGCCGTTCTGCATTCCACCCCATATTGGAGGTAACGGGTTGAGCGAAACTGGGTGTTGTTCTGGGACTTCGTGGGATGTAGAACGGAACAAAGCACAGCCCGTGCCCTGAAAAAGCTCACGGTCTGGCAGAGGGGTCTCCAAATGACTTGTCCCAAACTGAACTCAGCGCCAGGTACCCACCAGAATAAGTCATGCAAAAGGTTCCAAAGGATGGAGGGAGGGAGCGTGCCCCAGGGAGGCATCCGGAAGGGGCTGCAGACACAGGTAGGACTTGACACGAGCAGATGTGGAGGAGGCACTGCAGGTGGAGGAACCGGCCTGAGCAAAGTCCCGTAGGCAGGAAAACATCCGTTCTAAGGACTCCAGTCTGTCCCAAGCCTAGGTCAGATGTGGAGAGTAGAGGTAAAGTCACTTGGGAGCCGAATGGACCAGTCTTTGGACATCAGTCTAGGGACTTGGTACTTAATTCCTTAGGCGCTGGGGAGCCAATAAAGGTCTTAGAGCAAGGGTGGAGCTTGAGCAGGGGGTCTCTTCAGGAAAAACAACAACAACAACAACAACAACAACAACAACAACATAATAGCTGCAGGGGACAGGAGTGATCCAGGCAAATGGGAGATGCTTCAGGGCAACCAAGAAGGTTCTGGGGGAAAAAACAGGGAGTACGGTCAGTGCTAACGATGATACCACTGACAGCTAGACTCAGGGCCGAGCAGGAGAGGCAAGGCCTTGTCTCTGAGTTGCTATCAGGAATCCCAGTGAAGACGTCTTCAGGCAACTAGAAGTAATACACGAATAAAAGTGGAAGCAATAGCAATTGCTCACATGTGTTCAGACTGAACAGTTAAGAAAGCAGTTTAGCTCATACAAGTTTTGACTAGTATTTACCGAGGCCCTACTATGTGCCAGGCCCTGTGCTACGTGGTTGGAGATGTGTCAGTAAATGGTGTTCGATTCCAGCAGGGAGACAGACATTAACTAATAGCCCTGATGGATAAGTGTAGGGCATGGTGTGCTAGAAGGTGCGACAGAGAAACAGGGGGAGGAGGGACTCGGAGAAAGGAGTGCAGGAGGGCTGGGGGGGAGGGCTGCAATTTAAAGCAGGGCAGTCAGGAAGGGCCCCAGTACAAAGGAGACTTTCAAGCAAACCCTGGAGACTGAAGGGCAGTGGGATGTGCTCATCCAAAACGTGGGGCTTTGCTGTAGTGATTATTTTGAGCTGTCGGCACTTGAAAAGCAGTAAATGTGGGCATAGGCTTTTTTCTAAACTCCTCTTATCTGTCTAAAGACAGATTCTCCAAAAGGGACTCAAGGGTCATCAGTCGCCTCCCCCCGGGGGCAGGGGAGTCATCCACCAGGGAAGATTGACTCCTGTCACAGGACAAGAGACTAGAAGTAGACACCCCACCCAGACAGACTCGTCATTGACTGTCACACACCTTAGATGTTCTTCTCGGGCCCCATTCAGCTTCCCTAAAAATCATTCACTTTCCCCTAAGAGGCCTATACACCCCTACACCCCTCCCTTTCCCTATTAAGACCATACATAAGCTTGCGTTCTAAACCACCTTGGGGAGTGTGCATTTTTCCTGGTCCATGAAGTGTACATGTTAATAAACTTCTGTTTGTTTTTCTCTTGTTAACCCGTCTTTTGCCACAGGGGTCTCAGCCAAGAACCTAGAAGGGTAGAAGGAAAATATGTTTTCCTCCCGTATAAGACTTTGGGAAAGGAATCCGTGAGACTATCTGGGGAGAAGCCTCCAGACCCCAAGGTGGGAGCGTCTCTGGCACGTTCTAGGCCCAGCAAAATTGCTGGTGTGGCCAGAATGGGGGTGCAGGATAGTGTATTGAAATGAGCTGAAACAGGTAACAAGGACTGAGATTGAGTCACAGAAGCCCCAGCAACGAAACATTGGAGAGGTTGCTGAGAGAGAGAAGACCTCCCTCTAATAGGGTGCTGGAGGGAGTGAACAATTTGTCTCTGGAAGGTAATTTTGCAAACACCCTACAGATATTCTTTTCTGGGGCACTGGGTGTTCGGTCAGTTAAGCGTCTGACTTCGGCTCACGTCATGATCTCGCAGTTCATGAATTCGAGCCCCGCGCCGGGTTCTGTGCTGACAGCTCAGAGCCTGGAGCCTGTTTCGGATGCTGTGTTACCCTCGCTCTCTGCCCCTCCCCCGCTCATGCTCACTCGTGCGCTCTCTCTCTCTCTCAAAAATAAATAAACAGTGAGAAAAAGGTTTTAGGGGTGCTTGGGTGGCTCAGTCGGTCAAGCATCCGACTTCCGCTCAGGTCATGATCTCACAGTCTGTGAGTTCGAGCCCCACATCAGGCTCTGTGCCAACAGCTCAGAGGCTGGAGTCGGCTTCAGATTCTGTGTCTCCCTCTTGAGATCTCTGCCCCTCGTCTGTTCACACTCTCTCTCTCTCAAAAAAAAAAAATTTTTTTTTAAGATACACTTTTCAATTGACCCAGAAAATCCACTTAGAGGAATTTATACCAAGAAATACTGAAAGATGTTCACTTTGAATTATCCACAAGAATGTTCCTCTAGTGCTGATGAGAACAGAGGATTGGAGATGATGTAGATGCTCAAGAAAAGGGGACAGGTTATGTTATTTATGCTACATCCAAAGGAAAGTTATGTAGCCTTTAAAAATGTTGTGGTACAATTCTGTTTATCCACACAGAAAAAGACTCAAGACACATATTTGTCACTCTTTTATTATGGAAATTTTAAAACATGCCCCAAAGTAGAAAAAAATGATATAACATACCCCCATGCACCCATTCTCAAAGTCAACAATTATCAACTCATTGACAGTCTTTTTTTTTTAAGTTTTATTTTATTTTTTGAGAGACAAACAGAGTGTGAGCAGGGGAGGTGCAGAGAGGGAGACACAGAATCCGAAGCAGATTCCAGGCTCTGAGCTGTCAGCGCAGAGCCCAACGCAGGACTCGAACCCAAAAACACGAGATCATGACCTGAGCCGAAGTTGGACATTCAACCAACTAAGCCACTCAAGTGCCCCAAGTCAATGACGATCTTGATCTATACCCCCACCCCTACCCCCACATCACTTTCAAACAAATCCCAAACACCATAGCATTTCATTCATAAATATTTCAGTATGTAGCTAGCAGATAAGAGCTTTTTTTCTTTGACATAACCACATACAACTATCCATAACAATTTCCTTTATGAAGGAAAACTATCTCTCTGCTTACCATACTTCTGATACCAAATGTGTGGGTTTCCCGCACCAAGCAATTCTGATGCTAACTACCCCAGGTTAGCACAGACCACACCACAAGGCTAAGGGCTCAGTCTCACACGTGCCACTGCCCCCCACTTCAGACGTCAATCCCAAGCAGTGGGTCCTGAGGTTATCGCAGAGGCCACTTTTAGGCGACAAGTTTGAGCGATGGACACCTGAGTAGGGTAAAACATAAAAGGACCCACAGCAACCACACGGTGCAAACAGGCTCATGAAGCACCTGCCTCAAAATAGCCATAGGCCCTAATGGACCAATTACAACCAGGCACCGTTCCTAAGATTACCAAAAAGGTGAAAATTCCATACGTCCCCATACCACCCACCACTACAGCCTGTAACTGTGGCCCCTCACCACCGCCACCTCATCGCGGTCTCTCCTCTGCTCCCTTGCTATGTATTTCACGAACTTCCATTTCTTTCACTGCCAGTGCCACCGGCCCTCACCGGATTGGGACGTCCCACCATCCCACTGGAGTGCCCACAGTTACCCACAGTTCTGTCCCACCTGGTTACATACAAGTCAGGGGTTCTCACACACCCCCTTCTTGGGTTTGGTAATTTGTTATAATGGCTCACAGAACTCAAAGCAACACTGAAGTATTACGTTTATTATAAAGGACGTAGATGAACAGTTCAATGAAGAGGTACGTAGTGCAAAATCTGGAGGTGTCCCCAAGCCCAGGAGCTTCTGCCCCCATGGAGTTGGGGTACACCTCCCTCCCAGCACGTGGATGTGTCCACCAATTTGGAAGCTCCCCAAACTCCACCGTTTAAAAAGTTTTTATGGACGTTCCATCTGTAGGTGTCATCGATTAGCTCATTGGCCATTGGTAACTAACTCAATCTCCAGCCCCTCTGCCCTCTGGGGGTGGGGACAAGCCTGAAAGTTCCTCTGGCAACCAGCCCTGTCCTCAAGCTCTCTAGGGGCTCCCAGCCACCCGTCATCTCAGTAACATACAAAAAGACACCATCACCACTCCACAGGTTCTAAGGGTCTTAGAAGCTCTGGTGTCCCGAACCGGGGACTAAGAGCAAGTATTATAAAAATTTTTTTAATGTTTTATTTCATTTTTGAGAGAGACAGAGACAGAGCATGAGTGGGGGAGGGGCAGAGAGAGAGGGAGACACAGAATCCGAAGCAGGCTCCAAGCTCTGAGCTTGTCAGCACAGAGCCTGACGCGGGGCTCGAGCTCACAAACCATGAGGTCATGACCTGAGCCGAAGTCAGACACTTAACTGACTGATCCACCCAGGCGCCCCTAAGACCAAGTGTTATAATAAAAGAAGCTCCAAGCACCCTTATCACTCAGGAAAATACAGGGATTTTAGGATCTCTGTGCCAGGAACCAGGGGCAGAAATCAAATATGTATTTCTCTTAAATCACAATATCACACCTAATATAATCAAATACCTGGTCAGTGTTTAAATTTCTAAGTCTTACAAATGACATTTTTTTTTTCTTAATTTGGAAGCCACATAAAGTCCACCCAAAGCAACTGGTTGTATGTATCGTCTTTCAAACTGTAGCTGCCTCCTCCCGCTCTTTTCTTTCCTCCTCCCCATTTATTTGTTGTAGAAAACATTATTTGTCCCGTAGAGTTTTTCCATCTGGACTTGACTAATTGCATTCCCATGACATAGTCTGACATGTTCCTCTGTCCTCCGCGTTGCCTGAAACTTACTAGTTAGATTTAAAGCCTTTATCAGATTCAGGGCTTCCTCCTCCTTCCCAGCAGGGGTGGGGGGGTGCTGTGTTGTTTCTCTTTTGGTGGCTTTGGAGGTTGATGCTCAATGCCCAGATCCATTCATCGATTAGGGTTTGCAAAATGGTAGTATTCCAAGTATATCACTCTCCCTTCATTTATTACCTGGAATGCTCCTTCTATAAAAAGAATCATTCCCCTCCTCCTTCACCTACAGTTTCGTTCCACTTTGCAAGAAAGGTATGGTTCTTACAGGAAAGACAAGGTAAATCATTTCCTTTTTATTTTTTTTAAGCTTACTTCTTTATTTATATAAGTGAGCTCTAAGCCCAACATGGGACTTGAACTTACAACCCCGAGATCAAGAGTCACACGCTCTTCTGACTGAGCCAGCCAGGCACCTTGATAATTTCCTTTTATTTCCCAGTTTTCAAAGTAATGAGATGAGTCCACTGCATCCTCCAAATTGACTAAATAAGAATTTTCTTTCACTGTTATAAACTTGTGCATTCAAATATATTTGAAATAAGCATATTTGATATGTTTTGATCTACTGCACTTGCTATCCTTATAATTATATAAAATATTTTCATGGTTCCAAAATCAAATTTCCAAAATAGTATAAAGTCAAGGAAATCCGCCTTCTATCCCCGTCCCCTCCACCCTCCACCCCTCCTTCTCACAGGTAACCTTTTTTGGTGGGGGGGGGGGGGGATCAAAAAACAACAACAACACACACATATTTCCCTTTCCTTTTTTTTTTAAGTTTATTTATTTATTTTGAGAGAGAGAGAGAGAGAGAGAGAGAGAGAGAGAGTCCCAAGCAGGCTCCAAGCTGCCACTGCAGAACCTGATGAGGGGCTAGAATGATGAACCGTAAGATCATGGCCTGAGCTGGAATCAAGAGTCAGACGCTCAACCGACTGAGCCACCCAGGCAACCTCATATTCCCTTTTTCTTATATAAATAGTAACATACCTCATTATCTGTAACATTATGAAAAGCAAGTCGCAAGACAGCTTGTAGGGTTGGATCCCAACTAAAAATGCATTTTGCTTAAATGTATCATAATGGCAACAACATTCCGATGTCTCTGTGTCTGTGCTCTAGGGGGTCTACAAGCCAGCACACCCTTTGTTTGGCCAAGTGGAGGCCAATCTCAGCAGCACACATTTGCTGGCCGGGATGGGGCAGAACTGAATTGCAAAACCGAGGTGGGAAGAGGTTAAGATCTGGAGCTGGGACAGAATCAAAGGAGGAGATAAAGAGCTAGCAGAGACAGATCCTGGAGAGGGAGATCTGGAGAGATCATTCTCCTGGGAGAATGATCAGGAAGGGTCCCTGCAAGCTAAGACTTTGGAGCCATATTGGGGGGGGGGGTGTGAATGCCTTCCCCCACCCCACCCAGAAGTCACTGAGTAAAGCTTAAATGTAAGCTTAAATGTTCACGAGCGTTTTAATTTTTTTTTTAATGTTTATTTTTGAGAGAGAGACAGAGAGAGAGAGTGCAAGCAGGGGAGGGGCAGAGAGAGAGAGAGAGAGAGGAGACACAGAATCCGAAGCAGGCTCCAGGCTCCAAACTGTCAACACAGAGCCTGACTTGGGACTCGAACCCATGGACCACAAGATCACAACCTGAGCCAAAGTCAGACACTTAACCCACTGAGCCACCCAGGCGCCCCTGTTCACTAGTGTTTTAAATGAGAATGTATTCTTTGAGGGAGAATTTGAAGAGGTGTCAGGGTGCTGAGGGCTAACATGGCACAAAGCAGGGGGACACTCAGAGCAGTTGACAGCTTTATAAATATCCACATAAAAAGAGATGATAACATGCCAAAATGGACCTTGGTCTTTCTGAGGTGATAACTGATTTAACGGCTGATTTTTTTTTTTTTTGCCACTTTTCTACTTTAAAATTTGTTATGCAATAAGAATATATATTTTTAAATAATATATAAAACAATAACAGGGGCGCCTGGGTGGCTTGGTCGGTTAAGCATCTGACTTCGGCTCAGGTCATGATCTCACGGTCCGTGGGTTCGAGCCCCGCGTCGGGCTCTGTGCTGACAGCTCAGAGCCTGGAGCCTGTTTCCGATTCTGTGTCTCCCTCTCTCTCTGCCCCTCCCTGTTCATGCTCTGTCTCTCTCTGTCTCAAAAATAAATAAACGTTAAAAAAAAAATTAAAAAAAAACAATAACATATGATTCATTATAAAATATATAATAATTATAATATATGAAATAATATATAATAATATTTTTTAAAATAATATATTTTTATTGCATAAAAAATTTAAAAAGTGGGGCACCTGGGTGGCTCAGTCGGTTAAGTGTCTGACTTCGGCTCACGTCATGATCTCACAGTTCGTGAGTTCGAGCCCCACATTGGACTCTGTGCTGACAGCTTAGAGCCTGGAGCCTGCTTTGGATTCTGTGTCTCCCTCTCTCCCTGCCTCCTCCCCCGCTCATGCTCTGTCTCTTTCTCCTTCAAAAATAAATTTTTAAAAAACTTAAAAAAATTTTTTTTTTTAAATTGTTTAAGTGGGGCGCCTGGGTGGCTCAGTCGGTTAAGCGGCCGACTTCGGCTTAGGTCATGATCTCATGGTCCGTGAGTTCGAGCCCCACGTCGGGCTCTGTGCTGACGGCTCAGAGTCTGGAGCCTGTTTCAGATTCTGTGTCTCCCTCTCTCTGACCCTCCCCCGTTCATGCTCTGTCTCTCTCTGTCTCAAAAATAAATAAACGTTAAAAAAAATTTTTTTAATTTAAAAAAATTGTTTAAGTAGAAACCAAACACAAAAGTATACAATATTTTATAATAGGAAAAATAGGATCATTATTTTTAAACAAAATAAAACACGGAGATACAGAAAGAACTGAAGGAAGTGAGTTCACGCGAGGGCAACGCCAGGCCACCCTGCCCTGGGCAGGGTCTCAGTGCCTGGTCCCAGCTCTAGCAGGGGAAGCCAGCAGTGGGCGAAGGTCCAGCTCTCCAAGGCAGGGACACCTTCTCAGTCAAGGTCACAGGCTCCGGGCCTGAAGCCAGCCCTGCAACTGGCTAGCTGTGATCTTGCAAAAACAATTTCACCATTCTAAACTTCAAAAAGAACAGCTCCTCTGGCTTGCTGGGGTGTCCAGCGGATTCAACGGGACAGTAAATATAAAGTGCGTAATGCCAGGCACTTGGAAGCAGGTAATGAAACAGTAGCTCTACAGTGAGCCATGGACTCCCTATTACCTAACCAAGGTGTCACAAGTTTCCCCCACCCACAGCCCAGGCCTGTGTTGAGGCAGAACCTGAAACCTCACTCTGTCCCCAAGAGAACATCCTCTCTGCAAAAGAACCAGTGAGCCGTGGGGGTCACTAAAGATTCTGGAGGGACAGTGTGGATGCAGCAGGTAGAACACTGGGCACCAGTCTTCCCCCCTCAAGGCCCCCCAAAAGCTGTCATCTCTCCCAGCCCCTCCCCCTCCACCTGCCGCACCACCCACGGTTCACTTCACTGACCCCAGCTTCCCTGCCTGCACCGCCTCATCCCTTCAGGTCTCCCCTGGGGTGTCCATCCTCCACCCAGCGTCTTAGCTACACCCAGCCTCCCCCATCTGACAAGGAAGACCCCCAGGGCACCTGGAGCTGATCTCCTTAGAAACGGAGCCAGGGGTAGGGTTAATAAATCCAGTGCGATTTTTTTCCCTGATACATACAGGAAAAGACACAGGCTCAGAGTGGTTATGCGAGTCGCCTGAGGACACAGAGCAGACAAGTAACAGGACAACATCTTTCAAATAGTCCCTTGACTCAAAACCCCAGTTATGCCAGCAAGACCCCCTTATAAGGACTGGCATCCCTCCCCTCGACCTGGCTGTCCCCAGGAAGCTCTCAGATCCTCCTGAGCATCTGGGAAGGAAGAAAGGACCACACGCGCCTATACATGCTCCCGCTGGCTCAGACGCACAAACATGCGCGCGTGGGCGCTCATACACATGCAGTGTGCACGCCGCACTCACCCGCATATAGGCACACCACCCACACCTCCGCACACTCACACACACGTGCCTCTGTTCCCACAACGCCCACCAGTCTCTGAACAACAACTGAACTCTGTCATCTCCCTGACTCCTCCCGGGGCAGGCATGCGCCCATCTCAGTGTCGATCGGAGTGGGAGCTTCAGTCGTTGTTGAAAGAACAACATTAAGTATTTTTTAAAACTCCTGGTCTGTGTGCTGCAATGGCTGCCCGTCTACAGCATCACCGGTCACCCAGACTCACTTCTCAAATGTGTGGTCACACCCCGCAGCTCTGGCAGAGAATTGGGGTGCACTCCCAAGTGCTGGCCCCGTGAAGGGCACGGCCAATGCGCTTACAAGGTCAGAAGCAACCCAGAGGTTCCTCCTGGGAACCCAGCCCCTCCGAGTGGCCATGCAGCCCAGTGGGAAGGCCACTGCCACCCCAGCCTGTGTCCTTGTCCAAGCCCAGACACCTTACCTGCAGGAGGGCACTGACATCTGCTTTGTTAGGATTCCATGGGACGTGAGTGAGAGACACTCAGCACAGCACCCAGAATGTAGTGGGTACTTGACTTTAAAAAATCGTTTTGGGGCACCTGGGTGGCTCAGTCGGTTAAGCGTCCGACTTCGGCTCAAGTCATGATCTCGCAGTTTGTGGGTTGAGCCCCGCTTTGGGCTCTGTGCTGACAGCTGGGAGCCTGGAGCCTGCTTCGGATTCTGTGCCTCCCTCTCTCTCTGCCCCTCCCCTGCTCGCACTCTGTCTCTCTCTCAAAAATAAATAAACATTAAAAATATTTTTTTAATAATTATTATAATAAAAATAGAAGAGGTGCCTGGGTGGCTCAGTCAGTTGAGGGTCTGGCTCTTGATTTCCCTTCAGGTCATGATCCCAGGGTCCTGAGATCGAACCCCACATCAGGCTCCATGCTGAACCTGGAGCCTGCTTGAGATTCTCTCTCTCTCTCTCTCTCTCTCTCTCTCTCTCTCTCTCTCGCTAAAATTAACAGAAAGAAGTCACAGGAGCTAAGGTCTCAGGGGAAGCCAGGTGTGTGCTGATTTCCATTCCAACACGTCTAACACTCTTCACTTGATCTGGATCATCTACCCTGCTGCACCTCCCACCCCGCCTAGTGCCCCGTCAGAATGCAGGGTCCATGCACCTGTGCCTGGCACTTCCAGCATCCAAAGCCTGGGCTGTCAGCTCCTTGAGGGCAGGTGGCAGGTGTGGCCCTTCACTTCCTCCACGAGCCCAGGCTCACTTTATCCTCCCCACCAGAGGCAACTGAGTCTACAATTTGGCCACCCAGGTGGCCCTGACCAGAGGAGGGGAACCAGGGGCTCTGGCCTGTACCCCCCTGCCAAAGCAAGGCCACCCTTCCCTCATCCCATCTACAGGGGACTCCCCAGGGGAGGAGGAGGAGGAGGAGGAGAAGGAGGAGGAGGGGAAGGAGCAGAAGGCAGGGTAGAGAGGGCAAATGCTTTGAGCGAAGAGGCAAACAGGAACTGAGCGGGGTTCCCACCTTGGGTTGGCAGCAATGAGTCCCTGGCAAGGGGAGGAAACACCAGAGCAAGAAAGCTAGGCTGGGGGGGGGGGGGCGGGGGCGGGCAGGCAGGGAGTTGGAGGAGAGTAAAGAAGGCCCGTCATATATACGAAAGCACCTTTGCTCTAAGGGTCCAGCTCGATGAGTTTTTGCCACCTGAATCAAGATGGAGGTCATTGCCAGCACCCCATAAGGTTCCCTCGTGTCTCTTCCAGTTATCACCCTAGGGGCCAGGGGGAGAGGGGAGAGGAGGGAGAGGAGATACACTGTCAGCAGAACCCCAGCTTACTCCTAGCACGCACATCTTAACAATAATCACATGCGATCCAGGTCTGAGCCACAGCAAGCCCAACTCTGCCTCCTTTCCCAAGTGGTAACAATAGCAGATTCATTCACTTGGAGGGGGAGGGAGGGGGGGCGGGGACACCATTCCAGCCATCTATGTGTGTGGGCAGTGACTCCCAAACAAGGAATGCAAGAAATATCACATGTATTTGACCTTCTTTAAATCAAGTTAAATCCCATGCCAGTTACCGTCCCACCAGCTGCCCAGAAAACCGATCTTGGATGTGACAAGGGCTTCAGCATGTCGCAAGATTCTCTCTAGGTCACAGGGTTTCCTGTAGCATCAGAGCTACAGGAAGTACCCTTGGACCAGATCATCCATCTGCACTAGTTATCAAGAAGACACCTGTTTCCCCAGAGGATGCCACCCATTCCTGATGGGAGATTCTGCCGCTTCCATGCCAAGTTTGGGGCCCCAGGGAATTCGTATTGAGGCTGAGGGTCCCCAGGTGTCCCACACAGCCATGCCCTTGCCACACGGCCTAAGGAGATCACCACGAAGAGGCACCCACCTCTGTCCTGTCCCCATTCTGAGGGACTTACACCTGTCCCGTACTGCTCTCAGGGCTTCTCTCTCCCCTTTCACCTCTGGGAATCTGGCATAAACTGCTCAGTGACTTCTAGTAACGCTACATTTTTATCCCATCCCACATGATATATCCTCTTGAAATCCCCTTGAAATCCTCTCAAACGCCTAAGAGAAAGGCATCATTCTCCCTTTGTACAGATAAGAAAATGGAGGCTGGGAGAGAGTGAGTCACCCTGGCAGGAAGAGGTGGAGGTGATACTCAGGTTCAGATACTCCAGAGCCTATATGCTGTAGTGCCCCCAGCTGCCGGGCCAGGACCTCAGAAGTAGGAGCACAGTAATGACTAGGCCAGCACTAACAGCAGGCACGGACGTCACTTCCTGATGAGTTTGTCCTGGCCCCATCATTACTCCCAAAGCTCCCAGAGCTGGGGCCACCTCCACAGTGGACTGTGAACTCTTACAGGCCCTCCTTGGAAATGCTCCCAACCTGGAAACACAGAGCTTCAGACTTCAGTCCTGGCAAAAGTCCTGGCAAAAATTACCCGCTCCTCTTAGGGGGATAAAATGGAAACCCTAAGAGGGGAGCAGGACCACCCAGGAAACCGGTCCTAATCAAGAACCGGGTCACCTGCTTCCCTGACCACCTGCCCCAGGCCTGATCCCTGAACTGCATCCTGTCCAGGGCAAAGCAGTGTGTGTTTGTGGTGACAACTGTCTACGGTGCACTGAGGTCAGGCCTGGCACGGGGCACCAGGTCCCTGCACAAGAAGCTGGGGGATGTGGCTCACGTAGGGCTACCCTCCCTGCCCTGAGCCAGGAGGCCAGACCTACAAGCTTTCCTGGGAGCCCAGAGTCAGACCTCTCAAAAGGATTTTTTCTCAAGGCGCCTGGGTGGCTCAGTTTGTGTTAAACATTCTACTCTTGATTTCAGCTCAAGCCATGATCTCACGGTTTGTGAGATTGAGCTCTGCGCTTACAGCGTGGAGGCTGCTTGGGATTCTCCCTCTGCCCCTCCCTCTCTCTCTCTCTCTCAAAATAAATAAATAAACCTTAAAAAAAGAAAGAAAGAAAGAAAGAAAGAAAGAAAGAAAGAAAGAAAGAAAGATTTTTTTCTCAATCCTCCACCCCAGAACTAGTAGAGTAACAGAGGTTACAGCCCGGAGCTAGGGAGCAGCCATTCCAAATAACTGAGCACCTACAATGTATGTCTACGTGTCCATTTGACCAGCATCGGGCTCCCACTGCATGCCAGGACTACACTGTAGAGGAGATAGGCATGCACCCTGCTCTTTGAGCTCACAGCCTGGCAGGGAGACAAAAAAAGGAAGGGGCAGAGCCAGGTTCATGGGCACGTAGCCTGCACAGTCACACGGGGCCCCAAGCTTGGAAGCGCTGTGTGTTTGGTTTTGCTGTCACCGTCTTGACATTCTTAACCATTTTTGAGCAAAGGGCCTCACATTTTTGATTTTGTACTGGGCCCAGCAAATCATGTAGCCAGTCCAAGGAACAGGCAAGCCAAGATGCCATGATACATGCCCAAATAGAGGAAGCGGGGGCACAAAAAGGGCTCCAAATACAGTCTTCTCAAAAGAACGGATAAGATAACCCCAGCTGAATCCGGACGGATGAGCGGGACACATCACACAAAGAAGGGGGAAGAATGTACCTAGCAAAGGGAGAGCCTTTAGGGGCACCTGGCTGGCTCGGTCAAAGCATATGACTCTTGGTTTTGGCTCAGGTCACGATCTCGCTGTTCGTGAGATTGAGCCCTGCATCAGGCTCTGTGCTGACAGTGCAGAGCCTGCTTGGGATATTCATTCTCTCTCTCTCTCTCTCCCTCTCTCCCCCTTTCTGCCCCTGCCCCTCTCAAAAATAAATAAACATTTTTTTTCAAGGGAGAGCCATTGTACAAACACCCAGAGATGAGAAAGTTCAGGGTGCTTCATAGAAGTGGTGAATGCGGGGGAGCAGAAGGGCCAGAGCATTCTGAAGAACAACAAAATGGAGGGGTGCCTCCTACTGGACATCAAGACTTTTGGTAAAGCTCCTCTAATTAAGGGAGAGTGGCTTTGGGAAAAACAGACCAGTGCAACAGAACAGAGACCCCCAAAACGAACCCACACACAAATGGAAACATGGTTATGACAGAGAAGGCATGAATCAGTGGGGAAATGATACATTATTCAATAAATGTTGCAAGAATGATTGGCTAGCCATATAGGTTTAAAAAAAAAAATTAGACCTCTGTTTTGCACCACACACAGAAATAAATTCCAGGTGGCTTAAACACCTAAATGTTAAAAGTAAAAAAAAAAAAAAAATTAATATTTATTTTTGAGAGAGAGAGAGAGTGTGAATGGGGAAGGGGCAAAGAGAGAGGAGGACAGAGGATCTGAAGCAGGTCTGAGCTGACAGCAACGAGTCCGAAGCTGGAGTTGAAACCACAAACTGTGAGGTCATGACCCGAAGTCAGACCCTCAACCAGCGGAGCCACCCAGGCGCTCCAAAAAGTAAAGCTTCAAAACTTTCAAAACAAACAATCAACAACAACCAAAAAAAGAGTATCTTTATAAACTGCAAAGCAGAGAAAGGATTTCTTTAAAATAGTGCAGAAAGGATCTTTTCCTAAAAGGAAAGATAAGCTGGACCACACTGCTAATTTAAAAATTTTGTATAACATAAGAGACTCTTAAAAACGGAGAACTGAGGGTTGATGGGGGTGGGAGGGAGGGGAGGGTGGGCGATGGGTATTGAGGAGGGCACCTGTTGGGATGAGCACTGGGTGTTGTATGGAAACCAATTTGACAGTAAATTTCATATTAAAAAAAATAAAAATTTTGTATAACAAAATGTGTGCATACTCGGATTTATTCACTCTCTCCTCAAACCCCCTGTCAAGCACAGCCTGGTCTAGAAGGGTAGAGCTTCCCAGGTGGAGGGCAGGAAGGGATGGACAGGAGACTGAGACTGAGGCGTCTAGCCATGCGTCTAGCCATGGTTCCCAACTTCCTGTATCAAGGAAGTCAAATTATTAACCAAAATTTTACTTAGTAAAGACGCCATCAAAACAAACTATCAAATACACCTAGCTTTTCCTTCCTCGGGGTTTCCCATCTGGCAGGCTCTCACCTTGCCCCACAATGGGCTCTTTACCACCCCTAAGTATCAGCTGGGTCTCACATTGCCCTGCTTGTTCTTGGCATCTATCACAATCCGTCAGGTTTGTCTATGATCTCTCTCCCACTAGATTCCACGTGGCCAGTGACCCTGACTGTCAAGGGGTCTAAACAGGCAGCCCATGGGGCCAAGACACACTTTTTTTGTTTGACTTGTCTACTGTTTTCCCAAACTTCAACTTATTGGCAATATTTAAAAATCAAGAGATTTTCGGGGCGCCTCGGTGGCTCAGTCAGTTGAGCATCCCACCCTTGACTTCAGCCCAGGTCATGATCTCATGGGTTCGTGAGTTCTGAGCCCTGCATCAGGCTTTGCGCTGACAGCACGGAGCCTCCTTGGGATTCTCTGTCTGTCTCTCCCTCTCTGCCCCTCCCCCACTCAAGTTTTTTCTCTCTCACCCAAAAACAAATAAACATTTTTTTAAAAATCAAGAGATTTTGTATAAATATCAGAGGGTCCAAGTTGTCTTGAAAAAGATCCAGCACAATGGGCTGGAGGTGAGTAGCTGTTACAGCCTCTAGTTCTCACCCAGACCCCCTCCACACCCCATTACATCACACTTGGCTGTCTGCACTCCTTTATCTTACCTGAATGGCCCCTGGAGGTCTTTGGAATCTAAATCCACTCTATTCTCCCTTGCAACAGAGCAGTTCAATTTATATACTGAAAAAGCAAGAATGGTTGACTGTTTTGAAGAAAATATTTTGACCACTCTGGGAAGGCTCTCCCCCACACAATTTGGAGGGCACACAGGACCCCTTAAGGTGCCTGAATTCTTCTTTGCCCCCAGAACCAGAGTTACTCTCCCTTGAATCCACGCTAATGAGGTGGGCATTCTTTCCGTAGATTATATAAATGACATACTTAAAGCAGATTAATCCAGTTTTAGATTAGATTCATCTAAACAATACTTGATTTAGTTAAGGTTTGGATTATATTATTTGTTGATTAAATACAAGTGCTGCCCTAAAGAAAGAGTTCGTGGGTAACTGGGTGGGCATGATAGTGGGAATTGTGTCGCGTTTGGGAGGTTCAGCATCTAAATCCCATTTAAAGGGTGCCAATCTACCGCACGAAAAATCTTCTCCAAGCAGGCAGGGCTGCAACAGGGTCAAGAAGGTGGAACGTGCCAGAGAACAGAGGACTCAGGCTCTCCCGAAACCTCTGCCACTTTTCTCCGCAGCCCTGAAAACCTTCCTCCCGCACTGCGCAGGCGCCTAGACGGACCAACCTTTCCCTTCCCCTTCTACCACTCCCGGAATCGAGAGGACACCCTCCCGCAGCAGAGCTCCTGCGCAAGCGCCGTCTCGCGTCCCCGCCCCCGGACCAATCGGAAACGGCGGCGCCAGGGGGCTGGGGCCACGACATCGTGGGTGGGGCCAGGACGTGAGGGCAGCGCGCTGGCGTCACAGGGGCGGCTATATAAGTGAATAGAGGCACCGCCCCTCCGCCCCAGTCACTGAGCCGCCGCCGAGGACTCAGGAGCCTCCCCCTTGAGCCCCCTCGCTTCCCGACGCTCCGTCCCCCCTGCCCGCCTTCTCCCGCCGCCGCCTTCCGCAGGCCGTTTCCACCGAGGAAAAGGAATCGTATCGTATGTCCGCTATCCAGAACCTCCACTCTTTCGGTAAGCCGCGGAAAAGTCCCGTGGGGAGAAAGGCCTGGGTGGGGTGGCGAAGTGCTCCGGGCCCGGAAACCTGCCAGCGCTCCGGGCTTTCGTAAACTTGGGAGGAGGGAAGATATTCGCGCTCGCAGGAAGCGGGGCCCGGCCGGGGCCCTGGGGTCGGTTCTTAAGTGCGACCGGAAGGAGCGGGCAGGGAGGCAACCCTTGGGCAGTCCCAGTGTCTATCGGGTGGCGCATTTACTAATGGCTCCCGGGCCGCCTTGGGCCCCACCCGCCCCCTCCCGCCACCCCTGCGTCACGTCCGTTACGTCACCGCCGTTGTCACGGACCCGGGAGTGAGAGGCGGTGCCAGGCCTAAGTGACAAACGCTCCCGCCAATGGGGCGGGAAGCTTGGCCCCGCCTTGGAGCTTTGGTTCCGGCCGGTTGCATCAGCCGGGTGGGGCACTGCCTGCCGTCCCAGGCTCCCCCGGCACGTGATCGGCTTCCGAGGGCGGGCCTGGGGCAAGAGGCCCAGGCTTTCCCCCGGCGCTGGGGAAGCCAGCCGTCCCGGACTGACCCGTTCCGGGGACGGCCAACAAGGACTTGTTTGACCTGATCTCAGCCCTGGCGATTTCAGTAGTTGTTTTCTGGGCGCGCAAAAGATCCATTGGGAGGGTGACAATGGCACCTGAGCCCCAACAGCTCTAACCGAGTTTGATCTTTCTTCCCAGACCCCTTTGCTGATGCAAGTAAGGGTGATGATCTGCTTCCTGCTGGCACTGAGGATTATATCCATATAAGAATTCAACAGAGAAACGGCAGGAAGACCCTTACTACTGTCCAAGGGATCGCTGATGATTACGATAAAAAGAAACTAGTGAAGGCGTTTAAGAAGGTAGGTATTCGGTGAGATCGTAAGAATATCACATTTAACTTGCTCAGGAGGGGTGCTCACTTTTATTCTCAGGAGGAATTGTTGGTGCACTCGGGCTGCACTTCGTCTAATTTGTTTTGCTTCATTCATGCTTGCAGAAATTTGCCTGCAATGGTACTGTAATTGAGCATCCAGAATATGGAGAAGTAATTCAGCTACAGGGTGACCAGCGCAAGAACATATGCCAGTTCCTTGTAGAGGTGAGTTCCATCACTGGGTGATGATCATTTGTGCCTCTACCCTGTCTACATGTCCGATCCTTCCTACTCTATACTCAGTCTCCTGAGGACATAGAAGTTGGTATTGTAAGACTAAGCAAAACAGTTGAGTTTTGAAGTAGATAAGTATTCCCAAAAACAGAAGGGACTTGTCTGCCTTATTTAATTCGTATATGGATGTACTTTTTTTGTTTGTTAAGTAATCGCTACATCTAGCGTGGGCTAGAACTTAAAACCCCCAGATCAAGAGTCGCATGCTCTACTTGACTGAGTCAGCCTGGTGACCACTTTAAAGATGTACGTTTAAATGGCACACAGATACTAGAATACACATGATGTCTGGTTGCCAGTTCCTAAGTGCTAAAATCCTCTTATATCATTCGTTCTTTCCTGAGTACCCTGAGTTAAGAACCATTGTGCTCCTAGTGGTTGAGGTGTGTGCCTTGGCTCTTGGACTTCTCTTGCCCACTGTAGGAGCAAGAAGACAGAGTTGTTGGCATCAGAAATCGGGGGCGGGGGGGGGGGGGGTTGATCCCCTATTATAACTTTGTCTTTTTTTCTTTGCAGATTGGACTGGCTAAGGACGACCAGCTGAAGGTTCATGGGTTTTAAGTGCTTTTGGCTCACTGAAGCTTAAGTGAGGATTTCTTTGCAATGAGTAGAATTTCCCTCCTGTCCCTTGTCACAAGTTTAAAAACCTCACAGCTTGTATAATGTAACCATTTGGGGTCTGCTTTTAACTTGGACTAGTGTAACTCCTTCATGCAATAAACTGAAAAGAGCCATGCTGTCTAGTCTTGAAGTCCCTCATTTAAACAGAGGTCAAGCAGTAGGCGCCTGGCAGTGTCCGGCCTGAAACCAAGCAGTAACGTCATGTTTCGGTCAAGCCCAGAGCCCCAAGATCACAGCCGGCTATGTCTGGCCAGAAGCTCCTCGGCTCTCCCTCTTCAGAGTTCCCTGCCCTAAGAGAATGTCACCACCTGAGCAGCCCGCGGTGGAGCTGAGAGGACAGGATGGGGTAAGCCGGCCACAGCAGCGGTGCTGCCACAGGGAGTCTTGGTAGTCAAAGAAAGATCCCTGGTGTCTCCAACCTGACCGGGCGGGCGGAGCTTAGAGCGGCCACCTTCCCTCTAGCAAGGTGCGATAGGACGTCTGACTTGCCACCAAAGTCTTTTTGACCAGACATATCCTAGCTAATTGACGTCCGAACACCAGAATGTGAGGCCAACCTTCTGTCCGAGTTAAACTTCTGACAAGGGAACAAACTTCAAACCGATGTATGAGTCCTGTAGCTGGCTGTAGAGCTTGCACCTTACTAGCAGCAGCTGCCCAATGCCATGTGAAGTAACAGACTGGTTTTTTGGTTTATTTTTTCCTTCAGTTTTAATGTTATGTAATGTATTTAAGCCCTTATTTAAATAAAACTTGTTTTCAGAAACACCTGATTTGCAGATTGTATTTTATGTATAGTCAGTCTTGTACGTGGGAAGGAACCACAGAAAGGGGCAGTGGAGGGTAGTCTACGCCTGCAGGCCAATGGGGACCTCAACCTCTAGGCCAAGAAAACCTTCAGTGAACCTGTCCCTTGCATGTCGCCAGAGCTGCAGTGTCCTTAGAGTCCTGAAAGGAGGGACTGCAGGGTGGACGGGTTCACTGGTGGTCGTTGGGCCATCCCGGTTCAATGGCCATGGAGGAACTCCCCTTGTGGACTGATACAGCAGTTTGGTCGGAAACCCTTGAGTCCCCTCAGTGACAGGATCTTGCCTTTAAAGGTTGTAACAAGGGACAGACGTGGTGTGGGATTTAACCTGATCCTCAGACCCTTGGGAGGGACACAGAAGTGCTTTTTCCAGGGGATACGTTTATAGGGTTAACAGTTACGGGACTATAAAGCAGTTTAAGAAAAAGGTCAGGCCATCCCTTACAGAAGAACAATGAATGTGATTCATTCTATTAAAATTCTGTCAGTATGTGGATCATGAACTGGTACCAATTGCAGATTGTAAAATACAGGCTTCAAACTACTGAGTAGTCATGAAGAATCCACTTTTCCTATTGCTAGCCTCTTGTAGATACTGGTCAGCCTTGTGAATAAGTCTGTATAGAGGCCAGCCTAGAACAAGGTAAAGTGTGGGGGAAGGCTGGTGAAAGGCTGAGCCAGTGGCAGCTGCCCTGAAACTAGGATTTTAATCTGGGAGGTAGAGGGTTATAACAAGGTCTTACAAAACTCGTGTTCAGCAAACAAGATTTGAGTGATACTTTTGCTTTTTAAGGTTTATTTTTGACAGAGAAACCGACTGCCAGCAGGGGAGGGGCAGAGAGGGGGAGACAATCCAAAATAGATTCCAGGCTCTGAGCTGTCAGTGCAGACGTGGGGGGGTGTCAAACTCACCAAGGGGTAGATCACGATCTGAGCCGAAGTTGGACCCTACTGACTGAGCCACCCAGACACCCCTTGAATGATAGTTTTAAATCAGTAAGATTGCATTACAAAGCAAAGGGCTATTCAGAAGCTTCTAGCAGCAACCCAGGAGGCCAACCCACAGAAGACCACAGTCAGGAAATAAGATAAAACAGTAAGAGTCCTGCTATAGGTTGATATGCAGGTCCTGTGCTAGGCTGTTGAGATATCTTGCCTTTTAAGGACTTCCAGCATTCTACAATGAGATTATTGAGAGTTAAGCCAGCAACATCAGTAATCCACCATCTGTAATCAAAATGGTTATCCGTGAACATGACAGGAGGTTTGAGAACACTCTTAATTCAGTATCTCAGGCCGGAGATAAAAGTATAGTTGTGTCCGTTGGATGGTTGGGGGAAATTTGCAAGGCTAAAAAGTGGTAGGGTTTCCTCCAGAACCCAAGCTCTCCGTCCTTGCCCTCCCCACCAGGTAACCTGTACATTTCCAATTTAAAGAGTTCGTTTTACCAAGATCCGTATATGCAGTGTCGAGTGTGGGGATCGCGGGGCACACGACAGTAATCAGGAAGACACCCTGTGCTCTGGAAGCCGGTGGCCTGACAGGAGTGGAAAACCAGCCCACGGCCTTGACGCGAGGCAGAAAGGAGCCAATGCCACCCCTGGCTTGGCCAAAGAGTCACAGGTTTGGGGGACTGGCAAATCTTCCCCACCCCGCCCACACCCACGGGGGCCGGGGAAGGCTTCATAAAGGAGGTGCCATCTGAAGCAGCGTGTTAACAGAGGAGTCAGGATCCAGAGGTGGGGGCACCCAGAGTATATGAGGGCCCTAAGGTAGGAGCACTTGGCTGCAACAAAGGCCTTGTATAGAGCAGGAATAACAGTGCTGTCTCTATGCCAGGCCTGTGCTGAGAGCTGGTATACGCTGACCTGTTCGCTTAACAGGAGGGACTCGGCCCTATGGTAGAACGTTCTGAGAAGTGGGACGGCTGAGCCAGCAAGCAGGTGATGAGATGGAGCAGAGGGGAGGGAGGGCTGGAAGGCTGGTGTGAGGTCAGAGTGGGCTGAGCCACAAGCTAAAACATTCAGATGTCAGCCTGCAAGAAGTCACGGTGAAGAGCAGATCTCGATGAGAAGCGTCTCCCAGCTCTGTGCTCTCGGTTCCTCTCCCCCCCACCGCTCCCCCACCCCCAGTCTCCTCTCTGCCTCCTCACTCTGTCTGTCCTCCCGTTCCCTCTCCTGTTTCCTCCCTTCTCACCTCCCTCTCCTGGCCCCAACCAAGGCCCACCCTCTGCCACAGGGACAAGCCGACACAAACCCAATGTTCCTTAAAATTGTGTTAGCAAGACGAAATGAATACTGGTCAGCTAAAGCTGCACAGGAATCCACAAAAACTACTTTAAAGCCTATTCAAAGCTCACCCATAAATAGGACAAAGAAACATGGTCTATTTGGGAACTGAACATTCTACCAACTAGCTCTGCAATTGACCTGCTTCCTTATTTACCAGCCTGGGTGCTGCCCCCTTGTGGCATGAGTGTCAAAATACAGTTTACTGTTCACCTGGCTTGGAAACGAAGCGCGAGCTCCCTAACTTTTCAGCAGATACACACTGTTTCAGAATTAGCAAATCGTGTGAGGCTCTGGCCATTTCTTCTCTTGGACTCCCTTAAATCCTCCTAGTTTAAATATTCATAAAACGTACTGTTCTTGGGAAGCTTGTTAAAAATTCAGATTCTAGGGGCGCCTGGGTGGCTTAGTGGGTTAAGCGTCTGACTTCAGCCCAGATCATGATCTCAAGGCGCATGGATTCAAGCTTCGCATCTGGCTCGGTGCTGACAGCTCAGAGCCTGGAGCCTGCTTCAGCTTCTGTGTCACATTCTCTCTCTGCCCCCTCCCCCAATTGTATTCTCTTTCTCTTTCTCTCTCTCTTAAATAAACTTTAAAAAAAAATTCTAGGGGCGTCTGAGTGGCTCAGTTGGTTAAGTTTCTGACTCTTGATCTCAGCTCGGGTCTTGATCTGAGGGTCGTGAGTTAAAAAAAAAAAAAATCAGATTAGAGGCCCCACCCAGGATAGCTAAGCTTTGCTGGGTGTCAGCTGAACAATCCACCTGCTCTTCAAGGGCCTACAAAAATGTCTGGGAACTGAAAGAAATTCATCATTTCCCAAATTTGACCCCCCAAACTGCAAAACTCAGAATGCATAAGTGTTTAACACTACAAAAGATAACACTGGCTGTAACTGTAATATAATTCCTATATAACTATATGAAATTGTAATAAACATTTCTAGAAAAGGAACAACATTATTTGTAACAAAACTTAGATTTGTAAAGTTTACCAACATCTTTCCAAAAATACTACAGAAAACGTCTATTTGGCCTGTGGGTGTACTTTATTCACTTGGTATGAGGCACAACAGAACCTCTGAGGTCAGAATGTCTGGCCCATAAACTCCAGGAAATGACCCTGCCTGTAGAGCCACAGACTCTGATCCAGAGATTCTGATGTGGGGCCCAGGAACCTGTCTTTTTAACATCAGCCAATTCAAATGGGAGGACCAACATCAGCCAATTCAAATGGGGGGAAATACTGATGTGGCTAATGGGGAGCTATTGAGGAAACATGAGCAGGAGAGAAGCATTACCAGAACTAAGTTTCAGGGAAAGAAATCAGGAGTACTGTATTTAAGGGGCACCTGGCGGGGCGCCTGGGTGGCTCGGTTGGTTGAGCGGCCGACTTCGGCTCAGGTCATGATCTCGCGGTCCGTGAGTTCGAGCCCCGCGTCGGGCTCTGTGCTGACAGCTCGGAGCCTGGAGCCTGTTTCAGATTCTGTGTCTCCCTCTCTCTGACCCTCCCCTGTTCATGCTCTGTCTCTCCCTGTCTCAAAAATAAAATGTTAAAAAAATTAAATAATAATAATAATAAGGGGCACCTGGCTGGCTCAGCCGGTGGAGCGCACAACTCTTGATCTCAGGATTATGATCCAGACTCACGTTAGATGCAAAGATTTCTTAAAAATAAAATCTTTAGCGGCATGTGGGTGGCTTAGTCAGTTAAGTGTCCAACTCTGGATTTCAGCTCAGTGTGATCTCGCAGTTCATGAATTTGAACCCTGCGTTGGGCTCTGCACTGACAGTGTGGAGCCTGCTTGGGATTCATTCTCTCTCTCTCTCTCTCTCTCTCTCCTCTCTCAAAATAAAGTTAAAAAAAATTTTTTTTAATCTTAAAAAAAAAAAAGAGTATTTAAGATGGTTTGAAAAGGGGGTGGCCAAGAGTCAGAACTTGGTTACCAGCATCTGAGAAACCAACCCCTGACATTTTGGCATTTTCACATATGTGAAAATGTGGGCATTTCTTGCAAGACTGCCCAGAGCTTTTATCAGATTCTTTTTTTTTTAACAAGATTTTTTTATAATTTTTATTTTTAAGAGAGAGAGAGCACGAGCACAAGCCAGGAAGGGGCAAAGGGGGGGTGGGGACACAGAGGATCCAAAGCAGGCTTTGCACTGACAGCAGCAAGCCCGATATGGGGCTTGAACTCACGAACCGTGAGATCATGACCCGAGCCGAAGATGGAGGCTCAACCGACTGAGTCACCCGGTCGGCCCCGCTTTTATCAGATTCTTAAAAGAGCCTGTTACCCAAAACCCCTAAGAATCACTGGCCTGTGGTTTCCTCCCCAGGCTTACAAAGCCCCAGGGACTAACAAAGTTTATCCAGGCACGGCAGTGCAAGCAGCAACATGCCTTTTCCAATATCGACTTTGAAAATTAATAACTATTTAAAAATATTTCTAAACAACTCCCAAATCGAGCGAGGGCCGGGCAAAAGGCACACACGCAGCAGCCGGACTCCACAGCCTCGGATGCCCCAGTGTGACTCACTCGCTCCCGAGCCGCTGTCGCCAGCCGTCACCCGGCCTCGGCGGTCTGGGTGGTTGCACAGTTTAAATTGTCTTTAATCTTGGTCCTTGATGGTCAATTTGTACCCAGGATGGACACCTAGTTAAAAACAGGAAGCACAGGGAACGCAGAGGTTGAACATGTTAACGTGGAGCGTGAAACACGACAGTCTTTTGTGTGGGTCACGTCACTGGCTCTCCATTTCTGTGGAACAACAGGAAACAAGCATGAGGACAAAGTCAATGCAGAGAGATGTGACCGAGCTAGGTCCCACGGTCCACCTTGGAGACAGAACTGCAGACTCTCGCTACTCAGTATCCCCGTGAGCTTGTTAGGATTTTAAGCCTGATCCCAGACCTCCCAAACCCATCTTCATTTTTTTTTTTAATTTTTTCATTCTTTATTTTTGAGAGAGCAAGCGAGCAAGCGCAAGTGGGGGAGGGGCAGAGAGAGAGGGAGACACAGAATCCGAAACAGGCTCCAGGCTCCGAGCTGTCAGCACAGAGCCCGATGCGGGGCTCGAACCCACAAGCCGTGAGATCACGACCTGAGCCGAAGTCGGACACTTAACTGACTGAGCCACCCAGGTGCCCCTCCATTATGGTTTTAGATGTGCATTTAAAACCCACAAAAATAGTCCAAGTATGGAAAGCAACAGGTATGAGCTGAATATGGACTGAGTTCATTGCACTAGCTAAGAGGTGCAGAAACCTGGCTGTCACATCAGCTGGGGAGTTCTTCAGTGGTACCAAGCCTGGGCTTAGCCCTCAAAGCCTCAGGCCAGAACTAGGGGGTGGCCCATAAGTGATGATTATCTAGCCATTCACGCCCATGGAACCCCATCAGACCTGCAGTTCCCATCCATCTGACTAAGAGGACTCCAGAATGTCAAAAACAATGCTGAAGAAGAAAATATGGTGTTGGCTAGATCTAATTGGACTTTTCCTTCATTGGAGCCAAAGACAGCCTGCATCTCTCATGTGGGATTTGCAATGTGCTTGTATGTGAGCAGCCTGAAACTCTTCTATCACGCCCTGGGAAAAATAATACAAAAGCTGTAACAAATGTAAGGGGACCCCAATGAACATTAGATTTTTTTTAAGTACATAATGAAATCTAAATCTACATTTTAATATACATTTGTTCTCAGAACAAAATGTGATGCAGTGTCACTTTTTAATTGGTCTAAAGTCATGCTTTTTCTTCCAATTAAATCTAAACAGTGTTTTGTCACATTTTTATGGGGAAAGTCAAAATTTGTCTATGATTACCACAAATTATATTTTAAATTGAACTTTAAAGAGAACCAATCATAACTGACCAACCTCAAATTACCTTTTAATTAAAATGCTGGGCATATGCCAGGCATTGGAAAGAAAAAGATTGAAAGTTTCCGGGTTGGTCCTCTAGATCATTGATATGACAGGGAAAAGGATTTTGAGTCCAAAAACGTCAAGACTCACTGAGCGAGAACTCAGCTGCTTTGCTGCTGGACGCAGGACAGAAGACATTCATGTGGACGGCTTCGTGGAGAGCTTGCCTGGGCTTTTGACAATCCCCAGTGGGTTCATGTAACTGGGGGCATCACGTAACTCAGCACCATTAATATTTGGGCCCCGAGAATTATTTCTTGGGGAAGAGGGACTGACCTGTGTATCAAAGGGTGTTTAGCAGAATCTCAGACCTCCACACCCAGGCATGCTGGATGACCAAAATTATCTCCAGATTATTGCCAAATGCCCCTGGCGGGGGCAAAACCACATACCCCTTTTGAGAACCACTGGCTAGTTCACCCTTTCCCTCCTGTTCTGCCAAACAGAAATGCAAAGGAAGGAGAGCAAATCATGATATCACAGAAGATAACCCTGCTAATTTTAAACTTCTCATAGAATGAACCATTCGTTCATTCATTCATTCATTCATTCAGTAAACATTTATTCAGCACACCGTACGTGCCTGGCACCCTTTGAGACACTGGGGATACAGCACTGAACAAAGATCCCTGCCCATATGGAAGTTACGTTCCAGAAGGGGAGGATGGATTGGGTTTTGGATCTCCTCATCCCCTACAATTGTTTCCTTGCAACATTTGGCACTGCATGCCAGCCCTCTTTGCTTCTTGGATGAGGTCTCCCACTAGCCACCCTGTGACCTCTCCGCCTGCTCGAACCTTTCATCCCTCCATGCTCCAAATGTAGGAGTTCCAAAGGGACTAAGACAGTCTGGGCTTTCCTTGCCTCTCCCTTCTGGTCTCACCCTAGGTCATGACTGATTATGGCCTTCAGGGTTCATGCTCCTAACACTCTGTTTCCAGCTTCAACTTCTCGTTCAAGTCCAGAGCCCACTGCCAACTCTTTGTTGTGTTCATTCATTCGTTCACTCACTCATTCATTCACATTTATGGAGTACTCACTCGGTACAGGTGTCCACAAGGGGTGTGGGTTCAGCAACCAACAAGGCAAAGCACACCTTCTTTCTCACAGAGTCTGTACTCCAGCTGGGGAGTCAGGTGCTAAACCAACCACTGCACAAACACCTAAACTATTTCGGCCATGCTTAGGCAAGGGGTCACATTCAGCCTGTGACAGGGAGAGGCACTCTTTCTCTGCTTTTTTTTTTTTTTTAACATTTATTTATTTTTGAGAGAGAGACAGAGCATGAGTGGGGGAGGAGCAGAGAGAGAGGGAGACACAGAATCCGAAGCAGCTCCAGGCTCTGAGCTGTCAGCACAGAGCCCGATGCGGGGCTGGAACCCACGAACCGTGAGATCGTGACCTGAGCTGAAGTCTGACGCTTAACCAAATGAGCCACCCAGGCACCCCCTTTTTCTCCGCTCTTTTGCTCCACAGCACTTATCACCACCTGGACGAGTCTATAATTTAGCTTTGCTTGATTTTGACCATCTTCTCCCATCTCTTAGAATTCCCATGGCTGTAATATGCTAGTATTTTGTGATTTTGGTTTCCTTTTTGTGTGCTATTTGAGAGAGCAGCTTTAAATTTTAAACGGTCTATGGGGAAGTTCTTCTTAAGGTGATCTCCCAGCTACCAGCTCTCTGAGTAGTTTGTCACAAACCTCTTTTTCATGTCCTAGTCTTTCCCTGGGAGAAGAGAAATGAGGAGTGAATGCAAATGAGGTTTTTCCTTTTGGGGTGATGAAAATATTCTGGAACTAGATAAAGGTCATGGTTGTGCAATGTTGTGGATACGCTATAAGCCACTGGCTGGTGTACTTTAAAAGAGTGAATGGTGGGCGCCTGGGTGGCTCAGTCAGTTGAGTGTCCGGCTTCAGCTCAGGTCATGATCTCACAGTTAGTGAGTTAGAGCCCCGCATTGAGCTCTGTGCTGACAGCTTGGAGCCTGGAGCCTGCTTCCGATTCTGTGCCCCTGCTCTCTCTGCCCCTCCCCTGCTCTCTCTCTCTCTCTCTCTCTCTCTCTCTCAAAAATAAACATTTAAAAAAAAAGAGTGAATGGTGTGATATGTTCACTATATCTCAATTAATAGATCTTGTAGGGGTGCCTTGCTGGCTCAGTCAAATATCTGACTCTTGATTTCAGCTCGGTTATGATCTCATGGTCATGAGATCAAGCCCCGAGTCAGGCTCCACACTGGGCGTCGAACCTGCTTAAGAGTCTCTCTCTGCCGCTTCCCCACTCATTCTTTTCTCTCTCTCTCTCTCAATCTCTCTCTAAAAAAAAAAAAATGGATAGATAGATCCTATATATGTGGGTTTTTTTTTTCAAGAGGTGCAGGAAGCACAGAGAGAGGGACAGAGGATCCCAAGCAGGCTCCACGCTGACAGCAGTGAGCCCAATACGGGGACTGAACCCACAAACTGTGAGATCACAGCCTGAGCTGAAGATGGATGCTTAACCGACTGAGCCACCCAGGTGCCCCCCTATATACGTGTTTTAAATTGTGTCATGTCAAAGCTGGATGGATGGACAAATTACGAGCAGGAGTTTTGCCCTTACCAAATGGAAGTACCACTTTGGGTTTGGTGACTAGAAATCTCCTTACCCTCTGCCAGGGAGAGTTTGGGATTTGGCTGGTTTATAAAAGCAGGAGAACCTCGGTAAAGCCTAAAGAAGCACACTGCCCCTTCTCCCTTCCCTGAAACAATTTTTCACAATAACCAAGTAAGATTACAGGTAAAATCAGACACCAGAACCTCCCTCATTTCCTTGGCCCTGAGGCCACAACTCCCACCAACCCCACTCATTGGCTCAATAGATCACAGAGTTCAGGGAAGAGAAGGTTCACTGTCGAGGAAGCAGGAAAGCAGCAAGGGAAGGCTTTTTTTTTTTTCACCAATGCTTACAGAATCCAACTGTCCAGGTTCAAGCCTCAGCTGTGCATTTGATGGGCTGTGTCCCGGGCTAATCACTGGGTTGAGTCTGGGATCTGACTTTACCCTACTCACAAGCTAATAAGCTATCCTATTAGCTTTTCACCAAAGGCAGAAGACACAAGACTCCTGGGTCAGAGACAAATAACTGTGTTACAACCCATCTGACCACATAATTTGCATCAATTACCCTTGCTCCCCAAGTTCCTTGGTGGTAACACAGCAGAGATGCTGCACGGACAGTAGTTGTGAGGCAGCCGAGGACACTGAGCCTGGAAATCTACTGTGTTTGTAGGAAGTAGTAAGCAAGTCTGCTCTACGTCCCAGAGGGAGACATTACCTCCTCTCTCAAAGTTTCTCACTGCAAACACAAACCCAAGAAATGGCCTGAGTAAAGAGTGGTCACGACCTTGGCATGTTCAGCAAGAACATTCAGGGAGGCTCAAGCCATGGTGAACTGCTTCATTGCTTCGCCAATTTCTCTGTGCCTCAGTTTCCTCGGCTAAAACTGGAGGCAATAGTATTACCCTCCTTGTGGGGTCGTGGTGAGGACTCCAAGACATAATGCCCTGTAAAGTGCTTAGCATGGAGACCTGGCCAAAGAAGGGCTCCCTAAATTGTAATCACCATCATTAGGGGAAGAGGGAGGAGAAAACATGTTATAAACATGAGAAAGCTTGCATTTAAGAGGGCTTCAAGGTCCGGAGGAAACAGAAGGCTTCCCCACTTACTTGTCCCCCAAACTGTCCACGGCACCTTAAGCTCATATCACACTGTCTCTCCCCAAGAGAAAAGGAACAAAGACCCTCTTGATCAACATTGTGTTCCCAGGGTCAACACAGCACCTGGCACGAAGTGGGCACTGAATGAGTGAATGAATGAATGAATGAAAAGTGAAAGCAGAGGAGTGCCTGGGTGGTTCGGTTGGCTGAGCGTCCAACTTCGGCTCGGGTCATGATCTCACAGTTTATGAGTTCAAGTCCCGCGCCAGGCTCTGTGCTGACAGCTCGGAGCCTGGAGCCTGCTTCGGATTCTGTGTCTCCCTCTCTCTCTGCCCCTTCCCCACACATGCTCTGTCTCTCAAAAATGAATAAATGTTAAAAAAAAAAAAGGGGGGGTGGGGAGAAAAAAAGAAATGTGAAGGCATTAAGCGTCTGAGCTGGCAGGAGGGTCCGGGATGAAGGGCCACCGTGGGGGCACTGAACTTGACAGGGCTGCATACTCTCCAGTGACGGAGGAAAGGAGAGCAGAAGGAGGGCTCGGACAGCTGTGGTCACGCAGGGAGAAGGAAGCTGAGGTCAGATGGCCTTGGGAGGGAAGGTAACGTGACTCACAAGGTTGCCAGGCAACCACCCAGCTGCAGAATATTAATTTGCAATTGAATCAACTGGCCACTTTGAGGAACTATCTAGTTTGCAGGGATGGGGAGACAGGAGCTGAAGAAGGGGTCAAGGCTTAAGGATGGGGACAAGCCTGGCAGGTTCTGCAGCACGACAGGGGCAGCGACCCAGGTGCATCGCCCATAAATGAAGTAAAAAACCGTGGGGGCCAGGCTGGGGAGGGAGGAAAGTGAGACCAGAGGGGGAAGGTGGGCTGTGAGAAGGAAGGCAGTCGGACTGACAGTTACAGCAAAGTCAGATTGAGCAGGAGCTGGGCTTCTGGAGAGAGGGTAGGCCAGAGGCTGTGGACCAGGAGAGGCAGCAGCACAGCCCAGAGAAGACCAGCCAGGCGCACAGCTCCATCCCCTCACCCGTCAGGTGTCAGGCGTGAGCAGGCAGCTTCCCCTGGCCAACCCCTAACCCTACAATGCACCTGAGGGCACCTGGATGGCTCAGGCGGTTGAGCTTCTGACTCTTGATTTCTGCTCAGGTCATGATCCCAGGGTCACGGAATCAAGGCCTGTGTTGGGCTCTGCGCTGAGCATGGAGGCTGGTTAAGATTCTCTCTCTCGGGGCACCTGGGTGGCTCGGTCAGTTAAGTGGGTGTCTGACTTCGGCTCAGGTCATGATCTAGCAGTCCGTGAGTTCAAGCCCCACGTTGGGCTCTGTGCTGACAGCTCGGAGCCTGAAACCTGCTTTGTATTCTCTGTCTCTCTCTCGGTCCCACCACCCCCACCCCAACCCCTCTCATGCTCTCTTTCTCTCTCTGTGTCAATTAAATCAAGACATTTTAAAAAATTAAAAAAAGAAAAGATTCTCTCTCCCTCTGCCCCTCTCCCTCACTCATGCTCTCTCTCTAAAATAAAAAATAAGTAAAATAAAATGCACCTGAGTAAAGATTCTTCTCACATTGGTGCTTTTAGGATTTGTTTCCCATCTTAAATCCACTGATAGTGCTAAACAAAATACTCTCTAACATTTTATTATAAAAATGTTCAAATACTCAGAAAAGTTTAATTTTAATGTGAAGACTCATATGCCCACCACCTAGATTCCGTAATTTATATTTTATTATTATCGATCTCATATCTATTCATCTTTTTTATGCATTTCAAACTAAATGTACAGTAATACACTTTGACCTAAATACTTCATTAACTAGACTTCAACTTTGTTACAGTTTTTTTTTTAATAAAATTTATGTACAATGGAGTGCACAGTTCTAAATGTGCCCTGCAAACAGGGTTCTGGGCTTGATTTTGATTGTTAAGGGAGATAATAGGCCCTGTCAGCACCTCATTCAACAGTGGAGGTTGTTACGGTTAAGATATGGGAGTCAAAACAGTCCCCAGAGGGGGGTAGCCAGGATGTGACCCAGGGCTGTGGGAAGCAGAAGGTGGATGGACCTGAGGAGCCAGGGTGAGGCCAACCTGGAAGAGGCAGCGTTAACCTGTGAGGGGAGACTCTAGGGACTATTACAGGGCAGAGTGGAGAGAAAAATAATCAAGGAAAAGGGGGTAAAATATTCTGGAAGTCAGCAAGATGTAACAGCACAGATAAGTTGCAGGTAAGGCTGTGGTGATGAAAATACCAGGTATAAAGGTGCCTGAGTGGCTCAGTCAGTTTCTGACTCTTGATTTCTGCTCAGGTCATGATCTCACGGTTTGTGAGTTCAAGCCCCACATCCGGCTTTGCACTCACAGTGCAGAGCCTGCTTGGGATTCTCTCTCTCCTCTTTCTCTCTCTCTCTCTGCCCCTCCCCTGCTCCCATGCACCTTCTCTCAAAATAAATAAATAAAAACTTTAAAATATATACCAATAATAATAGCAGACCCTTACATAGAACTTACCATGCATCAGAGACCAAGTGGAGGCTACAGGTGTCTCATTTATCCCTCACCTTGACCCTCCCAGAAAGGTATGGGGAACATCCTAAGTCCATGACTTGCCTTGGATCACAGCTGGGAAGTGGTGAAGCTGGGATTCAACCCAGGGTCGCAAAGCCTCCTTGTCCTGACCTTCCACAATACACAAACACTAGTCCCGCACACGGACACCAGCCGCAGCCTGGGTCTCACCGCGGCTTCTGATTCGAGAAGACTTCTCATTGGTGCCCCGGGCACAGGGGTGGGCTTAGAGCTCCGCAGGCGATCCCAATGTAAGGTGTGGGTTGAGAGCCACGGCTCCAAAGACACAGGTGGGCATCAGTTGGGAAGGAGAGGGGGGCCAGAGAGGAGGCCAAAGCTGGAGTATGGGGGTGCCCTCTGCTCTCCCCTCAAGGCAGCTGGGCAGTCACCTGGCCCCTGAGCTCCTGCCGGGGCCCCCTCTCCAGCTCAGCCTGGTCCTGCTACCTTCCTACCCTGGGACAGCAGCCAGACGTCATGAAGCCACTTGTTCCTCCCCAGCCCCCCACTCCAGGAGGGACCACGCATGCCCAGGCTGCCTCCGGGGGTCACTGTCTCAACACCTTCACCCCTCCGAGGCCCCATTGCCTGGGACAGGGTGACTGAGGCATCCTCAGCCTCTCCCTTGCCCACCTTCAATAACCAATGAGGAACCCCGGGGGGCTGGTGGCTTCTGACAGCGGTTTGCAGCTGCCCGGTACTATTTCCCAGGACCGGCTCTGGCAGGGAGGGGAGTGGGGTCAGGCATGTAGAGTTGCCCCGGGGAGTCTCCCGCCCCAGGGATAGTCCTCCCCGCTGTCTGTCGTTATTAATTCTATTTTGTGTGCACCCCCGCCCTGAAATCTAAATGCCAGGAAGCCATGACTGAGCCGATCACATCCACCTGTTACCCCTGGGGCCTCATCCTGGCCCTGGCTTATGGCAGGTGCTCACCACCTGGAAGGGAAATGGAACAGAAGAATGGCCCAATACTTTAACAAACGTCCCCCTTCATCGTATTTGAAAAATCACATGCAAATTCACACTGGGCCAGTTCTTACTTCACGATTTCAAAAGAAAACTTCCTGGTGCTGGAACCCTTAGCATTGGTGGGGCTGTTGCAGCCCCAGTAAATTACCACAAACTGTAGAAGCTTAGGACGACGTCAATTCATTCTCTGACGGTTCAGTAGGTCAGAAGCCCCAGGTACAGCAGGGCGCCCCGGGCGGAAATGAAGGCGTCACCAGGGCTGCGCTCCGTTCTGAAGGCTCTGGGTTTGAACCCGTTTCCAAGCTCTTCCAGATTGTTGGCTGAATTCAGTCCTTTGCGGTCCTAGGACCTCGGCTGGGGGCCTCTCTCAGCTCCTTAAGGCCACCTGCGCTTCTCGGCCTGTTGCCCTCCCCCTCCCATCTCCAAACCGGGGAGGGCGGGTAGAATCCTCCTCGGTCCTCAAATCTCTGATTCATTCTTCAGCCGCATCACTTCTGCCTTTAGGCAAAGGACATTCGAGCCAGAGGACATTTTTTTATGTTTATCTATTTTGAAAGAGAGAGTGTGTGAGCAGGGGAGGGGCAGAGGGACAGAGAATCCCAAGCAGGCTCCACGCGCTCAACTCAAGGAGCCCGACCCAAGGTTGGATCTCACAACCGTAAGATCATGACCTGAGCTGAAATCAAGAGTGGGATGGACACTCAACCGACTGAGCCACCCAGGCGCCCCCAGCCAAAGAACATTTTAAGGGCTTATCTGATTAAATTGGGCGCACTCAGGGGCGCCTGGGTGGCTCAGTTGGTTGAGCATCTGACTCCGGCTCAGGTCACGATCTTGTGGTTCGAGCCCCGTGTCGGGCTCTGTGCTGACAGCTCAGAGCCTGGAGCGTGCTTCAGTTCTATCTCCCTCTCTCTCTGCCCCTCCCCTACTCACACTCTGTCTCTGTCTCAAAAAAAAGTAAACATTTAAAAAAATAAATTAAAAAAAATTGGGCCCACCCAGACAATCCAGGATAAGCTCCTTACTTCAAAGTCTATAATTACATCTGCAAAGTCCTTTTGCCATGGAACCTCATATATTCCCAGGTCCCAGGAGTCGGGCTGTGGACGTCTTTGGGAGATGATTATTCTGCCCTCCACACCCCTCCTGGGAGGAGAAAGATGCCAGAACTAGGAGTTTCAGGCCCAGATCTCCTTGGTCCTGTAAACCCAGGACAGGGATTGCTTCACCTGGCTGAGCCTTGGTTTCTTCACCTGTGGGACAGGGACACACTAGTCCTTACATCCAAGGACCATGGTGAAGAACAACTACGTTTATTCGTGCAGAGAGATTGTCAGCCCAGCACACAGCATTGTCACTCTTGTGAGAACAAGGACGGGGCCCACAGGGAGAGGGAGGGAGCTGGCCCCAGGGTCTGGGATATGATCTTCAATTTGGTAGACTCAGAAACTTGATTTTCTGGTCGCCCAGCTAGTCAAAGTGTTGGAGCCAGGAGTCCCCTCTGGCCTCACCAGTTCCAAAATCGTCCATACATCAGTCGGTGCTGGCCTCTGAGAGATCCAGCTTCCACAGATTCCATCCCTGCCACCGCCTGCGGGTGCAGCCCAGGACAAGTGTCCCTCTGAGTCACGGCCAGCGGGAGGGAAAACCTTAGATTCACACACGGTGCTTTTTAGGGAATCACCCTCCATAAGCCTTGGGAAAGGAGGAGCTCTGTGATGTGTGCAAAGCGTGTGCACAGACCTTGTGACCCCTCCCCTTCACAGCAGCCCTCTGAGGTAGGAATGAATGATTCCCATTTCGCAGACGAGGCTAACTGAGGCCCGAAGAGGATACAAACTCACGATGTTCTAGGCACTGTGCGTGGTGTTTTCTGCACATCACTTTCACAAGACTCCTCCCCCCCCCCACACACACCCAAGTTATTTTCCTCATTTCTTGGAGAAGAAAATAGCTCAGAGGAGGAGAGAGCTGCCCAAAGCTCAACATCTGGAAAAGGGTGGGGCCAGGAAACCCTTTTCTTTCCCATTGGACACGATTCCCGGGAGGGCAGAACATGCAGTTTGGTGATTATGAGCACCTTGGGGGGAGTGCTGTCTCTCCACTCGGGGCAGAGCCCCCCCCTGCTTGCCCGCCAGTGCCCGGAGTCGCCTGTTGAGTGGGATACACAAATCTGTTTGGTGCTGTCCCCAGCTGGTGTGAACAGCCTGTGAAGAAGAACCGGGGGGGGGGGGGTGGGCATAACCCCCTCCACAGCACAAGTCTTGGGTTCCGGTGCAACCAAGGCTCTGCGGAAAGCGGCTCGTTTCTTGTTACCATGGCAACACGAATGTCTCCATGCCTCTCTCGTGTGAACAGAGCTGCTCCCCATGCCACCCTGTCCCCCCAGGCCCCTCAAGATTCTGGTTTCGATTAATTGCCACCAATGCCTGCACTGGGTTTGTCATTTTCACTTATTCCATCCGCTGAGTCACTGAGCCCTGCTCTGAATTAGAGTGGTTATTCACCAGAACATTCTGCTCGCTCGTTGCCATGGACACCTCCCAGCCTGCTTCATCACCTGTTAATTTCTCAGCAAGGCTGGCTGTGAGCGTGGGTACCACTGCCCCTTATCCAGGACCCAACGGGCATCAAAACTCCCCCGGAAAAGGAGGGGCCATGATGACGCATGAACAACAGCTAAATCTCTAATGCCAACTCTGGAAAAATCAAAAACAGCCTAGAGCTACTTACATCTGTCCAAACCAGGTCAAGGTGGCAATTCATCAAATAAGTCAACAAGCACACTATTTGTTTGGTTTTCTGGCATATCTTGAGCAAACTCTTTAGTCTCTTTGCTAACCACTTTAGGATGTATTTTTAGGGACACCTGGGTGGCTCAGTTGGTTAGGCATCTGATTCCGGCTCAGGTCATGATCTCGAGGTTTGTGGGTTTGAGCCCCATGTCGGGCTCTGTGCTGACAGCTCAGAGCCTGGTGCCTGCTTCAGATTCTGTGTCTCTCTCTCTCTCTCTCTCTCTCTCTCTCTCTCTCCCCCTCCCCCTCCACTGCTCATGCACTCTCTCTATGTCTCTCTCAAAACTAAACATTTTTTAAAAAATTTTTTTAAAGATGTATTTTTAGGGGTGCCCGGGTGGCTCGGTCGGTTGAACGTCTGACCTCAGCTCAGGTCATAATCTCACAGCTTGTGAGCTCGAGCCCCGCGTCGGGCTCTGTGCAGACAGCTCAGAGCCTGGAGCCTGCTTCAGATTCTGTGTCTCCCAGTCTGTCTGCCCCTAACCCACTCACATTCTGTCTCTGTCTCTCTCAAAAATAAATAAACGTTAAAAAAAAAAAAGAGATGTCTTTTTATATTGAAAGGTGGTGAGTGCATTATGCAGATTGCTATCTTCCCTTGAAAATGAAAGGAGGGAGTCTCCAAGTATAGGGGCCTGAAGCAACTGCCCCCGGGGAGGGGGTTTCCAAGAGGCAGGGGTTAAAGGGCAGACCTGGGATTGAGAGGAGCTGCAAGCTGAATCCAGCCAGCACAGAGCGCACAAATGGGGGGGGTGGGGAGAGGGGTACACTCAGGATTTTCCAGGCAAAGGAGGTGAAGAGGCAACCAGGATGCAGCCCCCAGGCAGAGCGCGGGGGCCATCAGCCCACGGCCCATTGCCCCCAATAACTACCTCACGTCCTGTTTGCAGAGCCCAGCAGGGGGACAGGGGATCAATACATCACCCGACATCCACACACTCCCTGCTCTTCAAACATCAATGTACGGAGAAATACGCTTCCCCTGAATCCAAGGTCACTAGGGGCATCTGTCTCATCTGCCCCCCAGTTGGACATACCGGAAGGATGATGCACACCAGGACTGTGACCCCAAGGACTGGGCACGGGGGCGGGGGGGAGTGGGCACTGCTCCCGACCCCAGGGAGCCTGTCTCCTGCCTGCCCTCGTGCCCAGCTGAGGAAATGCCCGCACCCTGCACCTGCCCCCACCGCTAGGAGGTCAACTCCCCTCCCTTCCCCCATGCGATGACTGATTGAATGACTGGGTAGGGCAGGGGCGAGGTACCTGTGCCCACCCCCTTTTGTCTTGCTTCGGGGGAGGCTGACCTCATGGGGGTTTGGGAGGGGCCATGAGGGCTTTAAAAGGTAGGGCTGGAGCACCAAGTAGCACAAAGCACGGAAAGGAACCAGGCTGGCTATAGCATCACCAGCCTCCCCGCTCTGCAGGTGAGAGCACCCAGGAGGAGGAGGAGAGGCTCTGCAGGTGAGAGCACCCAGGAGGGGGAGGAGAGGCTCTGCAGGTGAGACCACCCAGGAGGGGAGGAAAGAGTCGGGGAGAGGGCTGATGGGACGTCTCCCTGCCCCAAAGGACCAGGCTCCCGCCTCGGTGTCTCCAGGGCCACCACCCTCCTCTCAGCTCAGGGCCGGACTAGGTCTCAGCTCTAGAACCCACCCTGGAGTGCCCTTTCCTCTCCTGCTGCTTCAACCGGGGCCCTGCCATGCCCCTCTGCCTCCATGCTCACCCCAGTCCTGCAAGGTGAGAAGGACAAAGGCTATTCTCCCATTTCCAGGTGAAAAAACTGAGGCCCAGAAGAAGTGACTGGCCAAAGTCACACCAATCACAGAGCAGGGCTGGAACTGGAACCCAGGGCTTCTGGGTTCCATCTCAAGCTCTTTCCTACACCAGCACTGTCTGAAAGAACTTCCCATGATGATGGGGATTGTATCTGCACCATCCAATAGGGTACCCACCAGCCAAAAGTGCACCAGAAAGGAGGCTAGTTCAAAGAAGGAGTTTTTACTTTTAATTAATTTAAATGTAAAGAGCCATATGTGGCTAGTAGCTACCATGTTGGACAATAACGTGGCTAACCTTGCTTCTTTAGCAGCAAGAACCCTTTCTCCTTCAAAGGAAATCTAACACAGAGCTCCACGATGACAAACAGATAAAAGCAGTATTTTATTCCTAGAAACGCGTCCCTCGAGGGTAACATCTTTATAATTTACTTCTGATGAAGCCAATCAGAACAATGAGGCAGAAAGAACACAAATGCTGAGAAGAGAGTTTTAGATGTGAATCTTATCTTTTTATTTTATTTTTCAATGTTTTTTCATTTTTGAGAGAGAGGGAGCATGAGCGGGGGAGGGGCAGAGAGAGAAGGAGACACAGAATCCGAAGCAGGCTCCAGGCTCCGAGCTGTCAGCACAGAGCCTGAGGCAGGGCTTGAACTCACGAACCCTGAGATCATGACCTGAGCCAAAGTGGGACACTTAACTGACTGAGCCACCCAGGTGCCCCTAGATGTGAATTTTAGACTCGTTTGAGGATCCAGTTTATTTCTGTATGATAGTTTCCCCCCGAACTCAGGTCATGCTGACACACAGGTGCAAGTGGTAACTGCTTAACTTTTTACAAAGATTTTTTAAGTTTATTTTTGAGAGAAAGAGAGAGAGAGAAAGAGAGAGCCTGAGTGGGGGAGGGGCTGAGAGAGAGAGAAGACAGAGAATCCCAAGCAGGCTCCGTGCTACCAGCACAGAGCCCCATGCAGGGCTCGAACCCATGAACCATGAGACCATAAAAAAATCAAAAGTCAGATGCTCAACCAAGTGAGCCACCCAGGCGCCCCTTAACTTTTTTTTACAGCTTAATTTTTAACTGCTTAATTACAATCACAGGATATTCCTCTTAAGCAAAAATGGCAAGAGAACTTTCCTTCTGAGGGCTGCACAGAATCGGTGGGACCCGACCACACAGTGAATACACCGATGGTCTCCAGAGAGATAACCATACCGTGCTGTCTGGAACGCACCCTTTGGTATCACTATTTAAAAGTTCACTTTAGGGGTGCCTGGGTGGCTCAGTCGGTTGAGCACCTGACTCTGGATTTAGGCTCAGGTCATGATCTCACGGTTTATGAGTTCGAGCCCTGCGTCGGGCTCCATACTGACAGCTCAGAGCCTGGAGCCTGCTTCGGATTCTGTGTCTCCCTCTCTCTCTCTGCCCCTCCGCACCCCCCCTCTCAAAAATAAATAAACATTAAAAAACTTTTAATAAAAACATAAAAGTTCACTTTAAATTACGAGATGTAAACATCTACAGGACCACTCACATGGCCTCAAATTCTGCAGAAGTTTGGAAACCGTTGCTCGAAGTTGTAAATTCCTTGGAGAAAAGCCACTGTTGTAATTAGGGGGGGTGAGGAGGAAAAGGGCAGGGCTTGGGAGTTGCAGGGAGCAGGGGTTACGCAGCTGGCAGGAACTGGAAAAGCAAAGTGAGGACCAGCCCACAGCCCCACACGGCGCTGCACCTGCCAGCAGGGAGGCACCTAGAGTCCATCTGGTCCAGGCCCCTGCCTTTGGGTCCCTAGACGGCTCCACCTTTCAGCCCCGCCCCTCTTTCCTTTCCAGACAAGATGCAACGACTGTGTGTGTGCGTGCTGATCTTGGCACTGGCTCTGACCGCCTTCTCTGAAGCTTCCTGGAAGCCCCGCTCCCAGCTGCAGGATGCACCCTCGGGTCCAGGGGCCAACAGGGGCCTGGAACCACATTGGCTGAACCGGCTGGGCCCAGCCTCTCACCACCGACGGCAGCTAGGGCTCCAGGGTCCCCCACAGCTGGTGGCAGGTAGGAGCTGTGACGGCCATCCCTGCTTGCCTCACCCAGCCAGGGTTGGCCCTGGCCTTGGTTTCTAGTGGCTTAGGTGTCCTTCCCATATGCTCACGTCCTCTCCCACCTCTGACCCTCAGACCTGTCCAAGAAGCAGGGACCGTGGCTGGAGGAAGAAGAAGCAGCATACGGATGGATGGACTTTGGCCGCCGCAGTGCAGAGGACGGGGACCAACATCCCTAGAACGGAGCTTCAGAGCCCAGCCTCTCCCAGCCCAGCCCAGCCCAGCCCCATGAAAAACCAATCGAAATAAACTAGCTTCCAATGGATCACATTGTGTCACGTGTGGGGCAGGAGAGGGGAGTTGGTGGAGACACGGTTGAGGCAACAGAGAGAACGGAGAACTCTCTTGGGGACGGGGACCCATGACTCATTCTTCTCGGTATCCCCAGAGCCTAACATTGAATGAGAATCTACTCGTGCAGGTGGAAAACAGTGGTAGGGTCACAACCAGAGTCCTCTTCCTAAAAGAGAAATCAAACTGCGCCCCTCCAGGTTTTCACCTTCCAATGCCTCCTGCTGCACTTAGAATCAAACCTAAACTCCTTGTCGAAGTCCTAGGTCAGCCCTGCTGTCCCCATGGCAGGTGCCAAGTGTCTTCCTCCTCTCTCCCTTTCCCTTCCTTACACAATGCACCAAGCTCATTCCTGCTCAGAACCTTTGTCCTTTCTGTTCCCTGTGCCTGGAAGGCTTTTCCCAGGCATAAACCTGGCTGGCTCCCCTTTTTCTCCCTAGGTCACACCCTGTCATTGTTTTGTATGTTAGTTTATTGTCCGCCTCCCCCAGTTAGAAGGGAGACTCTGTAAGAGTGTGGATCCCACATCCCTCCTCTCTGCTGTATCCCCTGTTCCAAGAATAGGGGGTTATCCTATAAATATCTGTCACATTGGGGGGGTGAGTGGCTGCTATAGGCGTTGTTGACATTTCGCCCATATTCCCCTCACTGTTCTGAGCCCGTGGGCAACATCCTTCCACACGCACCCTCGATTGGACAATAAATACCCTAGTTCCCTCATCCCTTGGGCAGGATAATTCTGTCTCCCCAAATTCCAGAATCCCCCTGCAGGACCGAGCTCAAGGCTATCCTTTGTTCACGTGCTTCCCTTCCCCATCTCACACCTCGTGGTCCCACTTGAGATCACCACCCAAATAAACCACTCACACTCAAATCCTTATCTCCAAGTCTGCCTCGGGGCAGGGCGGGGTATGTGAGGGGCCCTCCTCTGAAAACAGAGGGTTTTAGGAAACAACACACTCATCTTGGGATTCTAAAATGTGATCCTTCACTAGCCAGCCCCCTTTGCAGGGTGCTGGTAACCGCTGGAGTGTTGTGGCAACACCACTACTAAATTCTCATCCCAGTGAATCAGGATGGGGCACACGTGGAAGAAGGAGCACTGGCTTATGCAACTGCTCCAGCGCTGGAGAGAGAAGGGGGGGGGGGATGCTTTTGGCCGTGGCATTGATTGGCTACCGTTAATCATCAGAGAATCTCTGGAGGAAGAAAATGTTAGGCGCAGGTTAGCCAACCATTAACTCAAACCCAAGATCTGAATGTAAGAGTGCAGATAACAAAGGAAGCCGAAATTGGAAGCCCAGCAAGTCTCCCCCGTTAAAGTCCTAGAATGAGAGGCATCTGGGTGGCTCAAGTAGTCAAGCGCCTGGTTCCTAGTTTCGGCTCAGTTTGTGGGTTCAAGCCCCTGGTCCGGCTCTATGCTGACAGTGCAGAGCATGCTTGGGATTTCTCTTTTTACCTCTCTCTCTCTCTCTCTCTCTCAAAAGTAAATAAACTTTTTTTTTTTTTAAGTCATAGAATGAAAGGCATGAGACCATGACACCTTGCATGGGACATCTGAGAAGATTCCCTTAAGAATTTTGAACTCCTAGGGGCCCCTCATGACTCAGTCTGTTAAGCACCTGACTTCGCCTCAGATCATGATCTCGCTGCTTGTGAATTCGAGCAAGCACCCCTGTCAGGCTCTGTGCGGACAGCTCGGAGCCTGGAGCCTGCTTCAGATTCTCTGTGTGTGTGTGTGTCTCTCTCTGTCCCTCCCCTACTTGCTCTCTCTCTCTCTCTCTCTCAAAAATAAATAAACATAAAAAAAAAGAATTTTGAATTCCTGGGGCACCTGGGTGCCCCATTCAGGTAAGTGTCTGACTCTTGGTTTCAGTTCAGGTCATGATCTCATGGTTCATGAATTCAAGCCCTGCATTGGGCTCTGTGCTGACACCATGGAGCCTGCTTGGGATTCTCTGTCTCCCTCTCTCTCTGCCCTTTCCCTGCTCATGCTCTCTCTCTCAAAAATAAGTAAATAAACAGAAGGAAAAAAAAAAAAGAATTTTGAACTCCTATGTTCTCTTCCAGGGATTTAGTGTTAAGGACTTGGGCTTTTTTTTTTTTTGGTACCATAATGAGTTTTATGTATAATTAGACCCTATCTTCTTCCTCATAATGTTTTAGTGTCTTTTTGCCTCCCGGTATTCTTTATCAAGAGTGGGGAAGGTGAGGTCTACTTTGTTTAAACCTGGAAAACCTTGGGGTGCCCGGGTGGCTCAGTCAGTTGAGCATCCAACTGTGGCTCAGGTCATGATTTTAACAGTTTGTGAATTCAAACCCCACATTGGGGGACGCCTGGGTGGCTCAGTCGGTTAAGCGTCCAACTTCAGCTCAGGTCACGATCTCACGGTCCGTGAGTTTGAGCCCCGCGTCAGGCTGTGCTGACTGCTCAGAGCCTGGAGCCTGTTTCAGATTCTGTGTCTCCCTCCCTCTCTGACCCTCCCCCGTTCATGCTCTGTCTCTCTCTGTCTCAAAAATAAAAACTTAAAAAAAATTTTTAAAAATATAGCGTAGCCATTTAAAAATACGCATTCTGGGGGCACCTGGGTGGCTCAGTCGGTTAAGCATCTGACTCTTGATTTTGGCCCAGGTCATGATCTCAACATTGTTGAGTTCGAGCCCCATGTTGGGCTCTGCGCTAACATTATGGAACCTGCTTGAGATTCTGTCTCTCTCTTGCTTATGCCCCTCTCCTGCTCATGCTATCTCTCAAAATAAATAAATAAACTCTTAAAAATATATATCCACTCCAGCATGTGCTGTCCATATTCCACTGAAAGCATTGGTATTTTGTAACAGGGGGCTTTCCTCTCCCACATACAGGGCACAGAACACAACATGTTAATGCCCCCAAGACTGCCAGACACAAATGTCAGCTGGGCGAGGCATGCCCAGCCTCCTCCCCCTTTGGGTGGGGTCCATCTCGGTGGGTCCCAAACTTTAGTATGCATGTGCCTTCCCCGGGGTCCTTGTTACCACGGAGATTCTGACTCTTTGGGTCTGGGGTGGGACCTGAGAATCTGCATTTCTGACAAACTCCCAGGAGATGTGGGTGACGCTGGTCCACAGACCACACCTGAGTACCAAAAGGCTACACTTCTTCCCAGAGTTCCCTGTAGGGTTAGCCTCGGTGCCTAGCACTCCCTTTCATTAGCTTTCCTTCAGTTCTCAATTCCCCACTGTCCCCAAGAGTGATTCCTGGATCATCTTCCAAACAAACTGCTTGTTTTCAAATGCTGTTCCAGGTCTGATTCCAGGTCTGAGGGATGTTTACCTAAGACAGTGGGTGATTCTCGCCCGTGCCTTTCCCCTCACAGGCAGGGCACTGGGCCAGAGTCCCTGGAGCAGAAAACAGGGAAAGGAGCCTGTCTGAGCATGAGCTCCAGAGGCCTGAGGGCCTGGGTTCACATCCCAGTTCTGCAACTAGCTGTTAGACCCGCCTGGGCCTGTTTCATCCTCTAATAACCATTTACCAGATCACCCACCCACCCCCCAGGGGTTGTTGATATGACTAAGTAATGCATTTAACAAAAGTCCATGGCACATGGTTCAGTATTGGAGCCCATCCTCTTTCTACAACTTTGCCCCAGCAAAGCTGCATGCAGGGGCACACACACATGCACACATGCTCCCAGAGAAAGACACCGGAGTCCAGGCCAGGTAGTGCACAGGTCCTTTATTTCCTGCACCAGCAGGTGCACAGGCTGACAAGAAACAGGAGAGTGAGCAACGCAGCAGGAACAGAGCCAGACTGAAGTGGGCAGGAGGTGGGGGAGCCCCAGACTCCAGCTGTTTAGGAGTAAAGAGTGGGAGAGGGCAGAACATCTAGAATGAAGAAAGGAGAGGCACAGAGGACTGAGGGGAGGACCAGGGGGAAGGAGCAATGGGCAGGGAGCCTGGACACATGGGCCACAGGCAGGGAGATGGGGGCGGGGTGGGAGGACGCCCCCAGTGGGCGGAGGGACCCCTCACCCACACACAGAGATACTCTTGGTTACCAACAGTAGTTAGGGACTGAGAAGAAAGGACCAAGAATGGAGGAAGAAGGCCAGGTCCCTAAAAGTCAGCAAGGACTCACAGGCCACCTTTAACTTGAGGGTCAAGGGCCTGTCGTTAGAAAGGTAGTCAGAACACCTTCCTACACCAGTGTCTGAGCCCCACCCCCAGCTCAAAGCCAGGTCTGGCAGCAGACAGACCTCCCCTCAGGCACCCCCATCCCCTGGGCTACCATGTGACCCCAGGCCCAGCAACCTGAACTAGCTTTTGCACCAGCTGCAAAGGGTCGAGGCTTGGGTCCTCAAGCCCCAGCCCAGGTTCATGGGGACAGAAGGCAGGCCGGTGACAGACAGGGGGGTCCTGTTTGGGAGGATGGGAAGGAGGGTCTGGGGTAGGTGGGACTTGGCCAAGCAGCTGAAGGAGGGGCCTCAGGCTGTCTGTGGGGCCTCTGCAGGCTGCTGGGAACCAGCAAAGCCTGGAAGAGAAGGGAGGGGTAAACTGAGGGCTTGGACAGCAGGCAGGGGCCAAGGCTTTGTCGCTGTATCAGAAAGACAGCCGCGATTGATAGTTTTACAGGCTGCCCACTGGCTGGCCAAAGAGGTCACCGTTCAGTTTCCAAACTGCACAACCTTACACGGTGACCCTGATGAGGCTGCCCAGCAGTGACCAAGCGGCCACTGGAGTGGGGGCAGCCCACACATGCCAGTGAGGCTACAAATTTCACGGCTGATGAGCAGGCCAGGCAGACACCAGGACAGGGTCAGAGGGGAGGGACAGGCCAGGAAAAGTCATTCTGGCATAGGAGTGAGGAGAACAGGCTCAGACCCACTCCAGCTAAGTGATCTTAAGTTCTTAAGTTCTTAAATGATCTTAAGTTCTTACTTAAGTTCTCCAAACCTCAGTTTTCTCACCTAACAAAGGGCTGGTAACAGCTACCTTCAGGGGTGCGAGGACTAAAGGAAACAATGCCAGTCACTAAATCACCTTTGGTGTTTCTGTGAGCTCCTTGAAGGCAGGGCTCACACTCAGCAGGTGCAACTCCCCAAACTTTGGGGCTTCCAGCTGGGGAGAGGAGACCCTGACCTACCCCCGGCACCCTGGAGGAGACCCAGCCCATCTTCAGACTCACCCAGGGGGCTGGTCCAGCTGCGACCCTTGCTGGCAGAGGCCTTTGTCCCAATGGCCTGGGTGGCCCCAGAACACCCCTCTTCCTCCCAGGCCCTGGGAGGATGGTTGGCCCAGTCCTCCTCCAGCCTCTGAAACGGCTGGGTCAGCACCCCGGGCTGCTGCTCTGATCCGCTCCCTGTACCTGTTGCTGTCACTACTGCAGGGCTGGGGAGCCTCGGGGATCGGGTGGCAGAGTGGGAGACAGGGAGAAGGGGGCAGCAGAGACGGGAAGCAGAGGCACAGTAGGGGGCTGCAGTCCTAGTCATGACCTTCAGCCCAGACCCCCAGGCGAAAAAGGGGTAGAGATCTGGAATCCTAAGCAAATTCCACATAAATGAGCCCTGGGGCCATAGTTCCCACTGAAGGAACCTGGAGGTGCCTATGCAAATGATATGCAAATTCCATGCAAATCATCACACTGGGTGAGGCCAAGCTGGGGTAAGTGAGCATTTGGGGGGCTCACCTACCCTCACCTTTCATTGATGATCTGTAGCTGGTCTGGCTGGCCGGAGGGAGGCCCCTGTGGGAGCACTCACCTTTCTGGAGCATCTTCAGCCTCAACTGCCGACTATAACGCGCATCCAGCCAGTTAGCCAGTTGCTGGAGGACGCGCTTCATGTTTAGGTGAGAGGGGCCCAAGCCGCTAGCCTCCAGCGCTGAGGTCCCTACGTTCCCCTGCGTTGCCTCATCCAGCTCCGGCTCCACCTCCTCCCAGGCCTCGGCCTCCTCAGACACCAGCTCTGCCTCTTCTGTTGCCCCCTCCTCAGCTGACGCCACCTCTTCTGTGGCCCCCAGTTCCTCCTCAGGCACCAATTCCTCCACAGGCACAAAATCTTCCGCCACAAAATCCTCTGCTGTCAGTAACCCCTTCTCAGCCTCTAAGCCCCGGTGCTCTTGCACCTCACTGCAGCACAGCCTGTATCTGGGCAGGGAGACAGGAAAGTCTTTCCGTGCCCCTGAAGGCCAACCCCAGGCAGAGCCCCCAGCGCCCCCCTTCTACCTGCCCCTAGGACATCTCCAGCCACCAGGGTTGAGGAGCTCTCATGCTCTCTGCCCCAGTCTACACATAGATCCAATGGCTACTCCTCAGTTCTGTCCCAACTAGGGGAAAAGGGAGCTGGGTACCCGCCTCGAGGCTTCAAACACCCAGCCCAGGCACCAGGTAGGAAGGAGGGTCACCAAACACTGCACAAAACCTGCTTTCTCCTAGTACCCCCCACCCTGCTGCACAGAACAGACTGGCAAGGATAATAATATTCCTTCTGCTCCCCTCCATGATTTAACCTTTACAGCCCATCCCACAGCTAGTTGCCATAGGAACAAATCCATTTTAGTAAGGCTCAGACAGTTCAAGCCATTGGCCAAGGACACATAGCCAATAAAGGGACCAAGTTGGGACTCGGTCCCAAGTGTTTCCAGCTCCCAGGCCAGTGCTCCTTCACTCTCAGCCTCTGTCAAGGTGAAGGAAAGGCTTCGGTCCCCACCTGGAACAGCCTAAATCAGATGACCTACGGGGCAAGATTTGAAAGAAAAGGGATCAGCCCCTTCCAGAACAACTCAACCCAGCCAGCCCAGAGCATAGGACCTTCTCTAGGGCGGCAGGATTGCAGGTGGTTGTCTGACTGCTGAAAAGTGAGGGTGGTTGATGGGAGAGCCCCTAGCCATCTCACCCCAGGTGTCACATCTCCTCCTTCTCAGTCTTCCCATGATTCCTTCAACAGAGAAAAGGGCTTTCACTGTCCCAAGGCAACATTAGCTGAAACTGCAAAGTCCCTGCGGGCCCCAATATGTGAAAAAGTCCTGGGGAGAAATGACGGGCCCAGACATGGGGACGGAGAAAAGGGTGGGGCGGGGGAGGGGCTGGGGCAGAGAACGAGGGGCGCAAGGAGTGAAGGAATGTCAGAAGCAAACCCCCTCCCCACTCTGGGAAAGTGAGTGTGGGTCAGGCAAGGGCCTGGGGGTCCCAGCAGCGCACCTTTCCATAAAAAACACAGGGTCCGAGATAATCCTTATAGACCTTCTGAGCTCCTCAGCCAGGGCCTCCTGAAAACCAGGAAGGGCCTCCTGTGGTGGAGAAGGGGTATTACCAGGGGATCCCCACAGAACTCTAGTCCCTACTCACAGAAAGGAAATCAGCCAGCGGGGCTGAGGCACAAGCACACAGGCAAAAGCGGGCAGCCGGGGATCCTCACCAGAGGTACGGCGTGTGTGTAGCGGGTGACAGGGTCAGCGGACGCCGGCGCTTGCTGGCGGAGGGTCTTCACCTCCTCCTGAGCCTGGGTCAGCAAGCCCCCACGCTCCGTGTACTTCTCCCGTAGGTCCTCCAGCTGGGAAGCCACTTGCAGGTTCTGTTGGGACCCAGGCCCACCCAGCCCGCCCTTTCCCCAGGGGGCTAAGAGGCGAGAGGCCCAGACTCTGACACAGGGTGCCCCCAGGTAGGTCCCTGGACTCTACTCCACTCAGACACCACCTACTAGGCCCCATGCCAGGCGCTGAGGGTGTGCAAAGGGATAGACCCAGTCCCGGCTCAAGGAGCTTGTCCTCCCAGGAAAGTCAGGCAGCCGACCAAGGGCCCCGAGCTCCCTGCTCTGGGTCACAGTCTCTCGAGGGCAGGGGCAGGAGCCGAGGGCAGTTTCACCTCATGCTGGAGCCGCATCTGGATTACTCTCTCCGAAGCCAGCTGCTGCTGCAACTTCTCAGTGTCAGCCCCATGCTGGAAGGACCCAAGACTGGTAAGCACCCCTCCCCCCAGGCCTCCCCACCACTTCCGACAGGTCTTCCCAGGCACATGAGTGAGGCTTTGGCAGCCCTTTAAGTAAGAAGTCACGTAGCGTGAGGCCACGTAAGGCAGGAGAGTCATGCGGCCTGGTTCCTGGAACACGCTGTGACCCTCTCTGGGACTTGGTCCCCTCCCTGGGACAAGGAGGGGGCAGAATGAGGGCTCTCTGAGATCCCCTCCAACTCGGACTCTGACGCAGAGAGGGGTCTGGGGCCTGGCCGAGCCAAAAGCCCTATGAGGTGAGGACAGGGAGGAGGGGGCTTGGGTGTGGCGGGGCCATGACAAGAGGGAGCCCTGGGCACACCCGGATGCACCGACTGGCAGCGTTGCTGCAGCTTCAGGACCTGGGCCTGCAGCTGGGTGACCTCCCTCTGCTACTGGTCCTGGGCCTCCCTCCTGAGCGCCAGCACCTCTGACAGCTCAGCCATCTGCTGGCTGGCCTCGCCTGGCGACAAGCGGGGACAGAAGGTCGGCTCCGGTCCCCTTGGCCTTCGGGGACCAGTCTGGCCCTCCCACTGCCTCTGTCCACCCCGCCCCTCAGCTCCTGTGCGGGGTGGGGGGGGGGGGGGTCCGTCTTTGCAGGATTCGCCTTCCTCACTTGGTCTCTTTTCCGTAAATGTTAGTTAACTGACACGGAGCAAGGCCCTGGGTGACCAGTCTGCCAGGCCTGGTCCCAGCACACACGGGGCTCAAGTCTAGTGGGGAAAGTGATGGGCGAGGAAATCCTGCCAGTGCGTAGGCTGGGCTCCGATGGAGCGAGTACAATGGGGGCGCTGGGGGTCTCAGCTGTGACACCCTGTTCTGCCTTACGAGGTCTGCCTCTGCGGGGCAAGCGGGGCTCCGCCAGGCACAGAATGGCAAACAAGGCCCAGACAGGGGGTGGAGAAGCCTGGAGGCAATCACAAGACACTGGGAGGGCTCTGACGCTGGGGCTGGGGTGGGGGTTGAGGTTACCCTTTGGCCAATGGGAAACTTGGGGTTTTAGGCAGAGGATGACATGGTCAGATTTGGTTTTAGGAAACTTATTTGGGCTGTGTGCAGAATGACCCGGAAGGGCAGCAATCCAGGCAGGGAGACGGGTTAAGACGGGGGGCCTGGGCTAGAGTCAGGGAGGTGAGGAGGAGAAAAGACACTTTAGCCTCTTTGAGGAGGTGGAAACAACAGAACTTAGGGACCAGTTCCCATGCCAGGGACCTGGGGACCCGAGGGCCAACGGGGGAGCTGAGGAACCCAGGGGGAAGGAAGGTCAGGCCTGGGGGGAGGGGAACAGCATGAGTTCAGCCATCTTGTGTCTGCAGCTCACAGCCAGACCTGAGCTCCCCAGGGACCTACGCTATGCCTCCCTCTTCTTCATAAACACACAGTAGCAGCACAGCCCCTGGCCTGGCCCCGGTGCCTCAGCGCCTGGTCTCTGGCAGCTCCCGGCTCCTTCCCTTCCTTGCTTCCAGGCCCCTTCTTCCTGTGCCCCAAATAACAAAAGGCCACAGGCTTAGAGGGACCCTGGGGCTTCTGTACAGCATTTTACAGGGTGCAGAAAGCACTTCCTCAGCTGTGCCTCTGGAAGGGTCCACAGGGCTGAGAGTACTCCTCCCCATGCTAACGACAAAGGTTCAGCGGGTCAAGGAACACCGTCCAAGCTCACACCGCTAAGAAATGCCAGAGTGGGGACTCGAACTCAGGTCTCCAAACTCCAAGTTCTGAGTTCTTCCCCCCACCCCAAGTTACAACTTCACGTACAAAACTGCTCCACACAATCAAGGGGGTAGAGCTGAGAGGCCTGGAGGGAGGGAGAGAGGCAGGGGCAGGGGAGTCAACACCCCCTGGCCGCGGATGTGCCTTCTGCCCACCTGCTCACCTCCTCCCTCAGCTGCTCGTTCTCCTCCTCCAGCAGCCTCAGCTGCTCCTGCAGGGCTTCTAGCTGCGGGCAGTCATGTAGGACCTCCATCTCCCGCAGACAAGTCCTAGGGGTGAGAGCCACAGAAGCCAGGGGGTGGGGGACCCAGGTCCCAGCCCACCCGGGGGCTGCCCACCCGGGCTCAGTGTGGCGGTCTCCATTAGTCCCAGCAACCCTGCCGGCAGGTGCACCGTCAGTGTTCCTGTTTGCACACAGGGAAACTGAGGCACAGAGAAGGGGCTGCCCAGGTGAAAAGGCAGGACACTCACGGCTCAGGGGCTCCATAGGAATGATAGTGCTGCTGCTCTTCCTCCTCCGGCTCCTCCTCCTCTTCTTCCTCCTCCTCCTCCTCCTCAGAGTCTGAGTAGAGCTGAAGGAGGTCATCTCTCAAGCTCACCTGGTATCTGAGGTGTAAAATCTGGCAGTGGGGGAGAGGGGCCCCGTCGGAACGCAGGCAGGGGCGAGCACAGGTCCAGGCACGGGGCGGGGTGGGGGTGCTGTAGGTAGGTCTGAGATGGCACACTCCCTCCCCTCCTCCCTGCCCGGTTACGTCCTCCCTGGCTGAGCCCAGCATGGCTTCCAGTTTGCTGTGCTCCCCCATCAGAACACTGTTCTGTCTCACCAGGGACTGGCCAATGCAAACTGCAGTATTTAGGTCCCGCTCTCTCTGCAGAGGGACCCCCATCCACGGGGAATACTTTCCTGTTTTCCGGGCTCTCCCAGACAGGTGGGAGAAGCAAGGGAGTACACAGGGGTCAAAGGGAAGCTAGGCCACTAGGGGAAACCTTCCCCACACCCTAGTTTTCCAGGGTACTAGAAAAAAGTCTGCCATCGACACACTGTGGGGCCTGACTCAGCTTCCCCTTATGGAGAAGAGCACATCAGACCAGACGGCTCTACAAGCAATTCTGGCCTGGATATCCGGCATATACCTGCCTTCCATAAGAGGGACCCCTGGCTCGGCTCCCAGAGAAATAATCAAGCAGGAAAAAGACAAGACTGCTACCCCTCCAGGGGAGAATGAAAACAGAGGCCTGGCTAAGGCTCAGGCTGGGCTGGACAGGGAAAGCAGTACACAGCTTCTCAGCAAATTTAACATCACTTTGACATCTTCTTGGGTGATCCCGGCTGGTGGGGGTTGGTCAGGGCACAGCGCTGCAAAAGCAGGAGTGGAGGCCAAGGTGGGAAAGGGAGGACATCCCACTGTCCCACATCCCACTGTTTCCTACCCGATCCTCAGTTCTCCCTCAACAAGAGTGAGCGACAAGAGAGCTCCCTTCCTGCCCCCACTATTCTCTCCAGACACCCCCAGTACCCAGCACTCCTTTCCCCTGCTCCCAGGGCCAAATGGGCTCTTTTGTGCCCTGGAGGGGCCTGGGTGAGGTCAAGGGATCACAGTCCTCCAAGCTCAGGTGGAAATGAGTTCTCAGGACGCCCGGGTCCCTGGTACCAGGGGAATGCAGGAGGCTAGCGACAGTACAGCCCCAGACTGACTCATCACCTCTTACCCGGAGGGCGCTCTCGGCCGACTGGAGCCTCATGGGTCATGAAACAGACGCAGTCACCCACCCTGCACCTGTTGCGTGTGGAGAGGCGGGAGAGACTTTTCCAGCACGCAGTAGGGGCTCCTGAGCCTCTAGACCTAATCCAGAGATCTCCCGCGACCCAGGAGAGGGTACAAGGGGAAGAAACCTGAGGCCCCGCCCACCCCGAGGCTGGGAAAAGCCGGGCTTCGACACCCGCAGCCAAAAGGTTGACAAAACCTTCCCACCCACCTCCGCCCACCCACCTCCCCAGCTTGGTGCGGCGGGCGAGCACACGCTCAGAGCGAGCCTGGCAGCGCCCTCCCGCAGCCCCCCGCCCCTCTCCCGGAATTGCGATTGACTGAGTGGGGCGGGGCAGGGGGAACTGTGAGAGTGCGCAGATCCGGGGAGCAACAGGCGCGCAGAGCCGGGCGGACGAGCGCGCGGGTGCGCCGACCTGACCCTCCGACAGCAATCAGGGGACGACAGAAGGTTGGAGAAGAAGGGCAAGAGGCGTCCGAACAGGCACCGCAGTTGACAACGCAAGTGGGTGGAAGGGTGAGACTGAGCGCCAGAGGGGGCGGGGCGCCTGGAACCGCCGCCCCCCCGCCCCCCCCGCCCTTCTGCCTGGAAATACCCAGGTCCCACCCGCTCTGGGGTCCCGGGGACCCGGTTTACCTTCCTCCAGCTCCCGAATAAAGGCGGCGTGCTCGGGGCCCGACACCCCAGGCCGCTGTCCGATGTAGGCAGCCGGCGTCTTCCAGATGCCCGCCGCCTTCTCAGTCCCCAGGCCAGTGGCCCGGGGACCAAAGGGCCCTCGGAATGTGAAGCGAGTCCACTGCGCGTCCGAGTTGCCGGGCCCAAACTGGGCATTCCGCTGGGCGGCTGCGAATGCGGACGCGCGCGGTGTTCCTGTCGGGGATCCAGCCTTGGAGGTCGGGCGAGCTCCGGCGGGGGCGGGTACCGAGACGGATGGGGATCTGGATCCCGTTCGCGGTCCTTCCGTCAGTGCCTGCGCAGGGGCGGGTGCAGGCTGCGCTGAGGGCTCTGGAGAGGAATGGGCTGTGGGTGGGGGTGCGGGGGTGACTCCCGCTGGAGCCCGGGTTCTGAAGCGGTGCCCCACGAGGCCCTGCCCGGGCTCTTTCGGGTGCATCTTGAGTCCTCAGGCCCGCCTTTATAACCTGGGCCTGGAGTGCTCGCCCGCCGGCCCGTACCACGCGCGGGAGGGGGCAGCCAGGGAGCAACCAGTGGTGCCCGGGACGGGGAGTCGCGCGCGAGGGGACGGAGGTGGCGGAGCAGAGCGCAAAAAATCAGAACAAGGAGAGAGTCGAATGGCGGTTCCGGCCGGTTCCATGGGCTTGGTTCCGAGTGCAGGGTTTCTACTCTCCTCTCCACCTCCGGAGAATGGTTCTGCCCAAAGTCGCGGCTTCCCTGGACTTCGGGTACCGGGACTCCGAGGTCCCTACCTCGGAGGCACAGCTTCCCTCCATTCCCGCGGGGGTTGTCGGCTGCCCTCCTGGATGTGATCTGGGAGTTAGCGCAGGGTAGTGCTTTCCCCGGTGGCTGGGAGATGCATCCCGACCCTAGGACTGTTTCAACGCGCTGCCCAGTCCGGCGCGTCACACGCTGGTCCTCGCGCTCACGCTCCCGGGGCTCCAGCCGTTCGACAGCCCTTCTTCTTCTTTCTTAATTCGTCTTACTACCTTTCCTCGTGCTTTACCTCTAGCCCTCATTCGCTTCGCCCACCTCCTTCCACCCTGGCAAACACCTGTTCTTGCTGCAGACCCCGCTTAGAGGGCTCCCCCTGAAGACTCCTCCAACCTCGTCCCCTGTGGCCCCAGAGCGTCCCTCATCCGGCGGCCGGCAGTGCTCAAGAGTGTGTCTATTTCCAATCCAGACCTGCGCCCCTTCAGCGCAGGGAACGGGTCCCTCAGAGTGAACCACGGGAGGCGGGCCGAGGAGTCGTGGGGCCATTTCTGTGCCTTTAGACTGGAAGAACCTGCAGGCCCAAAAGAGATGGTTATGGCACTAATTCTTCTTCTTCTTCTTTTTTTTTTAATGTTTACTGATTTTCAGAGACAGCACAGTGGAGGGACAGAGCGTGAGAGCATGCCCACCCACGAAGGAGGGGCAGAGAAAGAGAGAGGGAGGGATAGAAAGAATTCCAAGTAGGCTCTACGCTGTCAGCACAGAGCTCAACGCAGGGCTCTGTATCGTGAACCGTGAGATCATGACCTCAGAATCAAGACTTGGATGCTTAACCGACTGAACCACCCAGGCGCTGTCTTATCTTCTCACTGTGGTCGTCAGGTAGTGGAAGGGTGGAGGGAGCTCTCTGGGGCTTCTTTTATAAGGCCACCAGTTCCCACGCCTGAGGGTTCCCCCCTCAAGACCTAATCACCTCAGAAAGGCCCCACCTCCTAACACCATCGCGCTGGGGGTTAGGATTTCAACATGAATTGCAGGGGGACACCAACACTTAGACCATAACAACCCTATCACTCTTTAAAAACAAAACAACAGCAATAACAAAAACCCACCAGCTTTTGGGGCGCCTGGGTGGCTCAGTCGGTTAAGCGTCCGACTTCAGCTCAGATCAGGATCTTAGAGTTTGTGAGTTTGAGCCCCACATCTGGCTCTGTGCTGACAGCTCAGAGCCTGGAGCCTGCTTGGGATTCTGTGTCTCCCTCTCTCTTTGCCCCTCCCCTGTTCATGCTCTGTCTCTTTCTCTCTCAAAAATAAACAAACATTAAAAATAATAATAATATTTTATTTAATTCTGTATCTCCAATACTGATACATGAATTCAGCAAAGTCGCAGGGTACAAAATCAATGTGCAGAAATTGGTTGCATTTTTTTTTAATTTTTTTTAACGTTTATTTATTTTTGAGACACAGAGAGACAGAGCATGAATGGGGGAGGGTCAGAGAGAGGGAGACACAGAATCTGAAACAGGCTCCAGGCTCCGAGCTGTCAGCACAGAGCCCGACGCGGGGCTTGAACTCACGGACCGCGAGATCATGACCTGAGCCGAAGTCGGCCGCCCAACCGACTGAGCCACCCAGGCGCCCCTGGTTGCATTTTTATATATCAATAGTGAAGCAACAGAAAGACAAATAAAGAAACTGATCCCATTCACAATTGCACCAAGAATCATAAAATACCTAGGAATAAACCTAACCGAAGAGGTAAAAGATCTGTATGCTGAAAACTAGAGAAAGCTTATGAAGGAAATTGAAGAAGACGCAAGGAAATGGAAAAGCATTCCATGCTCATGGATTGGAAAATAAATGTTGTTAAAATGTCAATACTACCCAAAGCAATCTACACATTCAACGCAATCCCAATCAAAATTGCACCGGCAGTCTTCGCAAAGCTAGAACAAACAGTCCTAAAATTTGTGTGGAACCACAAAAGACCCCGAAGAGCCAAAGTAATACTGAAGAAGAAAACCAAAGCAGGAGGCATCGCAATCCCAGACTTTAGCCTCTACTACAAAACTGTAATCATCAAGATGGTATGGTATTGGCACAAAAACAGACACATGGACTGATATAGAGAACCCAGAATTGGGCCCCCAAATGTATGGCCAACTAATTTTTGACAAAGCAGGAGAGTATCCAATGGAAAAAAGACAGTCTCTTTAGCAAATGCTGCTGGGAGAACTGGACACCAACATGCAGAAGAATGAAACTAGACCACTTCTTACACCATACACAAAAATAAACTCAAAATGGATGAAAGACCTAAATGTGAGACAGGAAACCATCAAAACCTTAGAGGAGGAAACAGGCAACAACCTCTTTGACCTCAGCCGCAGCAATTTCTTACTCGACACATCTCCAAAGGCAAGGGAATTAAAAGCAGAAATGAACTATTGAGACCTCATCAAGATAAAAAGCTTCTCCACTGCAAAGGAAACAATCAACAAAACTAAAAGGCAACCGACGAGAAGATATTTGCAAATGACGTATCAGATAAAGTGTTAGTGTCTATAAAGAACTCACCAAACTCCACACCCTAAAAACAAATAATCCAGTGAGGAAATGGGCAGAAGACATGAATAGACACTTTTCCAAAGAAGACATCCAGGTGGCCAGCAGACACATGAAACACTGCTCAATGTCACTCCTTATCAGGGAAATACAAATCAAAGCCACACTGAGATACCACCTCACACCGGTCAGAGTGGCTAAAGTGAACAAATCAGGAAACTATAGATGCTGGTGAGGATGTGGAGAAACCGGAACTCTCTTGCACTGTTGGTGGGAATGCAAACTAGTGCAGCCGCTCTGGAAAACAGTGTGGAGGTTCCTCAAAAAATTAAAAACAGAAATACCCTATGACCCAGAAATAGCACTGCTAGGAATTTACCCAAGGGATACAGGAGTGCTGATGCATTGGGGCACATGTACCCCAATGTTTCTAGCAGCGCTTTCAACAATACCCAAATTATGGAAAGAGACTGAATGTCCATCAACTGATGAATGGATAAAGAAGATGTGGTTTATACATACAATGGAATACTACTTGGCAATGAGAAAGAATGAAATCATGCCATTTGCAGCAACGTGGATGGAACTGGAGGTATTATGCTAAGTGAAATAAGTCAGAGAAAGACAGTTATATATTTTCACTCATATGTGGATCTTGAGAAACTTAACAGAAGACCATGGGGAAGGGGGAAAAATGGTTACAAACAGAGAGGGGGGGAAGCAAACCATAAGAAACTTAAATACAGAGAACAAACTAAAGGTAGATGGGGGAGAGGGGAAAGTGGGTGATGGGCATTGAGGAGGGCACTTGTTGGGATGAGCACTGGGCGTCGTATGTAAGCCAATTTGACAATAAATTATATTTTTTAAAAATAAAATAATAATAAATAAAAAATAATATAATAATTTTTATTTAACCCAATATCTCCAAAATATTATCATTTCAACATGTAATCAACATAAAAAATTATGAATGAGATTATATTTTCCATTTTTTATAATGAATTGAGTGCATTTTATTCTTACGGCCCATCTCAGTTGAGACTCAAATTCATTATTCTCTTTATTTTTCTAAATATAATTTGTCTTTTTTCCACTATATACCTTTAAATTTTTTTCTCTTCATCACTGGATTTCATCAATTTGATCATGATGTGTCTTAGTAGGATTTTTCTTTTATCCTTCTTGGGGCTGATCGAGCTTCTTAGATTTGAGGGTGTATAGCTTTGATCAAAATTTGGAAATTTTTCAACTCTTATTTCTTTTTTTTTAATATTTATTTTTATTTTCGGTTGCGGGGAGCACAAGCAGGGGCAGGGAAGAGAGAGAGGGATAGAGGATCTGAAGCTGGTTCTGCAATGACAGACTGACAGCAACAAGCCCAATGTGAGGCTAGAACTCACGAACCGTGAGCTCATGACCTGAGTCGAAGTTGGCCACTCAACTGACTGAGCCACCCAGGTGCCCCATCAACTTTTATTTCTTTAAATATTTTTTTTCTGAACCCCACTTCTGGGATTTCAATTACATGTATGTTAGACCACTTGATACTGAACCACAGGCACTAGGACTCTGTTCATTTTCTTTTTCCAGCCTTTTTCTCTCTGTCCTTCCGTTTCAGTTGTTGTGACTGGTATATCTTCAAGTCCACTGATTTTTTCTTTTAAGGACGTTATTTTTCAGGAATCTCTACACCCAACATGGGGCTCAAAGTTACAACCCCAAGATCAAGAGTCACATGCTCTACTGACTGACCTGAGCCAGCCAGGTGCCCCTCCACTGACTTTTTAATCTTCTTTTAGGCCATTCAGGAACTTTTCATTTCTGATCATGTATTTTCCAGTTCCAGGCATGCTAGTTGGTCCTCATTTGCATCTTCCATTTCTCTCCTTATTATGCTCATATATTTTTTTTAATCCTTGTACTTAGCTATAAGGAATTTTTAGAAGTCTTTCTCTGCCATCATCTCTGTCATTTGTGGGTCTGTTTTTATTGACTGATTTTTCTCCTGTCTACAGGTCACATTTTCTACATCTTTCTTGCTCAATAATCTTTTGGATGCCGGATATATTGTGGATGTTACATTGCTGAGATGCCAGCTTTTTATCCTCCTTTGTTGGGTTTCATCTTGCCAGGCAGCTAAGTTGTGGATCAGCTTGATCCTCTTGAGGCTTGTTTTTAAAGTTTTGTAGGGCAGATCCAGAAAGGTCTTTACTCTAGAGATATTTTAGCCCTATTACAAAGGAGTAATCTTTCTGGGGTGTCTACTGAATGCCCCAAATATTCAGTGAGGACTCTCCTCACTGGCTGATCAGAACCTAAACATTTCCCAGCCCTGTGTGAGCTCTGGGAATTCACGTACGACTTTCTGGGAGTTGTTCTCTCCCCGGTGGATATTCTTTTCTCAGCCTCATGGAGTCTCACCCTACACACCTCCAGCTTAGTATTCAACCAAAGACTCAAGAACATTCCGTTGTAGGTTTCTGGGACTTGTTGAGAACTGCATGGCTCTCTCCTCCTGGGAAAAAATCTGTTCCACAAATTCCAGCCTCCCTGAACTCTGACCTCTGTCTCTGCGGGTCAGTAGACACCAGAGTCTGCTTGGGTTCTGCCTCCCTATACTGCCCTCAGAAATTGCCTCTAGACAGAAACCCAAGGTCATCATAGGACTCACTTAATTTGTTTCTCCCTGAGACCACAGTCCTGTGATGCTTATTGTCCAATGCCTTAAACCTTTGTTGCACAGTTTATCCAGTTTTCTACTTATTTTCTGCGGGAGGGAAATGTGGAGCTAGCTACTCCATCTATTTGGATAGACATTGAATTAGAAGCCTATCCTGAAGGTAGAGCCATAGGACTTGTGGAAGGATTGGATGAAGAGTGTGAAGGAAGAAGAAAAGTCAAGAATGACTCCAACTGTTTGGGCCAGAGAGAGCTGCCATACACGAAGATGAGAAAAACTGAGGGGAAGTCAGCTTTGGTAGAGAAAATCAGGAGTTCAGATTTATCTAAATATCTTTTTTTTTTTTAATAAGCTCCACACCCAACGTGGGGCTTGAACTCATAATCCTGAGATCAAGAGTCACACACTCTACCAACTGAGCCAGCCAAGTGCCCCAGGAGTTCAGTTTTAAATAAGTTAAATCCAAAATGCTTACTAAGTATCCAAGTGGATAAACAACTAGTTGGGTTTATCCCAACTGGATATATAAATATAACAACTTGATATATAAATCTGAGCATAGGGGAAAGATGGGGGCCGGACACTTCAACTGGGGACTCATTGCTCTAAGGTGAGAATGTAAAGCCATGAGACTAGGTGAGACCCCTGAGAGACTGAGTGTAGATAGATAAGGGGGCCCAGGGTTAAACCCTCAGTACATAGAGGGCAGGGAGAGGAGGAAGACTCATCTAAGGTGACCAAGATGGATGGGACCCTGAAGAAGAGGTAAACCAGGGAAAAGCTGGGTTCCAGAGAAAGTGTTTCAAGCAGAGAGAGCCACCTGTGTTGAGTGGTGCTGCCACAGGAGACCAATGAGGACGGAGAATCAACTCAGCAAGATGGAGGCCATAGACAACTTTGGCAAGAGCCATCTCAGTGGAGAGACGGAGGTGAGAGAGACTGAGAAGGGTGAGGAAGTAATGGGAGGTGATGATGTGAGGATGCAGAATATAGAAAACTATTGAAGAGTTTTGCAGAGAAGGGGAGCTGAAAGAGAACAGTCACTGAAAGACAACACAAGCACTAGAGAAGGTGGTTTTTGGGGGTTTTTTTTGTTTGTTTTTTTAATTTTTTTTAAATGTTTATTTATTTTTTGAGAGAGAGAGAGCGCGAGCAGGGGAGGGGCAGAGAGAGAGGGAGACACAGAATCCAAAGCAAGCTCCAGGCTCTGAGCTCTCAGCACAGAGCCCGACGCGGGGCTCGAACCCATGAACCGTGAGATCATGACCCGAGCGAAGTCGGATGTTTAACCGACTGAGTCACCCAGTTGCTCCTAGAGAAGGTGGTTTAAGGACAAGAGATGAGGGGTGCCTGACTGGCTCAGTTGGAAGAGACCACAGCTCCTGATCTCAGGATCGTGAGTTCGAACCTCACGTTGGGTGTAGAGCTTACTCAAATAAACTAAAACAAAAAACAAACAAACAAAAAAAGCATTTAAGTTTGAGTGCGGTGACGACATGTTTATGTGCTGATGGGGATGTTCCAGCAGGGAGGAGAAAACTAATGCCAAAGACAGAACCCAGAGCCCAGGGATCATTCTGAGATCATTCTGGGAATGGACGAACCCTGGTAACCAAATTCGTTCTCCTCTGTGATCAAGCATGCGTATTTTCTATGGTGTCTTTGTCACCAAAAAGTTTGAAGGAGACACAATCCAACCCCAGGGTTTGCTGTGGACGGTGAGATTGGAGAACCTCAGGGGTGGCCACGACAGGGCCACCTGTCCAGACTTCAGCTTGGCCAGGCCGCTCCCTCCCTAGTCCCCTGAACAGCTTCCTGGACAGTCTCACTGTGCCCTAGACATCTCTGCAGCTCCAAGCACAGAAGGGGACATAAAATAGGGGCCCATTCCATCCCTGCTGAATGGATGTTTGCTGAACTGGATTGTCCCTGCCCATGAGAAAGCAGCCCTGAGGCCCCTGGGAAGTTTGGGGTGAAGAAGAAAGACACAGAGATGAAGGAGACCCCACAGGCTCCCAGTTGACTTGCACCCTCTAGCTCCCAGCACCAGTGCATAGCAACTCTAGCTACAGCCACCAGAGGGCAGTGTCGGCCCACATACCCCCCCCTACCCCCACCCAGCCCTTCACCCGCACATCTGTAACCCCACAAAAGAGGCGGAGTAGGGATGGTGACTTCATTTTACAGACAGAGAAGCCAAAGCTCAGGCCCCTGGTCACTCCACACGTAAGCATTTTGGCCTGGCTGATGGATGTCTGCCACAGCCCAGGGCTGCCCAGGAGACCCAGCAGGCCCCTCTCCAGCGGTGTCAGTCTTGTTCCCCTCTGCCCTGCTGCTGTTCTAACCAGAGAGGCTGGCAGAACAGACACCCTAGACCTTCTGCCCTCCCTCCAGTATGAACCCACTGACCCCTGCTGAGGACAGGGGACAGGAAGAGAGGACAGGAAGGGGCTCAAGACCCACCGCACCCATGAACTTGAGGGCGCAGTCACTCAGACACCACACAGGCTCAGGCCACCTCCCCTAGCCTGACCCTGGAAGATGAACCTAGGACAGGCTACCCCATGGCTAGAGCCCTTGAGAGTGTGCCTGGGATCTGGGCAGGGCCAAACACCAGGACCAATCCCTGCAGACCAGGGAGCAGGGCAGAGGGGAGCGTCCAGAGAGCATGGACGGGGGTGCCGCCTCCCCGCCTCCCCCATTCCTGCTCTTCTCCTGTGGGATTCCCAGGAGCTCTCCTCCTTCTCCTGGCGTCTCCTCCCTACCAGTGCCCAGGCCCCTCCACGACGTCAGGGCCTCTTTTCCTTTACTCCTCTTCCCCAGACCCCTCCCAGACTCCTAGGCACTGAGCCAGCCTCTCCGGGACCTGGGACAAGGAAGTGGGCGTGCTGGGGGCCTAAGCCCCTCACCTGCTGTCCTCTGGGTTCCTAGGTCCCCCTCTGGTCAAGAGAGGGGAAGGAGAGAAGCCAGAGAGGCTGCAGAGAGGAAGTACCTGCAGTGACAGTGGGGGTGGGGATCTAGCAGGGATGGCCAGGGTCCTAGAAGATGGCAATTGCCTCCACTCCAACCCCACCCGCGCTTCCTCCCACCTGGGGGGGGGGGGGCTTGCCTTCCTGGAGCACCCGCCACCTGCCACCCACACAGCCTGCAGGCTCACTCCAGCTTGTCTCCAGCTCTCCTGCTGAGGGCGGCCTCCTCCTCTGAGAGGCCCTCCAGGCTCCCAGAAGGGACGTCTCCCTGTTGTACCCTCTCCTGGCGTCTTCCTGCCTCTCACTGTTGACAGTGTAAGCTTCTGTTACTTATGAGATAATTATTTAACGCAGAGGGCACTTCTGTAGCCTTAGGGCTCTAATTAGAGTAAGCACTCAGTATCTGTCGAGTGAACCATGATGGATTCTCCGGGTGAGTCTGGGTATGGGTCGGGGGCAGGGAGTGGTCCCCAAAGGCTCCAGAGAGACGTACCCAGTCAGGGAGAGATTCTGCGTCCCTGGACCCTGGAGAGTGCTGCACATTCCCCCGACACAGGTGAGCTCCACCAGGAAACTGCCCAGGGGCACAGGGACAGCAGACTGTCAGGGAGTGGGTGGTGTTAAGGGACTCCAGCATCGTCCCCTCCCCTCTTCTCACTTAGATCCCCTCAGCTCAGCCCCCACTCACTTCCTCCAGGCACCAGCTCTGAGGCCTAAGTGGGATAGGAGCTATCTGCAGGTGGCAGGTCACAGGGCCTGCCCTGGCCTGGGGGGAGGGGGGCGGCGCTCCAGGGGAAGCAGCTGGGAGCCAGGTGGGGGGAACCAAGCACACAGTGGGGGGGGGGGGGCAGGGCAATCAGCCGTGTCCAGCCTGCTGGGCAGACACAGGTGGCGAGCTTGGGAGGACTTTCTACTGCTCTTGGGCCTCTGTCAGCTACCGCCAGGTTCAGGGAGAAGACCCAGGAGCCCTTCACTGCCTGACTTCTGTCCCCAGAGTCAATGACTTCTTCTGATCCTTGGGTCCATGTCTAGACTCTGAGCCCTTCTGGGAACAACTCACGAGTCGGGGGACAGCAAAGAAGGGAGAAACACAAATTCACTGAGCCCCAACTAGTCTATGCTTTGTATATGTTATTTCATTTTATCATCACCCAGAGGAAAAAAATATATTACTTTTCATAGATGAGAAACGGGTTGGCACCACTGACCACTGAGTGAGGATTCCTGGCATTTCAGCCATGCCCGACAGAGGAAACCTTGCTTATCACAGGGACCCCATTGCGCCACCTGACATGGAGAGTTCTTCCCAGTTGCTGCCGAATCTGTCCCATGACCTTCCTACCAAGTGGCCTTCCAGCCTTTGCCTGCACACCTGCATAATGGGGAGCTCAGTAGAATAGTCTGGGCACTTCTAGATAGCCCTTATTCTAGAAAGGGCTTCCTTGAGACTTCTGCTTAGAACAAAATCTTTCTCTTTGTAATTCTCACCCGTGCCCCCACCCCCACCCTTACCCCTACCCCTACCCCACCCCCCATCCCACTTTCTGTTTCCGGCTGTGCCCTCCAGGGATCCCCAGAACAAGGCTGCGCCGTCCTGTGCTCTGTGCACACCAGACGGGTGTTTTGCTAGTTTGCTCTTCTCCAGGCTCCCCATCCTCCAGCCAGGCCTGAACCCCTCCCCTTCTGATCTCAGGGGGATGCTCCAGGCCAGCCAAGGAAGGTGGCCTGGGCTCAGAAGGTGGAGGCTGGAGGCAGCGAAGAGCCATGGGATGAAACTTCTGGCATCCTGAATCCACATCCAAGCTCTGACTCTCACAAGCTGTGCTGCCTTCCGCACATCTAATTTCTCTGAATCTCGGCAGCCTCACCATGTATAATTTACCTCCACTTCACACCTCACAGGGTTTACCTGAGATTACGCAGTAAAGCACCTAATACCTACCGAGGGCTCAGCAAATGGTAACTGTTGATGTTCACATTATTATTAACAATGTCACCTGGGCGCCTGGGTGGTGCAGTCGGTTGAGCGTCTGACTCCGGCTCAGGCCATGATTTCACGGTTGACGCGTTCCAGCCCCATGTCGGGCTCTGTGCTGACAGCTCAGAGCCTGGAGGCTGCTTCAGATTCTGTGTCTCCCTCTCTCTCTGCCCCTCCCCTGCTCATGCGCGCTCTCTCCCTCTCTCTCTCTCAAAAATAAAGATTAAAAAATTTTTTAACAATGTCACCTGTCACTTGGGCCTCAAAAGTAAAACAAAGGCAAACATCTCCAACCTCAGTGGCTCTGAGGATGTCGCCTGCCACAGGGCCCAGCACAGAGAAAGCTGAGCCAGTGATGGGTATGATCAGGATTGCTAGGACCACTGTCCCTGAACGACCCCAGGACAGAAAACCTTACCCTCCGGGCAGGGTCGCAACCGCCTTCCACAAAGGCCTTTCAGTGGTCCCCACCCCCTTCGTATCCACGATCCAGTTCGTTTGGACACTTTGCCCGGCTGCACGAAGCCCTCCAACTCCCTGACTTTTGCCTCATTTTCCAGCCTGTGTCTCGCTGTCACCCCTCCAAGCCACTGTCATCTCTTGAATTCTGTGCTCAGTTTCCCAACTTCACGTCTTTGGCTGCTCCCTCTGCTGAGAATCTGGCCCAGGTAAACACCACGATGTCCATCGAGCACCTCCTTATTTGAAAGGCAAGGCGACTCAGATGTCACCTCCGCCTCCACAGGCTCCCTGAACCCACTCAGGCCCCTGCGCACATGCGCACTCTGCTGCTAGCATTGCTTTGCTGTGTTTCCCACAGGAAGACGAGAATGTGGGGCATCTCTATCCCCAGGGCCTGGAGCAAAGCTGGGCAGAGAGCAGGTCCTTAGGAAACAGTACAGACCGGGACTGCACGTAGACCGGTTTTCCACAGCTTCGTTGCACCAGTAATTATTGTGAACCAGGAGTCAACTGAATTTTTCAAATCTTTCCCACGCGTCCTGGGTGTTACCAAGTTTCCCTACATTTTCTTTTCTTTTTTTTTTTAAATAATTTTTTTAATGTTTTTATTTATTTTTGAAGGAGAGAGAGACACAGCATGAGCGGGGGAGGATCAGAGAGAGAGGGAGACACAGAATCCGAAGCAGGCTCTAGGCTCTGAGCTGTCAGCACAGAGCCCAATGCGGGGCTCGAACCCACAAACTGTGAAATCATGACCTGAGCCGAAGTCGGACGCTCAACCGACTGACCCACCCAGGCGCCCCTTAAATAATTTTTTTTAATGTTTATGTATTTTTGAGAGAGAGAGAGAGAGGCAGAGCATGAGTGGGGGAGGGACAGAGAGAGAGAGGGAGACAGAATCCAAAGCAGGCTCCGAGCTGTCAGCACAGAGCCCGATGAGGCGCTCGAACTTATAAACCTCGAGATCATGACCTGAGCAGAAGTCAGACACTTAACTGAGCCACGCAGAGCTCCCCCACCCCCAACAGGCTACATTTTTAAGAGTAGCTTTAGGTTCACAGATGATAACTTATTTTGGATTTATTTTGATAACTTGATGTTTTTTAAAGTGCTATCTATGCCCAGTGTAGGAACCAATGGTCACATGCTCCACCAGCTGAACCAGCCAGGTGCCCCCTGATAATTTGATATTGCAATCCACTGTAGGGGCCAAGGGCAGTCTGCCCCTAGATGGGCCACTTGGGCATAAAGAGTATTTCGGGTTAAAAGTAATTAAAACCCAGCATAGAGCATCTGGGTGGCTCAGTCCATTCATTAAGCTTCCAACTTCATGATCTCAAGTCCCGAGTTGGGCTCCACACTGGCAGCGTGGAGCCTGCTTGGGATTCTCTCTCTCTCTCTCTCTCTCTCTCTCTCTCTCTCTGTATTTCTCTCTCCTCTCTCTCTGCCACTTCCCCACTTGCACGTCCTCTCTCTCCCTCTCAAAATAAATAAACCTAAAAATTTTTTTGGGGGGGGCGCCTGGGTGGCTCAGTCAGTTAAGCGTCTGACTTCGGCTCAGGTCGTGATCTCGCGGTTCGTGAGCTTGAGCCCTGCATCAGGCTCTTGCTGACAGCTCGGAGCCTGGAGCCTCCTTCAGATTCTGTGTCTCCCTCTTTCTCTGACCCTTCCCTGCTCACACTCTGTTTCTCTCTCTCCCTCAAAATAAATAAACATTAAAAATTTAAAAAAAAATTTTTTTTAAGTAATTAAAACCCAGCAGATGCAGGAAAAGCTCCCTGCCTCCCACTTAACTACCAAAATTTACATTGAAAAGGAGAGCCTGTACCAAGAAGAGAGCTTCACCAAGGAATCTTATCTGCCTAATTGGGCAACCTTGTTTTTCCAAACATCTTCTCTCACCTTCCTGCTAATGAGCTTTCTCCCCCTTTTAACCCCCCAGACCCTTCCTCTCTCCTTAGCTCAGATAAACCTCTTGTTGCCTCATCAGCTTTGGAAGTTCATGTCTGTGTGGACTCCCCATACATACAGCTATTCAATTTGATTTCCTTCTGTTAATCTGTCTTGTGTCAGTTGGATTCTACGTCCAGCTGGAAGGACCACAGGGCCGAGGAAGGTCCTCCGCCCCAACACCACCTTGTTGGATTCTGCCCCTCGTTCTGGCTCGTTGCCATTTCGGGGTTGCCTTCAGCGTGGCACCTGCTATTGTGATGGGTAGGTGTTGGTTTCCATTGGTACTGTTGACACCAGGCTAGATCTGTTGAGTGTGGTGAGTGCAGACACTGACATTCCCCCAGACCACCAGGGCCAGGTTTCCGGCCCCTTGGCCATGGCTGCTCACCCAGTAAAAGGAAGGGGCTGGCAGGGGAGACTAGTTCTGAGTCACAGCAGACAAGACTGGAGCTCTACCCCCTGTCTTCCATGCCTCCTTCCTTTCATACCTTCGGAACCCTGATTTCTACCGAGGGGCGACATGCACAATAAACTACCCTCAGCTTCCCTTGCAGCGAGGGTCATGTGGCAGTTTCCTGCCAATGTCTCTGGGGGTAGATGTCCCTTCTGGAAAACAGAAAGGCAAAACTCCTCTGGGAAAAAAAATACTTTTGCGTTTTCCCCTTCTTGCCTGGAAGCCCTGTGCTTTCATCCCATCTTCATGTGCATTATCCCCATTTTACAGGTGAGGAAATTGAGGCTCAGAGACATGAATTGATTTTTTTCAAGGTCACAAAGCTCAGATAACTCCTACAGGAAAACTAGAAGCGTCAACTCACTTCGTTGAGATTAACTAACTTAACTTTCCCTTTTTGCCCAGGCTGCCAGGAAGCTCAGGGCCTAATATAAAGCTCAATCATGGCTGGTATTAACCCTTAACACTGGTGCTTTACTGCCCTTTCCTTTCCCTTGTCCTCAATGTCTCTCATGAGATCTAAGAGGCCAAACCTTTCTGCTAAGCCGCCTCCTTCTCTTTTGGAAAGCTTGGGGTTGCCCAGCTTATCGTTCCCTGGCCTCTGCAGATCTCTCCACTCTGCTCTGGGCAGCAGTGATGTCAATGGACTACATGGTTGGGTTCCCTGGTTTCTGCCTCAGTCTGACCAACAGGAAGCCTTGGGAAGAGGAAGGAACCTCCCTGTCAGTAGCCTCGTCCAGAGTCCTGACCCCAAGAAGCACTTCCTGCCTTTTTGCCTGAGGCCACGATAATTAGCCCAGGGTGCTGCCCTCTCACTTGCTGGTCCCTCTCCCTGCCCACACCTCTGTAAACTGTCCCTTTACCAAATTCTCAAGTTACCCAAGCTCAGTGGTTTTTGCCAGGGCCCCGTTGGGGGCTGTCTGCGTCCCCCCGAATTCATATGTTGAAGCCCTAGTCCCTAGTGATATTTAGAGGTGGGCCCTTGGGGATGTAATTAGGTTTAGATGAAGTTTTGAGGGTGGGGCCCCGTGATGGGATTAGCCCCCTTCAAACAGGGAGAGAGATCTCTCTGTGAGGGTCATGCCCTGAGGAAAGGCCACATGAGAACTCGTCCAGGGGGCAGCTGTCTTGTGCAGGCCAAGCAGCCGGCTTTTCCCAGGCATGGAATCTGCTGGGACCTTCATCTTGGACTTCCAGCCCCCAACCTATGGTATTTTGTTGTAGCCGCCCAAGCAGAATAAGACAGGCCCTTAACACAGAGCACAGAGGAAGTGCTTTGTCCCTAAAAGTCCTTGTGATGTCTGAAAACTGTCCTGTCCCCTCCCCTCAGGGGAGCTCGGCTCAGCATCTCAACGCCTCTTGCCTGCACCCCACACCTGCCTCGCAGTCGGGCTCGCTGTCCCTGCCCCCAGCACATCCGTCCTGGAGCCACAGGACCATTGCGATTAGCTGTCCCCGGGAAGGGGAATTCGGGGATGTGGGTGGGGAACCAGCACACAAGCCAACGGTAACGTGTGGTGGGTGAGATGATGGCGTGCACAGGGCATTACGGGGCAGAGAAGGGGCACCAGCTCAGCCCGGCTGGGAGCTGTGGGAGGTCATGGAGGAAGCAGCATTCCTGGAGTGAGGGCTGAGCTGGACCCCAGTGCGTGAGCAAGTGAAGGTATTCCGGGCAGAGGGAACAGCATGGACAAAGATTGGGAGGCAAGAACTAGCAGAGAGGATGCTGGTTGAGGGGACAGAAGGGAGGTGGGCAGGGGCCAGAGTGGGCCCACCACAGACTTTCAAAAAGGGGCCCAGACTCAAAGCCATAGGCCACAGGAAGTGTTGCGCCCAGGAGAAATCCACCAAAGGCACATGAAGGCTGGACGGGACAGGGCCAGAGGTTGAGGCCAGCGAGGAGGGCGCCCCTTGGGGAAAAAAGTGAGGCCTGGCGTCCCTGAAGGGGGGACGCACCTCCAGGCATCTCTTTACCCCTCCCACTCCCTAAGGTTCCAAGACAGAGCCCTGTGAGTGCGGACTGAATTAAATCTACTCCAGATACTCAAATGTGCCTTTCTCCCTGACTCCCCTCCCTGTGTCTTTCCCACACACAAGGTGGTCATGAGTGCATGTGGGACCCAGCCAAGGAGGCATCGGGCTGCTAGGGGAGCCCCCAACGCCCCATCCCACCCCCACCCCGCACAGCTTCCATTGGATCTGTGTGTTAGTTTTATTTCCTTTGCTTTGGTCTATACAAAAAAAAAAAAAAAACCAATAACCAAAAACATAAAGCGATAATAATAAAACTCTCTGCTGGGACCTCCCCCAGCCCCCCACACCCACGTGCAGGAGGTGGTGGTGGGTTCGAAACAGGAAGGGGAAGAGAAAGCCCCTCACCGCACACCAGAGGGGTCAGCCAAGAGCACTTCTCAGGAGTCAGCTAGGGCGGTGGAGTGGGTGGGACGGGGTGGGATGGGGTGCCAGGGAGCTGTCCCCAGAGCTCCCAGGAAGGGGCCAGGTCCGGTTGAGGGTCCTGGAGAGAGGAGCAGGCAGTGTCCTGGAGTGTCCTGGAGTCCTCTCCGCGTCTCCATCCCATCTCCTTGTCGGTCCCTGAACTTTTCAAGACAAGCTTTGGATTCTGGGATTTGGGGCCCTGAACCTGGGTCCTGGACACTCCAGGGGCTCGGAACAGTCGGTCGGCTGGAGTTCGGTGAGAAAATCAGGCCCGGGGGAGGAACCAAAGCTCTGTGGGGCCCAGGCTGCTGGAGTCAAGCCGCCTGGGCTGGGGGTGGGAGTGGGGGTCGGGGGGTGATTGCCAGGTGGGGGAAGAGAGCAGGTGATTGAGTCTAAAGCTTTAGTTCCGGGGCCACAGAGGTGGGGAGGGGGTGTTGGGCCCTGGACCCACGGCCCAGGACAGAAAAGCAGGAGCAGATCACCATCCCAAGAAAGACGCTACAGAGGACCTCTGGAGGCGTGGGGTTCGGCGAGAAGTCGCAGCCCCGCTCCCCTGGGCTCAGGCACTTTTCTGTCTCGCCCCATCGCCTGCACGGAGAGCCTCTCAGATGAGGAACCGCACCTGGGGGGTGAGGCAGACACAGAGAGGTCAGGGCAGGCCTCTGTCCCCTAGGAGCTCGTGCCCCCCGCCAGGTCACCCACCCACTACCCACAAAGGGGCAGGACTCCCCACCCCCTCAAGATAAGAGAGTAAGGTAGGCCACAGACACCTTCCTTGGCGGGTGCCCGACAGCAAGGGACCCGCACTCATTCCCCCCCACAAAAGTGCCAAAGGTTCTAAGGAAACATGAGAGGGCCTCTTCCATGAGAAGCAGGTTCCAGCAGGGGGTGGGGGGGAAGCGTGTCTCCACAGCCTGCAGGCACGACAGAGGGCACCGTACTGGAAAGGAGCCAGCTAGGCCAGCATGTGGTCCGCCGCAGGGTAGGGGGGCCTCAGGCCGTCGCTGTAGGTGTCGATGGGATAGTCTCCCTCCATGTCCATGTGCATGTCCAGAGGGTCCAGGGGCACGTCACTCGAGTACATGGGGCGGTAGGTGGCATCCATGTCTGGGGGGGGAGGAGAAGGAAGGAGGATCTTCTAAAGTGTGTAGACCACCCTGCTGGACAGCCCTCCATCCATCTGCCATGGGCCTGACCCCGTCCTCAAACTCCCACATCAGGGGACCTCCACGGGGATATCTGTGGATTCTATATGGTGTCTGCCACCGGGGACACAATGCCCCCTTCACTCACACCCACAGACGCCCCACGCCCCGGGCTCTTGGGGGTCCCTGAGGAACTCTGCACACACTTACCATCTGCATAGGGTTCATTGATGGGGATCATGCTCTGGGCCTAAGGAAAGAGACAGAGAAACATTGAGGGAAGGGAGAAGGGTGGAAAATGTAGGCTCTGGGCTGGGGGTGGGCAGCTGGAGGTGCTTCTAGAAAAGGGGGCCGGGGGAAAACAAAGACCCCTTGAAAGAACAGAGGATGGAATGCGGTTATTCAGTGCCTCCGAGGACCCCTCCCGTCAGGCACCTCCCGAGCGTGGAAGGTCCCACCATTCATGCTTGGGGGCACCCACAGAACTAGAGCAGCCCTGGGGATGGGAGTGGACCCGGGATCAGGGCAGCCGCTAGCCTATAGAGCACCTCCATGCAAGTTAGAAAAAGGCACCCTGCCTCAAATGCTTAGAATGTATAGTGTGGACAAAATAAAATTACCATTCTGGCAGGTCAAAATCAGAAAGACAGTTCAACCTATTACTTCCGTCTGCTAGAAATTGTCGTGGATGATCCAATTATAAAATAAAAATCAGGGTGCCTGGGTGGCTCAGTTGGTTAAGTGTCTGACTCTTGATTTCGGCTCAGGTCAGGATCTCATGGTGATGAGATCGAGCCCTGCCTGGAGATCCACACTGAGCATGGATGGAACCTGCTTAAGATTTTCTCTCTCCCTCTCCCTCTGCCCCTCTCCCACTTGTGCGCATATTCACATGCACTCCCTCTCTCTCAAAAAAAAAATAAAATAAAAATTTTAATTAAAAAATTTAAAGAAATAATTACAAAATAAAAATCTGTGAGGTAGACAGTATGACAGGAGCCCCCTTAAAAGTGCTGTCTTTGTGCAGTGTGCAACTTGCACAACCAGACGTCACAGTCCAACCCAGGATACTCACGGCCTCCCAGGCAGCTGGGTCATGCTTGAAGAGGGAGTTGGTGAGCTCCACAGACACACGCTTACGATAATCTGGGTTCTTGTCCTCAGAGATGCGGAACAGGACAGCGGCAGCATAGGTGGCTGAGCAGAGAGGAAAGGAAAGACCAGTTCAGGTGCCTGCCTCCACTCTGGCTAGAGGACTAACACTCAGCCTTCCTCTGTTACCCCCTCGCCCACAGCACAGCCCCTCACCTGTGCCCTCGTTGCGAGAGTGCAGTAGCTCCATGAGTGGGGACGAGGCCCCCTCGGCATCAATGGCATCAGCTGCCTCCTTGTCCTGGGCCAGCTCACACAGCACCCCGGCGGCTACACGCTGGATGTTCTCCACTGATGAGTACAGGAGCTGGGGAGAGGGCATGCAGGGTGGGGAAGGGGTGGAGGTGGATGAGGGGTAAGGCAGGCAGGAGGGCAGCCTGCCTCCCAGCCCTGTCCATCTCTGCCTCACTTTTCTGGATTTAACACAAGCTCATACTAGAAAGGGTAGAAAGTCTAAGAAAGGTATAAAGAAACAGAAAGAAAGCCAGCCATGATTCCCCACCCGCATACAGCCTCTCTTAATACACTGGCATATTTCCATCAGATTTTTATCATAGTCTTGTTTTTTTATCTATAATTTTTTTTTAATTTTTTTTTCAACGTTTATTTATTTTTGGGACAGAGAGAGACAGAGCATGAACGGGGGAGGGGCAGAGAGAGAGGGAGACACAGAATCTGAAGCAGGCTCCAGGCTCTGAGCGGTCAGCACAGAGCCTGACGTGGGTCTCGAACTCCCAAGCCGTGAGATCATTATCTGAGCCAAAGTCGGAGGCTTAACCGACTGGACCACCAAGGCACCCCTAAGATTTTGTTTTTAAGTAATCTCTACACCCAACGTGGGGCTCAAACTCACAACCCGGAGATCAAGAGTCTCATGCCCCACCAACAGAACCAGCCAGGCACGCCCCCCCTCCCCCCATAGCGTGTATTTTGATACTTTGATTCCTATTTGTTTGGGTTTTTTTTTTTACCTAACATTGTAGCATAAGGCATTTTCCTAACCATTTCCTAGAAATCTATGAGCTCATATTGATAAAAGAAAAAGAGTAATGCTAAAAAGCAAAACAATAACAAAAACAAAAAAAAAACCCATTGGTCACAATAGGAGGTCACAACAGTGCCAATCCCTCACTCTGAACTCTAAAGGGAAAAAATTTCTCAGGGAGCCTGGGTGGCTCAGTCGATTAAGCATCCAACTTTGGCTCAGGTCAGGATCTCACACTTTGTGGCTTTGAGCCCCAGGTTGGGATCTGCGCTGACAGCTCAGATCTTGGAGCCTGCTTTGGATTCTGTGTCTCCCTCTCTCTCTGCCCCTCCCCTGGTCACACACGTGCTCTCTCTCTCTCTCTCTCAAAAATAAACATTTAAAAGTAAATTAAATAAATAAATAAATGGGAAAATTTCAAAAGCAAAAATTCATTAACATCGCTATATATGGCCATATGATATAATGGCCATTCTTTTTTAAACCATTCCCTTATCATTGGACATTCATTTTGTTTTCAATTCTTATAAGTAACATTGCGATTGTTGGCTATAGGTATACATTTCTGCCACATTTTAAATTAATAAATAATTATCTCATAAGACTTGTACTACTTAGTCAAAGGATATGAATATTTTCAGGCTCTCTATATAGACTGTAGAACTGCCTGCTGGAGAGGTTTTATCATCTTCTCTCCTCACCAGCAGGATATGGGACTGCCTATTTCATCACATCTTTGCCAGCACAGGGCACTCCCATTTTTTTGCCTTTGCCATTTTGATAGTGGAAAATAGGATCTCACTGGGAATGTGAGCTTCTCTTCTTTAAACTCCTGGGGTTGGGCACTGTTTATGAGCCACCTGGGAACTGCTTCTGCCTCTGCCCATCTAACCCCTGGGGTCTAGTATTAATGAGCTCTTTTATATGAAGGATATTAGACTCTTGTCTATTGTGATACCTGGAAACATTTTCCCAGTTTGCTGTTGATTTTTTTTTTTTTTTATTTATCTTATTCTTTTATTTTGAAAAAGAGTATGAGTGGGGGAGAGGGGCAGAGGGAGAGAGAGAATTTTTTTTTAAGTTTATTTATTTTGAGAGAGAGAGGGAGAGAGAGAGAGAGAGACTGTGTGTGTGTGTGTGTGTGTGTGTGTGTGCGCGCGCGCACGCGCGTGCATGAGTGGGGGAGATACAGTTGAGAGAGAGAGAGGGAGAGAATCCCAAGCAGGCTCTGTGTTGTCAGCACAGAGCCTGACACATAGCTTGAACTCACAAACGGTGAGATCGTGATCTGAGCCGAAACTGAGTCAGATGCTTAACTGACTGAGCCACCCAGGCACCCCTGGTGTCGACTTTTTAGGCTGTTTCTGACATATAGATGATTTTAGTGGCTCTGTGGTTGAATCTTAAGCTATTTTTTTTCACTTGTGATCTCTTCCCTTGCTTTTGAGTTTGGAAAGCCGTTCCTATGCAGGGATTTGCTAAGTGGTCACTCCTGGCATGGCCACTTTCCTCCAAACTCCTCCAAACACCTCTTGACGCCTGGCCCAGAGAGGCTGCCAAGCTCCCCTTTCGGCAACGGGGATGCGCGGGGACTGGAGGGAGCTCTCCTGCCTCCCTGCCCCAGACTCACCTGCACAAACAGGGGGATGGTGTTCAGTCGGAAGATCTCCATGCGGTTCATGGGGTCCCGGGCGAGGATGTGCAGGGCTCCGGCACAGCCCTCCACAATCTCCTCCATCCTCACGCCGTCCTGCATAAGAGGAGGCGGTGGGACATTGCAACAGACGGCCCTTGGACGTGGCCGCACGCCCCCACCGTGACGATCTGACAAACCTCACTGGTCCTCACAGTGTGCCTCCACCACAACCTGCCTCCCCATTTACACACACGTGCACACACATTCACAAAAAGGCCACTCTGACCCCCGGGGACTGACCGTGTATGGCTGCTGTGTGCCTGCAGCCACATGGCGCTGGGCATCCTGGTGAGCCTTGACCAGCAACTGCACGAGGCGGGGAATGACCGCCGCCTCCTGCAGAGGGGCATGGTTGGCTGGACACAGGGCCAGATTCCTGATCAGGCCGATGGTTGCCTGACAAGCAAAAAGGACAACAATCAGGGACATTTCTTGGGCATCTGGAGAATCCCAATTTCCCAGCACCATCTCCTCCTTCCCTTGTCGTCTCCATTTGCCAGACCACGAGACCACTCCCAGCCCACATCCCTTATTCCATAGGATCGGTGGGTGCTCCTATCTAACTCCTGCTAAAATGAAACCCCATTCCAGAACATGCTACCAGCCCCAGGCCCTGACTCTCACCCTTGCCCCTTCTCTCAGTACCCCTTCTCCCCCAGACACCAGAGTCTTACCCCTTTCCCAGTAATTCCCAAACCCTGCTTGGTTGACCCCCAAGCTTCCTGCTTTAGTGACACTCGTATTGTAATCAATCCTCAGTGAGGCCGCTCTGGGAAGAAGCCTCCTCCCCAGGGCGCCCGTCTCCCAGGGGCCACTCTGGCCTCCCAGGGTCCCTCGGGAAAGCAAGCTCTCATCTCATCTGACTCTCAAAACAAGCAGCCAAGAGAGCAGGGACAAAAATCACGAGAGCTGGGGACGTCAGCACAAGGTAGATGACCTGCCAAGGTCACTCTGCCACTTAGCTGCTAAGTCAGACCCTCCCCCCACCTCGGGCTCGCAGCAGGGACCAACCCGCGGGAGGGGCCACACACTACTGCTTTTTTTCTCACTATGGATTTTAAAAATTCAGTGTGTAACTCCTTAGAGGCATTCTTATCTGTACTGTCAAAACTGTCTACAATTTCGCCAGTGGGAGTCCCTGCCAGCTGGCCCTCCTCTACCCGGGCAGCAACCTACAGAGAAGGCTGCACCCCTTCACGCCCTTAATCCCTATGGCAGACACTAAGTGTCCCCCCCCCCGCCCCCCGCCAGAACCCTTTCTGGTTTTGTCTTTTTAGTATCCCTTCTGAGTTGTAGCGGGACACAAGGCCTTCAAGACACATGAGGCTTTGCCAGCTTCCTTGTACCTAGACGTGGCAATGTGATCAAGTTCCAAACTGTGAGCCAAAGCCACGTGCCCCGTGGACCAGCAACATTGCCTGGGAACGCGTTAGAAATGCAGCGTCTGGCGGCCACCCCAGCCTATGGACTCAGGGCCCATTAGAGCGGCTTTGCCTGCACTGATTCGGCACCTAATCCCGACGGCAGAGAGCTCCTTCCCCTCGCCCGGCCCCCACGGCGGCCACAATAGGTACCTTGACCAGCGGCCACTGGTTGGGCTGGTTGAGCAGCTTGACGATGGCCGGGATGCCGTAGTTGAGGCGCACGGAGTTCTGGGCCATCTCGGCCTCCGGGTGACGGCTGGTGAGGTGGCGCAGGGCGCAGACCGCAGGCTCCGTGATGTCGTCCTTGTCACCGGCACGCAGGATGGCGTGGATGAGAGCCTCCACGCCGCTGTTCTGGGTCACCAGCGTCTTGTTCTTGCTGTTGTTGCACGTCAGGTTGGACAGCGTGCCCGTGGCGCAGGTGAGGACATTGACGTCATCCACGCTCAGTTGGTTCACCAGTATCTTCAGCACGCTCTCCAGGCCCTCCTGCGGGTTGTGGGGGAGGCAGTGGAGAGTGAGGGGGGATCCCCCGCTCCCAGAAGTCTTTCCCAAATACGTCCGAGGGCAGCAAGATGAACTCACGGTCTGAGTTCTGGATGAGCCCACCCAGCTGACAGCCACTGGGTCCTGCCTGCGTGCCCAGGAATCTTCATCCCTGTGATTCTGCCGACACCCCACGGAAGGTGGTACTATCAGGGCAGTTGAGGGGCTTGCGCACAGACCCACCGCCGGCGGGCCAGGTCCAAAGCCAGGCCTGACTCCAAGTTCGTGCTCTTCCCTCCACCCCCCTCCTGCCCCTCTCTGCATCCTCAGAGCCAGGCAGGACCAGGAGGAAGTTGTTGAGGAGGCCACATGCCTTGGTGGCCCAGCTGACCCATTTTTCCCGGCTTCTCATCTTTCTGGGCCTTTGCTGCTGCCCCCTCAGTGGTCCCCAGACCAAATCCACTTTCAGGAAACATTCCTGCCCCAGAAGCCACACCTCTCCCAGTGGAGCCACGTGGGCCTTGTGAACAGAAGGCCCCCAGGCTCTGGGATGACAGTTCTGGGTTCAAATCCCATCTCGGCCAATTTACTAGCTGTGAGCGAGGGCCATCATGTAACTCCCTGGGACTCTGTTTCTTCACCTAACCAACTGGGTCCCACATTCCACCTCCAGTTGTTGAAAGACATAAGCGAGCCAATGTTCACAAGTGCCTAGCAGAGTCCAGCAAGTGGCCAGAGCTGAATAAACAGCCTACGGATGAGGGAACGGTAGTCATGTTGGAAAGGGAGACCAGGAGTCTTGTCCTAAAACTGCATTTTTCTTTAAGTTGTGTTTTTAGCCAGCAGAGGCCCCAAGCTGTCTCTTGGTGCATTACTGTTCCTCGCCACCGGGTCTAGGTCAAAACTATTCCCCTGGTACCATCTGGGAACGTGTGGCTTAGGAACATCAGTGCCTTCATCTATTCTCCTTCCTGAATCTTTTTTTTTTTTTTAATTTTTTTAAATGTTTATTCATTTTTGAGAGAAAGAGAGAGACAGAGACAGAATGCGAGCAGGGGAGGGGCAGAGAGAAAGGGAGACGCAGAATTCAGACAAGGCTCCAGGCTTTGAGCTGTCAGCACAGAGCCCAATGCAAGGCTCGAACTCACGAACCTCGAGATCATGACCTGAGCTGAAGTCAGACGCTTAAGTGACTGGGCCACCAGGCACCTCTCCTTCCTGAATCTTTAACAGTGATTAGAACCTTAAGCTAAAGGGATGAGGGTCTGCAGGGTATTTCCAGCCTCAGCCACAACAGGGCAAGATTGAGAGGCCTCAGGCCTCCCACGGCTCCTGAGGTCAGAGTCCCAGACAGGAGCGTGCATGTGGCAAGAGGGGAGGACAAGGTGGCTGAAGAGGTGGACCCAGGCCCGAACGCCTCCCTCACCTGTTTGGTGGCCACGTCCGAGAGATTACGCAGGGTCCAGAGGCAGTTCTGTACGAGGCGGGGGCTGTTGCTTGTCAGGTGTTTGCCCAGGGCCTGCATCCCACCTGGGGCACGGAACAGGGGGCATGTCAGCCACGGGGAGCATGGCTGGCCAAGCCTGGCTGGTGGACAAGGCCTTCACCCCGCCCCTCCTGGCCACATGGGCCATACTCACCAGCCTCCACAATGGCGGGCTTATTGCTGGGACACACAGACAGCACCTTGAGCACGCGGCTGGTAGTCCAGAGCAGCTTCTCATAACTGTAGTTGCGCATGATCTGCACGAGGGCCTGGGGTCCTCCGTTGGCTAGGATGATGAGCTGGGGTGGCGGGGGAGACAGTGGAGAACAAGTGTGAGACAGACAGGAAATACGACAAGGAACAAGGAAAGGATTGGGGGTGACAGAGCTGTCATTACTGCACTTCAGCCAAAACCCGAATAGCTTTTGTGACTGGCAAAGAAATCCAAAATTTTGAAAAAAGGATAATACACAATGCTGACAAGGATGAGGTGAAATGGTACTAACATACACCACCAACAATGACATTGTAAATAATACAATCCTTTCGGAAAACAATCTGGAAATCTGGGTAAAAGCTCAGAAATATTAAAAATCCTTCGCCCCACTGATGAAAAAATTTTCTATTCCCTGGGAAAAGCTGTGTGCCCAAAGATGTTCATTACAGCACTGTTTATAAGGGTGGAAAATTGAGAGCAACCTAAATGCCCTCAGAAAAAAGTCTCGGGCCTCCACTTAATGAGATGCCATTTGCCCCTACAGAGGGTGGTTTTGATGATGATACAGCAACAACAAACAAAAAAGAAAACGTAGGAAACAGATGCAAAGTTGCACATTTGCCATGACTACAACCACGGACAAATATGCCCACAGGACAGCACTGCAGGAAGCATGCGGAGACAGCAGTGGCTGTGTGAGGACGGTGCCTTTTTTCCTTTCCTTTTCCTAATCCTCAGAATATTTCAGTTACATAATGAAACATGTACAGCTGCATGTACTCATGTATTTAACCTAAAAATGGTGAGGGGGCAGTGGCCGGAAGCTGCAGCGGGACAGAAGGCGATGCGCGGGAAGGCTGCGGCTCTCGGCTGGGGGCGGGGCGCAGCCCACCTTGCTCTCCTGGTTGCCGTAGGCCAGGAGCTGCAGGCAGTCGGTGGTGATGGCCAGGAACTTGGGGTTGTTCTTGTTAAGCAGGGGCACCATCTTCTGCAGCCCGTCTGCCAGGCGCACCGCCATCTTGGCGCCCTCCTGGTAGAGCAGCAGGTTGTGCAGCGTGGTGATGGCGTAGAACAGGACCGACTCCACGGGGGAGCTGCGAGGGTGGGCAGGGGGTTAACAGGAGTCGGGTCCCTGGCATAAATGCAAGCTAACCTCCCCCAGGAAGCCCTCCCCTTACCAACACCCCTGTAGACATAGCCCTTTACTAGAATCTCATTGTCCCCTGAGCCCAGCCCCACTCTTATGCATGGAGCACACAGCACCGTCCCTCTCCCCACTGGGAGACCACAACTCTTCCTGCTTCTGGGCTCCTAGCCCAGTGCTGAGTGCCTAGTAGGTCCCCTGGACATCTGTCTCTACTAACTACTATATGGGAGGCCGTGTGCTAGAGAGGTCCTTGCAAAGTGGGGGGGGGGGGGGGGGGTGGTGGAGGGGATGGTCAGAGTATCTCCAACCTCAAGGAACTCATGGCCCAGGATGGAGATAAGGAAAAAGGCCAATCAATATTAACAGGATGGGAAAGAGAAAGGTGGCAAGGGACTTTGCACATGCTGTTCCTTCTGCCTGGAATGGCCTTCCCTTCACCTACACAGGCCAAGCCCCACTCATCTGTCAACCCCCTGCTGCTAAAGTGCACAGTGTTTCGCGGCTCTGAGAAATCCTGGACAGACCTCTGCCCTAGCCTATACTGTATCCTAATAACTAATGTGCCAGTTACATGCCTGCCTCCCCTGCTGGGCTGTGAGTAGCTGAGCACCAGGACTGGGCATGGTTCTCTACCTGGCACATAGAAGGGCTTCAGTAAATGTATGAAAGGGAGAGGAAAGCCCCAGTATCCCACAGCAAGCAGGGGCAGTCACCTGAGCATGCGGACCAGGGCAGGGATGCCGCCTGACTTGAAGATGGCAAGGAGCCCCTCGCGGTGGTGGGAGAGGTTATGCAGGATGCTCGTGGTGCAGCGAGCCGTGTCCAGGTCACTGGTGTTCTGCATCGTACGCACCACGGCTGCCACCAGCTGGGGTGAGCCCATCAGCGCCCGCCGCGACGCCTCTTTCTTGGACAGCTGGTTCACGATCATGGCTGCCTTGGTCACTACCACCTGAGCGGTAGAAGGAAGGATGGGAAAAAGTGAGCAGACGGGCCGGGCTGGCTGACACTGGAGATGGAGGGGCCAGGTGACCCCTCCACAGAGCTCGGAGGGACCCGGGTCAGTCTTTCCCCGCTGATGGGGCCCCAGGTAGGGCCATCCCCTGCAGACACCTGACCTTTACCTCCCTCTCTGCCCTGCCCCCACCCTGGCCAGGCCCCTCACGGACCGGGTCCTCATCGTTGAGCAGTTTGGTGAGTTCGGGCAGGGCCCGGGTGGCCAGCTCGGCGTCGTCCTGGTAGTTGATGAGATGCACGATGGCTGACTTGAGCAGCTGGGACGGCTCGGCCAGCCGCTGCAGGTTGGTGGCCTGCCCCTCCACCTGGGTGGCCAGCAGCAGTGAGCTGTCTTCACCTGTCACGCCAGGACACATGGCCTCCCGCACCCGCTTGGCTCTGGCCGTCGTGGACATCTGGTACTCCAGGTCTCCTGGGGGCCAACGGGCAGGGACTGAGCTGCAGGAGGTGGGTTGGGTGCGGGGACACTGGGGAGCAGGGCAGGCCTTGCGGACAGCCCACCTGGGTTCTGTGGCCTCGCTCCCCTCCCTCCCGCCCCCCCCTCCCCCCCCCCCCGCCGCCGACCAAAGCCCCAGGACACCACTCGCAGTCCTGCCTCTAACAGAGGGGAGGTCACCATCGCCTCAGTTACATCAGCTGTAAAATGGGGTGCCACCTGTTCTGTCCATCACAGGGAATTCTTATGGGAATTAAGTGAGATAATGGTTGTAAACTGCTCTGCAAAGAAAAGATGTAGTGCAAATGTCACTACAAAACTGTGAGTGAATATTACTATTCATAGGAATAATTAACATTTTTGGAGTATTTGCTATGTGCTTAGCTGTGAATTAAATGCTTTCCTTCTATTTTCTCAGTTAGTCCCACCATAACCCTACAAGATAAGTACTATTACTATCTCTACTTTACAGATGGGGAAACTGAGGCACAGAGCACTTATAGGAGCCCAAGCTGGGGTGTGAACTCAGACAGCCTGACTCCAGAGCCCAAACCCTAACCCAAGGCCCCTCCCTTAACAATCAGGTTGGGGTAGCATGAGACAACCTAGTCTCCTTTCAAGTCTGATATCTCATGACTCTAATTATATCCTCATCATCTCTAAAGGAGGCAACTCTCCCATTACATAGGCTAGCAAATAGAGGCCCAGAGGGCCAGCCAGTATCACACAGCAGATCAGAGGGAAAGTCGGGACTGTGGGTTTCAGAAAGCAGGAGGTGGGTTCTCAGCTCAGACTGCAGGTTCCATCCATCCCTGGGTGGGTCCAGGAGTCCCACGGATAGGTGCCCACGCTCCCCAGGCAGCCCTACCCTGGCAAGTGTCCCAATGCCCTGGGGGGAGACAGGCGGAGGCTCCATCCCCCAGTTAGTGGGGGAAGGAGACACCGCTGGGCTTTCCCACCTCGGTGCTGTACCTGTAGCTGTCAACACGACGCCCGGGCCGGCCCTGCCAAGCCTGCTGTCAGGGAGGAGACCCCCAGGGGCAGGGGCTGAGCTCCACCCACACGGCCCACCCTACACCTTCCCCAGCTCCCACAGCTCATCCCACTCAATGTTCGGAGCCCTGCGGCAGCTGCAGACAGCAGTCCTAGGGCTCAGATACTCCTCTCCCCCAGAGAGGCTTGTACCCTGGCTGGTGTGCATCCCCACTCCTAAGCCCCAGAGCTCAGAGCCAGAAGCCAGGTTGTCACCCCCCCACCTGGCCTCAGCCTATCTACAGGTCTCCTCCTAGCCCCACCAGGATTCCTGTCTCTGCATCAAACTTGAGGCTCCTGGAACAAAAGGACCATCTTCCCCTATAGTGCAGGGGTCCCCTGAGGGCAACAGTGATGCCTCCTCGTTATACTGTAAGTTCATTGAGGGCAAGGACCACACAGGTGGGCAGAGTCTATGCTTCCCGCTCTGTACCAGAAGTTCAAGGAATAGGAATCTGCCTCCCTCTCAGATGGGGGCACCCTGAAGTAGCTGTGCCTCCTCCCTCAGAGGGGAGGCCCCCTAAAGTCTGTCTCCTTTGGCCCTGACTTCCCTCCAGTGTCCAGGCTGGTTTTCTGCTGAGATATTTCAATGTAATAGTTTCCATGAAATAGTCCCCAGGGATCCTGACCTTGGCTCTGGGGCACCTGAGTGTAGGTGGTGGTCTTCTTGAGCGTGTACTGGCGCCCGCAGGCCTCATCCTCCTCCATGATGCCCTTGCTACTGACCGAGGGCACACAGGTGTTGGCCCCCGAGTGGATGCCAGAGTCATAGGTGTATGTCTGTTGCCACTCAGTCACCTTGATGGGTTGTTCGATCAGGTTCATCACCTCCATGGTGGCTGCTGGGGACACAAAGGAGGGGCAGGAAATCAGCTGGCTCCAGTGAGGCATCCCATCATCTGGCCCAGCCCCCAGCTTCAGCCCATCCGCAGGCCCAGGGAGGGACTGCCCACAGTAGGATACCCAGGTGTGAGTCCTGGGCTTCGACCTCTGACCTCCAGCCTAGGGTGCAGTGAACCCCATGGGGAGTGGGGCAGTAAGAGCAGTTACCACAACCCAGCCCTCGGCAGGCTCACCTTGCCGTCCCTGCCCAATGCTCCCAGAGCAGGAGGCACTCGGGGCCTCCGGCAGCTTCTGGGGTTCTGCAGACCCACCCCCACGCACTGGGGCTCCCTGGAAAAGTCTGTGGTGAGGCAGCTGCACTCTGAGCATTGGACAGGAAACTGGGTGGGGCAGGGAAGCAGTCAGACAGGTTTCTCTGGAGAGCCCCGGAGGCTGCTGGGAGAAGTCCAAGGCTCCCTTGGAGACTCTGGGATCTCAGGATCTTTCCTGAAGATGGGGCAGGATCACAAGTGATCCCAGAGGCCCGAGCCCTAAGACCCCTGTCTCTCCAGCACCCCAGTTCCCGCCAGGCTTTTCCAGAATTCCGTGCCCCACTGACCGGTTCAAATAACAGCCACATACCAATTCACCTCTCCGCAGAGCCCAGCCCTCGTTTGCAAAATGGGGTAACAGCACCCCCCTCGCAGGTTGTTGTGAGGCCCAGATTGGTGAAGGACCCAGGCTGGTGCCTGGCACATAGTAGGTGCTCCGTGTTGGCGGCCACGGCCATGTATCAGGGCTTCCTCTCCCTCAGGGATGTTTTCCCATTTCTAGTCTTCCTAGAACCCAGGCTAGAGATGAGGGGTGGGGCAGGCCTCAGGAGGGGGTCACTGCTTTTTTAGGCACCCCTCCTGCTCTTTGCAGGGACTTGGGGACCCTTGAGGTTAATGAATCGCTGGCCCTACTCTGTTCCAGGGTGGTGAATTCCCACTTGGCCCACTTGCCTTCCCTGCCTTGGGAGCTGATTCAGGAGGAGAGGCGAGGCAAGGCGTGCTCTGGTTGAGGGCCGGCCTTGTGCCAAAGCTTTCACTGATGCCTCAGCCCCACAAGCGGGTTTTGAAGCATATGCTCTGCCCCCGCCCCATTTACACACGGGGAAACTGAGGCTCCCCAGGTGAGGTGGCACAGTGGAGAAATGGCAGAGCTGGGACCAGGCACGGGCCTGAGTGACCCCCAAGTCTGTGGCCTTTGCACACACAGTGTGGCCTCAGACAGCAAGCAGACCACGGGCCAGTCCACCTATGACAGTGGACAGTACTCAGCACCTCAAACCCATGGTCCCGTCGTGATGGGGGACCGGGTGAGGCCAAGGGTGGTTCAGCTGGTTTAGCCTGACCCCACCCTAGGAACAAAGATCACCAGGGATACTCTTCCCAGCGCTACCCTCGAGGAGGAGGCTGACTGAGCCTTCGGGCCTCCCTGCCTTTTATGGCGACATGGGCTCCTTCCCTGCCTGTGAGCGCACCTGGAGTAGGCAGAGGCAGGAGCCAGCCCAGCTCCCAGCCGCCTCCTCCTCTCCTCCCTTCACCCCGAGTGACTCAGAGTTTCGAGCTGACAAACAGAAGCAGGCCCAGAACACCAGACAGCAGGCTCCGTGCCACCAGATGCACCCAGCTGCTTCCCAGGCCTCGGCCAAGTGTGGCTATTTCAGGAGGAGCCCCCTCCCCCGCCCCCACCCTAACCACACACGGCCCAGCACTCCTGCCTTCCGGGGTGGGAGACAGAAAGAAGAGAGAAGTTTGGAGGAGCAAGCTTGTCACTGAGCCGCCATGGGGAGGAGAAACCTCCAGGGAGGGGGCAGGGGACATCCAAGCTCTGCAGAAAGAAGGTGAAACTGTATCAGGATATGCAGTTGTGTTAACCCTATAAATGCCACCACGCGGGGGCAGAGGGCTGAGCGGACATCTGGGCACTGAACCTCCGTCGGATCTGCTCCGGACAAACTGGAAATCTCCAGTCCTGATCAGGAAGAATACCCCATCTGAGCCAGAAAGAGCCCCTCCCCAGCAGAGATCGCAGCCTACCCCTGCAGCTTCTGGGCCCAGGCAGGGGGTCGCGGGCCTCACCCTGAACCTCAGGAATCAAACACCCTTCCCTCGCCACCCCCATATCCACCGGGACCACCAAAGTCAAGGCTGGCCATAGGTGGGGCGTTTTGCCAGCAGGCCTCTCACCACCCCTCCCAGCTCAGGCTTGGAGCCAAGAGAAGCTGAGGGCTGGGCAGCTGCCCAGGGCCAGAGAGGGGCCACACGGAGGTCAAAGGATTCATTGGGGAGGGGACACTCAGTTGCTTTTACTATCAAATGAGTCTCATGCTTGCCTCAAGGCTACTGGGCAGGCATTTTATTATTCCCAATTTCCAGCTGAGAAGACTAAGGCACCACACTGAGAAAATGGCAGTGTTCCGCTCAAATCCAGGCCTGCCTCACTGCACACCAGCCAGCCCACTAAACAGGGCAGCTCCCCTCATTCCTAACAAGGGACCTGGGGAAAGAGGGACACCCTGCAGTCAAGGGGGGGCAGCCAGGCCCAGGTGTAGAAGAGAAGGCGGCCCAGCTGATCTGGGAGGAACGATGATCCCTAAGATTCTGGGCATAAGGGACCCCGCTTCCCACAACCAACGAGAAGGCCGAGAGGGTGGGCAAGGTGAGAGTCGGAACACAGTTCAGAGTGGACACACTCCAGAACTCTTCTGGAGGAAAGGATCCGGGGAGAGAGAGCTACTCCGGGCAGGACAGTCAACCCGCCCCACCTTTCTCCTCACCGACTCCCAGGAGAAGCGGAGGAATTCTCCCACAAGAAGCAAAAGTGCCGCTTTGGCAGTTCCCAGGGCGGAGGGGGCCGCACCCAGCCTGGTGTCGCCCCTCTCCGCCCTGGACCTGGAGTGAGACCCGCCACAATGCCCCTGGACAGAGCCAGGGTGGAAGTGGGTGAGACAGACATGGCCCTGCCCACGCACTCAGGCCAGAGATGGGCAGCGCCAGACACAGGGCGGTTTTCTGAGTTGCATGGGGGGCCTTTGTTGAGCAGCACGATCTATTGTTGGCCACACAGGAGGCCGAGAAGCCGGCTCAGAGGTCACAGGGTGGGGTGGGGGACAGTACAAGGGGCAGGAAGAGAAGCCTGGGCCCTGGATGGGGAGTGCAAAGGAGCCTCCCTCCAATGGTCTACGTTGGGTAGGAATCTGCAAGCAAGCTTTGGACACACCCTGCCCTTCATTCCTGCTTCCTCCCCAGCATGGCCAACCCAGCAGGCCAGCAGTAGGCACTCTAAGTCCAACACGGTCCCAGTCCCGGCAGAGTGTGGTCCAGTCCGGGCATTAAAAACAACTGCCAGCGGCATGATCTCACAGTTCGAGAGTTGGAGCTCCCTGTTGGGCTCTGTGCTAACAGCTCAGAGCCTGATTCCTGCCAAGGCAGGAAGCTGTGACTCCTTCTCTCTCTGCCCCTCCCCCACTCACACTGTCTCCCCCAAAATAAATAAATGTTAAAAAGTAAAAATACAAATAAAAATAAAAATAAATAACTGCCACCGGGACGCCTGGCTGGCTTTCAGTGGAGCATGTGACTCTTGATTTCAGGGTTGAGGGTTCGAGCCCCACTTAGGGTGTAGAGATTGCTTACAAATAAAATCTTTTAGGGGTGCCAGGGGGGCTCAGTTAGTTGAGCATCTGACTCTGGCTCAGGTCATGATCTCACAGTTCGTGACTTCAGGCCCTGCATTGGGCTCTATGCTGACAGTGCAGAGCCCTCTTTGGATCCTCGGTCCCCCTTTCTCTCTGCCCCTCCCCTGCTTGCACTCTCTCTCTCAAAAATAATCATTAAAAAAAACAAAAAAGAAAGAAACCTCTTTTAAAAAATCTTTAAAGAAAATTTGAAAACAAAAAACTGCCACCAGAGCTACCTCAGGCCCTTGCCACCACCAGCACCGCCATCGGGGTTGGGCTGGGCTGGGCTGCAGGATGCCAAGTGTCACTAAAAGACCTGGGAACGAGGATAGGAATGGGCCGCCCAAGAAGCGTGCTGGAAGCAGGCTTAGACACACTGCACGAGGGAGCTAGAAGTGCAGGCAGAGCCCTCCAGAAGCTCCTTGGGCCAGGGGCCAGCATCCTATGCAAACTCCGATCACGGGCTCAGACAGTGACAGAGGAAGGGGGCTATGGGTAGGGCAGGAGAGCATGTGAGTCAGGGAAGGGGATCCATCCATCTGGCTGTGTGCCCATGGGCAAGATGCCCGATTTCCTTAAGCCTCATATTCCTCATCTGCAAAGTAGAGATGATCAAGCCGCCCCTTTCTTCAGACCGTATGTGGATCGTGGATCTAACACAGCCGTGACCATGGAAGCCCTCTGTTGGCGGTCAAGACCCAGGGAAGACTTCTTCTATTAGCAAAGCAAAGAAATGGCAGAGGAGGAGGCCAGCAGAGTCGGGCCTGCTTTTGGGGACCTGGGAGCCAGGACCCAGGGAGATCTGCCTCCCAACCCTAAGCCAGAGCCCCGGGGTGGGGTTGGGGGGCTGGGTAGGAGGAGTTATATCCGGTCTGGGAGAGGAGGCCAGGTGGAGACACTGCTCTGCCCTCTCCCCTCTCCCCGGTCACATGTGCTGCTTCCTGCAGCCAGGGGCGGTGAAGCCAGTGAGGCCTGGACATTCCCCACATAGCAGCCCCAGGAGAGGCTGGGCTGAGCAGGGTCACAGCCCCCACCCTTCCCCACTGTCTCTGACTCCAGCAGAGATTTGACCAGCCGTCCCAAGCAGACAGAAGCAGACCCCAGAAAAGGCTAGAGACAGACATGACTGCTTCCCTTGTGAGCCCTGTCTGCCTCATCGGGCTGGGACTTCTCAACTAGGCCTCTCCCCTCAGACTAGGGGCTCCAGGAGGAAACACCCCACCAGACTAGAGGTTCCTTAACAGAGACTGCGGTCTCTCCTTTCAGAATGGTCGTCCCAAGCTGGCAGAGACCGAAATGGGTGCCACCTAGGGCCAGGGCCCTGGGGACAGGACAAGACAGAGGAGACCATCCTCCCGGATGCTTCCAGAGGAAAACCCTCACTTCCAGTCTGGAGGACAGCCCAAGCTGCTGCCCAGGACTGGCTGGGGGTGGGGGAGGCTCAGGTCAGACCGTCCCGGCCGCTGTTTGTTTTCTTCCTTCTGGGCTCCTTCCCAAAGCAAACAAACCAGGGTGGGGAAATGAAGGGAACTTGGAGGAGAGGGAAATGCGGGGCCAGGTGGCTTGGCCCTGGGAACCTCCGGGCTCCCCCCCTGGAGAGGGCTCCAGCTGGGGCTCCGGTCTCTGCTGGTGACCCTCTGAGGACAAAAACCTAAACCAGCAGATGGCCCCAAACCGGGGCTCCTGGGAATGGAAAAATACTTCACCCAGCCTCAGAAAATAGCCAAGGGTGGACCTGCGCCAGGGACCATATGGCACACAAGTGCCCCCATGGGGGGACTCAGGCAGCCCTGACCCCAGCTGGTATCCTCTCCTTAGGGGGTGGGTCCCCAGGGTTTCATTCTGTGAGGATCTGCGCCCCCCCCCCCCCCCCGCTGCCCCCGCCCCCAACCTTCTCCAGGAAGTACAGGAAAAAACCCACTATTAGTTCCCTGTTCTGCATTTGCTGGAGAAAACTAGGATTCGGAAGAAGGTTTGGTTAAAAATTTGTTATTGTAGTCAGAGCATGAGATCATCAAGATCAAGGCTAAGAAAGGAGAGGATGCTAAGAAAAAGAGAAAGGAAAGAAATGTTGGTGGGATCATGGGTGATTTTCTTTTTCTTCTTTTGTAAACTTTTCTAAACTTTCCAATTGTTTTTCACAATGATCAGATACTACTTTTTCAATCAAGAGGGAGGAGGATTCACATGGACCAAATCCCTCCTCACCCCCAAATAAGAAGCAGACTGATTGCCCAGTGTCATCCCAACTCTCCCTGTCCCTGTCCAGGCCTGCCACTCAGTCCAGTGTCCCCACAGTGGGGAAGGGACGCAGACCTGTTAAACCCATACTCTGCGGGTCACAGAAAGCTGAGCTTCCTGCCCTGAGGTCCCCCAAAGGCTGAGGTGCCAGGAGGCTGAGCAAAGAGCTTTCTCTTCAGGCCTGGCCAAGGAAGTTGCTAGAAATTGAGGCAGTCCATGCCCCCAGACCTCCACCAGATTCAACCGTGTCCCAAGAGAGAGGCCTCAAAATGTCACTTGCAGGGACGCAAACCCGGGTGACCTGGCCCAGCCACACTTCTCTTTCTCTTCACAGGAGTCACGGGGCCGGCCAGCTCATGGATACCTGTCCCTCTGCCAGGACATCTTCTCCCCAAAGACACTAGACTAGGAGTTTCCCCAGGGACCCCTGCAGACCTCAGACTGTCACCAGAGGTACTGACTCCTGCCTGCCCTCTCTCCTGGGCAGGATGGCCCCCCTCCAGCTCCCATAGACAGAGCCCTGCTTCATCCTCCTCAGAGAAGAGTCTATTCTGATCTTTCATTGCTCTCTGTCACTCAGCAATGCAAGATCTCATCTCTAACAGACAGGAAGTCCTTCCTCTTGTCTAGCCTCCACTCCATCCCTAAGAGCATCAGTCCCAATTGCTCGTGTCCCCAGGGGTGATGGAAAACTGCAAGCCTGGCACCCCCTTTATAGCATCAGCCGGGGCTGAGATCATTTTCTTTCCTTCTCAGTCACATCAAGTGCCCTCAGCCTTCCATTCTCCAGGATCAATAATCACCATGTCTTGGGTCCCCTCTGGACCTCAAGGGATCCAGAAGCCCAGTGCTGATGACATTGGAGCCCAGGCTGCACCCACACAGATGGAGGCCCCATTTCCCAGGACCATCCTGGTGTCAGGTGCCCAGTGGGCAGAGGTGCCAGGAACCAGGTAGCTCTGAGAGGACCGTGACACCAGTGCCTCCCTCAGGGACAAAGGCTCTGGCTGACCCCACTCCCATCATCAGAAAGGCCCGCCTGGCCCCTCAGTCGCCTGGCCCCAGAGCAGCCTGGCAGCACGGACTGGTACAATCCTGCAGGACGTGGCCCAGTCCTAAATCTGACTCTCATTTCTGTCTACTCTCCAGGGACCAGCCCTCCCCCCCCTTATCTTGGCACAGGCCCAGCCCCCAGCAAAGCAGGAAGCCCCACTTCCTCTACAGGGACAAACCCAGGACAGCCCAGGGTCTGGCCCAGCACAAGCCCGGAGGCAGCAGCAATTTTGACCCCTGCCTCCTCTCTCCCCCACCAGCCTCTTCCAGACATGGCCACTGCCCCTGGCCTTGGGGAGATAGCCCCCTCCCCCAGGAACTAAAACCCAAGCCAGGGAGGTTTCAGAGGTCTGGAGGCTAGGACATGAGTCACCCCCTCCTGACCAACCTGCCCCCACCTTCACCACCCACACATACCTTCCTGGGTCATTCAGAATTCTCCTCTCCCCAAACTCCCAAGCAGAGGCTCTCAAAGAGAGATCACAGATTCATCCCAGGGTTGTAGTGGGGCGATACAGCAGGATGAGATCTGGGCTTGGAACCAGAGGATCCAAAGGCTAGTCTTGGCCCTGCTTGGGTCTCGCTATGCAACCTTGAGCAAGTTACTTAACTTCCCTGAGTTTCAATTTCCTCATCTGCTGAATAGGATAATGATACCTGCCTCTAGGGATAGTCATGAAGTGAGAACAGTTGATGAAAGTGCTTGGTATCTGTAAAGTCCTCCCTTACTTTTTTAGCCACCATTTATCAAGTACTTATTGGGTTGATTATTCCCATTTTGTAGAGATCACTGAGGCTCAGAGAGATGAAGTGACTTGACCAACACCACCAGGTTAATGAGTGACAGAGCTGGGATTCAAACCCAGCTCAGTCCACGCCCAAATCACTGCGCTCAGAAACGCCCTACTGTGACATCTTCCCAATTGTCCATGGACAATCACTCTGTCTCATTCTCAGGTGGATCCTCTCCGCAACCCCTCATCAGTACCTGCCCCGGGAGGGAATCCTTCCTACACACAGCCCCGAAACCCAAACAGAGGTTACAGAGGGCTGGAGATGGGGGCGGGGCTGGGGCTGGGTAGAGAAGGCTCCTGTCACCCAAGCTAGGGCTTGATCTAGCAAGAAATTACTAACTGGGGAGGGGCGGGCGCCTGGGTGGCTCAGGGGGTTAAGCCTTGGACTTCGTCTCAGGTCATGATCTCACAGTTGGTGAGTTCAAGCCCCAACGTCGGGCTCTGTGCTGACAGCTCAGAGCCTGGAGCCTGCTTTGGATTCTGTCTCCCTCTCTCTCTCTGCTCCTTTCTCACTCATCCTTTCTCTCTCTCTCAAAAATAAATAAACATTAAAAAAAAATGACTAATTGGGTCCTACCTTTTCCCCCCTCTACCTCCCATCCAGTGAATCACCAGTTTCCACCAGGTACCCCTAGAGATACCTCCTCAGTATTATCTTTTCATCACAGCCACAAACCAGATTAGCTAAACTAATCATTTAACCGATGTAATTATAATGCCTGCCCCTCCTCCACTTTGGCCCACAGAAGAGGGAAAACAGGTTATTTTTGCCCAAATTCCATCTCCTTGTGGTTCCCCAGAGGTACACTACCCACTAGAGCAAAAGAATGGGTTCCCTCCTCCGCCTCCCCCTAACCTAGGGCATTCTATGGGGGCTGGTCTGACCCCTTCCCACTGCCCCAACTACAACCACCAGAGAGGTGGTAGGTCTTCCCAAAGGAGTTAGGCGAAGCAGCCCTGATTCCCCCCAATACTCCCTTCACCCCAGGACCAAGGGAGAGTCTGGCTTTTTGTATTTCCCCTCTGTTCCCCAGGAGGCTGGCATCCAAATCCCTACAAAAAGACCACACTTTAGATTTTTAAAAACCAGTGCTGAAAGCCTGGTGATCTCCAGCTCTGCCCAGGGAAGGGGTTCTCAGGAAACCAGGGTGAGGGCCTGTGCTCATGTTGCTCTCCTGAAACCTCCCCCTGCCCCCATACCTTCCTCCTGTCCCACTTTCCCCACGCAGCTCTCTCAGGAAGGAATGGCTGGGGAACGGACTGCAAAAGCCTCCAGAAGGAATGCACCTTCAAAATCCAGAAATCAAATGGAAACCAAGCCCCAAGCTCCACACTCTTCCGCCTCAAAACCCAGCCAGCTATATAACGTGGGGGGATGGGGTAGAGGAAAAAAAAGCTAGAACAATCGCTCCCCCCACCCTCGTCAATTTGGCCCTGCCCTGCCCCACCCCCATTCCTGGGGAGGGGGGCAAAGCTGGGGAGAAAGCCACTGGCGCCGGCCTCAAGCGAGGGGGTGTGGTGGTCCCCGGAGACAGGAAGAGAAGGAAGAAGCTGCTTCCCCTTTGCCCCCCTCCCCCCACTGCCCCCTCGGGCCCCAGGGGCCCAGCAAACAGGATGGATGTGGGGGCAGGGAAGACAGGGTCAGACACCAGCCCCGGTTCAGCTTGGCCAGCTGGGAGAGGAGGCCTTGCCCCAAGACGGACCCCCTAAGCCTGGGGAAAGCCCTGGAACAAGGAGGCAGGAAACCCCGCAGTGAAAGCCGCCGTGAACACTTCCTCCTGGAAAGTTTGTTTGGGGTGATTTGTTTCGACAATAAGAGGTTAGAGAAGAAGAGTAGTCCCGTTCCCCTATCGACACTCTGGAAGCAGCAGCTACTGGAAACTGGGCCAGTGAATTTTCCAGCCATGCACGACCCCTCCGCCCAGACCCCAGTCCGAGCCACGGGTGCCAGACACCAGCTGGGCGCGGAGCCGGGCCCCGCGCCAGTCCCGCTGTCATCGCATCCCACCTCCGCCGGCGCAGCCCTAACACGGCACCCACCGGGGCGGAGGGAGTCGCCGCAGGTACAGTACCGACGAGGCCCGGGAGCTGGAGGGCAGGGCCTCTGGACTCCGTGTGCTCACCTGCTCCGCAGGTGGGGCCCGCGTCGCTGGGAAAATGTGCGCTCGGCCCCCACAGTTGGGCAAGCCGGGCGCAGACAATAGGGCCCCACCCAGGCCTGGGGGAGTAGAGAGGGAGGGAAAGCGAGGATGACGCGTGAGGTGGGGTGAGAGTGGCCCCAAAGACACAAGCGGCAGCAAGTTTCCCGAACTGTGCATTCCTGACTACAGAGTGAGCCCTGGGACGCAGATGAGCAGGGCAAAGTCTCCCTCGCCAGCGTCGGGGCGAGAGTCGGGGACGCGGCGTCGGGCGAGCTCCACGGGCCCCAGGTCAGGCGCGACCCCACAGCCACCTGCGCTCATCCCTCCCCGCCCTTCTCAGATCTCCAGCTCACGCAGCCCCCAGCGCAATCGGCCCGAACCTCGCGCCCCCTAAGTGGCCGCGCCCAAGGGTCCCAGCGCGCCCCCTGCCGCCGGTGCAGGGTGGCGCTCCCCGGCTCGCGCCCTCACCTGCCCCGTGACGGCGGGGATCGGCCTCTCGGCCGCTTGCCGCCCTTCCCTCGCCCCAGCGATCCCTGCCCCGATCGTCCGCACCTGCGTGTGGAGCCTGGCCGGGCTGGGTAGGGGTCGGGCCGGGCTGGGAGCCGGCGCGGGCAGCGAACTGAGCTCGGCGCGCTCGGGCGGCGGCTGCTCCGGACTCTGGCCAAGGCAGCAACTCAGTAACCGAACAAAAGGCGAAGGGACCTGACAGCCAAGCCACGCCTCTCGCCCCCTCGAAGCTCCGCCCCTAAGGAAAACGCCCACCCGCTGATGAGGGTTCACTGGCTGCCTCCCCTGACTGTCCCATCGAGGGGCGGAGCCTCACGCCCAGTTCTCTTCCACCGCCGCCTCTGTTTATCCGCTGGCCATTGGCCCCAGGGACTGCTAGTCGGCTCTGGGGACGGCCTCCAACTTGAGGTTCCATCCTCACTCCGCACCTATTGGCAGACAGAACGTTACTTCCTCCTGATTGGACAAGGAATTGTCAGTAAGACTAAGGAAAGAACAAATGGGGAGGATGGGGTGTGTCTTGCCCCACCCTAGCTCTGAGCAGGTGAGACTCATTACTCTCCCCTTCCCCCTACCTGTCCAACAGGTGAGTCAGGAGGCGCCATGGGAAAGGACAGACGCCTTCACAGGGCAGCCAACTCAGCGTCAGGCATGATGCTTCTTTGGGCTTATTCACCCTTGCCACAGAGTGGTAATAACATATTTGTATGGCATTTCATAGGCTTTTTTTTTCTGGGTTGGGATTTTTTCCCCCCAAATATGGAGCGCTCATGAGATTTAGCATTAGGAGGCCTGGGTTTGGGTTCTGCCACTTAGTAGCTATATGATCGCAAGCGAGTTACCTTCATCTCTCATCCTGTTTCTCCTCATCTGTAAAATGGGTACATTATCTGGATCTCTCTCATGGGGGGGTGGGAATAAAATTAAGGTTTGTGAAATCACTTGGACGGCTGCTAAACGTTAGAATTTAATGATATGGGTTGTTGTGGGTTTTTTAAGTTTATTTTTGAGAGAGAGAGAGAGAACCAGCGGGGAAGGGGCAGAGAGAGAGGGCGACAGAGGATCTGAAGCAGGCTCTTCGCTAACAGCAGAGAGCTGGATGCGGGGCTCGAACTCAGGAACTGTGAGACCATTACCTGAGCCGAAGTCTATGATCAACTGACTGACCCACCCAGGCGCCCCTAATGATATGGTTTTTTTTTTTAATTTTTTAAGTTTGTTTATTTATTTTTAGAGAAAGAGTGAGTGGGGGGGGGGGGGGAGGCAGAGAGAGAGAGAGAGGGAGAGAGAATCCCAAGCAGGCTTCACCCTGACAGCAAGGAGCTGGACTCGGGGCTCGAATCCATGAACCTGAACCGTAAGATCATGACCTGAGCCAAAACCAAGAGTTGGGTGTTTTTAAATTTTCATGACAATTCTGAAAAAAAAAAAATTTAGGACATCTAAATGAACCCCATTTCAAAGATAAGGAAAGTGAGGTTCAGAGAACTCAGGAAACAAGAAAGTGGCCAAGAACCCCATTCTTCTCATTTCAAGGCCCACCAAACACATGGTCTCCTGGTGAAATAATAGCATAGACATAAAATGCGAAAGCAGCAGGGAGGGGTGGGGGGAAAGGCAAAAACAAATAATCTGGGCAGAGACAGAGAACAATGATTTGAAACAAAGATAGAGAAAGTATGGTGGATTTGGAAAAACTCAGGCAGTAGATCTCACAGCCCCCTCCGTGGTAGAAGATTGTGGGCTGGGTATCAGAAAGAACTTCCCCACAGGAAGTTAGGAAGATGAGGGTCTTTCCTTTCTGTGGTTAATGAGATGAATGCCTGCCGGTGGATGTACAGCATGCTGAGTGTACCATAGACATTCATTCATCAACACTGAAGTCTTGAGCACCAACCGTATGCCAGGCACCGAATTAGACCCTGGTAACACAGAAAACCAAAACGATCCCAAACCTCAAAGGGCTCCCAGAGAGCTAAGTGGAAACAGGTCCCCTTAGCCACATGGAGTGTGTGGGAATTTGCAGGCCGGGGCGGGGGTGGGGGTGGGGGTGTTCAGGAAAAGGTCCTCCTTCAGACAAGTTCTATAGCCCCAAAGTCAGCACCCAGGGTGGTCTGGGTCAAGGCACCCCAGCAGTATCCTTGACCACTTTCCCACCAAAGAAAGGAATGAAGGCCAAAACGGTCTCACTTCTGAGGCTGTGCCATCCAAGAAGCCTTCCTGGAGGAGGCCAGGGAGACCATCAACATCCTTAACCAGATACCATCCCACATGCCAGGGTCACTCCCCTTTGCTTAGTTTCCTTGACTCCCCCTCCTCTTGCTTTTCTAAGTGTCTTCCTCCCTACCTTACCCCTGCCCCACCTGCTCTCGCCCTCCCCTGCTCCAGCCAGGCAGTAGTGGCCAGCCCTCAGCTCAGAATAGAGCTCCCAACCTTAGGGATTCACTTCCTTCCTCTCCCACCTCTCCCCATCCCCTACCCACCTCCCCACACCCACCCCTGCACACAGACACACACACACACTCCCCAGACCCAAGCCTGGCTTAAGTCCTTTCTTTCCTCTTCAGCATACAGGCTGGGAGGACTGGTTGACTACAGAGGGGTGGAAGAGCCTGGTGGAATAGAGGGCCACAAATAGGGCTTCAGAATAAAGCCTCTGTGTGTGTGTGTGTATTCCCAGAATGTTCCCTAATGTCAGCCTGGAACATGCTGCAACACGCTGGCCCCAAAGCTAAGCACTCAGGGTGGGACCAGGTGGAGGTAACACCCATAGCAGCAGGAAAGACTGGAATAAGAGCTGTGTCTCCTCCCAGATCAAGGGATTTTCTGCACCTTTATTAAGCACCTACTGTGTGCCCACCAGGCACTGAGGAATCATTTGTAGGATACAGAAAAGAATCCGAAAATGATGTTTATTCCAATGAGCTGTCTGTCTAGGGGATTTGGTCTCAAGGGGGGAGGAGGAGCCAAGGGACAGGGATGAGAATCACTGCAACCACTGTCTCCTCAGTAGCTTGAACTTGAAGGAAAGGCCACAAGAACATCCTAGCCAGTCCCCTGCCTCCAAGCCTTTAAAGGCAGGGATTTCTCTGACACATCTCCAGGAAGGGAGATTCTCCAGCCTCCCTTACATGAATACCCTTGTCTCCTTATTCTAAGCTCCTTCTTATGGCTAGCTTCACTTTGTATTCCTGAATTTTGTGTTTTTCTTTTAATTTTTTTTTAACGTTTATTTACTTTTGAGACAGAGAGAGACAGAGGATGAACGGGGGAGGGTCAGAGAGAGAGAGGGAGACACAGAATCCGAAACAGGCTCCAGGCTCTGAGCTGTCAGCACAGAGCCCGATGCGGGGCTCGAACTCACGAGCCGTGAGATCATGACCTGAGCCAAAGTCGGACGCTTAACTGACCGAGCCACCCAGGCGCCCCTCTTTTAATTTTTTTTAATGTTTATTTATTTTTGAGAGAGAGAGGCAGAGCACGAGTGGGGGAGGGGTAGAGAGAGAGAGACACAGAATCCCAAGCAGGCTCCAGGCTCTGAGCTGTCAGCGCAGAGCCTGACGCGGGGCTGGAACCCACAGACGTCCAGATCATGACCTGAGCTGAAGTTGGACGCCTAACCGACTGAGCCACCCAGGCGCCCCGACTTATTCCTGAATTTTAAACTCATTTCTCTTGCCCAGAGCTCAGTGGAAGCAGACTTCTTGAGCCGCTAAGAACACAAATGGTTAATTCAACCTTGCAGCTCCCTGGGTTCTCCAAGTAAAGAAGGAAGGGGCACCCAGTGACTCATCCCAAGTTTCCCCAGAGACGGAAGTTACTGGCAAAGAGGGGTCTGATGAGGGTCCAGTGTTGGAGCAAGGGAGCTGGTGGGGGATGGGAGGTGCTTCCCTGGGGGAAGGTAAAGGACAACAGCAAGGCCACCCTCCTCAGCTCGTCCTCCACAGACCTCCGGGGCTACAGAAGGAGGTAGAAGGGATGCCGTTGTCTTCTTAGCCCTGTCTCTGCGGGGGCTCCTTCCCCACACGGAGGCAGGCAGGGGCTTAGATCTGGACAGACAATCTTCTGTCCTCACACATCAGGGGTATGCATCGATGGACACAGATTCAGACACACAAACACCAGGCATGTCAGTGCTGTCTCCTCAGCGTGCACACACATGCACTCACACACATCCTTCTTCCCTCCTCTTCCGCTTACGGTGGTCTCAGGGATGGCCACCTCTCTAAATGAGGATGGGGTGAACAGATGGGTAGCTAAGCTTCAGGTTGATGATGTTGCCTTCCCACGGCAGGAAAGAAGCTGCTGGAAGTTACTCCTGGTGGGCCAGACTGGAACCAAAGGCAATGCAAAGAGCCAGCGGTATCTTGAGCCTGGGCCTTCTCTCAGCCTTGGGGCAGAGCCATCCACAACCACAGGGAAGGCACCCCTGCCCTGGGTCCTGCCTCTGCTCTGGTCCTCCCAGGGATGCCCCCCGCCTCCGCCACAGAGGGGTTGGAGCCTACACGGCATTCGTCCCTCTCCCCTCTGAGACCACACTCCGGACCAGAAAGGAATTCCCTACCCACAGCTGACCCTGCTTTGGGAGCCTGCACTTCTCTCATTCTGGCTCCTTCTACCGACAATGGGCAGCAGGAGCATGCGTGTTATGTGCACACTTAGGCAAAGGGGTGACGGGGCAGTTATGGGGGAGGGATGGACACAGCACGGACATGCAGCTGGGGTATCAACACACATGTGCTGGAAGCCCTTTGTAGCCTGCTGGGTGCGGGACAGAAGGGCAGATGACCCAGGGGCTCAGGGCCAGGGGACCTTCTCCCCAGGCCGCTGCATTCCCATTCTGAGAAGGAGTCAGAACTCTCAATTCCATCCCGGCCTTTCAGATCATTGTGGGGCTGTACTTGTCAAGGTACATCTTACTTAACAGTGTGGCAGCTTGGTCCGTAACTAATTGAGATCTCTGTATGTGGGCCTCCATTTGCCCTCCGGCCCCTGCCTGCTGGTGTTGGGGTGGGGGGACTTGCTCACTGTGATCGCTTCAGGGCTGGGCAGAGGACACTGGTGGCAAAAGAGCCTCTAGCTCCCAAGCTCTTCTGGCTGGAGGGGGCCCAGGCATCCTGAAAGCAAGAGCACAGAGAATGGTGCATGGCGCCTGGGGTGGGGGAAGTGATGGTGATCGCAGGTTTTTTTGTGCTGCCCTTTGTCCAGGGGAGGAGCCTGGAGGCCAGAGACTGCCTACCTCCTGGTCCTGAGGGTGTGTGCCCAGCCAGCCCAGGGGAGGGCTCTTAATTATAGAGGTAGCTCCCAAGACACTTCACTGGAAGGCGTGTGGGCGGGGATGGAATGTCAAAGGGAAAACAGGGAGACAAGAAAACAGAGATAGGGTGGCTAGAAATAGCCCAGGCCAGGGTGAGATACCAGGGGCTGGAGGTGGCGGTGGAGGGAGAGGAGGTGGAAGAGAGAGGGTCAGGACCTCTCCAGGGAATGACTATATCCGGGCAGGTACCCCCTCACCTACACTAACCCCCCACCCTTCAACAATGTACAATTCCAGTATTTCAGGGACTCAACAGGGTGGGCTCCAAGCATTGGGATTGTATTCTAGAGTTGTGTCTCCCTGGCTTTCTGAGTAACCCCTCCCCCTTCTGAGAGTTTGGTTCGGGGCGGGGGGGGGGCACCTTGCCACCTGAGTCACCCCTTTGCTGTGCCTTGTCTGGGCGACTCCTGGAACAGGCTGACACAGCTGAGGCCCCACCCGCCTGCCAGCCTGCCTGTCCCTCCCTCTCCCAACAAGCCAGGAGAGATGCTTGCCCTGACAGGCGCCCTTCCCATGGACAGGCCACCCCTCCCCTGGCACACACGTGTACAAGCACACACACACACACACACACACACACACACACACCACACACATACACACACACACACCCTGATGGCAGGAATTTCTCCCACACCTGTAGAGAGTCCTTGGGAAGAGGAAGGAGAAACAATCAGAGCCCCCTTCTTTGTACATATGGGGAAACTGAGGCTAGAGCCAGGAGAGGAACTTCCCCAAGTCACACAAGCAAATTCCTGGCAGGCCTGGGACTCGAACAAACCTGGTTTCCTGCCCACCAGCCCACCAATTTAGGTCTTTTCCATCCCAAACAAGGTGGGGTGCAGTGTGTGTGTGTGTGTTGGGAGGAGATGAAGACCAATTTTGTGGGAAGTCAGCTCAAAGTGGGACTTGAGGGGAAAAACTTGCAGATTCAAGAGCCAGGGCTGGGGGGTGGGGTGCGGTTAGTGGGGACTTGCTGACCCCAGGGATCAAAATCAGTAACCTCTGCTCTCCTCTGAGGGGGAGGGTGCCACCCAGAGGCACAGCTGAGGGCGGTGCTGAGACCTTTCCCCCACCTCCCTAGTCTCCCTGCCCCAGACTCCGGCAGGGTGGGAACTGGGGCCAGGGCTTGGAGGCCCCTGACCCTGTACCGTAATGCTGTCTTCCCCAGCCCCATCCTGTGGCCACCAGGGAATTTGAGAGTTGAGATCTCTGAATATTTCATTAGCACTTCAGCCTCCCGTTGAAGACGCAGCCAACTTACAGCCCATGGATAATTTATGGCCCCAGAAGAGAGTCTGGAAGTGGTGGGAGGGAGGGGCGGGAGCGTGGGGGCGGGTGAGGCCTGGACTGCATTGTGCGGAGGGTGCCGGACAGAAGCCAGATCCATCCAAAGTGTGTGTGTGTTTGTGGGGGGGGGCGGGCGGGCTGCTCCGAGGCCAGGGACATTTCCATTTTTGAGGATTCTAATATATTACAAAAACAAAACAAAACAAAACCAACCACCATCACCAACCAGGTTTGTCAAAATAATTGTGCTAAAGGTTAAAGTCATACGACAAGCATTTTCTGACTTCATTCGTATCCCTGTGTCTCTGTAACTATGAGCATAACCTCATTTGGAGATAACAAAACCTTTTTTTTTTTTTTTAAAGATTTTATTTTTAAGTAGTCTCTACACCCAATGTGGGGGCTCAAACTTACAACCCCAAGATAAAGAGTCACATGCTCTACCGACTGAGCCAGACAGGTGCACCTCAAAAGCTTTTAATGGGATGTCCTTCATGGCCACGAGGCCTCTAAAAGGCCCCCTGCTCTCCACACCACCACGGCCAGGGAGAGAGACCAGACTCACCACTAAGACTGGCTGAACCTTGCTCCTTCCCGGCTTCCTCCAGGAAGGCCACCAGGATTTGACCAAGTGGTCAAGAGAAAAGGAGGGCATCTCACGTGGCCACTCCTTACTTTGCTCCAGGAACATAGCATCCCATTCTTCTAAAAGAAAAGATAAGGGGCGCCTGGGTAGCTCAGTGGTAAAGCCTCTGACTCTTGATTTCCTTTCAGGTCATGATTTCCCGGTCCTGGTATCAAACCCTGTGCTGGAGCCTGCTTAAGAGTCTCCCTTTCCCTCCCCCTCTGCCCCTCCCTTGCTAGTGCACACACTCTCAAAAAATAAAAATAAAAATAGATATATAAATAAATAATAGGAAAGATGAAAAAGGTGACCCCAAATAGAAAATGTTAAGTTCTCTTGGACTTTGGGAGTGACTTACCTTAGTGAGTTCTTCCCAGATTCAGAGGATTAAGGTGGGGTGTGTATGAAAAAGCAGGTATGTCCTCCCCCTTACCTCAGTTTCCCCACCTGAGTCATGGGTATGAGAGGCGCTCCCACCCCAAGGGCTGTTTAGGGGACAGAAGAGATGCTATCCAGGTGCCCTGGCGCCAAGTGGGACCCAGGCAGGTGGTGGTTACAGGTGACGTGTCCGCAGGTCGGCCCGGGGTTTGGGCCGGGGCTGGCTCTGGTGGGTAGCCTGGGGCCCCAACATATTCCCACCTCATCCTCGAGCCATCTTGGGGCCAAGCCAGCCTTCTAGCCTCAGTGGGCCTCGGTTTCCCCATCCATGAAGGTAGGGCCATCTGCCAGGGCTGTCCTTGGAGAGGAGCTGCAAGACCTGGATGAAGAGCCCAGAATAGGGAAGCTGCAGGGAGGTGGGGGCGCTCGGGCCCCGCGGCTGCCGGGACTTCTGTCAGGTTACGCTGTTGGTACCAGGGCCAACTGGACACGGCCTTCCGCCACAGGGAGTCACTCTCTGTCCCCAGGGGGACCCTACTCTCCCAGAGAAAGGGGAACACCAGGGTGAGACTTTAAGAGCTGATTCTCGGGGCACCTGGAGGGCTCGGTCAGTTAAGCATCCGACTTCGGCTCAGGTCATGATCTCCTGGTTCATGGGTTCAAGCCCCATGTCGGTCTCTGTGCGGACAGCTCAGAGCCTGGAGCCTGCTTTGGATTCTGTCTCCCTCTCTCTGCCCCTCCCCTGCTCACGCTCTGTCTCTCTGCCTTTCAAAAACAAATAAAAGCATTTTTTTTTTAATTAAAAAAAAAAAAAAAAGAACTGTTTCTCAAACCTAAGGGGGGAATTTTTTCCATTGGAATTCATTGGAATTTTGGAAGAGCCTTGGGACGTTCCCCCTGCATTGGCCGTGACTTCTCAGCATTCAAGACCCCCAAGAGTCTGTACCCGGGCTCCCTAACATGGGCCCTATTACCAGGAGCTGACAATGGTGGGGGAGGGGGCAGGCTCAGGAATCCAGGCTGGGACGCAGAACCTGACCGCCTGCTCTTCCTTCCCCCTCCCTCCCGGAAGCCCTCGCCTCCCTCCTCGGGCTGCGGCAATGTGGGGGCTTTGTCCACACATCTTGCCCCAAAGCTGACACCTTTCTCTTTCTCTGAGCAGCACTGATTTGGGGGAGAACAGTTTCAAACCCAGCTCAGCCACCACTCAACTTAAGGAACCTTGGACAAGTTGCTTCTCATTCCTCAGCCTCACCTGTAGCACAAGGGAATTGCTATCTATGTCACAAGACTGTTTTGAGTACCTGCCGAGTGCCCGGCACGTGGTAGGCACTTGCTACATCGTAGCAGTGATGCTCGCCTTAGGATGGGGTCTTTCCGGGTCTGGGCACCTCTGTGGCATCTGTCTGGCCCTACTGTGTGAGGTCATCATCCCCCGTGCCTTTTTGGCCTTCCCTAACCTTCTACCCATTATACTACAGATGCTATGACTGATGAGGTGCTGGGTGGGGTGGTGGCGGGTAGGGTAAGGAGGGAACAGGTGAGACAGATGTGGAGGAGGCGAGGGCATCCCCACGGGGTGGGGTTGGGAGAATGGGCTGGAGGGCCCACGCTGGGACTCGGTCTCACCGGTTTGGGGAGCTGGCCTGGCAATGGGGAGACGCTGGCATCAGGGAGAGGCGGGAGGGGCTGGTGGCTGCCTAGGAAAGGAGAGCTGAGTAAGGGACACGGGGCTACAGGGCCTGGGCAACAGCCTGGACGTGGGGGGAGCACCTAGGCAGGAGCTGGGGACATCCCCGTCACACCCGCACTCTGTCTCGCCACCACATGCTCAGAGAAGCCACTCGCAGACGCACACTTAGACACACACAACACATGTCTTAAATGGCCACCCCTCAGGTCTCCCCTTCCCTCCTACCCAGCTCTATTTTCCTGTCTTGATTTATCAGACTAATCATGTAACTTATTTATTATAACACCTATTGCTTATTGCATAGCTCCCTGCTGGAACACAAGCTCCATGAAGGCAGGGTGCTTGGCCTGCTTGGCCCACTCTTGTATGCCCAGCAACCTACAGTGGGCTTAGCACATACTAGGTGCTCAATAAATATGTGCTGAGGGGCGCCTGGGTGGCTCAGTCCGGTTGAGCGTCCAATTCCTGATTTCGGTTCAGGTCATGATCTCATGGTTTATGAGATCGAGCCCCGTGTTGGGCTCTGTGCTGACAGTGTGGAGTCTGCTTGGAATTCTCTCTCCCTCTCTCCGCCCCTACCCCACTTGTGCGTGCTCTCTCTCTCAAAATAAATAAACTTAAAGCAAATAAACGTGTGCTGAGTGAGCAAACCCCTCTAGAAACACATTCATGAATGCGCACGCTCATGTGCAGAAATACAGTCACCCCCCCAAACTGCCACAGACATTCTCAGACACAGGTACACAGGCTCACAGGCTCACACCCAGACCCACACGTCCACGCAGCACACAAGACACAGACCTTCTCGCTCCCGAACACACACCCTTTCAGACTCACACCCAGCTGTCCAGATTCCAAAGCTCCTACTCACAGCAGGCACGCTCCAGCGCATCCCAGCTCCCCTCCTCCGCAGTGCCAGCCCCAAGGGCAGCCCCTCCCAGAACCAGGGGGCGGGGCCTCGGTGGAAGCTGACAGCACAGCAGCTAGAAAGGGGTGGGGCGGGGCAGGGCCACCCTGGCACCCGGGAGCTCTGAGGAGACGCTGCCACTTTAGACCCACCTACGTGGAGAGAAGGGAGTGAGGTCACTGGTGCCCTCAGCCTTGACCCAGCCCTGCTGCAGCCTTCCTGTCTTTGTCTCCACCAAAGACCCAGGGGAGGGGTTTGGGGTGAGGCAGAGAGTCCTCCCGGGCACAGAGATGGGCAGGGCCCAGAACAGGTCCCCTGGCCCATCAGTAGGGAAGGCAGGGGTGTGGGCAGTGAGAACTGGGCCTTCCCAGCATCAGCTCCACCCTCCAGTAGCAAAAGAAGCCTCCTACAGCACCTTGTCCCCCGGGGCGGCCTGAAACATGGGGAATCGGGCAGAACTGTTACTTGCCGTGTCCTGGCCCAGGGTCCCTCTCCAGAGAGGCCCTTTTTGCCCCCACCTTCCCACTGTGGAACATGGGGAGGACGCTGGTGAGTCACAGCGCCGAACAGCCACCTGAAATCATCCTTACCTCTGCACCTCAGGACTCTCTGCCCCCCTGGAGCTGAAGCAAGACTGGGCAAGAGGATCTGGCAGTCCCAATGCCACTGTTAGGTCTCATGTTATCAGACTGTGTCCTTAGGGCCCCTCTGGCTGTTCCGATGGAGCCCCAACCTCTGCTGAGGAATGGGAGAATGGGCACACAGCAAGGCAGGGCTTGCTCGCTCAGACCCTAGAGAACCTGGGTCAGTAAATGCCTGAAAGTAAAAACCGGAAGTAAATGTCCTTAGCCCCCTCCCAACGCTCACCACACTCCCTGAGGGGAAGTAATGCTGGACTAGGAAAATACAGCACAACCCATGTTAGAAATCTGAAACCATCCTCCAGGGACCAGGAAAGGAACTGTGTGCTCACGCCCCCTGGTGGCAGATCTGCAATTGCACTCTGCTCTCACAACCACCCAGGGTCCCCCGAGGCCAAAACTGTGCCTTTGGCCCCCTCGCCCACCACTTATTTACAGATGAGGGGAGATGGACGCAGAGGGAGGCAAGGAAGGATCTGCACCCTCAGCCCAGGGGAGCCTGGAACCCAGGTGCTGCAATTCATTCAACAAGAAACTTTTATTGAGCACCCACTGCCAGCGTGCCAGAAACCGCTGGACTCCTGGTCCAGTGCTCTTCGTGACACTGGCTGCCCCTCTGCTGTCTCTGAAATTCAGGCTGAGACCCCAACTTGGAGGAGCAGGAACCTTCTTCAGGAGACTGTCCGGGTGAGGAGAGCCCTGGGGAGGAGGAAGGGCCATCAGCAGCTGTAGCACCACCAACTTGGGGTCCAGAGACCCAGAGAGGAGACAGGAGGGACCCGGGGAGCAGCGCTCACAGGTGGGATCGGATGGGGCCTGGTCAGCTATGTCCATTTTACGTTTTTAATAAATAGTTCTTGCTGCTGCCCAGGCTGGTGAGGGTGGTCCCATTGGGCCCAGGCTTCCCCAGCAATTCAGGGGTGCAAGGGTAGCTCTCTTCTCATGCTAGTTCAGGCTCCAGCTCTGAAAAGGAAAGGAGGGGGCACCAGGTTAGTCCCCCCCACCCACTCCCAAAGAGCATCTGGGGGCTGTCCTGGGGGCAAGGGGGCAGGCAGGAATGAGGCTCCCTAGGACAGGTCTCAGCTGGTCCCGGCTCTGAGAAGGATGCCACCCCCTCACACACAAAGCGGGACAGGGTTGGCTAACAGGCTAGAAGCCCCCCGAGGCGGGAGGTCCTGGCGCTCCGACTGCCTCTGCAGCCCAGTATGTGGATCCTTCTGTGGCCAACCTCCATCCCAGGTCGCATCCCCACCCTCCACCCCGACTCGAGTCACTGACCGGCCTCCGCCTCATCACCCTTGGCATCCGGTTCCTGCCACCAGTCAGCATAGATGCCCTCCTCGTAGTCCCCCTCCCCCTCAAACTCGGCATCGGATGGAGGGTCCTTGGGCTCCACAGGCGGCACTGCCTCTTCCAGCTCCATCTACAGCAGCCCCAGGGTAGGGAAAGAAAGGAGGTCACAGCAGGCACAAACCCAGACCAGCTCCCTTCCTGGCCGAGGGGCCCCCCATCCCAGCTCAGCCCCCAAAGCCCCTCCTTCCCCAGTCTCAAGATCCCACACAGGACTGATCTGAGGGTTTCTCCCACAAGGTCCCATTCCCAAACTGCCACTCCCCGCGCCGATGTATGGGGCTCCCCCGACAGAGAGTCAATGTTAGCGTGAGCACTGCTTTCTCCAAGGCCATCCTTTTAAGCATAAATTCCATAGCCATAGCGGATGCTGCTACTCCCTGCATGCTGTCTGCTCATGCAATTTCTTGGCCAGAAACACGGTTGCCCCCCCACCCCCACCCTGTGCCTGGATCGCTCTCGTTGACTCACCAATGCCAGGCATCAGCTCCAGGATTCAGCCCTGGCCGATGACCCTGGCTGGATCTGGAGCCCTCCTCTGGTGCCCCGTGCTGACCTCTCCCGAGCACTGTTTGTGCCTCCCCAACTAGACTGTGAGCTGCTTGAGAAGGGGACTGTACCTTTTCATCAACTTACCCCAGCCCCACACACTGTCTGGCAAACAGCAGGCCACAAATAAGTGTAATCAAAATGGCCACCATTCACCGAGCACCTGCTCTGGGCCAGCTCTGGGGAAGATGCTTTCCATACTTGATCTCATTTCACGGTCACCACAATGCTGTGACACCGGCATCACCCTCCCCATTCGAGATGCAGGAACCGAAGTTCAAGAGCTACCTGAGACTTGCCTGGAGGCTGCCCAGCTGGTAAGCAGAGGGGCCAAGTCTGGCTGTCACCAAAGCCGGGGTGCAAACAGCGTAGCCCCTCCCCCATGCGTGATGAGTGGGGGCACGGGTGAGTGAACAAAGTGGGGGATGGATAAATAAATAAGCGCCAAGCAGCCACACCTCACAGAAATTTGGACTCCCAAACCCCCTCATTCAGGATCAAGGGATCACACTTCAGTCCTTCCTTCCTGGCACCGGCATTCATTCATTCACTGGTTCATTCAAACTCAGTTTCCCGGTGCCAGCTCTGGGGCAGGCGCTGTGGAAAAGCTGGGAATAACCTGGTCCCCCATCCCAAAGCACGAGCCTCTGAGAGACTGGCTGGAGAAGGGATGGATCAGGGCTGCAAGTAACTCCAGGGCCAGGGAGGCACAGAGGGTCACAGTTGGTGTTGCAAGCCCAGGAGGCACAGCCAGAACATGCAGGGAGGGCTTCCCGGAGGAGCGCCACTTGGGCTGGGCTGGGGGAGTTATGTGGCAACATTCAGACACGCAGAGAAGGAGAGCATGAGAACACTGAGTGGGGAGCAAAGAGCAGGTATAGATAAGGAGCAGCTGACTGCCCCCGGGGGTAGGGCCGAGCTTTGGCACAGAGGCCCTCCAGGAAGAGATCAAGGGTCCCCGCCATGGCCCAGCCTAGAGAGCAGGTGGCCACTTACCTCATCATCTGGCTGCAGGTACATATGTGCGAACTCCAGCAGTTCCCGAAGCTCCGCTGTCTGATTGTGGTAGAGCGTGGCCTCCTGAGAGGAAGGGGGGGAAAGTGAGGTAAGCCAGAGCCTGCCGCCAGATGGTAGAGGAGCCAAGTTGGGATCTGGGTCCCACCCCCCCCACCCCCCCACGCTTTTTCAGCTCAAGGAGCAAGGAACAGGTATCAGTCACATGTTGACTGAAAAATCATAGCTGTTTGGAGAGGTTAGGGAGGATTGGGAGGGCTCTGTTAGAAAGAGCTCCTTAATCGATTAGCAATGTCTGCCACTAGTAAGGAAATCGAGGGTGGCACCATGTGCCCCATGGCTGCCAGTCTTGCCCTAGATTCCCGGGGGTTTCCTTAGTGGGTCCAAGCTAGGGAGTCCCTGGGAAGGAGGGCAAAAGCCAGCAGTGAGAGTGGTGAGGGTGGGGAGGGGAGCAGGTGGTAATGGACGGGTATTTTTGCACCTCCCACAGCCTGGGCGCAGTGCTACCATTCTGTAGGTGAGGCAACGTATTCAGCAAGGATCAGTAATGTTCCCAGGCCCGTTCAGCGGGTGGGGCTGGCTTTGAACCCAGGACTCCAATCACCACCCATAGTCTTTCTTTTCACTTCCCACCCTGCCTTCCAAAGAAGCCAGGATTTTTTTTTTTAAACCACCTGTCCCAAGAGTGCCTCCAAAGGCAGTGCCCACCTCCCGGGGCTGGAAGTCCTCCTCCTCCAGGCCCCAGCGAGCCCGGTGGAAGCGGTAATACACCAGGTTCTGCTGCATGACACTGTCATCAGGGTCGAAGAGCATGTAGCTGGCGGCACTGCGGGCGGCCTGGCGCACGTCATTCACTGCGGGCAGGACAGGAGTGAGGAGTAGCCCCCGCACTTCCCCGCCTTCAGGGACAAGCCCTTCCTAGACCGTCCCCCTTTCCCAATTCAGTCCAGTGCTCCTGGCTCCCCAGCTGTCCCCCCCCCACAGTATCTTTTGGCCCCTTCACCCCACCCAAATGATAATGCAAGCTAGAATGTACTGGGCACTTACCACGTGCCAAGCCCGTGTAACTCATTTAAGCCTCACCATTATCATCATCCCCAATATACAGACAAGAAATCTGAGGCACAGAGAGGTTAGGTAAACTGCTCAAGCTCACACAGCTGGAGAATAATGGCACCTGAGAATGAGAGCCCAGCAGCCTTGCCCTCAACCTCTTCACCAACGGACCCATGAATGGTCTCCTGGCCCCTTGGTCCTTAGCTCCTCCACTCCAACTCCAGCCTCCATCTGAATTTTGGCAGCTCTGCATGGCAAGAACTCTGGAGTTCGTCAATCCCGGCCCCCGTGGATGCCAGGCTCTCCCCCAGACGAGGAGAGCCATAAATCCTGGTGCCACTTTTCATTGGCCATGTGACTAATGGCCCCTTGAGCTCTATGAGCCTCAGTTTCCTCATCTGAAAAATGGGTCCCGTAATGTCAGCTGCAGGGGATGGGTGAAAGCACCAAGTGAGATCAACAGATGTGGTAGGCCTTTGTAAACTGTTGACTGTGGTGGAGTCGTTGGCTACCCATTTACCCAAGAGGTTTCTGAATTCTCCTAAGGTTGCTCTTTGTTCCTTCCCCTCCTCTCACCTGTTTGCCACCCCCAGCCTTCCCCGCCGTCACGCAGGGTCCTCACATATGAGGGACGGCTCCCCACGACCCTATAACACTCTCAGGGCAATGCTTTCTCTTCCCCTGCCCCCCACCCCCCATCCCAAGGGATGCTCACACTTGTAGTAGGCAAACTGCAGGTAATGATACATGGTGGCCACGAACTTCTCCACGAAATAGCCGCCCACGTTGGGGGTCAAGTTGGCCTCACAGTCCACCTTGCACTGCAGGGACTCTGCAAAGAGATCTAGGGGGTGGGAGGCAGTGGTGAGGAGCCGGTGCCTGCCCAGCCGATGCCACCACAGGAGATAATGCCAGTAAAGACTTGGCTCAGGATACAAAGGGCAGTGCTGAGGGCAACTACTGTGGCCTGGGCCGCCTTACCACCCCCACAGCTCAACCCCCACCCCAAAACCGGAGGGAGTTGGGGCATTCTGAGGCAGATGAGGTTTGGAGGTGGGAAGCCTAGGTAGAGAAGCTCAGGAGAGTTCTTTCTGTCCCCGCTGAGGCACCCCGTGGTCAGGGATCCCTAACCAGGTGCGATTTCTGGCCACAAACTGCCTTCTGCACACACCTGCTGGGCTGTTTCTGTACACATGACCATGGCACCTTTGCACCTGTACTGCCCTCCGCCTGAGGCCTGTGAAACCAACGTCCTCAGGCCTTTTTGGGATGTCACCACCTCTCTGCACCAACGCCTAGCACCTTGGACACTCAGGACTGTAGCCTTTCTCACTGACTGAAGGCTCCCAGGGCAGGGATAACACCTCATTTCTGTGCACCTCCCAAGAACCTCCTGGGTGCTCCATACACGCGTATGGGATGAATACTTACACGTTAAGAGGCCTTAGGAGCGCTGGGAAGCAGGGCCCTGTGGGTGAGAGGGTCACCCACAGGGATCTGGAGGGGGAGGGGAATACCTGCTATGGCCGGGTAGAAGTCCTTGAAGTCCACCTGCTCGTGGGCCCCCTCACAGCCAGCCAGACACCGGGCAAAGACGGCCAGGTACTCAGCCAGGGCCCGCTCCATGTCCTCGGTGCTGCTGCGGAAATCTCCACTGTTGTAGAGCTTCACAGCCCTGAGGAACACTGCCTAGAGGGGTGTGTCAGAGGGGTCAGGGAGACCCCCAACACCTCCCCTCCGGTACAAGCCCCGCGGGGGGTGGGGGGGACGGTGGTCAGGAAGAAGCGTCAGGGCCAGCCCTACCCCTCCAGCCCACCTCATAGGGCTGCGCCTCCAAGTCTGTGAAGGGCTCCTCGGCGGCGTCCAGCAGCCCCCGGTAGTAGCTGAGATACTTGGCGGTTAGCTCGTGCTTCGGGTTCCTCTGGAGGAAGGTGTAGGCCGCGGCCGCCGCCTTCTCCAGCCGGTTAGCCTGCGGGACAGGGACAGAGAGGGTCGGAAGGGCCAGAGATCGAAGCCCTGAGTGCACAAGAGGGCTTGGCTGTCCTTGGTTGCGCGATCGATGCTGCTCCGAGACCGGACGGAACCAGATGCCGGCTCCGAACGACGCGCCCCAGCTGCGCCCAGGAGACGAGGCGGGACAGGGGGCGCCAGGGGCGGGGGGCACCCGGCCTAGGGGGGCGAGGTGGGACGGTGGCTCCAGGACCGGGGGCGCGGCGGGGCTGGAGGAGGGCGAGGCAGGGCGGGAGGATCCGGGACTGGGGGAGCCCGGGTGGGGCCGGTGGATCGCGGGGGTGGGGGGGTGGGGGCGCAGGGGAAGGCACCCACCTTGAACAGCGCGTAGTGCAGGTACTGGTAGGGCAGGCGGCTCTGGAAGTCGCGCAGCAGCTGCCGCGGCGGGTAGGGCACCTGGAAGGCGGGCAGCGTCCGCTTGCAGCGCCGCAGACAGGCGGCGCGTTCCAGGACGTGGCCGAAGAGCCGCAGCTCGCGGGCCCACTCGTCGCCGCGGCCGCCGTCGGGGCCGGGCTCGGGCCCCGGGAAGGAGGCCGCGGGCGGCGCAGGGCCGCTGCAGTTGGCGTGGCAGAAGGCCTCGCTGTCCCGCAGCAGCCGGTGCAGCCGCAGCGCCGCCTCGAGGTAGCGCGCGCTCTCGCGCCAGCTCTCGCCCTCGTACTGCTCGAGCGCGTGCCCGTAGGCCGCGGCCAGGGGCATCAGGTCCTCGGGCGGGAAGCCCCGGAAGCTGTACTTCTCGTACTGCCCCGCGGCGCTGCCCAGCAGCAGCCACAACAGCCCCCACGCCGCCCGCCCCATGGCCGCGCCGCGCCGGCCGGCTCTCCGGGGCCGAGGAGGCGTCCAGGCCGCGCGGGCGGGCGGGGGCGCCGAGGGGGCCGGGCGGGGGCTCCCGCTGGGTCTTAGCGCCGGGCAGCGACGGCAGGAGGGCGGAGTCGAGGTCTGGGTCAGCTCTCCCGAGGGGCGCAGGGCCCACCGGGGCCCTGAGGCCCCTACGTTGGCCGACCTCCTGCCCTTTGGGGGGGGGGGGGGTCTTCCCCTTGACAGATGGTAAGTGGGTGGAGGAACGCTTCCCGCAGGGAAGGGGACCCGCAAAGCCCCTCCCCACGCAAAGACAGTCCCCCACCTTAAGATCAAGACATTGAGGGAGCGCCGCCTCCACCACTCTGCCCAAACCTTGGCATCTGGTCTTCTTTCCATTACAGAGGCCCTCCTGCTCCTTCTCCGCCCCTAGCCCCGAAGCAGTCACTTCTAGTGTCCCTCCGCTCCAGGCCGCGACTCGGAGGCGCACTCCTGGTTTCGCCCCGCACGCTTCACTCTCTCTGCCGCCCACCTATGTCCATCCCCGCGCGGGATCGTCCTGACTGTCCAGCTTTTGCGGGACCACGCAGCTCGATCCTGGAGAGGCCATCGCTGAGACAGTGGGGATGTGGGGCGGGGGGAGTACCGAGACACCCCCTCAGATTCTGGAGCCTCACCAGCCACCTGGAGAGGCCTAGATTTGGGGGGGAGGCCAACGAAAGAAACAAGGGATACTTCAGTCCGGCTTTAGGACCCAGGGGTTCGGGAAAAAAAAGACACTGAACTTTTTTCTTTCTTTCTTTTTTTTTTTTCTTTTAATGGGGGTCAGCTCCAACTTCTCCGCTTTCCCGAACCTCCCTTCCAGGCTGAGGCCCCAGGACGCTGAGCCCCGGGAGATAGGGAGGGGGGATCTGGATCTGGAGTTCTTTGTGGTGCATTCCTGGACTCCTACACTCAGCCTTGCCCCCTCCTCCCATTCCACCCTCCGTCCTCCGCCCCGCCAGCTCTTTCTCCCCTGCCCCCATTCCACGTGGACTAGCCAGGGCGGGGGTGGGGACCAAGGACAGGAAGGGGGGGAGCCAGCTCCGGGAGGAGGGGGAAAGGAGGTTGTCGGCGGCGACTCCCTCGCTCGCCCTCACTGCCGGCGGTCCCAGCTCCAGGCACTATGTTCCGCACGGTGCCCCCCAGCCGCACCTTCCTCCGGCTCCCCCTGCTGCAGTTGCTGCTGCTGGTACAGGCAGTGGGGAGGGGGCTGGGCCGTGCTAGCCCGGCCGGGGGCCCCCTGGAAGATGTAGTCATCGAAAGGTACCACATCCCCAGGACCTGTCCCCGGGAAGTGCAGATGGGGGACTTTGTTCGCTACCACTACAACGGCACTTTCGAGGATGGCAAGAAGTTTGACTCCAGGTAACGGGTTGGGTGCCCTCAGACTCGCCCCTCCCCTTGGGGCCAGGCTGTCTCTATCCTGGGGATCCCTAATTGCCCTTTGAGGATGTGTCTGCATCCCCTACTTACTCCATGATCTCCTAAACCCTAACACAGCACCCTGAGGCTGGGGGCTCCCAGACATCCATCTTCCCAAAGATTTCCCTGCCCTTAATTTCAAACCCTCACCTCTTAAAGGACCCCAGTTTCTTTCACAACAAACTCCCCACATTCCCCAAAGTGTTTGATGATCAAGGTGAACTGCTCTATTTACTCAACAGTGCTTTATTTAAAGACATGGCAGGGAGGAGGTTCTGGTCCCCAGCGTTGGGGGGAAGGGCATGGTCCCTGATGCATGTGAATCCTCCAGTGGTCTCAGCCGGGGACCCCCTCCCTTTCCACCCGGGCTGAATCCCTTCTGGTTCCAGCCCCAGGTTTCAGTGCCTTTGTAACCAGAGAAGAGTCAATAGAACTTTTTTGGAGGTGGTGGGGGTTATAAGCAACCAGCATGTTAAAGAAGGGTGAACATTGTAAGACAGCAGAATGGATCTAGGAGTGTAGGGCATAGCTCCGTGTGGGACAGATAGGGACCCTATCTGTCTACGTGTCACATGGCTGGGCATTGCCCCCCTGGGCTCCCGGAGGGTTCTGGTACCTCCCTCTCTGGGTCTCCTTGCACCACCGCCCCCCCACCTCCCTCCATCTTAGCTCTATCAGGCCAGTGCTGCCACCCATCTTGCCAGGCTTGGGGTTTGAAGGATGGGGTTCTGATCCGATCAGGCCTTTTAGTCTGCTCTGGCAAGTCACTTTTGTTGGTGGGGGCAGGGCAGGGCTGTTCGGTTAAACCTCAGGTCCCAGTCACACCGCATCCTTAGAAGTCAGTCCCTCTTAGACCCTTTCCCAAAGCACACAACTCAGCCCGCGGGAAATTAGCTTCCATGGCTTTGGAAGGCAGGCAGTGTATTAAGAACATGAACTCCAGAATCCAAGACCTTGGGTTCAAATCCAGCCAATGACCGTGGACAAGGAATTAGGCCTCTTTAAGCCTCATGTTCCTTATCTGAAAAAATGGAGATGAAAAACAATCTGGAAAATTAAGTCCTCCCTTCCTAAGGCAGATAATAGGGCTTAAGCAAGATGATGAATGAAAGAACTTCACATAGTGCCTGCAAATACCAAGGCAAGTTCAGGGAACATTAGCCTTGACTCTGGGGAGGACTGGGTGCCCTTATCATGTTTAACTGGTAGGAACATTGTGCAGTGCTTGGGCCCTCACAAGAGCACCGTGAAGGAAGCAGCTCAGTGGGCAGAATGAGGCGTGGACAGTGGCCAGAAGCACCGCCCAAGCCAGGGAGGGGTTGGGAGCAGGGGATGACTTCCTTGGTGGGACTCTAGGAGCCAGACTGGCCCCAGTTTGTGCAGTGCTGAGCTTGGAAGACTTTCCTAACCCCTTAACCCCTTTGATCAAAATGAAAATCTCTCAGGGCACCTGGCTAGCTCAGTCAAAAGAACATGCATCTCTTGATCTTGGAGTCATGAGTTCGAGCCCCATGTTGGAGGTAAAGATTACTAAATAAATAAATAAATAAATAAATAAATAAATAAACTTGAAAAAAAATAAAATAATTTAGGGGTGCCTGGGTCAGTTAAACATCCAACTTCGGCTCAGGTCATAATCTCATGGTTTGGTTCTTTTTTTTTTTTTTTTAACGTTTATTGATTTTTGAGACAGAGAGAGACAGAGCATGAACAGGGGAGGGGCAGAGAGAGAGGGAGACACAGAATCCGAAACAGGCTCCAGGCTCCGAGCTGTCAGCACAGAGCCCGACGCGGGGCTCGAACTCACGGACCGTGAGATCATGACCTGAGTCAAAGTCGGACGCTTAACCGACCGAGCCACCCAGGCGCCCCTCAGTTCTTTTTTTTAATGTTTCTTTTTTTTTTTTTTTTTTCATTTTTGAGAAAGAGAGAGAGCGCAAACGGGGGAGGGGCAGACAGAGAGGGAGACAGGATTTGAAGCAGGCTCTGTGCTGAGAGCCTGTCGCTGTGGCTGGGCTCCAACTCACGAATCATGAGATCATGACCTGAGCCGAAGTCAGAGGCTTAACCGACTGAGCCACCCAGGCGCCCCTCTTGGTTCAGTTCTTGCAGAGCCCTCTTCGGATCTTCTGTCTCCCTCTCTCTCTGCCCCTCCTCTTCTCCACTCCCCCACTCTCACGTGTGCATGTTCTCTCGAAAATAAACAATTAAAACAGTAAAAAATAAAATAATAGAAACAAATTTTAGGGGCACCTGGGTGGCTCAGTTCGTTGAGCATCCGACTTGGGTTCAGGTCATGATCTCGCGGTTCGTGAGTTCAAGCCCCACGTTGGGCTCTATGTTGACAGCTCGGAGTCTGGAACCTGCTTTAGATTCTGTCTCCCTTGATCTCTCTGCCCCTCCCCCATCTGTGCGCACTTTCTCAAAAATAAATAAACATTAAAAAAAATTGTTTTAAATACAAATCTCCCATCCTCCCTTAACTTCTGAAAACTTAAAACTGTAGCTAAAAGCAAATAAAAGCCTGGTGTGCCTGGGTGGCTCAGTTAGTTGAGCCTCTGACTCTTGATTTGGGCTCAGGTCATGATTCCAGGGTTGTGGGATCAAGCCCCACATCAGGTTCTGCACTGAGCATGGAACCTGCTTGAGAGTCTCTCTCTTTCTCTCTCTCTCTCTCTGTCTCTCCCTCTGCCCCTCTCCCCAGCTCTCTCTCTCTAAAATTAAAAAAAAAAAAAAGCCAATAAAAGTCAAGAGATACAAACTTCCAATTATAAAATAAATAAGTCATGGGGATATAATGTATAGAAAATAGTACTGTATTAACTTTGGACAGTGACAGATGTTAACTACACTTATTACACAATAAGTATGATCTCGTATGTAAATGTCAAATCACTTTGTTGTACACCTGAAACTAAATCTTGTATGTCGATTATACTGCAACAAAAAGTAATAAATAGAAGTAAAATAAAATAAAAATGAAAGCCATGGCAATTTTAGAACAGGCCTTTCCAAAATTGGAAACCAATCCCTACCCTCACTCAGCTCTGCTTCCCCCTCCTTTCCCTGGAAAAGCCATTGATGCAGTGGCACAAACACGGAGTTGAGCAGACTGCATATTAGCTGTGTGACCTTGGGCAAGTCATTCAGTCTCTTGTCTCAATTTTTGTCATAAGAAAAATGAAAACAGGGACACCCGGGTGGCTCAGCTGGTTAAGCGTTCAACTTCAGCTCAGGTCATGACTCGTCTGTCAGCCTGGAGCCCACTTCCGATCCTCTGTCTCCCCCTCTCTGCCCTCCCCTGCACACGCTCTCTCTCAAAAGTAAATGTAAAATTTTTTTTCAGAACAATGAAAACAATAATGCCCATTTCACAGGGAAAAGGATTAAGTAGGTGATTGTAAAACAGGCTAAGCATTTATCTGGCACATCGTAAATGCTCAATAAATGCTCCCTTCCCCTTTGTGCCATACTTAGCACCCCTTTGCTGTCGGCAGATGGTGGTAGCTCCCAGGCCTGCACAGCCCTCCCTTATCCCGGGCAAATAAAAGCTCCTGGCCTCCTGGGGGACTCCTCTTGTGTAACAGCCCATCCTGTTAAGGTGGGAGTCATGGCTGACCTAGGGGGAGGCGTGAAGACGAGACAGGAGCATGTGGACCTACACCTGTGATAGGGAGGGGGCTTGAGTGTGTGTGTGCATGTATGCGCTCAAGGCCCGAGGCCAGTGTCTCCCATCTGTTTCCGCTCTCCCCCAGCTATGACCGAAGCACCTTAGTGGCCATCGTGGTGGGCGTGGGGCGCCTCATCACCGGCATGGACCGAGGCCTCATGGGCATGTGTGTCAACGAGCGGCGACGCCTCATTGTGCCTCCCCACCTGGGCTACGGCAGCATCGGTGTGGGTGAGAGGGGTCGGGGCACCCGCACGGGGATGGAGGAGACAGGAGTCAGAATCGAGGACCCCAGGGCCAGAAAACTGAAGCGCAGAGCAGGAGAGCGACTTGCCCAAGGTCACACTGAATACGCAGTGTGGATAGTGGCAGGTCTGGGACTAGAATTTCAGTCCCCCGGCCCTGGAGTCGGGGGAAGGGCGATGACAGGGCCCTGGGTGGGATCCAAGCTTGACTAGGGAGAAGGGGCACTAGGAGTGGTAGAGGGAGGGGCCAAGCTGGACATTCAAATGTCCATCCCACCCACCACCCTGGGGCTGCAGCAAATGTGGTACCGCCTCTGATACAAGGTAAGGGCCGGAGGGAGTCCTGGGGCCCCAGGGACCGTGGCATGGCGAGGGGTCTGGGGGAGCTGCACCGAACGTGAGCTGTGGCTGCTGGACCCTCACAGCGGGGCTCATTCCCCCGGATGCCACCCTGTACTTCGATGTGGTCCTGCTGGATGTGTGGAACAAGGCAGACACTGTGCAGGTGAGCACCTTGCTGCACCCAGCCCACTGTCCCCGCACGGTCCAGGACAGCGACTTTGTCCGCTACCACTACAATGGCACGCTGCTGGATGGCACTGCCTTTGACACCAGGTGAGGGCTGGAGGGAGTCCTGGGGGGCCGGGGACTGTGTGGCATGATGTGGAGGGTGTCCGGGTCCCATCCGGCCTCTCCCATCTCCAGCAGCATCACTTCTACCTCATTCTCTGCAGCTACAGTAGGGGCGGCACTTATGACACCTACATCGGCTCTGGCTGGCTGATCAAGGGCATGGATCAGGGGCTGCTGGGCATGTGTCCTGGAGAGAGAAGAAAGATCATCATCCCTCCGTTCCTGGCCTATGGCGAGAAAGGCTATGGTGAGGGCAGGCAGGGACTCGGGGATTCCTCAGAAGAGGGCTGCCGTATACAGTTGTTCAGGTTGTGTACTGCACAAGGGCACTCAGCCAAGGAGGCAAGTAGGGTAGGGGTGAAATCTAGCTCTTGGTGGTGATCTCACTAAGAAGGGGTGCTTTATTCTGATTCACACAATCATTTAGGATGGGCTGGTGGTGGCCCGGGGGAAAATCCAGCTCACGCCTTACAGGGAGAGCAAGAAACAGGGCTGCTGAGGGTATGGAAAGGTCTCTGGAGAGCAGAATTAGCACCTTTTTACAGGGTGCCCACATGGGCCTTCCTGAGTCAAGAAGGAGCCCTGGTTTGCTCTCCAGTTGTACCACTTGTATGGTTCAAGTCTATCCCTTCCCCAGGGACTGTGATCCCCCCACAGGCCTCCCTGGTCTTCCACGTGCTACTGATTGATGTCCACAATCCGAAGGACACCGTCCAGCTGGAGACACTGGAGCTACCTCCTGGCTGCGTCCGGAGAGCTGTGGCTGGAGACTTCATGCGTTACCACTACAATGGCTCACTGATGGACGGCACCCTCTTTGATTCCAGGTGTGTGGTTGGTGGCGGGGAGGCGGGAGGAAGGCCGAAGAAGCTGAGGCAGGATCTGGGGTCACCCGGGCCGCAGCTGGAGGTGGCTCCATCCTGCCTGGAAGGGCAGGGGCCCCTTTGACCCCCTGGCCCGCCCTCCCTGCCCTGTATTGCAGCTACTCCCGCAACCACACCTACAACACCTATGTGGGGCGGGGCTACATCATCCCAGGGATGGACCAGGGGCTGCAGGGCGCCTGCATAGGGGAGCGCCGGAGGATCACCATACCCCCCCACCTCGCCTATGGGGAGAACGGGACTGGTAGGCATGTCCCTGTGCTCGCGGTCACCGCCTCGGCAGCTCCACAGACTGCTCCCCCACCTCCCCAGCACAGGGCCGGTCCAGCCACTGCTCTGCCCCTCTCGCCGCGAAACCCATCACCCACCCACCTTCTGCCACACAGACTCCATCCTTTTCTCCAGGGGCCCTCCCCTCACTTCTCCCTTCTATACTGGAGAAGGGCAGCCGACTCCTGAGCTGGGGAGGCGGGGGTGGCTAGGGGAGGACAGAAACAGTGTAGCCCTAGGAAGCAAAGAAACCTGGGCTTGACTTATGCTAACTAACTTGGATGTAAATTGAAAAATAAATAAGTTATTAATAAAAAAGAGAAAAGAAAGAAAAAGATGATTGAAAAAGGCAAAGAAAAAAAAAAAAAGAAAAGAAAGAAAGCACCTGGACTTGAGACCCAGCTCTGCTGGAAGCCTCAGTGTCCTCACCTGTAAAATGGGACTAAGGACATTGACCAACAGGGTAAGTTACTGGGAGGTTGCGAGATGATGTGTGTAAAGGGCTTTCTAACTGGCATGGCCCTCCCCTCCCCTCCCCTGCCCCTCGCCCCCACAAGAGGTACTGAAGAAGAATTGACCCTGGGGACGAACACCCCATCCCATCCTCTTTGGAAAACACAGGGCGGGGAAGGTCTAGGGGCCTCCGTGGAGGCCTGAGCAGCCCCTCCTGGATTCTGAGCCGATCCACTCCCCGTTCTGGCCCCAGGAGACAAGATCCCTGGCTCCGCGGTGCTGATCTTTGACGTCCACGTCATTGACTTCCACAACCCTGAGGATCCAGTGGAAATCAAGATACTGTCCCGGCCCCCTGAGACCTGCAACGAGACCGCCAAGTCTGGGGACTATGTTCGCTACCACTACAACTGCTCCCTGCTGGATGGCACCAAGCTCTTCTCCTCGTGGGTCCGGGGCGGGGCCAGGGCTGGGCAGGTGGGTGGGCCCAGGCGTGGGGAGTCCCCCAGCACCTCCACTCGTGCTTCCCCCATAAGTTCCCATCCAGCGAGCGTGGGGTGGGGCACGAGGAGCTGAGACTCTTTACTGGCGGGACTGGAAGGGTGAGGCTGGCAGTCTGGAGGTCTGTTTGTGGAGGGGAAACCAAAGCAGGGAGAGGGGAGCCCTCCAGGCTACACTTCAGGGGCAGCGGCAAGACGGGGAGGGCGCCCCATCTCTGAACTATCGGTCCCACGCTCTGCTGTGTGGGGCGGGCACCAGAAGTGACTGGGAAACGGGGAGGGCCGGGCTCGCTGGGGTGTGAACCTGCCTGGGACGAGGATGGGTGCTGAACTGGGAATCTGCTCTCCCCCCGCCCCAGCCACGACTACGGGGACCCCCAGGAGGCTACTCTGGGGGCCAATAAGGTGATCGAAGGCCTGGACACGGGCCTGCAGGGCATGTGTGTGGGAGAGAGGCGGCAGCTCGTGGTGCCCCCGCACCTGGCGCACGGAGAGAGCGGAGGTGAGGGGCAGACTGGTCCTTTGCCCCCGCCCGCCTTGGGCCTGGGCGGTTGGTGGGAGGAGTGAGGGAAGCCTTCCCAATGGTTCTGTAAACATCCCGTGTGCCCAGTAGGGGAAACTGAGGCATGTGGGCTAGGGAGCACACTGGGCTCAGACCCTGGCCTGATCGGGACGCTTTCCTTCTGTCCTCCCTCCCTCCAGCCCGGGGTGTCCCGGGCAGCGCAGTGCTGCTGTTTGAGGTGGAGCTGGTGTCTCGGGAGGAGGGGCTGCCCACCGGCTACCTGTTTGTGTGGCACGAGGACCCTCCTGTCAACCTGTTTGAAGGCCTGGACCTCAACAAGGATGGCGAGGTCCCCCCGGAGGAGGTGGGTGAGGAGCTCACTCCGTGCGGTCACCCCAACAGAAACCACCACCCCGTGTGGTGGCATGAAGCAAACACAGTCTACGTCTGTTGTCCTGTCTGTGCCTGTTTCTGCCCTTGCGCTGGGTCATTGCACCTTAGGTCCCCTGTCCCTGCCTCTTCTTCATGCAACCCACCCCACCCCCCCAATGCTGCCTGTCCTCCACACCCACCCTCTGCCTGGCCCCCAGCACCTGCTCTTCTCTCCTCTGTGCCTCCCTGTGCCCCAGGGCCTTTCCCAAGGCCACCCACCGCCACTCAGGCGAGACCCTCACTCCCCTCTCCCCTCGGCTGTCTTGGCTCCTAGTTCTCCGCCTTCATCAAAGCTCAAGTCAGTGAGGGCAAAGGACGCCTCATGCCTGGGCAGGACCCAGAGAAGACCATAGCAGACATGTTCCAGAACCAGGACCGCAACCAGGATGGCAAGATCACTGTCGAGGAGCTCAAACTGAAGTCAGACGAAGACCAGGAGCGAGTCCATGAGGAGCTCTGAAGGGCAGGGGCCTGGGCCCAAATGCAAAGGCCCACTTCTCGGGGGGTTGGGGGGACAGTGGGCGGTGGGGCTGACCTTCCAAGGGTCACCCTCCCCTGTGCTGGCATGTTGGCTGGGAGCATCTAAAAAGTGGTCAGAGATGACTCTGGTCTTGCCACCAGCCCGAGAGTAAAATCCACAGCACAGACCTCTATTCAGGTTTTCTCTTCCCACCCCACACCCCTCACTTACAAGTTTTAAAGTCACAAAGCCAATCCGGTGATTGGTGGAGTCTAGGGTCTGGATGCGGCCACTGCTGGCCCCTCACCCATACCTCCCCTCCGCATCACCATCACCATACAATGAACACGGCCAGCCGAGCTCACCATTTCATTTCCCCAAGCTTCCCTTTTATCTGTACTTTTCCTTGCCGTCCCCAAGCACCCCGCTACAGCCCCCATTTCTGTGTCGAAGCAGCTCCCAGGAGCATGAACCAGGACTGTCCAGACCCTCAGCCTTCCTCTCTCAGCTCTGGCTGGCTTCTAGGAAGGGCCTCCCCGCTTACCTGTTCCCCCACACCTATCCCATCCCCCCTCACTACATCCAGTAGCGGCTGAAGGCCCCTGCGGTGCTGCAGTCAGGGCTGGGTTTGCGTTGCCTTTCATCCCTAAGGAAGGCTGCTTTCTCGAAAGGGACAGAGAACCGGAAGAGTACGAAGGGTAACTACTGGGATGGGTCTTAGGGCTATGAAATCCTTGGGAAATCCTGGTTTCAGGGCAGAGTTAAACTTGGAAGAGGGGCTCGTTTGGGGTGAGAGGGGAGTGGACAGAGCTCTGTACACTCAAAAGGCTAAATTGGTGTCAGATCCCTTTCTCCTTTGTGCCAAATAAAAGACTAAACCAAACACCTCAGGCTGCGCTCTTTCCTTGTGTGTATGGCGGGGAGGCCCTCAGACCCAAAGATTGGGGAAGAAAGGGGAACAAAGCGGGCCGTCTCTTCATACCTCATCAGCTCAAGATACTGTGTCCCTCAGTCTCAGCCTCCTGCCTCCTGAGGCCTAACCGGGGCCCTCCCCAAGGAAAGGGACCCCCAGCCTGCCGGAGGGAGGGTGCAGAGTGGGCATCTACAAAGGGGCCTGCCAGGAAGGTGTGGAGAGATGATCCGGGTCTCCTAACCATCCCAGCTGAACAAAGAGGCGGTCCCTGACCTCAAACATGACTCAGGGGTTAGATCAAACCGCACAGGTCAGAATCCTCTCTTCCATGTAAACTGGTTCCAGTACTCAGCTATCCCCACCTCTCCTTGCTCCTGGCGGCCAGCCTTTCCCACCTGCCGGATCCACCCTCCTGCCTAAAGGAAAGGTAACAGAGTTGCAGTCTGCAGGCCATCTGCCCCTCACCTGCCTGGCTGGACTCTGGCCAGTGCAACAAAAATGACCTGAGCCAAGAAAGAACGGGGGAGCAGGGGAAGCTTGGGAGAGAAAAAGTTGGTGCTGGACTCCCTGGACCGACCTGTCCCCACAAGCACCTGTTTCTTATCCAGCACCCTGAGACACATGACTTTTCCCATGGCCAGTAATAGACACTCCCGGACCCAAAGCATCCAGAAGGCGCCTCCGGATCTGACGGTGGCTACAGACCTGGCCTCGCATGGTAACCGCCCCCTTCCCAGAAGCTAACAGGCCAGCCCTGAACTGAAGCCCGTTTGAAGGCACGATGCAGAAGAAACAGTATGGCTTGGGTCAGGAACACTCAAATCCTGGCTCTAGCTCCTAGCTATGGAGTTTGGGCAAGTTTCTGGTCTTCTTGAAGCCACCCGGAAATGAGAAGTATGCCTGCTTTCAGGGACCTTGTAGAGGATTAAATGGCACGCACCTACAGCAAGCACTACCTGTCCCTTCGGACCTGCAGGTAAATGAAAGTGTCCCACAGCCAGCATCCTCTGCAGCAGGATGAGCGGGTGAATCTCTCGGAGGACAGGCTAAAAAAAAATGCCGGGTGAAACCGGCTGCTTTACATTTTCTCTTCAAAAGGTACCCTAGAGAATTCAGTTAGTCCTTGACCATCCAAGTCAACAGGGAAGGGACACAGGACAGGAGCTCTGAAGGAAGCCTAATGATGGAAGATGTCAGAGCAGAAATCACTCCCACCTGTCACAGAGCATCTTCTCCCTTCAGGTCCCGGTCTTGACTCCCCTTAATTAAGTCACCCATCTTGGTGGTCCTGGATCCCTCTGAGGATCCATAAAAAGGGAACTCAGCAGATAGGATTGGCCAGATCCCACCAATCCCAGTGGGATTTCAAGTTTAATGGCTACCTCAGCCTAAAGTCAAACCATTCCAGGTCAGAAACACACCCTTCCAACCCCGCCTGCCCACCCTGACCCCCAAGCACGTTTCATGCTCAGAGGGTCTTGTGGGTGAATGCAGTGTTGTTGTTGTTGTTGTTTTAATACTTTATTTTTTTAAGTGATCTCTACAGCCAGCGTGGGATTCGGACTCATAACCCCGAGATCAAGAGGCACACGCTCCACTGCCTGAGCCAGCCAGGTGCCTGTGAATTCGGTGGTTTTGAAATTCTGTGCCATAGAGCCCTAGTGGCTTCTTGGAGATTCCTGCTCCTCCAAAACCAAGAGGTACGGGCTCTGCCCTGCACCCCCTGAATCAGAACAGCTGGGTTTTTTGTCCCCTTTTTTTTATTTAGATCTGTTTCACACATTAGATTTGTTTAAAGAACAGCTTTCCGTGTTTAAAAATTTGGGGAAAAAAGAACCCCTGGGCTAGATGGTCCCTAGTAAGAGTGGTAACACCCTGCAGGTCCCGTGTTCACCTGGTGGGCCCTCCCACTGCCGGGCAGGGCTTCCCGGAGCCTGGAGCCTGGGCGCTGGGAGGGGAGGGAGGGGCACAGGCTCCCCAGCCGCACCGCCCTGGACTGTTCACTGCCCGCCCTGGGAGAAGCAGCGCCCTCGGCAGGACGGCCTCTTGGCGAGGCTCCCACTTCTCCACAGCCCCCCGCGCCTGACCCCGGCCTGCACTCAGGAGCCCTGCATCTCTATCCAGTCCCCGCGGTGCAGGATGTGCTGCAGGAGCCCGTTGACCACGTCCAGCGTCTCATCCTTCTCCAGCACGATGTCATAGGAGTCCATGTAGCGTTCCCGCCGCTCTGCCACCTGCCCCGGGGAAGGGAAGATCGAGAGGCCCCAGAATGCCCTGACTTCTGCCTCTGCCTCCCTGGCACCCGGGGCAGGGGAGGGAGGGCATCCGAGCTGCAGCTCGACGTTACAGGGACCTGCCCTTTGGATGGCAGTGGGTACAGGGTGCCACAATTGACCCTTGGGTCAATGTCCAAAGGACAGCACAAGGATTGAAATTTAAAAACCAGATGTACTTCTAACCCATCTGGATTGAGTTTTCCCAAGGCTCAAGCACTCTGGAGGTCTTCAGCCCCTGCTGGCTGAGGGGAGGACTGGTGGCCTTCGACCCTGACACCATACTGTGCCCCCTTTTGACCATTTCACCCCCTGTCAGCCTCTGGTCTGTCCTTGTATTTTTGCTCTCTGAACTGCAAGCCCACCTCCTGAATACTGACATCTCCTATTTCAATCATATCTTACAGGTATGACTTAGGAGGACTTTAATCAGCTCTACCAGTTCCTAAACTATGTCACCGTGGGCAGATGAACCTCCTTGCCTCAGTTTCCCCATCTGTAAAACAAGGCATATTAGTCTCTACCTCAAAAAGTTGCTGTAGGGATTAAATGGGCTAAAACACCTGGAACATGGTGGCACCAAATAGTAAGTGCAGGCTCCAGTGACCCTGTCTCTGAGTCCCACTGTCATGCCATGTGCCGAACCCAGCTGTCATCACGGGGTATCTCTTTTATTTTCCTGCGGACATGGCTCGTAGCTCACCTTAGTACCTCTAATACTTAACAGTGACTAGCACACAGAAGGTGTTCGCTAGGCATTAGTTAACAGGGATTGAAAAAGGAACAAGCCAGGGCGCCTGTGTGGCTCAGCTGGTTTAGCATCTGATTCTTGATTTCGGCTCAGGTCATGATCTCATGGTTGGGTTGAGATCGACCTGCACTGGGCTCTGTGCTGACATGGCGGAGCCTGCTTGGGATTCTCTCCCTGCCCCTCCCCTGCTCACACTCAGGGGCTCACATGTGTGCACTGTCTCTCTCTCTCTCTCTCTCCCAAAATAAACTTTAAAAGAAAATCAAAAAAGAAAAAGAAGCAAGCCACTAAGATAGGGTCTGGTCCCATACCCACCTTGTCATTTAAGAAGCCAATCTTGAGAATGTTCTCCACGCCAGGAACCCCATCGGCCATAGTGAGGTCCCCCATGGAGTCCCCCAGCAGGAGGATGTTGGTTTTTCCCTGAAGCTGCTGGAAGTACCCGGAGTTCTCACAAACGGAGCTGTTCTTGTTGTATGTGTGTATGAGCTGGCCCTTGAATCCCTGTAGGAAACCCTAAATAATCAGGAGACAGACAGAAGGGCTACAGGGACCCAGTTAGAGCCAGTGTTCCACCGTCTCTGTCGCAGAGAAAGGGGAATCCTGCGAGCCACAGAAATGCCAAAACCTCGCTGTAGTCTAAACCAGGGGTCGGCAAACTGGGTCCTATAGGCCAGACTGGGCCTGTTTTTCTAAATTACATTTTACTGGAATACAGCCAGGCTCATTTGTTTCCATCTTGTCTGTGGCTGCTCATTCTTTCACAGCAGAGTGAATTTACATTGCGTAAATTTACATTGTGTAGTTGTGACAGATCATAAAGTCCACCCCACAAAGCCCAAGATATTTACTACCTGGCCTTTTACAAAAAAAGAAGTTGTTACCCCTGATTCCAACAAACAAGGACCACCAAATAGTACTGATCACCTACTCTGGTGGAAGCATGAAACCCATGACACAGGCGCTGTTCAGGCTACATGTGTGCTAACCCCAGCTGCGGGCCACGTCCTCGCCACAGGTTTAAGGGACGAAAATTCCAGCCATTGGTTTTAAGGGGAAGAAGTCAGAGCAAGGGTGAGTTGGAGCAGCTGACCTCTGGCTCTAGGAAAACAAGTCAAAGTCTAAGCCCTTGAGTACCTAGGATGGCATAGGACCTAGGGCAGTGACATGGTGCCTGGCTGAACCCCGGGGCAGAGAGCTGTCAGCCAAACACCAAAAGGTAGGTCCTTCAGAAGTAACTGTCTCTAGGGGGCGCCAGGATGGCTCAGTGGCTTAAGCATCCAACTTCAGCTCAGGTCATGATCTCACGGGTTCGTGGGTTTGGGCCCTGCATCCGGCTCTGTGCTGACAGCTCAGAGCCTGGAGCCCGCTTCGGGCCCCCACCCCTCTCTCTCTGCCCCTTCCTGACTTGTGCACGCGCATGCGCGTGCTCTCTTTCTAAAAAATAAACAAAAACAAAAATAAAGAGGAAATAACGGTCTCTAGCTGGCATAAAGAAAGAAATAACTGCCTGAAGCAAGAAGCCAGCATGCCTTCCCTCCCTTCCCTCCCCAGGTCAGGGCTAACGTTGCGGGTGCTGCCCCCAGGGCTGGCGGTCCCCATCCCTCTCCATCCCCAGCCTAAAGAAGATCTGGCTCACGTCTTCATCAAAGTCCATGTAGTTAGACACAATGTGGATGTTGGGGTGGAACACTTTCATCTGTCGGATAATCTCCTCCAGGATATCACCAATGCCCGCAGAAAAGATGAACAGGGGAATGTTGTTCTGGTAGAGGGTGTTGAAGAATGTCTTGTATCCCTCCCTGAAAAGAGATGAATGGATTCCGCCTCTTCCACCAGTCTTTCTTTTCTCCTTGGGTGATATATTTTTAAGTTTTTTCTTTTTAAAAACATTTTAGATTGCGGCATAAAATACATATAGTAAATGGTTAACGTGCACTAATCTTAAGTGTTCGACTCAACTAATATTTACATATGTATACACCTGTGTACTTACTAACCAGATCAAGGTTCCCTTCTGTCCCTTCCCAACCAACGCCATCCCCTCTCATTCTCCCTTCATATCACCACTGATTAGCTGTGCCTATCCTTGAACTTCATATAAATGGGCTTTTGGTTGGTTGGTTGGTTTCTGCCTTATTTTGTTCCAGCAAAATACAATCAGGCAGCTCTCTGGGGCAGCTTCATTGAGGTAACACCCCAACCCCACCCAGGCACTTACTGGATCTGCATGTGTCTCTACTCTCTTGGCTTTTCATGGCTCTCCCCAGTTAGGACACCCAATCCTCGAGAGCAGGCTCTTCCCTCTCTGTGCCCTCACCCCTCCTCCAGTAAACATGCCAGCAGAGAGAGCTGCACTGGGAAGGCCACTAATGATCAAGCGTCCCAGGCCAGCCAACTCCCATGTCTAGATTAAGAACGCCAGCCACCATGGTGACCCCAGTGTCTTTTTACCATTGGAGAAAATGAGCTAGATGCTGTTTGTTCTAGGAGAGCAAGGCTTGGTCATATTCATAATATATCCACTGGCAATAGACAGCTTCCTAGGATGCACCCAAGGCGGGAAATCCTTCAGCTGTATCCCGAGAGGAAAAGCAAGACCTTCTTTGCAACAGCCACTCATGGTGCTATGTCTCTTCTGGCTCCCCCAGCAACTAACTCCCCTCTACTCCTTCCTAGACTCTTTTTTTGGTGAGCAAACCAGTTTCAAACGGTTTCCAGAGCAAGAAGCTCACCTCAGCATTGCATTGGACTCTCTAACCACCTGGGCGATCTGAAACTTCTGAATCTTCTGCTGGCACAGGAGATCGTGAGCTTTGGTCCACCTAGAAACGGACACCCCACCAAAGACCAAATTCAAATCACTAAGTAAGTAAAGTGTCCTTTCTCTTTTCAGGGCCAAGTTCCCTTCTGGAAGGATTAAGGGAGGCCTCATCCACCACACCACTTCCTGAAGACTCTGGCTGTCCTTAAAAGGAAGAGGGTAAGAAAGCCACACCACAGCCACAGGAACAAGGGTTGAGTGAGCTAACTGCTGAAGTCAGAACTCTTCTGAATCCTTCCCTCGGTGACCCCCGCGTTCTGGGGAACTGGGGCTCCATCCAGCAATACTGGTTCCAATAGGAGAGTTATCTCCCAAAGCACTTATCCCCCCCCAAACCAAGGGGCTTCTACCTCATTCCAAAGACTCTCAGTGGGGCCCCACTCTAGCAGTGGCCACAGGTCGCCCTACTGTGGCTGGACAGTTTGTTCTAATAGGTGGACCAGTCCACCATGACGGCCAAGAGCGGCTCAACACCACCGTCACTTACCATTCTACCATATGAGGTAACTTCTCTTTGACGGTCCGGTGTGGGTCAATCTCAATTGGGTAATAGTGGTGAAGGAGCGCTTTGAGCTGGAACATCCCAATGAAGACAAAAGCCATTAGTCTGCATCAAGTTTTCCCCAGCAAAGTCCCACCGATTAGCCTGAGAAAAAGAATCACCTAGAAGACGCAACTCTGTGTGAGGAGTGACCGATCTGCACAGCTGGTCATCCCATGAGGTCTAAGAATCAACGAAGACCTTTTGCCATCAGGTGAGAAGTTACTAGGATTTTGTTGTTCTCACTAGCTCAGTCAGCAGGGTTTAACCAGTAAGAAGGGATTAACTATATTTCCCCAAATGGGATACACTTTCTCAGGGGGGAGGCGAGGTGACTTTAGGGGGTACGTGGATAAACAGTTTTCATTTTAGTAGTTTTAGATTCATTCTAGTGCATATTAAGGAAAAAAGAAAAAAAAAAACACCCTAGCACATCAAACTCATGCTTTCACAAAGGTTGTTTCTTTTCTAAGTGAACTGCATTCAGATTTTTAATCATAGGCCAATTTAAAGTAAAATATGTAGTAAAAATCACCAAGATATGGCAAAAATCATGGAAATGGAAGTAGAAAAATCATAGAAGTCAAGTTTGGGACCCAGCGTGTTAGTGGATAACCAACACAACACCAACATCGGGTGAACCACCTCGCGAGTAGGTACATGTACTTCTTCTTACTAAGATTTCCTTCCACAGGCCAGGCACTTTGGCTAGGGAGGCCACGTCGGGAGCCATGTGTCACACAGAGTCCGTCAATAACAGCACCCAATAAAAACGGGAACCAATTGGGTAAAGGATTTTAATTTTAATACAGGCACAATCTCAGAATATTATGAGAGCTAATGTGGAGTCCCTGACCACAGTTCCAAAAGAGAGTTAAGTACAAAGATCACAGACAAGGGGAGAAAGCTCCCGAAATGTATTGAGGTTCTCAATGTGTGCGTCTTTGGGGGGTGTGAGAACAGTCTTCTAAAAGCATAAGAGAATTCAACAGAAGAATAGCATTTTTAAAAAAGAAAAAAGATTTCATCCATAAGCTTTGCTTTATGACTTTTTTCAGGAGCTCATCAACACCCAGAATCTTAGTTTTCCCTAGCCTCATTATCCTAGAGAGGGGACCCAAACCTGCTGTTATATTTGTGGATACAGCTTTCTGGAAGCTGATAAGATCAGACACATGAGGAGCCACAAAAAGTGACTTGCTAAAGGTAATCAGTGTGAGAACTTATGTAAAGCTAAAAGTGTATCTCAGAGAGACAGGTTTTAGAAAAGGAAGAGTTATCTAGAATTTGTTGCCTATCTTAACAGCAAGCAATCATGACGGAGTATTGGAAAAGCTGACCAATATGACAGACCGAAAGACCACTTAGTATATAACTTAGTGAATTTCCTAATGAAATGAAGCTAAATGACAGAGGTACTCGGCAGCAAGAGCTCAGCAGAGAAATGCACAGCGGGCCCGGCTCTATTCTTTATATCATCAAAGAAATAGCACAATGCAGTCAAGTGAGTTTGGGACAGAATCGGATCTATGGGAAAACCAGGCTCTCCATGTCTTGCCATATGACCCTTGAATGACATGCTTCTCCTTTCCAAGCCTCTGTTTTCAAAAAAATTTTTTTTAACGTTTATTCATTTTGAGACAGAGAGAGACAGAGCATGAACGGGGGAGGGTCAGAGAGAGGGAGACACAGAATCTGAAACGGGCTCCAGGCTCTGAGCTGTCAGCACAGAGCCCGACGCGGGGTTCGAACCCACGGACCGCGAGATCATGACCTGAGCCGAAGTCGGCCGCTTAACCGACTGAGCCACCCAGGCGCCCCTGTTTTCTCATCTGTTAAATGGAGGTAATAATGGTTCTATCCACCCCTCGGAGTTGTGGGAGGATTAAATAGAAAATGTTGAAGTCCCTTGTAAACTCCACAGCTAGCAACAGGCATCACATCCATATTCTAACCACCAATCATCACATGTGTTGGACATAAAGGAAACACTACCCCAGTGTATGACACAAGGTCCACCTGCGCCACCAAGAACCATCTGCAGTAGCACCTGATAGCAGTCTCTGAACAAAGGGGGGTGACGTACCTCATTCCGGCACTCCTCACTGATGATCTTGCTGTTATCCAGAATGTCTGTAAAAACACAGAACTCCTTTTATTTGCCACTTAGGAGCCACCATCTTGTTAAGCCCCACAAAGCAAGCTAGTATGTGACTTACTGTAAGAAGAAGGGCATCGCTTTCCGTTATATGCAAACCTGCTCAAGGTCATGTCAAAATCAGAAATAACCTAAAATGCAAAAGAGAGATGCTGTCTACACAGGCTCCTTCCACTGTCTGGTGGGGGAAGATTATGCAAGGCAAAACAGCTCAGGGCCCAGCCAGTGGGCAAAGCCCTGCAGGAGCTAGGAAAGGCCAGAGGGGGGAAGGGAGAACTAATCCTAGGTAGTAGCCTGCTAAGCCTGAGGAGGCCCAGCCTCTTGGTGGAGGCTGACAGGACTCTGACACTTGCCTTGCCATCTCTATGCCCTGGGTCCTTCCCAAGGTGACCCATCTCCATATCTGCAGCTTCCTAAGGCCTCAGGGCCTGGTGCTGGGTGCTTTCGACCTAATTAGAGGAAGCAGCCGCAGGGCATGACTGACAAATTTGAAATCTAGGTTTTCGGGCAGGTGGGCTCTAACCCAGGGCAAATCGGGCGGGGCAGCCTGCTTGCCCCCCAGGCCGCTGGCCATTTCTAGGGGCTGAGGGCATGCAGTGTCCGCCGCAGCGCCGGCAGGCCCCCTGGGCAGGTCACCTCCCCAGCCGCCCCACCTCGCCCCCCGGGCCGTACCTGTAAGCGGTCTCCCCCGCCCCTGCGGAGGGCGCCCACGATCTCCTGCACCCGCCCGGGCTGCCGCATCAGGACCGTGGCCTTCATCAGGGTGCTCACCTGTCCCGAGACCCGAGAGAAGCGCTGACCCCCGCACCGCGCTGGGCCCAGGGGGAGCCCGGGGCCGGCTCGACAGGCCTGCGAGGCCGGGCGGGGTGCGGGGAGCGGAGGAGGGGCTCGGCCTGGCCCGCGGCGCCTACTGGCCGGGGTGGCGCGGCGCGGCCCAGGCGGCCCGCTGGGGGCCTCGGAGCGCCCCGGGGGTCGGGGCCCGCCCCACGCCCCACGCCGGACGCTTCCTCCCGCCTCACCTCCTCTGCCATGGCGCTCGCTGCCGGGACGACGGCGCCGGGACAACGACCGCCCCGCCGCCGCACTGCGCAGGCGTCGCCGGCCGCTGGTGGCCGAGGGACCGCGGGCCGAGGGCCGGGCGGCAGGCGGGGCCGGGGGCGGGAGGCGCCCGCGCCGGGGATCACCCCGGCTGAGAGCTCTGTGTTGAAGCGGGTGAGGGTCCCAAGAGCTGGGGTTACCGGGTACCACTGCCTAGAGCAAAACCCCTGGCCGGAAAGGTCGTTTCCCGACTTAAAGTTTGCATGACAAAAAAGCCGCAGGAAAGGAGCGGATCTGAAGGAGCCATAGAGTGATTTCTGGAAAACATCCAGAAGGTCCTTAACCGGCCCCACTCCTCATCACAGAAGAAAACGCGCGGCTGACACAAGTCTGCAGGGCAGGAAGGCCCTGGACAGCTGGGCCAGCGTGAACTCTAATCAGCTTTACTCCCTTCTGCCTCCTCTGACTCGGTTTCCTGGAATTGAGGGTCTGGGGAGACAAGTGCTCAGCAGTGGAAGAGGGCAGCTTGATGCTACACTCATCCAGAACTGGACAACTGAAGTGGGCAACAGGAACTAGAATAAATAAAAACTCTTATATGGTGTGGGTGATCACAGTCCTGTTCTGGATTCAAGGGCTCGGAAGGTGTGGGGTGGCCTTCAGCCTGAATGGTGGGGGAGGGGAGAAGGAAGGAAGACAGGGACAGGAGAGAGTTCCAGAATCTGAGAGCACAATCCTGAGAGTGAGCTCACTGCGAGCCCAGGATCCTGGAACTTGGGCTGCCTGATGGGCCCTATATGAAGATGTAGTAGGGAAAAGGAGCGACAGCAGGCTAAAGGGGCCCCCCACAACCCTCCCGACACCCTAGGAGAGCAGTCTCTCTCCACTGGTCCCAGGGTGCCATGGAGATGGAGAGCGCGGCGGCCTCCACACGTTTCCACCAGCCTCACATGGAGAGGAAGATGAGCGCGATGACCTGTGAGATCTTTAACGAGCTTAGACTGGAGGGCAAGCTCTGCGACGTGGTCATCAAGGTCAATGGCTTTGAGTTCAATGCCCACAAGAACATCCTCTGTAGCTGCAGTTCCTACTTTAGGTATAACAGGGTTGCCAAACTAAGCCGAAGGGGTACTTGGGCTTATTCTGAGACATTTTGGTTCATTTCATGTTTCCCAACCTGTCACCTTACATGAGGGACACTGTCAAAACCCTGGGCTCCTGTAGCCTGGTTCCTTTGTCTTCCTGTGTCTCTTCTGAAGAGACACAACTAGGGCTGGGGCCTCTTCTCTCTGGTTTTCAACTGGATTCCAACCAACTATTGGTGGGCCAGGTGCTTTTTTCCCTTTGATTCTCACCCTAGCATACCTTTGGGAAGGCAACCATAGTGGATTTCCTATTTAAACCTAGAGGACAGTGCCCCTTCAGCTGCCCCGTGTGCCCCTATCCCAGTAGAGACCATCTCAAACAGGGTGATAAATTAACAAGGATTGAGGAGATGGGAAGGAGGATTCGGGAAAGCATCAAGGAAGTATTTACCAGAAGATAAAGGGAGTTTAGGCCACAACCACTGTCACCCAGGAAATGGCAGAGCTATTTTGTTCATGAGCCGAAAATGTTTGAGTAATCAATTCCGATGAACATATGATAAATGTGTCCCATCTGTTGCTAAAAATGCTCATTCATCTAGACCTACAACAGGGTCTACAAAAAGACCGGAGAGTGAATATTTTAAGGCTTGCAGGCCATACGGCCTCTGTCACAATGACTATACTTTGCCTTTATAGTGGGAGGGCAGCCATAGACAATACTAAATGAAAGGGCATGGCTGTGTTCCAATAAAATTATTTACGGACACAGAAATTTGAATTTATTACAATTTCCAGGTGTCACAGAATCTTTGTATTCTGTTCCCCCCATTTAAAAATGTGAAAAACATTCTTAGCTTATGGGCGGTACAAAAAAAAGAGGCGGGTCGAATCTGGCCCAGAGGCTATAGGTTTGTAGACCCCTGCTCTAGAGAAGAATCTGATCCATATTTCTTTAAACCACCTAGAAAAAGGAAGCAAAAATTTATTAGGATAGGGACTTCTGTCCTGTTCAACAACTTAAAAAGTACCTAGCTATACAGTAGGAGCCCAATACATAGTTTTGGGATCGTAGTCATTTGTTCATTTGATAATTATTTATTGAGTGCTTATTTTGTGACGGGCACTATTCTGGGTACTGGAAATGATGAATAAAGAGAGAAATATTTCTGTTCTCATGAAGCTTACCTTCTAGTAGGAGGAACAGGCGTTCAGTAAATAAAACACAAAGCAGATTAAGTGCTGGGGGAGAAAAGGAAGGTATGGAGAGGAGGGTGGTGATTTTAAACAGGATGATCTCTTTGCGGACAAAATGACATTAGAGCAAAGACTTTAAGGGGATGTGGGAGTGAGAAATGAGGTCTGCAGAGGGGGAGCCTTCCAGGAAGAGGCAACAGCATATACAAAGGACCAAAAATGAAGCACCTCTGGGTGCATTCAAGGAAAGCAAGGCGAGTAGGACTGGAATGGAATAAGGGGGAAGGTGGGAGGAAGTGGCCAGAGGTATTACTGGCCCCGACCTCAGAGGACTTCTATGCTCCCTGAGAAGCGCTTTGTATAATAATACTCTGAGCCAGAAGGGATCTCAGTGGAAGGTTCTGAGTGGAAGAGGAACATAAACTCGTAAGGAGGTTGGGGTAGAACTGTAAACTCCAGAGGCATCAACGGCAGAAGCAGGGGGATCAGTTAGGAGGTTACTCCCAATCATCTAGGTGAGAGATGGTGGTGGCTTGGACCCAGGAGATAGCAGTAAGAGGTGTGATCAGATTCTGGGTTATGTGTCAATTTAACAGTGCTCATTAAAAAAGTGTTACTGCTCAAGTTTAATTTCCTGAAGGAAGGTAGACTTCAGTTGGGATAGAAGAGACCTAGGTCTTACTTCCAGGTCTAGAGCCCAATTTTTCCATCCACAAAATGGGGGAAAGTTTTAGTTACCATGAGGAGAAGAAGAGTGACCAAAGTCAAAGTTCTTGGCAAGGTTCTCTTGCCCACTGTATAAAGCACGCACTCTACCCTCCCCTTCCCCTTCTTCGCACCAATTTGTTTCCGGCATACTCACTTGTGCACTAGCTGGGAAATTTCCAAACTCTCAACAAACAAAGGTGGGGGAGAAACTGGAGAGAAATGTTTCAGTGGCTACTAGTTTCTTTCTTCTTTCCAGAGCTTTGTTTACAAGTGGCTGGAACAACACCGAAAAGAAGGTATACAACATTCCTGGCATTTCCCCGGACATGATGAAGCTAATTATTGAATATGCATACACCCGGACCATCCCTATCACGCCGGACAATGTGGAGAAACTGCTGGCTGCTGCAGACCAATTCAACATCATGGGTATTGTTAGGGGTTGCTGTGAGTTCCTCAAGTCGGAGCTGTGTTTGGATAACTGTATCGGCATCTGCAAGTTCACAGACTACTACTACTGCCCCGAGCTGAGGCAGAAGGCCTACATGTTCATACTGCACAACTTTGAGGAGATGGTGAAAGTCTCGGCCGAGTTTTTAGAGCTCTCAGTCAGTGAACTGAAGGATATCATTGAGAAAGACGAGCTCAACGTCAAACAAGAAGATGCTGTATTTGAGGCCATTTTAAAATGGATTTCTCATGACCCCCAAAACAGGAAGCAGCATATTTCAGTTTTGCTTCCCAAGGTCAAGTTTAGTTATTTTTTTGTGGGATGCTTACTTGCTCATGTTTGGTTCATTTATCCCAGAGGGACTGTGCAAAGAGCCACGTTCAGATGTTTGGCAGATTCCGGGGCCGTATTTACACACACTTACATAGAAGGCCATCTCCTACTATTCTGTGGAATTGTGCAATTTTCTTTGCTCTTGGCATTGCTAGTTCCTTCTGTTATATTCTTTGACCAAAATTCTCCCTGGTAGTGGGTGAAAGAGACGGCAAGGCCTTCAAAAGAATTCTAAAGGGCCTTCTTTTCACCCTTTTTTCTTGTGAGTTTCCCCAAACCCCAGGCAGAAGTGGGACTAGACACCAAACCACGAGTGTTATACACAATTGTAGCCATCCGGGGCTAATTTGTGTTATTTATACAGAGAAACGTAAATATTCAATGACTGAACAATTGCCACAGCCTTTTATGGTCTAATAGTACTGCCCAGTGGCCAAGGAAGGGGCTAGCTCTGTGACCTTCTATCTAGCTCATTGTCAGCATCCAAATGTATACCACATCTGAAAAACAAATATTTAAAACTGTGAGCTGTAAACACAAAGTAAACACAAGTAAACAAACACAAAGTAAAATAGGACCCTGCTGCAATTCAAAGGCAGACTGTAAACAGGGAGTTAAGGACATGGGTTTTCCAGGTACCTTCACCTCATCTGACTTTCTGTGTTTCCTTCTCAGGTTCGCCTGGCCCTAATGCATGCTGAGTACTTCATGAACAATGTTAAGATGAACGACTACGTCAAAGACAGTGAGGAATGCAAGCCAGTCATCATTAATGCCCTAAAGGCCATGTATGATCTAAACATGAATGGACCCTCCAATTCTGACTTCACCAACCCACTCACCAGGCCCCGCCTGCCCTACGCCATCCTATTTGCAATCGGTGGCTGGAGTGGTGGGAGCCCCACCAATGCCATTGAGGCATATGATGCTCGGGCAGACAGATGGGTGAATGTCACTTGTGAGGAAGAGAGTCCCCGTGCCTACCATGGGGCAGCCTATTTGAAAGGTTACGTTTATATCATTGGGGGATTTGACAGTGTAGACTATTTCAATAGTGTTAAGCGTTTTGACCCAGTCAAGAAAACGTGGCACCAGGTGGCCCCGATGCACTCCCGTCGTTGTTACGTCAGCGTGACAGTCCTCAGCAATTTTATTTATGCCATGGGAGGATTTGACGGCTACGTGCGTCTCAACACTGCTGAGCGCTATGAACCAGAGACCAACCAGTGGACGCTCATCGCCCCCATGCATGAGCAGAGGAGTGACGCCAGTGCCACCACGCTCTATGGGAAGGTAAGAATTGGGAGGGGGCAGACCAGGCCCAGAAGTACTTGTTTGGGGGTGGATGGAAAATAGACGTGGCAGCACCCACGCTGCAGTACTGACTCCGCAACTAGTGCCCCTTTGTAACTGTCCTTTTAAGTTTTACTCACTAAAAAGCAATACATGTGGGGCGGGACACCTGGGTGGCTCAGTCGGTTAAGCGTCCAACTTCGGCTCAGGTCACGATGGTCATGATCTCACGGTTCACGGGTTCCGGCCCCACATTGGTCTCTCTTGTCAGTGCAGAGCCCGCTTCAGATCCTCTGTCCACTGCTCTCCCCCCCCCGCCCCGCCCCTTCCCCTCTCACACGCTCTCAAAATAAACATTCAACGAGAAAAGCGATGCGTGCACACGTGGGAAAAAGATACTCAGAGTGTACGGACTGGTATCAGAGGGGTCCCTTTGCCACCACCATGCGTACACCCTTTCTTTCTGCTCCCCAGAGGTAACGATTTTAATAACCATGGGCCCCTCGTCACACAGGTCTACATATGTGGTGGTTTTAATGGAAATGAGTGCCTGTTCACAGCAGAAGTGTACAACACTGAGAGCAATCAGTGGACAGTCATAGCACCCATGAGAAGCAGGAGGAGTGGAATAGGCGTAATTGCCTACGGAGAACACGTATATGCGGTGAGTTTATCTTGTACCACACAGAAACGATAGCTCTGGATTTTTTGTTCGCAAATTGGTTTACGCTATTATCGGCCAGCATTTGGAAAGCATTATTTTCCATGGAAAATAATGGAAAGCGGGAGGTATGAAATCACTGGTCGTCCCCCCCCCCCCCCCAAGAAGGCCTAAAGGCCTCTTCCTTGGTGAACAGAAGCAATGGCTCACAGTCAACCATGTTTCCCTTGCCGTCCATAGGTAGGTGGCTTTGACGGAGCAAATCGACTTAGGAGTGCGGAAGCCTACAGCCCAGTAGCTAACACTTGGCGCACGATACCCACTATGTTTAATCCTCGTAGCAATTTTGGCATCGAGGTGGTAGACGACCTCTTGTTTGTGGTGGGCGGCTTTAACGGCTTTACCACCACCTTTAACGTGGAATGCTATGATGAAAAGACAGACGAGTGGTATGACGCCCATGACATGAGCATCTACCGCAGCGCCCTGAGCTGCTGTGTGGTGCCGGGGCTGGCCAACGTTGGGGAATATGCGGCTAGACGGGACAACTTCACAGGATTAGCACTGCGAGATGAAGTAAAATACTCCGCTTCGACAAGTACCCTACCTGTATGAGCCTCTTCATTTAGCTAATAAAGAGTCTAAGCAATAAGAATTACCTCTTTTTTTTTTTTTTTTTTAATCAATGCAGTGTTTAAACTTGTAAGAGTACTGGAAAATGTTCAACTTAAGGGAGCCAAAGGTTGGATGAATGAGGGAGTAAGAGGGAAGGAAGTAAGCATTTGTATCCAACAGTGTATCATTAAAAGGGAAAAGTCACACGGTACAAACCAGCTCTAAAGAAATATGTTTATTTAAAACTTACATTGAGACAACTGATAGCTTCAACACAGAACAAGATAGTTTTAGGAACATAAAACAGGCTATTTTACAATGTGATGTCTCAAAAGCGTCCTAAATTCTACATCTCCTCTGACTTAAAGGGAGATAGCCAAGATTATACTTTGAGTAGAGTAAGGGCTTGGATACTGATAGCCCCCAAAAGTCACTGTGTATCAGCTTGAACTAAATATGTATTTTACAAATAACTCAGTGAGCCCTAGCACATGGACCATAGTCTTCAAACATCTAGCAAGCTTAATTTTTCACAAGTGCATTATGCAGGAGGATTAAGTGAACAAGTGCTCTACTGTATGTGCTTCAGTGTCAGACATTCGTAGTGATGCTCAGAGAGTAAGACAAAAGCCCTACGAAGGTAATCAACAAAGAGCAGTTATTTGGCTATCTAATTAAATTCCTTGAAGCGAGATGGCTACTATATTATGTTATTGTTATTGTATTATGTCACTCAACTATGAGCTGTTTGGTTTCCAATGACCAGAGCACGTTATAATGTAGGCATTATAACAACAAAAATGGACTATTCTCAAGAAAGCAACAAACTGGAGTGATGGACTGTGCCAAAATGTTTGATAATTAAAGGAGAGACCAAAGCGTTTCTCAAATATTCTACAGTTAAATGGCAACCTAGAAATACCCTATTTTGCTAATGGAGGCAGGGAACCTACTTCACAATTCTGTAGACTTTCAAAAGACAGGAAATGTGGCCAACACACCCTTTTAATTTAAGCTTAATTTGAGGAAAGTACAAAAAAGTCCCTTTATCTATGTTTGATTAGGCCAAGCAACTAAAATATATGTTTAGTTTACTTGTCTACCTACAGTACAGTGTCTCATTAGAATTATGAAGCAGAGAATGAAGTATTTAAACATATGACATGCTACACTAGTCAAGAAACAGAGAAAAAAGAGTGCCCTAGAAACTGCCTTACCAGTAGCCTGAAGAGTTTAAAGAGCAAAAGCACACAAGTCTTCGATAAACACTATCTTTCCAGCTTCAAACTTCTGTTCTATGTATTTTAAAAGTTTTTGGTCCCAGCAATACTATATAAAACTAAGTGATAAAAACAAAACTGATGTCAATCAATTTTGAGATTTTTTTTCAGCAAAATATATTTGAGTTGGCACAGCAAAAGCAAAGTTGGATATACAAGATCTACAAGACATCATGCAAACGTCTGCAAGTGAGATGTACTACTTACACACTAAGCTCATGACTGACATTCTCAATATACACCACGGGTTTGTTTTTTTAAAAACCACGGTGGGGTAGGTGGAGGTGGAGGACCTCCATTCCAAGATACAAGTCATGCTAGGGGTTAGGTAAAGGTATTACTTTTTGGTCCTCTTTTATCCTTCCACAAAACAAAAACAAAAGCAACAACAACAAAAGGTTCACTTGAATACATGTGAAGCTGTCTTTTTAGAAGTTTAAATGACCAAACACATTCTTTAAATTTTTCATCAGAAAGGAAATTTCTTTCCGAAAGAGCCACTTTAGGCTGGTTGTCATTATCAAAACCTTTCCAAATACTCTGGAAGTTATTTCCAGTTTAGAATTTCAGAATGTCAGCCTTGAACAGATTTAAGCAAATCTGGTTTCCTTTCCTATTAACAAGTTAGTTAGGATATTTCAGAGACACAAGTTATTGATGTGAAGTCACACGTGTGAATTCAAATATGAAAATTAGAAATTCAGTAATCAGGAAAACCTGCACACATCATCATGCAAGGAAGGACTTACCCCTTCTTTTCAGCCATGGCCTACGCTGCCTGCTGAGTTAAAAAACAACAGTTTCAATCAAGTTTTCAGAACCAGATTATACCTAAATCTTATGAGTTATAATTTGTCGCATCATGTGAAAAAAGGCCACCCTCCAAAAACTTGGTAGTGGCAGTCTCAGAAGACAACTCAGAGATAAGATCCAAAAACCTTACATCACACCTCCTGGACAGAAACTGCCATTTTAGTGAGCTGCTGAGTTACTTCACCACTAAGAAGAGGAAGTTTGCTAGGCAGCATAGTCTATCAGAGACGAGAACATCACTCAACGAGCTTTTCTGCCTCAGGTGCATAGACCTCTCACAACTAAGAATGAGCACTTCTCAGAATTGAAATGGCTTTTATTAAAATAACTACAAATGGAAATTGATAAAATGGTAGAGGTGGTGTAGGATAATATATCCTCATACAGAAATAGGACTTGAAGTTTACGACCCCCACTCCAATCTAAATTAAATGGTTTTAAAGCAGATTTCCGACACATTTATTGAAAAACTTTGTCCTAGGCAAGGATACCAACTTAAACATTTCAGGAAAGCTCTTAGTATAGAGTCCAGGGACTAGATATTAATAGTCTTGCAGCAAATTGAGAGCCAAAATTTCTGGTTGTGCTTTTTTCCTTTTGATGTTTGATACAGTAAGGTTAAGTATAATGGTCTAGGGAAAAAAATAATCACTGCACTTGCAGTTCAACTCCTAAAACAGTATCCTGGAATGTCTAAGAAGATGATATTCTGAAAGAAATAAGAAACATATACAATGGAGCCATTTTGCAAACCATTAGAGCAGGAGTCCTTTATGTTAACTGAGTTCTCATTTGTATAAAACTTGGGAGTGTGTTAGAGAATCAGAAGAATGCATAGGAATAAATAAAAGATAACTAAAGCAATAAATTTTTAAGAGCCTTAATTATGCACCTAAATTTGGTATTCAAGGCTCAGGTAAAGTCTGAATAAAAGTCTAGGGAAACTGGATAAACTACCAGAACAGTCAGGGCTGAGAAACAGTAAGGCTTCTCTTACGCAACATTTCTCTCAATTGTCACTTCCTTCCCATTTTGAGAAAAGTTTCTTTTAGAAAGAATGAGGAGGACTCTATACAATATACTTTAGAGGACAATTTAAAACTGAAGGCATTGTTGTATCGATTGTCATAGGCACTATTTACACTCATTAACTTATCCTCAAATACGCCTGCAACTTCTGAAAAAAGTGTTTACATGTTTTAATGCCTTTGCTCAGTCTACCTAATACTACTACTTTTCTTCTTAGAAAAACAAATTTCATATACATAATGTCCTCTGTATTAAATCAATGAGCTAAAGATCAACACTCTTGCCAACTACCATCATCTCAGAGTGATGGCTCCCAGTCTAGAATGGTTGCTGAAGAAATGGAAAATATTCAAGAAATAATGGGGCCAATCACAAATTTCTCACTAGTCATCTCTTCTAAAAATAAACAAAACAGCATTTCTAGATAAACACATACAACAAAACATCAATGCAAATATTCAGAAACCATCCTGCCGAAACATTGTGCTTTTCCCTTCAAATCTCAGTCTCACTATTGCACATACCTCCTGCAGATGAGGGCTCAGGCTCAATGTGTAAGTTCTGCTCTTTTCAAAACCACCAACCATTCAGGAAAAAATTAAAAGGAGTATCAAAGTAAACGTGCAAATAAAACTGTTGCTTAAAGCATGTTCAAAACATCAAGTCCCTAAGACAAAGGAGTTTTCACTTGTTGGCAGAAAAACAGCCAAGTAACTATACCTAGTTCTTCCACTTGTCATTAATAAGATCTAACTTGGCTAGCATATCCACACAAACCGAAGACAGACAAAGACTGCACACCAACAAAAATTACCACATATTAAATCGTGTTTCCCATTCTTCAGTTTTTAACTGTGTTTCCTTTATATGGGGCAATAATCAGGTAGGTAGAAAATAAGTTATCGACATACGTTTTCAAGTAACAGTCTGGGGATCTTCAGCCTCACAAGACAGATACAACTGTTTTAAGCTGCACCTATTAGAGCACCTAGCATTCAATCTGAGAGCTTGGCACTCTTCGCATGTTCAGGGCGTGCCGATGTATTTCTTGCATCTGTCTGATGCGGTCCTTCTGCCACATTAAGTTTTGAGGCATAGGATATCTCTGTGTGCCATGCAAGTACCGGTACGGGATCCTCACGTGGCAAGCGGTGGCTCTACAACGAGGCTGTGGCATGGGAGGAAGAAGCATCCACCGCTTTCTTTCAGCACAATATCGGTAGGCTTCTTTCCGGTACTGTTTGTCGATATCATCGCTGTTTTTCCAGCCTCCAATAATGAAAACGTCATCTCTGTAATAGCAGATAGCCGCTCCTTCGATGCTTAGGACTTCAGGAGGTAAGCTCTCAAGGATCTCATCGGACACTTGGCTGGCAATTTTTCTTACTGCCTCTTCATTTTCTAAAGAATAACTCTTGGGACAGCATGATGCCGTCTGGTAAAAGTTTGAATTGACCACAGACATTTGGAAAAAACAGTAATTGTCAATAAGCGGCAAAGATTCCACATCTTGCCACTGTCGAGTCTCCGTATCATAGCAGGTAATTACAGCCTTTAACCCATCTTCGGTGTCCCGGTCCACGGGAGTGCGGGCAGCGATGTACACAAACCGGTCTTCGATGGCTAGTGCTTTGACATCCCGGAGGATCTTTGGTGCTGATTCCAAGTTGTGCCATTTATCAAGCTCAGGATTATAAACAGTCACGTCTTTGAAGCCAGGGCTGAAGTTGCCATGCCCTCCAATGCTGTAGAGCTTCCCTTTGACTTCTGTTAACCCAAAAGAATGCTTTCTTGTCATCAGACTACAAACATGTTCCCACGTATTCAAATTTGGGTTGTATCTTTCCACAGTTTTAGCAAACCCTGGTTCCATCGATCCAGCAACATACACGTAGGATTCTGTTACTGCAACGGCATGTCCATCAAGGTGATTATGAATATGGGGCAGGTTTACCCATCTGTCCTCATCAACAAAATACCCCACACATTCACTTAAATAATCCCCTCCTTCTGACACGCCTCCAATAACCATGATCACGTCCATGTTTTGCCCATAGCGAGGTAATAATGAGACATGAGAGGCAGGATGCTGGAAGGTGCCAGACTGTATGTTTTCAGCTCTCAGAGCATGCCTCTCCACTGCATCGGCCACTAACTTGACGCAAACTTCATTATTGGCCACCAGCCTCTCTGGTTTGACATGCCGAGTAAGGTAAGTAGGTTTCATCTGGGACAATCTGAGCAATTTAAAAAGTTCTTCAAAGTATCTCTCTCTCTCTTCAGCGTTTCTCTGAACCCACTTCAACACTGTTTCAAAGAGAACCTCTTCAGAATCAACCGTGATTTCCAAGTCCGACAGCCAGTCTCGAATGAGATGGAAAGGTAGAGTATAAAATTCTTCATCCTGAATTACTTTGTGGAAATTTCTCCGTATCATATCGGCAGCTTTCAGAGCAAGTTGGCTCAGAGTATACATGTGAGCTAAGCTATGAATGGCCACACAATTAGAGAGATGAAGTTTCTTCTTGAGAAATTCGCCACAGAATTCTTTTAAACGAATTAACAGGAACCTAAAATCAAGAAAAAAGAATTTTCAAATGTGCACATTTTATGTGGCTGCATTTTGAGAACATGTTATACATGTTAACATGTTTATACAAACTGAAATGGTAAGCTTCATCTCATTTTATGCCCAACATCTGAAAAAGGGTAAATCCCCCCAAATTAAAAAGGATGATGCTGAAAAGCGTATTTATTTTTTAATAATTTTTTAAAGTTTATTTATTTTGAGAGAGAGGAGAGAGAGAACAAGCAGGAGAGGGGCAGAGACACAGGGGGACAGAGGATCTGAAGCAGGCTCTGTGCTGATAGCAGACAGCTGAACGCGGGCCTCAAACTCATGAACCACAAGATCATGACCTGAGCCGAAGTCGGATGCCCAATTGACTGAGCCACCCAGGCGCCCCATTATGCTGAAAAGTATATTTAAAAGCATATATAAAGTCATCTTTATATATATATATTTTTTTAATTATGCATATTATATAATATATATACAACTATACATGATACATGTAACATACACACAGTGGTGCTTTTCATTATGTAAGTTTTTCTGGAACATATCCTTTAATAAAAAGTACAACAGTCAGAGAAAGAAATACCATAGGATTTCACACCTATGTGGAATTTAAGAAACAAAACAAACATGCAAAGGGGAAAAAAAGAGAGAGAGACAAACCGAGAAACGGACTCAACTACAGAGAACAAACTGGATGGTGGGGGGGTGGTGAAATGGGTGATGGAGATTGGGGAGTGTACACTTATTATGGTAAGCACTGGGTAATGTACAGACTTGTTGAATCACCATGTTATACACTTGAAGCTAATATAACACTGTATGTTAACTATACTGGAATTAAAATTAACTTAATAAGGGCACCTGGGTGGCTCAGGCAGTTAAGCGTCGGAATCTTGGTTTCAGCTCAGGTCATGATCTCATAGTTTCTCAAGTTCGAGCCCTGCATCAGGCTCTGTGCGGAGCCTGCTTGAGATTCTTTTTCCCTGTCTCTCTGCCCCTTCCCCACTTGTGCTGTCTCTGTCTCTCTCAAAATCAATTAATAAACTTAAAAAAAATAAAAATAAAAAATAAAGTACAATAGTTCCATACTTTATTTTTATTGGCAAAGGCAATTCCCAATCCAAATCCAAACCTGTCTATGCTATTGCTGTCCTAATCCCTTGTCAGTCACCAGCCTTTTCTTTGAGGCAGGGTCTCAGCAAGATACTTTATTAAGCCTTGACTAGATGGTATAGGAACTGTGGTTCCTGGGAGGCTCTGTCTGTTCAATATCAGAAGGAACAGCAGTGGAGGCCTTGTGTTGAAGGTTTCAATCTCCTCTTCACTAGAGCTTTCTCCTTGGGCAGCAGATGATGGGGGGAGGGGATGGCAAGGCAAACTCAAACAACAGTAACGAACATATGGAAGGGGTCTGGCATGTTGCTGACTAGAAGCTGTCTGCCCTCCTAAATTCATTTGAAGTTAAATTACATACCACAAGTTTCAGCTAAATCCATAAATCTAGCAGAACTCAGTCCCAAGGATGGCCACGTTGAGACCACTGCTTTAACAAGAGTAAGTCCCCAGAACTGAGAACTTTAAACAAAATATGGACTTTATCAGTCCAGGCCTCTCAATTCAGGGCTCTCAATTCAACCATTTGTTATTACAGTTATCGCGCTTAGTACCCATCTAACTAGGATATAAAGATGAGTACGACAGGCTTCCTTCACCATCTTCAGGGAACATACCATCTTAGAAGACAAAGACAAGGTAGAGTGGTAAGAGCTCTAGTGACTCTCAAAGATGTCTGGGTGCCAGGGTCACTAGATTCCCAGGCTGCTCGCACCCCCTACCTGGAGCTCCTATCTTTGGCATGGCGCTCCAGATAATTCTGACATATTCCCTTGGATAGGGTGTTTAGAAACATTGCTCGATGACAATAATAGCTAACGTATACTAGGCATGTTCCATGTGCTAGGCACTTCCTATTATTTCCTTGTAAGTGCCCTTGAAGGTAGGTATGATCGACAGAGTACTCGGGCGGTAGGGAGAGAGCTCTTGCCTCAGAGCTCATGGGTAAGGTTAGATATGACGGTTGCCAGGCACTTAGTGCCCATCACAAGGCAGCTGCTCAAGCAGCTGACAGATGGACAGAAGTTCAACTGCCTGAGATGTTCTCTCCTAACCCCCAACTCCCCTATAAAGCAGGAGCAAATCTGAAAAAGGAGCCCACGTGAGACACAAACATAGCTTGAGTGGGTGCAATGACCTTTCTCTACTCATTTTCATTCAACAAACCTCTCTCTCAAATCTATACCTGCCCCACCCTACCCCACCCTCTCATGAACGATCCAAACTTGGGCTATGAGAAAACAAGCAATCAGAAACTTCATCTTACCACCACCCAATGTGCCTGTAGCTTTACCCTATATTCTGCCTTCCCAGTCCAGCTTTTCCATTATTAATACTGATTCTATCCCCTTCTTGATTTCAAGGACTTTGCTCCTGCAAGAATTCCCCCACTCCTGTAACATGAAGTTCTCCTCTTCCACTGATTCATTTTTCTTCAGCACACAAACAAGCTCTAGTATCTCCTATCTTAGATGGGGGAAAAAGACCTCCCTGGACTCTTCTCCAAACATGTCCATGTGTACCATTATTCTGACCCTCTTTATACGAAGACTTAACTTAAATGGCTCCTGCTAATGCCATCAAGGGTCTCTATATTGCCAAATGCAGGGATCACTTACGGTTGACAGTTGACAGGATAGGCTACTCCCTCCTCTATACCTTTTTTTTTTTTTTTAAGGCTTCCTGTGAAACCCATCTCCTCTACTGGTTCCTCTTTAACATTTTGGAACCCCAGGGCTCAATCCTGCCCCTTCTCTGTCTACACTCTCTTCCTAAGTAATTTTTCATCCAGTCCCATGGCTTTAATTACCATCTTATATGCCATATTCCTCCCAATGTTCTTACATCCAACTGCCTATTCAGACATTTCCTGGACCCAAACCAAACTCCTGGTCTTCCCAAACTTGCTTTCCTACACTCTCCCACATCTTAAATAAATAAATAACTCCATCTTTCCAATTGCTTGTATCAAAAACCAGCAGTCCTTTCCCTTACACTCTGTATCAAATCCATCAGCAAATTTGTCCCCTCTACCTTCCAAACATATCTAGAACTGAAGCACTTATCATCTTTACTTCTCCTTCTTCAATCCAAGCCTCTGTCACCATTCCATTCCAACAACCCCCTAATCTTTTTGCTTCTGCCTTTGCAGCCCCTTCCTCACTGCCCCATCCTTTATTCATCACAGCAGAATTCTTCAAATCACATTTCATTGTTCCTCTGCCCCAAACCTTCCTATTTCATTCAAAATAAGAGCTCAAGTCCTTCACCAGGCCAACAAGCCCTATGGAATCTGGATCCATCCCCCATCACCACCCTGGGGCCTCTCCCACCCCTCTCAACCTGCACCCATTTGATCTAGCCATGCTGGCCTCCCGCTATTCTCAAACATCCAGATAAGCCCCGCCTCAGGCCTTTCCACCTGTGTCCTCAACCTGAAACACTTTTTTTTTTTTTAACGTTTATTTATTTTTGAGACAGAGAGAGACAGAGCATGAACAGGGGAGGGTGAGAGAGAGAGGGAGACACAGAATCTGAAACGGGCTCCAGGCTCTGAGCTGTCAGCACAGAGCCCGACGCGGGGCTTGAACTCACGAACCATGAGATCATGACCTGAACCGAAGTCGGACACTTAACCGTGAGCCACCCAGGCGCCTCCTGAAACACTCTTTACCTCACCCCCTTCAGTTCTTTGCAAAATGTCTTCTTCATGAGGCATTCTCTATCTACCCAATTAAAAAACACAGCTTCTCTCTACGAGCACTTTCTATGCTGAATTTCTCATCAAAGCTGTAACAATCATCCAACACGCCATCTATTTTAATTATTTATTGCCCATCTACCAGTGTGAGCGCAACAAGGAAAGGGACTTTTGTCTGTTTTGTTCACCAGGAAGTCCCAGCACCTTAGAACCCAGTGTCTGATCTGATGCATTAACAGGCACTCAATAGGTATTTGTTAAAATCATGTTCCTGGTAATATAATACTGCCAAAAGGGAGTCCTCCACATCTCTAAAAATGGCATTCACCTGCCTCCTAACCAGTCTCTGAAGCATCCGTTCCTGCTCCGTACAATCCATTTTCCACTGTAGCAGAATCCTCTTTTAAAATAATGAAATCAGGGGCGCCTGGGTGGCTGGGTCCGTTCAGCATCTGACTTCGGCTCAGGTCATGATCTCGCGGTTGACGAGCTCAAGCCCTGTGTCAGGCTCTGTGCAGACAGCTCAAAGCCTGGAACTTGCTTCAGATTCTGTGTCTCCCTCTTTCTCTGCCCCTCCCCCACTCATGCTCTGTCTCAAAAATAAATAAATATCAAAAATAAAATAAAATAGGGGCACCTGGGTGGCTCAGTTGGTTGGGTGACCGACTTCGGCTCAGGTCATGATCTAGCAGTTTGTGAGTTCGAGCCCGGTGGCGGGCTCTGTGCTGACAGCTCAGAGCCTGGAGCCTGCTTCGGATTCTGTGTCTCCTCCTCTCTCTACCCCTCCCCTGCTCACACTCTTGTGTCTCTCTGTCTCTCAATAATAAATAAACGTTAAAAAAATAAAAAAAATAATGAAATCAGGAAGTTTCTTTACTCAGCTTCCCACCTCACAGTAAAAACCAAATTCCTTATTCCAGTGCATTTCGCAAACCCTTCACCCATTAGACCCAGCTCCATTGGGTATTTCCTTTAGTTCTTTAAGCCGAACTGGATCCTGACTGCGGGCCTTGGCGCTCTCTGCCTGGAATGTTCATCCCCCATCTCTGCATGGCCAGTTCTTTCTTGCCGTTTAGAGATCGGTCTAAACGTCACCTCCTCAGAAAGGTCTCTCCTCTACCAATCACTGTCCTTTCATCCTTTTTAAATGTCAACACAGCGCTGATTATAGGCAGACTTTCTTTTTCACTGCCTTTGTCCCTCCACCTGGAATCTGAGCTCCCTAAGCGCAGGGCGCTCTCGTCAGACCGGCCGCATCCTCGGTGCCCAGCGCAGTGGCCGCCCCACAGCACACAGTAGACGCTCAACAAGCCGCAAACAAACGCATCTCGTACGGGCTCCCTCGAGTCCCACCCGCAGGCCCTGCCTCCCCGCCTCTCCCGCCCCCTCCCGGGATGCGGCCCTCGGTGGGCGAGCCTCTCCGCCGCCCGGCGCGCGGCCCCCAGCAATTCGCCTACCTGTCGGCCAACTCCAGCACCTCGTGCACGCTGCCCGTGCTGACGCGGATGCGCCCGGTGTACATGTATTCGATAACGGCTTCCACCGTGTCGGGCTCGGGCCCGGGCTCCGAGCTCCACTTGCGCATCTCCACCCTGCCCGAGCGGGACTCCGAGAACTGGCCCGAGAGCAGGGGCGTGAAGTATTCGGTGGCGGCGGCCAGCACCGAGCGGTGGGCCCGGAATTCTCGGCCGCCCGCGCCGCCGAAGCACAAGGTAATGTCGCAGAAGAGGCCTTGGCGCCGCTGCTCGTTCTGCCTCCACGACAGCTCCGAGCAGTGAGAGCTGCACTCGAAATCCTCGGCCTCCGGGCCCGGATCGCCCCCGCTCGCTTCCATTGCAGATACGCCGGGCCCAGACCCGAAGTCCACCGTGCCGCTGCCTCGGACTTCGGCGGCCAGCCCTGCCGATCCGGCGGCGGCCGTCTCCATGCTCTCCATCTCCAGCACCTGAAGAGATGCGGCCGCTGCCGCCGCCGCTGCCGCCGCCACCGCCGCCGCCGCCATCTTGACGCCGCCGCGCCCGACCTCCGCAGTCTCGGAACGATTCAGCCGTTCTGGTGCGACACAGAGGAATTCTGGGAATAAATAGTGGGCGCAGGGCGGAGCTGGGCGCCGCTAGTGTGCGCACGCGCGGCCGCTCCCGCCCGGAGCCGCGCCACCTAGGAGAGAGCTGGAGAGGGCTGGGTAGGGCTGCGTAGGGCTGCCACCCACCCCCTTCCCCGACGACCTCCCTCCCACGTGTCGGGTCTCCTTCCCGTCAGAGTGGCACGCTCTTCGTGGTCATTTTGTAGGACAAAAACCACCCAGGCCCGTCACCCATTGTTAGTGTCTCGGGTGGCGACAGTGTATTTTTAAAGATTTAAAATGGCTTTGGAGTAAACATGAAAAAACTTGAGACCGAGCCCCCGCTCAGTGGACGAGGGCGAGCAAGTTACTCAGTATCTCGGAACCAATTCATCTTCTACAAATAGGATAGTATCTGTTAGGAGAACGCTTAGGGATGCTTGTGTTTTACGTAATGTTTGGTCCGTAGTTACTGTTGCAAACATACTTGTTTAAAAGATGAATAAAAGTCACTTTGGGGTTTTATTAAGCAAGGGAGTGGCTCCATTAGATGCATGCTTTAAAATATCACTGGTGGCTGAAGAAATAATGAAAAAGTGGAAGTAGGAGCATTAGTTAGCATATAGATAGATCAGAGGGATAATGAAAGGCTGAATCCGTAAGATGGGACAACCAGAGAAGTGGAAGAGAGGAAGACTCTTGAGCTTTTGGCTTAAGCATCTGGGTTACAGCTTTGTTCCTATTCACTGAAAATGGAGAGGTACCGATTCAAGGGAGAAGACAGGGTTGTTTTTTTGTTTTTTTCCCAACATTGTTAATAAGTTTATTTTTTTAGTAATCTCTACACCCAACATGGGGCTCGAACCCACGAACCCAAGATCCAGTTGCATGCTCCACCTACTGAGCCAGCCAGGGCCCCCCTGAGCAGGGGGGTTGAAGTTAGCGTTTTGATGAGTTCTGTGTGTGCGTGTGTGTGTGTGTGTGTGTGTGTGTGTGTGTGTGTAGAGATGGATGAACATTTTTAAAATGACATGTAGTGAAACAATTAGCACCGTTCAAAGGAATGGAGAGGAAAGGATATGGATGGCATGAGACAGTAGTGTGTCTTTATTGTTACTATATAGTTTATTGAAACCAAACTGATAATACAGAGAAGAGACTGAGCTGGCAGCTGCCAGAATCTTGCTGGATTATAGATGCAAACTGGCTGGAGATGAGTCCTTGAACCCAGACTTCATTAACAAACTGATAAATCAGTTGCATAAATACAGAGGACATAGAACACGAAACATTTCACAGTTTTTTTTTTTTTTTTGCTTTGCGTTTCCATTTTAAACATATGTATGTTACAACTTTACATTTTAAATTACTACTCCACATGTTTTGTGACAATGGCTAAGGATGCAACGTCCCATCCCCCTGACGTAAACAGAGTTTGGTCTGCAACATAGAACATTACAGTGAGATACCAAACAAACCCTTAACACATAACATACAAAAAGATCTTTAAAAATCAGATTAACACAATGTTCTTCAGGTTATATGAGGAGGAAAGGAAAGTGGGAAAATAAGACATTAGGGATGCTTTAAACTGATAGTAACTTGAGGTCTTAAAAGTTTCATTCTCTTCCTCCAAGGGAAAAAAATTTTAACTAAAGGAAAAAAGAAAGCAACGTCATAACACCCTACAATGAGGAACACTATCCTTACAGTGCTTAGATGCTTCCATATAATAAATACAGCAGGTAGCAGAGCAAAGGTCACAAGTATTGGCTTGGTTTTTATTTCTATGCTTATAAAAAAAGTACTAAACTTCCTGGTGTGGAATGAACAGTGTTAGCCTGTGGGTGTCATCAGTGCCTATACACCAGCAGCTGTTTACATTCCAGGCCCATTTTCTAGCAAGCTCCAGTGCCAGCCGTGTGCACGCTACTTCCCAGGGGATGAGCTCTTGTCTCCACTTCACTGACATATGGTTCCGGGCTCAGTTACATGCTCATGTGTTCCGGAAGAACATATGAAATATCATCCCAAGGGTGACGATACAGCCCCTGCTTCAGCCTCTTCTGATCGAGATAGTGTCCTGAAATGGGGCAAAGGCATCTTTTTGTTAAGAGTTGGTGAGTAGTCGGGGGCGCCAGGGTGGCTCCAACTTAGGAGCCTTAGGAACTTAGGAGGCTTAGGCCTCCAACTTCGGCTCAGGTCATGATCTCGCAGTTCCTGAGTTCGAGCCCCACGTCAGGCTCTGTGCTGACCGCTCGGAGCCTGGAGCCTGGAGCCTGCTTCAGATTCTGTGTCTCCCTCTCTCTCTCTGCCCCTCCCCCACCCGCACTCTGTCTCTCTTTCTCTCTCTCTCTTTCAAAATAAACAAACAAACAAACAAAAAGAGAGTTGGTGAGAGATCTGCTAAAAGTTTGGCGAGGGGGAGAAGATGAGGACAGAAAATCTAATACAAAAAAAATGAGGAAGTAAATCCAGATCCACCACACAAGCGGATACCAGCCTGGCTAAAAGGCAACTGTGGGATTTCATTCTGTTTTCCTGGACTAGCAATCAGCCATTTCCAAGAACAAAGGAACCATGGAATGAATATAAAGGGGGAAGTTAAAGTAAGAAAGGAAGGATTAGAAACGATGAAGATCATGTGACATCTTCCTAGTAGAAACTTGCCTCCCAGGTGTTACAGCTGAACCATGGGGGGAGGGGGGGGTACCAAACCGAACTCTTAATAACACTTAATAACAACAACTACCAACTCACCAATGAAGCCCATACTCCTTCCCAGCACAAAGATGCCATTGAGGGCTCCAATGTCAATATATTCATCAGCTTCCTCCCTGCAAACACACAATCAACCTGTGGTTTTAAAACGGCTCACATGACCCACCCTCCTCCCCACAGACAGTATGACTTCTGCCCAGGAACGAGAAAGTAGATCTCTTTGGTATCAAAGGAGAAAAAGGGTGCTCTGGGTGGTAGGACTACAGACAATTTTTGTTTTCTTCTTTATACCTCTCCATACTTTCTAAATCCTCTGTAATGAGCATGTATTGCTTTCAGAACTGGAAGGAAACCGCAAGCAAGCATCAATAAATGTAAAGAAGAAGAAAATGGGTGGCTTAATCGAAGTGTCCAACTTCAGCTCATGTCGTGATCTCACAGTTTGTGAGTTTGAGTCACACATCAGGCTCTGCTTGGAGTGTTGTCTCCTTCCCTCTCTCTCTCTCTCTCTCTCTCTCTCCCCCTCTCCCTCTCTCTGCCTCTGTCCAACACGCTCAATGTCTGTCCGTCTCTTAAATAAATAAATAGATAGATAGATAGATAGATAGATAGATAGATAGATAAAGTAGAAGAAAATGACCACAGAGCTCACCGAGTGAAGGACCCACAGTTTCTAAGCATGTCTACAAAGGCAACTCCGATGAAACCGTCTACGTTCAGGATAAGATTTGGTTTCTGGGAAGGCAAAAAATTCAAAGCACTTCTCATCATTTCTCATTTTTTCTTTGTAATTTTCCACAATTACTACTAGTAATAGAACTACAAATTCTGACCACAATTTAAAAACCTCCCACCAAAACATCATAGCTGGTTAGAAAAGAAAGAGTCAGTTCAATTCCCAATGTCTAGCAAAGGACCCAACACCTAGTTGACAGTATGTATTTGTTGAACTTAGTAGTACAACAGAAATAAAATTTCCCAGAACACCAGATTTGATTTTGGCTGCACAATCAGAAGCTAGGCTGGCTCTTGTTTTCCCCAAGAAATTCACCCACAACAATGAGTTGGAAATTAGGGATATTTTCTCTTTTACCTTCGAGGTGGTAATCTTCTCGACTTCCAGCGCATAGTCAAGCAGGGGGGTGGCAGGGAAGTGCTGTTTGACATAATCTTTGAGGATCTGCACTCGCATGTCTGGGTTGTTTATCTAGAAAGTGACCCAAAGTTACAGAGGAACCCACCCTGACACTGCCATTAAGAGACCTGTTGGGGGCGCCTGGGTGGCTCAGTCAGTTAAGCGTCCCACTCTTGGTTTCAGGTCGTGATCTCGCTCAGGTCGTGATCTCACGGATCATGGGTTCAAGGCCTGCACTGGGCTCCGCACTGACAGTGCAGAGCCTGCTTCAGATTCTCGCGCTCTCTCTCTCTCTGTTCCTCCCACATACTCTCTCAAAATAAATAAATAAACTTAAAAAAAAAAAAAAAGACATGTTTGTGCTCCTGCCACAGATGGACACAAATGGTTATATTTTATCCAGGAGGTGTGTTTTAGGGACCTGATCCATGTGTCTTGATTCCATGCAGCACAGATTATGACCCTGCTGTAGGGCTTAAGGTTTCTAAAGTCCTCTTGAATCTCACTTGAGCCTCAAAACAAACTGTAGGTTCGCCCTTTTATGTTACAGACAAGGAACTGAGACCTGGAGATGTTAACTGAGTTCAACAACAGGCCTCGGTTTAAGCAGCAGGGGGCTCGGGGCTCACCTACTCTCCAACCAAAAGTCTTAGGTTCTAGCCACGAACCATGCCGCCCAAGAGTTCTGTGGCCCCGGCGTCCTCCAGCTGTAACAAAGTTCTACAGAGTTCTTAGTTTTTAGACTGGCAAGCACTTGTTGGCGTGGGGCAGCAAAGCACCCCTGAAATCTCAAGAAAAGCTCTGCGCCTGCACCATCTGCTAAGAGACCCACACTAAACCATAATCGGTCAGTGGGGCAGGGAAGTGGTTCAGATGCCAGGCAACTCCCAACACCCAGTTCCCAAGCAGATAGCACTGCTCCAGTCCACGGCACAGGGCCTCTTTCAGACAGAACATCACACTTATACTGCCACGCTCAGGCTTCTACGTTCCTTCCTTTCTGGAGTCCATACTGACGTGGTTCTAATGGAAAGCTGTTTAAAGGCATTCTGCATTATAACGGAAAAACAGCTGCCTGATCTTTGACATCTGTCCACACAGCCAAAGCTTTGCACATTGAGAGTCAAGGGCCTGGGTGTTCCCCACTAAAATAATGCCTCCACCTGCATGCAGGTCAGTCCTTAAGGAGAGCCACGACTTACTGATTTCACTCGGTGACCAATGCCCATAATCAGCTTTCCTTCCTTCTTCATCTTGTTCACAAACTCCATGGGGATAATGCCGCTGTCAAAGGCTTTGCTGAACATCTTGGCGGCTGCATCCAGGGCACCCCCAAACCGGTCCCCCTGTAGGACAAGCAAGCCCACATGCCCTGAGCTGGAAGAGACTCCCTCAGCTTCGCAGACCAATCCAGCATGCCCTGAACCGCCCCAGCACGGGGTTTTACACTCTGAGGCTCCTTCTAGGACCCTGTGACAGCCAAGTGCATGTCAGCATAACCATGTGTCCCCTACGGATCTCACCTCCCGGGAGGCCAGTACTCACAATAGTGAGCAGCCCCGAGGTGAGGCTGGAAACCAGGTCCTTCCCAGCCCGAGCACAGATGATGGTGTTGTGAGCCCCAGACACGGCTGGCCCGTGATCCGCTGTCACCATCAGGCACATCTCAATGAACTGGCAGGCATACTTGGGCAACCTAGAGGGGGAGGAAAGGGGCACTAAGACGAGGGTTGGAACAGAGGCGAGCCGCTGAACAGGAGCTACGCTGACCCACAAAGCCAAGCACCTGCTGGCTCCCATGTCTACTACTATATCAAGCAACTCTAGAGGCAAAAACCTCCAATTCTTGAGCAGCTCCTAACTCACTGATAGCAAACACTGCTTTTAATACAGAGTTAGCCACTGGGGGTTGACAATCTCTTCTTTAGACAATGGCTTCCAGCATGAGTCGTTGCAACAGAATTTAACCTGTACTTGTGACTTCCTTCTACGTGCCATATGGAGAAGTGAGACTCCTGTCCCTTTCCCAGTGTAGTAAGCCCCAGGTCTCCTGCAGTGTTCAACCTCTCAACTGATGATTAGGAATGAAGTCTGGGGGCGCCTAGGTGGCTCAGTTGGTTAAGTGTCCGACTTTGGCTCAAGTCATGATCTTACAATTCGTGGGTTCGAGCCCCACATCGGGCTCTGCACTGACAGCTCAGAGCCTGAAGCCTGCTTTCTGTGTCTCTGTCTCTGCCCCTCCCCCCCCCCAATGAAGAAACACTTAAAAATTAAAAAAAAAAAAATGAAGTCTGGAGATATAGGGATGCAAGAACAGACAGGGAAATCTGCAGAGGTGTTACAACACCATGAACTTCTCCCAGGAAGGGCCCAAAACTGGGCCAAGAACTATCTCTGCAGCTGAGGGCATGACACAAACCAAGACATTGGGCAGAGCCCAAGGCCACCCCAAGCCAGGGCTCTGTGAATTAAGTATTATTCACTGGCCCCCTTGCCCAGCTGTCAGTCCCAGGGGAGGGCTATGTTTGGGAGTTGCAGAGAAACCAATTTATTCTAACACTCAGGCTGATAAGAGAGACAACCTAATATATAAGGTACTTCACGCCTATTTAGCAACTCTATCAGGCCTGCACTCTGAGCTACCAGACCCATCCAGACCTCTCTCAAGAGGCCTACATTTACTCTTATTTCTTTAAGAGCGCCAAGGACAGGGGCTGATCCAAGATCCCTGATGAGGTCACTGCTTTCTACTTAGTTGAGACTGGCCTTTCTGTCCTTGGAAGACCCAGGAACAGCCAGTATCTCTTCTGGCCTTGCAATTGATCTGTGGCCATAAAGATTAGTCCTGGACGTATTCCCCAAGGCTACCCAGCCCCCACTCCCTTTTCAGGGGAAAATCCTTAACTCTGAGTCAAAGATGGCAGTGTCCAGCCATCTTCTGACCTCCATGCCTCACCTTCTCTGGAACCAGAGGAGGCCGAGGACCCCGCCAATGCCCATCTCTTCCTTGAAGACCTCGGTGATGGGCATGCCCGCGTAGATGAGCTCCTGTCCTCGCTCGTCACAGATGCTGGTCATGAATGAGGCAGGTTTGCGGATCAAGCCCAGCTCCTGAGCAAAGATGGGGGCAGGGGGAAGCAGCACGATATGACCACAGAGATTCTTCCAGGACTGCCTCACTGTCTGCACTGCCAGAACCAAAGTGTTCCAGGTACCGACGCTCAAACTCCTCCCAAGAAAGAAGCACAAAAACCCTTTCGTTGTATCATTTCAGTCATAGAAAATAGGAGTGCCATGCGCGATTTCCACCCACAGGTTCATTTTTGCCTCACAAAGATGTCCCAGCAGAAGCCAACCCAAACTCACCCGGCTTAGAAATGCAAGAATGAATCTGAAGGGAAATTTTTCTAGCACTCCAGGTTCAATTGCCAAGCCCCCACCAAAACATAATGAGCAGGGGGCTGTGCAAATAGGGGATTCCCTCAAGATGTCCTTCACCCAGGGGAAGGGACTGAGCTGAACTTCCAGCTTCCAGAGTTGGGGTACAATGGGGACATTGTTGCCAACTCTGCATAAGCCCATTTCTCCAATTATCCCTGACCAATTTTCATTGTTAAATGCCTTTCTGCCTTAGTGTTTGTCAGTTTAAGGGCCATCTGTCTGGCCTTTCTCCACTTTTATCTATATATAGACACATGGAGAATACATAAAGTGTTTTTGTGTACATAGGTTTTTCATAATCGTGATATACTATCTCATAATACTCCATTTACTCAATGAATTTGAGCTCCATAAATGTAGGCACATACATAGATCTGGTCTATTCCTTTTAACTGCTGTATGATATCCTATCCTATGGCAAAACCACAAGTTAGCCGTTCTTCCACTGATAACCATCAGGTGGAAAAATCTTGAACACATTTGTGTGAATGCGCGAGCACTTCCCTGAAATAGCTTTCTAGACAGGAATTACGCCATCAGGTGTGAGCACTTCTTTTCTTTTCTTTTCTCTTTTCTTTTTTTAGTAATCTCTACACCTAACCCGGGGCTTGAACTCACAAGTATCAGATCAAGAGTCGCACACTCCACCAACAGACACAGCCAGGCACCCCAAGTGCCAGCGCTCTGAAATCTGATATTACCCAATGGCCTTTCAGAAAGGGTGGTGCCAAGTTCCACACCCACCTTGAAGGAACAAACGCACAAAGTTCCTCACACCCATACAAACACAACATATTATCAAAGAACTGTTTTCTTTGTTGACCTCAAAAGGGGAAAACTGGTATCACGGCTTTTACTTTGGCACCTTCTTATAATGAGTGAGACTGAGCATTTTTTCAAGTTGAAAGGCCATTTCCTACCCATTTTTGTAGTGGTCTCTTAAAAACTGGTTTCAGGGGCACTTGGGTGGCTAAGTTGGTTAAGCGTCTAAACATCAGCTCAGGTCACGATCTCCGTTTGTGAGTTCGAGCCCCACATTGGGCTTGCTGCCGTCAGCACAGGGCCCGCTTTGGATCTTCTGCTCCCTTCTGTCCCTCCCCACTCCTGCTCTCTTTCAAAAATAAATAAAACATTGGGGTGCCTGGGTGGCTCAGTTGGTTAAGCGTCCAACTTCGGCTCAGGTCATGATCTCACAGTTTGTGAGTTCGAGCCCCGCGTCGGGCTCTGTGCTGACAGCTCAAAGCCTGGAGCCTGCTTTGGATTCTGTGTCTCCCTCTCTCTCTGCCCCTCCCCACTCATGGTCTGTCTGTCTTAAAAATAAATAAAACATTTTTTAAAAATAAATAAATAAAACATTGAAAATAAATAAATAAAAACTGATCTGATCTCAGAGAGTTCTCGTGTACTTCGAACATTAGCTCTTCATCTCTGCCGCTTAGACAAGCAGGCAGAGTAGACACTCTACTTCACCCGGAAACCCCTCAGCAAGTGCAAACAACTCTAGGGGGCGTTGTCTGTCCTCAGCCCCCATTTCCAACCAGGCCACAAGGCTGTGGGACATACATGCTGCCCTTCGCCCTCTTGGGCCCTGTATCTGTTTTACCCGTTGGTCAGAAGGGGCCAGCTCACAAGCTCCAGCACACAAGGAGGGGCTGGAATCAAAGAATACTCGCAGTGGGTTTTTTCTAATCTATGCCCTTGGAGTAGAGCTGCCGTCGGGGGCATGGTTTGGAGGCCAGAGCAGTGATTACAGGGTTGCCCCCAGCTAGTAGGGCAGGGCCTGGTTTCCCGGGACTGTAGCCAAATCAACAGGAAACACACCCCTCAGCGTCACCTACCCTGGCCCAGGAGTAGTCCATTGGCACCGTTGGAGGCGGCACCTCCTGAGCAGGTACGATGACTCCTCTGGCCACAAGATCTTCGTACACAGACCTGAGAGGCGGGGGAAGGGAAGGAGAGAAGACATCCATGTGCATTTTATGCTTCTGGGCTCTTCTAAGCCACCCTCGGAACGTTGCTCCATCTAACCCCAAAACTCCAGGTTTCCTAGCTTTGTAGCCCCTCCTGGCAATGCCCTACACCAGGTGGATTCCTAAATGAAAACAGGTTCTGGCCAAGACTCTCCCTCACCCCCCACCCAACCCCATGGGGCTTTATAGAAAGCTGAATCTGGAGGCCAAGGAAGGACAGAGGGGAGGAAGGAGAAGACACAATGGGTAGCCATTGTTTATCAATCAATTAGGGCTGACACCTTCTAAATGTTTCTATGCTCATCTCTTATTTAAGGGACAGCCAAGTAGGTAGGCTCAGAAAGTGAACATGTTTTAATAGCAGTCTGAATGGCCTGTAACTGCTGTGCCTACAAACAAAACAAAAACCGAAAAGAGGATAAAGATTTCAGACTATCTCAACAGTTACACTCCACACCTAACACCTCTAACACTCCAGCACGCTGACACACTGTGTCACCTCTGTGTCACAGCAGCTGCTATCCTCGGCGGGGGGGGGGGGGGGGGGGGGGGGAAGGGGGTGTTCCGGAAAGGGAACCGGAGGCTGGTGTCCTCCCCACGGTCCACTCACTGGATGATTTCTCCCAGTTCATCGAAGCTTGGGGGCACAAACACCCCTGCCTCCTTCAAAGCCTGGTTCTTGGCTACTGCAGTTTCAGAAGCCTGGTTGGCACAAGCTCCGGCATGGCCAAACTGTACCTGGAAGGCAACGGGGAGCAGCTTTTACCCAGTTTGTGAATCCCTCCGGGGAAAGGCCACAAAGGCTCCGGAATGTCGGTACCGATTACAGGCCGGACCCTGTTAAACACTCTATGGTGAATCACCTCATTCAAGCCTCACACAGGCTCACTCAACAGGGACGCCAAATAACGCTCAATTTACAGAAGAGGAAACTGAGGCACCAAGAAGTTCAGGAGCTTACTGAGGGTCACACCGCTGGTGCGTATGGGAGCCAGGACATAAAGCCTGGCGGCCCAACTCCACAAACACCTGCACTCAGCTCCCCCTGCCCCCCTGGCAGCGGTTGAGGGGGAGGATGGAGAACGGCTGGTAGTTGTGAACCACTGTGAGAAGTGAAGGCGCAGGCTGGCAACCACAGGTTGAGCTGATCTTCACAAACAGGATCTGATTGTCCTGCACATACTTTGTATAAAATAAGTCCAATAAAAAAAAAAAATTCTCACGTAAAAGTACAAATTCCTAGCTTCTTTTTTTTTTTTTTAAAGTTAATTTTTTTTTTTTACGTTTATTTATTTTTGGGACAGAGAGAGACAGAGCATGAACGGGGGAGGGGCAGAGAGAGAGGGAGACACAGAATCCGAAGCAGGATCCAGGCTCTGAGCCATCAGCCCAGAGCCCGACCCAGGGCTTGAACTCACAGACCGCGAGATCGTGACCTGAGCTGAAGTCGGACGCTTAACCGACTGAGCCACCCAGGCGCCCCCTAGCTTCTTTTTAAAAAGTCACATTGTGGAGGGGCACCTGGGTGGCTCAGTCAGTTAAGCATCCGGCTTCAGCTCAGGTCATGATCTCGCGGTTCATGAGTTCAAGCCCCGTATTGGGCTCTGTGCCAGCTTGGAGCTTGGAGCCTGCTTCAGATTCTGTGTCTCCCTCTCTCTCTGCCCCTCCCCTGCTAGAGCTCTGTCTCTCTCTCAAAAATAAACAAACATTTAAAAAAAATTATTAAAAAGTTTTTTTTCTAAGTCAGATTGTGGGGCGCCTAGCTGGCTTAATCCATGGACCATGCCACTCTTGATCTTGGGGTCATGAGTTCAAGGCCCATGATGGGGGCAGAGTACTTAAAAAATAAAATGGTTTCAAAAAATAAAAATAAATAAATAAATAAAAAGTCAGATCGTGCACCACCAGGTCTATATTCCCACAGGGCAACAATCACCTGGAGCCGATAAGCAATGCCCCCTTCTGCCTGGGCGCACAGTGAGGTAAACTCTAAGCCCAAGGGCACAGGGGGTGACTGGCTACGGGAAGGGAGCAACAGGGAAGAGAAAACCAACGCGAAGAGCTAAGTAATTGTGTCTTTGACCACGCAATGGGGAAAATGAGGTAATGACATGAGATGTACTACAAAGCCCCAGTCAGGGTGGGGTGAGGCAGGTAATCATAAAAATACTTAATCTGTTTGAATAACTACATCCACTCACTCTCCTATGTGCTTTACTCGCTTCATCTTTCGGTAGCTACGGCTACTTCCAATAAGAAAAGAAATAAAAGTGGTAAATAAAAGAGGTAAAGTAACCTGCCCAAGGCCACACAGGTAGGATACGGTAGCATCTGAAGTCAGGCAATATGGCCTCTCCCAGTGCTCTTATCCGCTAGGCATAACAAAAGGGGCCTTAAGTGTTGAAAATCAGGTCTGAACTACAGCTCTGGTTAGCAACACCCAACCCAAAAACTTATGCTTTAAATTGCAGGCTCCCAATGCATTCTTTATAGGACTGACCTGCATGGTGGAAGGGGTGGGAAGGAAAAGAGATTCTATATGCAAACAAATAGAAAATGCTGAGTTCAAGGAAGTTCAATAAGTTTAATTCTGAGATTCCTCAAAGCTAAAATCAAAGTTTTAAAAAGGGAGATTACACTACATATTCATAATTTATAGAAGCTCCCCTTTCTGATTGTTTTTTGTTTTGAGGACCACTGCTACTGGACCGTGTTCTATGGAACACAGTTCTGAAAAGTGCCACCTCGCCAATACCCCTGGTCTCTACTCCCATTGCCCAGTTCTGAATTCTGTCTTCCTGAGGAGCAGACTCTGCTTGCCAACATGTGGAGATTTTGTTGTATACCTATCTTACCTCCTCTACAGGGCAGAAAGTTCTGCAAGGTCATGTGGCCTGTTTAAGAAATCAAAAATCACTCATTAGCTGGGTAGTCACTGTACTATACTCCATTTGTATACACCTGAAATTTTGTAATGTTTTAAAAAATTAATTGAGGGATGCCTGGATGGCTTAGTCCATTAAGCATCTGACTCTTGGTTTCGGCTCAGGTCACAATCTCACAATTTGTGAGTTTGAGCCCCACAGAGGGCCCTGCACTGGCAGTGCAGAGCCTGCTTGGGCATTCTCTCTCTGCACCTCCCCAGCTTTTACTCACATGTGCTCTCTCTCTCTTAAAATTAACTTTTAAAAAATTAATGGAAAGGGGCGCCTGGGTGGCTCAGTCGGTTAAGCGTCCGACTTTCGCTTAGGTCATGATCTTGCGGTTTGTGAGTTCGAGCCCCATGTCAGGCTCTGTGCTGACAGCTCAGAGCCTGGAGCCTGCTTCGGATTCCGCATCTCCCTCTCTCTCTGCCCCTCCCCTTCTCATGCTGTCTCTCTCTGTCTCAAAAATAAATAAAAACAATTAAAAAAAATTAATGGAAAAACAAAAATAAAACACCTTGAGGACCTGTCCTATCCCTGGGGTGATGAGCAGTGCCCAGCCAGAAACAGAAGAGTTAGGTCCTTGACCTCTTGGGGGTGTCCTCAGCATAGTAGGGGTTGGGAGGTGAAGGGCTGGTAATGGAGAGCTGGTTTAGAGAAACAATGCAGGGGGAGGGAGGAATTATTTTTGGCTGCTGAGGTGGAGAGGAAAACAGTGTAGAAGGATCATGAAGAGCTTCATGGAATAGGTGAATTAAAGAATGGAAACAAGTATCTGCTAAAACCTGTATGTGCCAGACCTTTCCAATTACTTTCTTTTAAAAAAAAATTTTTTTCTTTTACATTTTATTTATTTTTGAGAGAGAGAGAGAGAGAGAACAAGTGGGGGAGGGACAGAGAGAAGGAGACACAGAATCTGAAGCAGGCTCCAGGCTCTGAGCTGTCAGCACAGAGCCCGATGCGGGGCTTGAACCCATGAACCGTGAGATCATGACCTGAGCCGAAGTCAGTTGCTTAACCGACTGAGCCACCCAGGCGCCCCTCAATTACTTTCTTACGTAAGCCACACAACAACCCAGAATCAGCCCCATTTTACACCTCAAGAAACTGAGGCACGGAGAGGCCAAATGACCTGCCCTGGTCACACAGATCCACCTAGAGCTGATTCTAGCCTGTGAGAGTAGAGGTCACGTCTGAAAGACAGGCATGATTCTATGACCTACCCCTTTCCTCTTATTTACTTGGGAAGAAAAAAAAAAAAAAAAACTCGCACCGTTAATACTTGATGTAACATATTCTTTCTATGCCAACACATCAAGATCTACCTCATTCTTCTCCTGCCTGCCCGGGTTTCTATCACATGGCTGGCGCCAGGATGACATACCCTCTCCTGGCCAGCAAGCAGCATTCAGGCCATTCCGCTTTCTGCCCTTACAACATTGCGAGTATCCTTGCACACATGCTGAAATATTTTTGCATGCAGACCCCAATGGTAAATCTGTAGGAACGGAACCGCTGGTTTGAAGGAGAGGAGCATTTTGCAACTACACAAATACTGCCCCTGTGACGTGGGTATGGAATATCAGAGGGGAAGGCAGGCATTCCAGGGAGAAAGAACAGGGTGACAGGCTTACTGGCAGGAAGGGTGGAGGGCTTCAGCGTAGGGATTATCACTGTTGCAGGAAGCCTTCTGGCCAACTGTTACCTTCATCTGCACACAGCACTTATGGCCTCATGCTCAGAGCCTGCCCAACTATTGATCACTCATCAAGGACAAGTGTTTGTTTCCTTGGTTTTGTCATCACTGGATCGACCATCTTCACGACAGAGGGTCCTGTGAGCTGGAGTACTGGGGCCGCAGCCTGGCTTGCCATACTCAGCAGGAGCCAGGCGACCCGGGAGCATTTCTGTTGGATGCCGGTGACGAGCTGCACTCACTTTATGCCTCCGGGCACTTTCACGTACAGCCTCTCCCCACGCCCTGCCCCAGCAATGCGTCTGGGGTGCGTGCTCTCCCTCCTCTGTGTCCCTTTCGCTCAGCAAACTCCTTCGCAGTGCAAGCGTTACCTTCCCTGTGAAGCCATCTCAACTCCTCCAGACAGAAGTGTGCCCCACGCCAAGCAGGGACTCAGAGCCTTGTTCTGGCCTTAATCTGTTGACGACTGCCTCCCCCAACTGGATTTAACCTCCTAGAGAGCAGGACCCTGACCAGACCTTGCAGTAACCAAGCAAGTAAATATGTTCATTGCAGGAACCAGCTGCTTAATGAGAGGACCACACGGTTCACCTCGAATGCCCCTCTTCGGGCTTCCTGTCCAGGAGTGACCTGTCCCGGCCGTACCTCAGAGGAGAACATGGTGGCACAGGTCCCAATGCACCAGCAGACCACGGGCTTGGTGATGCGGCCCTCCTTGATGCCCCGGCAGATCTTATATTCCTCAGTGCCCCCGATCTGCCAAGGAACAAAAAAAAGCCCATTAGTTAGTGGAACCCATCCAGAGTTGCTGTGGGCAGCACCGCAGCAGGAAAATCTGTTCCAAATCAGGCAGGGCTCAGAGGCACCAAGAGTCCTAACTGACAACTTGGCTAGAAAATGAAGAGACGCTGGCTTTGGTCAAATAATAGCCTGGAAAATTGAGATGGGGTGCAAGGAAGAGTTGTGAAAGGGCAGTGGGTACCCTCTGAAGTCCCTGATCTAACCAGAATCTAATCTGATTGGATCTGACCTGCTCAGAGGCACAGGCAAGGACAGAGGTCCTAGGACTCTCTCAAACTAAAAAAGTACACTTCTGGGACACCTGAGTGGCTCAGTCGGTTCAGCATCCGACTCAGGTGGTTCAGGTCATGATCTCACATGAGTGAGTTCGAGCCCCATGTCGACTCTGTACTGACAGCTCAGAGCCTACAGCCTGCTTTAGATTATGTCTCCCTCTCCTGCACCCCCCCACCATGGTGCTCCATCTCTCTCTCTCTCTCTCTCATTCAAAAATAAACATAAAAAAGCAAACAAAAAAAAGTACACTTCTTACTCCAGCTATGCACTTCCCAAGAGACCAAGGCCAGCCAAAAGTTTCTTCTTTTTGTTTTTATTTATTTAAAAAAAATTTTTTTATGTTTATTTTTGAGAAAGAGAGAGAGGCTGGAGGAGGAGTAGAGTGAGGGAGACACTGAGGATCTGAAGCAGGCTCTGCATTGACAGCACAGAGCCTGATGCGGGGCTCGAACCCACAAACCCACAAACCGTGAGATCATGACCTGAGTCGGATCATGAGACATGAGTCGGACGCCCAACCGACTGAGCCACCCAGGCGCCCCCTATTGGCACTAAAATGTCTTGTGACACCAAGAAGCAAGAACTTTTTCAGTGTTGACAGTGACAACCTCTAAGTCCCAGAGTGTAGGCAGGGAGCGGAATTACCAGGGACCGTCATTTTACGTTATATATAATCAGGGGCGCCTGGGTGGCTCAGTCAGTTAAGCATCCGACTCTTGGTTTCGGCTCAGTTAGTGATCTCACAGTCATGAGTTTGGGCCACACATCAAGTTGTGCTCACAGCATGGAGCCTGCTTCAGATCTTCTCTCTCTCTCTCTCTCTGTCCCTCCCCTGCGTGCACATGTACTCTCTCTCTCAGATATAAATAAATGTTAAAAAAAAAAATTAAAATCAATCAAACAAACAAAAAACAGGGGCTCAGGTCATGATCCCAGGGTCACGGGACTGAACTCCATGTTGGGCTCCATGCTGAACGTGGAGCCTGCTTAGGTATCTCTTTCCCTCTGCCCCTCTCCCCTGATCACGACCACTCTCTCTAAAGAAACCCAAAACTCACCTCTCCAAGAACCACAATCATTTTGACACCTGGCGTGTCCTGGTAACGTAGCACGTGATCCATGAATGTTGAGCCAGGGTACCTGGTGACAGCAGAGAGAACACACAGGGTCAGGAGGCTCGGGGAGGTGTGTGTACATGTGTGGGAAGCATGCTGGTACCAGGAATGCTCTGAGGTTCTTTGTGAGTGTGGGTGTCCGGTGAAGGCCCACAGATGCCTCAAGAATAATGGCGGGGGTGGGGAGGGTGGTAAGTAAATGAGGCACAAGGGAAGAGAAGGCAGGGAGGGGAAGTTCGCTTGGCAGTAAGAGATGATTGGAGAGCACATGTTTGGGGGTTTTAAAATATGGCTGCAGGGCGCCTGGGTGGCTCAGTCAGTTGAGCGTCTGACTCTTGATTTCAGCTCAGGTCATGATCCCAGGGTCATGGGATCGAGCCCCACGTCAGGATCCGAGCTAAGCGTGAAGACTGCTTCAGATTCTCTTTCTTTCCCTCTCCCTCTCTGCTCCTCCCTCCTGCTCGCATGTTCTCTCTAAAATAATAACTAAATAAAATATGGCTGCAAATTCTTTTAAGAAGGTAGTACCTCATGCTTCTCTTGAATACAGGTCAGACTTAATGATTAGCTTCTAATAAACAAAATGTGGCAGAAGCGATTCTAGGACAGTGACTTCCATGGCACGGTTATAAAGACTAGCTTGTCTGGCACTCTGTCTTGAATTGCTCACTCTGGGGGATGCTGGCCATTATGTCCTGAGGACATTAAGCAGCCTGTGGAGAAACCCACAGAGAAGAACCACCTTGCCAGCCCTGTGGATGAGCGACGTCCACCTCGGGCCCGCTGTCAGCATCGCTGACACCTCACACGTCACTGCAACCCACCCCTCCCCCAAGCCAGAAATGCCCACTTGAGCTGCCCTGAATCCTGACCCACGGAAACTATAAGGACAAATGTGGGGTTTTCTTGTTGTTTCAAACCTTTATTCTAGAGAGAGAGAGGGGCTTGATCCCATGACCCTGGAATCATGACCTGAGCTGAGACCAAGAGTCGGACACTCGACTGATTGAGCCTCCCAGGTGTCCCACGAGTGTTTTACTATAGTTTGAAGTCACTTGGTTTGCATGATTTTCTTCGAACACAGTAATAGATAATACAGTGTGCCACCTGATGTCCCAGGATAGGCAGGCTATTGCTAGGTCTATATATAGGTCCATATACATAGTTGACCCTTGAGCAATGTGGGCGTTAGGAACGCTAACCCTCCACCACATGCAGTTGAAAATCAAACTATAACTTCTGACTCCCCAAAAACTTAACTACTAATAGCCTATTCTTTTTTTTTTTTTTTTAATATTTATTTTTGAGAGAGAGACAGAGAGCGAGCAGGGGAGGGGCAGAAAGAGAGAGAGACACGGAATCTGAAGCAGGCTCCAGGCTCTGAGCTGTCAGCACAGAGCCCAACACCAGGCCCGAACCCATGAACTATGAGATCATGACCTGAGCCAAAGTCAGATGCTTAACTGACTGAGCCACCCAGGAGCCCCCTAATAGCCTGTTCTTAAAGATTTTTTTTTTAAGTTTCTTTATTTAAGAGAGGCAGAGACAGCATGAGTAAGGGAGGGGCAGAGAAAGAGACAGGGGGAGAGAGAGAGAGAGAAAGAGAAAGAGAGAGAGAGAGAGAGAGAGAGAGAGAGAGAGAATCTCAAGCAGCCTCCGCACTGTCAGCACAGAGCCCAATGCAGGGTTCGAACTCACCAAACTGTGAGTCATGACCTGAGCTGAAACTGAGAGTCGGGCGTTTAACCGACCAAGCCCTCCAGGCACCTCCCTAATAGCCTATTCTTAACCAGAAGCCTTACTGATAACAAAAACAGTCAATTAACACACATCTTGTATGTTTATGCATTATATACTGTATTCTTACACTAAAGTAAGCTAGAGAAAAGAGAATGTTATTAACAAAACCATGAGAAAATACATGTGGAGTGCTGTACTATATTTTCAAAAATCTGTATATTATAAGTGGACCCGTGCAGTTCAAACCCATGTTGTTCGAGGGTCACCTGTATTTTTTTTTCTCCTGTCTTAGGAGTTTACAAAAGGACTGTTTAAGGCAAAGGATGCTTCTCTACAGATCTTCAAGAGCATTTTAAATCCCAAGAGGACAGTGAAACTGCCCAGACTTATTTGAGCCGGAGCCCGTTGTCAGGGAGCACCAGCGATGAGAGTCCCACAGGCCATAGCCCCCAAGACTTGGGCAAGAGACCTTCCTCACTCGGGAAGTCCATCTGACATGACAGGGGAGAGCCAGGAGATGAACAAGGTAACAGGCTCTCCCAACAGCGTCTGGTTGAGGCAAACAGCAGCAGCAGTAATAATGAATAGCAATGGCTGGGGCACTTGGGTGGCTCAGGTGGTTACGTGTCTGACTCTGTATCTTGGCTCAAATCATGATCTCACAGGTTCATTGAGTTCAAGCCCCAAGTCGGGTTCTGCATTGACAGCGTGAAGCCTGCTTGGGATTCTCTGTCTCCCTCTCTCTCTGTCCCTCCCTCACTCATACTCTCTCAAAAATAAAATAAACATTAAAAAAAAAAAAAAAAAAGCAATGGCTAATGCATGTTATGGTATTAAGTACTAGGCATTACTCCAAAATAGTACCCTATTGATGACCTACTAATTACTATTACTGTTCCCACCGGCAAATACAATGAGTATGCTATTTGTGAAATAAGAAATATCTACTGGGTCTCTGGCCCCAGCTCTTGATGCAGAGCTCCTAAAACCCTTGTAATCTTCTGAGTGACAGGGGTGCTACAGAGAGCTCCTGAGTCTGTTGGAATTTCCCGGGTGACAGGAGTGTCTTGTTCTCACAAGGCAACTTGGTGGATGCCTGCATAGTTCCTGGATGGGGGCTGGTCTCTAGAAGACCTTGAAGTCATGGGGCACCTGGATGGCTTAGTCGCTTAAGCGTCTAATTTTGGCTCAGGTCATGATCTCATGGTTCGTGGGTTTGAGCCCCGCATCAGGCTCCATGCTGACAGCTTAGAGCCTGCAGCCTGCTTCAGATTCTCTCTCTCCCTCTCTCTCTCTCTGCTCCTTGCCCATTCTATCTCTCTCTCAAAAATGAATAAACATTAAAAAAATTTTTTTAGAAGACCAAGACATGATCAGAGTCCTGGAATTTTCAGCCCTACTCACCACTCCATGGGGAAGGGAGAAGGGCTAGAGATTGAATTAATAATCACAATCATACCTACATGATGAAGTCTCCATAAAAATCCCTAAAGAAAGGGATTTGAGGGGCGCCTGGGTGGCGCAGTCGGTTAAGCGTCCGACTTCAGCCAGGTCATGATCTCGCGGTCCGGGAGTTCGAGCCCCGCATCAGGCTCTGGGCTGATGGCTCAGAGCCTGGAGCCTGTTTCCGATTCTGTGTCTCCCTCTCTCTCTGCCCCTCCCCCGTTCATGCTCTGTCTCTCTCTGTCCCAAAAATAAATAAACATTGAAAAAAAAAATTAAAAAAAAAAAAAAAAAAGAAAGGGGTTTGGAAAGCTTGTGGGTTGGGGAATACACCAAGGTGCTGGGAGGGTGGCATGCCCAGAAAGGACATAGAGGCTCCATGTACTGCCCCCTATAATTTGCCCTATGCATTTCTTTTATCTGATTGTTCCTGGGTTCTACAATCCATTCTAGCAAATTACCAACCCAAGAAGTGGGGCGCAGGGACCCCCAGTGTATAGCCGGTTGCTCAGGAGTACCGGAAGCCCAGACTAATGATTGGCATCTGAAGTGGGGGCAGTCTTGTGGGACTGGGCCCTTCACCTGTGGGATCTGGTGCTGACTCCAAGTAGATACTGTCAAAACTGAAATGAACTGTAGAACACCCAGCTGGTATCTGCAGAGAACTGGAGAACTGCTTGGTATGGGGGAAAAAAATCCCGACATTTGGTAGCCAGAAGTGTGAGTGTGGTCATGGTAGACAGTAAAGAAACAGTTCTTCCTTTCAGTATTACCAACTACAGTTAACACCTGCTGAGTACTTGCTAAGTGCCAGGCTACCTTCTAGAAACACCTCACTAAATCCTCCCAACGACTCCATGAGGTGGGTGCTATTGTTTTACCCATGTGATCTGTAAGGATGCTAGAGCTCCAGGGAAGGTAAGGGACCTGTCCCGAACGCCTCCCTGGTAAACAGAGCAACTGGGACTCGAACCCCATGGTCTGATTTCAGAATTGGTCCTGCCAACCCCTGCACTCTGCTGCCTCCCTATGGCCACAACACAGAGACAGCGTACAGAATTACCCCCAAAGCCCAAATACCTTTGAAAAACACCTTTTCCTGTTTTCTTCTGATATTATGCCCATGTCAGACCTGAGACAGGGTAGAGATGGCCCGTTTTATGGACTTAACTCAGTGGTAGCAAGCAGAGATTGGAGGATCCCGCTCCCCTCTCCCAGCCTGCCCCTCCCAAGTGTAAGAGGCCCGCCTTGGCCCAGCTGATCACCTGTCCCCGCCAATGGCCACACCCTCATAGACGCCATCAGTGGTCCGAGAGATGATATTGTTGAGCTCGTTGGACATGCCCCCAGAACGTGAGACGTAGGCCACACTGCCAGGGCGGTACAGCTTGGAGGCCAGGATGTTGTCCAGCATCCCACCTGTATTCCCAATCTTAAAGCACCCAGGCTTGATGCCTCCAACCTGCAAGGGCAGAAACAGCAGTCAGGGAGGAAAGGTAAGCTCCCCACAGAGCTCAGGAGAATCCCAAAGCCCAATACTACCTGCTCAACCCCCTCTGGTCAGGACGGGGAGAAAATGTTCCAAGAGAGTTAACACCTACACACTGAGTTTCTGGCTTAAGAATCTCATCTCTCCCGTGAGAGACATTATGCGGAAAAAAAGAGAACCTTACTTGTAAAACACGGCTCACTACTACTGCACGTTCAGATATGTATACTCAGGGTTAAGTCACCTTGGCTCTAAAAGGGTGACAGCACCCATTAAAGTGTGAAACACAGGTGTATGCCTCTGCTCAAAATCACCCTTGCCTCTGAGATGAAAGGCCCCTTGCTTAACTAAAAGATCTTAGCTTCGGACAAAATTTTAACTCAACCACTAAGTAAAAACAACAACAAAATAATCACAGAGCAGTTTCTTTCTATGTTGAAGACCTTTGGGCAAATAAAACCACTAGGTAGATTTTCCTTTGGTTTATAATTAAAGTAATAAAGATTATGCTATGGTTGTATGGAGGTGGACAGAGAAAATCTCCCAGTTAGCCCCTTAAAACTATAAAAGTGACATGGCCTGCAGAGAGTAGATATGGCCCGTTAAAGTAGATATGCACTTTCAATAGGTACTCTCTGAATCTTTTCAACCTAACAGGGAAACAGAAGAGTCAACAACTTAGTTTTCTGTGGGCCCAGAACTTTATAAGATAGCCTTGAACTTAAAAGGCTTGGGGCAACTGGGTGGCTTAGTCAGTTAAGTATCTGACTTCGGCTCAGGTCATGCTCTCACAGTTCCTGAGTTCGAGCCCCGAGTCGGGCTCTGTGCTGACAGCTGGGAGCCTGGAGCCTGCTTCAGATTCCGGGTCTCCCTCTCTCCCTGCTCCTCCCCCACGCACACGCTGTCTCTCTCTCAAAAATAAATAAACATTAAAAAAAAAAAGAAAGAAAGAAAGAAAAGGGTTTCTGGAAAAGGACACTCACAGTGGCAGGTCCAATGATGGTCACTCCCTTCTGGTCTGCCTTCTTGATCAGCTTCCTTGTGAGGGCCTCAGGGATGCCTTCAGCTATGATGGCAATGGTCCGGATCTAAAGAACAGTCCCTTCCTGTTAACTCTGTGCCTCAGATGAAGCGACGAGGCAGCAACCTATACAGGACCAACCTTCCATGCCCCCTTCCAGGCTCTAAGAACAAAGTAATGTTAACAGTATGCACCCCTTCCTCCCACAGACCTCTGTTCCTAGCCTCATCACTCCAATCCTCTTCCAAAAGGAGAGGCGAGGGGCATAGATACCCGAAACCAATCTCCATTGGTTAACACCACAGTAATTCAGTAACCCGAGCAGGAACAAATGTTTCTGAAAACCCATGACCATCAAAGTGGCTACATTCTCTCCCATCCAAAAACCCTCAAGACTCAGACCCACCTGTCCCCCCCACCTGTCCTGATGCCTGCTCATAAAGCAAGTATCTACGGCTTTCTCCGCTGTACCCTCTGAGTCTCCGACTCTATGTCCCAGGGCCAGCACGGGACACGAGCTGCTTCCACACACAGACCAGAGACTGGGCTGGGGGAGAAAGCCAGAATGGGTAGGGGTGAGGGGGTGGGGAGGAGGGTTGGGCAGGAAAGATCAGGAACCATCTCTATCTGGCTCTCAGAGCCAGCAAACTTTTTCTGGCTTTGTCGGTCATATGGTCTCTGCAGTAACTACTAAACTTTGCCTGTGTAGCATGAAGGCACTCATGGACAACATGTATATGAATGAATATGGCTGTGTTCCAATAAAAGTTTATTTATAAAAACAGAGAGCTAAGTTTGACCCTTAGGCTATAGTCTGTTAACCTTTGCTCAAGAATAAAAAAATTCATTTTCAGCAGGTGAGTTTTTGTTTTTGTTTCACTGAGATGGGAACAAAAGTTTACATTCTCCAATCACAAGCTGAACTAGGCCAGTCTGGGATCAGACAATAATTTTGAACAGAAGAATCAATATCTTAATCTATAAAGGCTCGTACAGAGGGACCTGGGTGGCTCAGTAAGTTGAACATCTGACTTTGGCAGGTCACCATCTCACAGTTCGTGAGTTCAAGCCCTGCATCGGGCTCTGTGCTGACAGCTCAGAACTTGGAGTCTGCTTCAGATTCTGTGTCTCCCTCTCTCTCTGCCCCTCCCCGCTTGTGCTCTGTCTCTCTCTCTCAAAAATAAACGTTAAAAAAAATGTTAAAAAAAATATAAAGGCTCGTACACATCAGTAACAAAAATGACAAATACCTCAACAGAAAAAAAGGAAGGGAGAGCAACTTGTAAAATATAAATGGTCAATAAATGTTTTTGAAAGTTCATCTTAGTTAATGATCAAAGATACACAAGTTAAGTAGAATGCCTATCACTCGTCAAATATGTGTTTTTATAACGCAAACATTCAAGTGTTGGCCAAGGGTACAGGGAAGCAGGCATTCTTGGACTAGTGATGGAGATTATGTCCATACAATTTTTCCGGAGGGCACCTGGGCAGGATGGATCAAACAAAGGCTTTCAAATCTGTACATTCTGATGCAACAGTCTGACTGGTTTAGACATTTATGCTGGGGAAATAATTAAGGATATATGCAAATGTTCATCTAAGATGCTCACCATAAGACCTGAAAAAGCAAAACCGATGTTGCCAATAAATATTCATTGATGTAGAAAAAGTAACTGAAAACAATGGATTACAAAATAGTTACATGCAGTATTATTCCACCTGTTCAAATCCAGAAAAAGGTACCGATAAGGATAAGGATACACTCAAACGCTGGCAACCGTGTTTCTGAGAAATAGGACTTACTTAACTGAAGCATTTATGTTCTTCTTTTTATTTAACAGTATTTAAGTTTTCTTTGTAATAAATATGTAATGACTTCATAAGAAATTGCTTTTGATTCTATTCTTAGAGCCAGTCCTAGCAGCACAAGGAGGTTCTGGCAGAGGTAGATGATCCTGAACGGACTCTTTGTTAGCCCAGGTAAGCAGCCCTGTCTGGCTTGCCCGCCCTCAGTTACCACCCTACCTCCCTAACCCTACCTTCCGAAGATCAAGAGTATCCAACCACTTTCGATCGCCAGCCAGTCCCGAGTGCCAAGCCCTTTAGCCCAGGTGGCGGTGCTGGCTGACACCACTCAAGGGCTTTCCCTGCTTCCCCACCCCAGGACCCAGTGATCTACCTGTGAGTAGTTCATGGTCTCGATGGTACTGTCATAGGCTGAGCGGAGAGAGGCAAAGTTGATCAGCACGTCTACTTCTGGGTGCTTCTTCATGGCATCAGCCATGTTCTTGAAGACAGGGATCAGGATCTCCTTGTGACCCCAGTAAAACTTCTGCTTGTGGTCCCCGCTGTGAGAGAGAAGGAGGAGGGGTCAGGACAGCCCAAAACTGTCGGGGCTGGGGAGGGCGGAGCCAAGGGAGGAGCTTCATCTAGAAGGTGGAAAGACAGGGACTCTGTCCTCAAAGAGTTCCAAACTCTGGGGAAAAGATCCCCCAGGAATATGGATCGCCCCAGTCTGGGATGGCAGGTGCTTCCCCAGCCAAGCGGATAATCTTGCTGGCTCCCCCCAGCTCTTAGTGAGGGGGATGAGATGAGGAAATCCCACTTGGCAGCCATCTCTAGTTTCCCGCTCTGGTGGGACTCACGTGAAAGGGTACACCATGGCGGCCACGGAGGGCTCATCTCGGGAGCAGACGTAGTCAAAGTCCAGCATGCCCTGTACAGCCCGGGTCTGCATGCCCCACACGATGGCCTTTGTGTGGCGGCTGAAGAGGGTGGCACTCTTTCCTGGTGGGCAAAGACACAGCGAGTGCACCCAGAACACACACCCCCGGGGGGGCCCTCAGGGGCTGCCACACCCCTCCATGCCCAGTCCAGGGAGGGGGGCTCATCACCACCGCAGAGCAACGTCAAGAGGATGGGGTTCTGAGAACTTGGGGAAGAGGTGCCTTGTTTTTTCTGGAAAGAGGGGGCAGAGAGAGCAAAGAGAGCTAAGAGGACCTGCCTGGCTGGTAAAGAGCTAGCAACGAACACAGAAAGGACTCCCATGCAGAGAACAGGTCCACAGGCAGAGAATCCCTACAGGACCTGCTCACCTTCACAGGAAAAGAGTATAATCAGCATTTTGCTTATATGCCAACAAAGGCTTGATAAATTATTTTTAAAGCCACCAAGAAAAAACTAAGCTCTCCTAATTCTAGTACCTGCAGGATTTTAAACAACCCAACAATCACCACCTCTAAAGCTGGACATAAATCAGCTTGGGTCAGGATCCGAATCCTCATGATTCTAGGTCAGTGTAGGTCCAAAGTAGAGGCTGGCCATGGCCTTACTATTTCTACCTGAGGTTCTGGCCTAAGCACACTGGCTCTCAGCACCTCCCCACATTCTCTGTGCTGTTCCTCCTGCCCTCCTCCCTCTGGCCCTTTCCTGATCAGAACAATGCTCTGGCTGGTCCCACAGGGCATAAAGGAGAGGCAAAAGAAGGGGGGGGGGGGAAGGGCTCAGAAATGCTTCCATGCCTTGAAGGGAAACGCTCCTTCACCACCCTGCAGGCAGGTGACCGGACTCTCCCTTCTCTGCAAGTCCTGCTGGAGGAAAGTAGCCCCCCAGGGAGGTTCTCAGCTCCCCCAGGGAAATCAATGCACTGAGCTCCATGGCCATCTGGTATTAATTAACCTAGTGTACTAGTCTAGTGTGGGCTTTGCTAATCAGGCTCAAGATGTGATTTAATAAATTTAAGATCACTCTCCCAAGGCATGTGGGGTACTCATCCCTACACAGGCTTGCTTCTTCCCTTCCAGCTGTAAGCTTCCCATAGCACAAGGCTCCTGCTGTTCCAAATATGTGGGACTTACTGTCACCAGACCCATCTGGGTTCTCACAAGACACGGGATCACAGAACAAAGGAAGCCACCTAATCCGGTACCCTCACTTCCCAGTCCCAGGAACCGGAAGCTTGGAGATGCCAAGTGACAGAGATCCTGTCATCTAGCATCAGAGCCAGATTATATACTAATTTAAGGTGCAGCTCAATTGTGCAAAGGAGGAGGGGAGATACAAACCAGGGTGGCCCGGCCCCTCCCCACCCTCGCAGGAGGGGGGCCCAGACAGACCCAAGTCAGAGTGCCAGCAAGCACATATACACACATCTGTCTACCCAAAAGACTACAGAAAGGGGACAAAGCCTGGAATCTCTACAGGCCCAACTGTACCTCCAGAGTGAAAGGCGCAGAATTAGAGCACAGAGAAGGCTGTCATCCTCAGCTAACCAGCAGCAAGGGCCTCAGAGAACCCCTGCTGCAGGCCTAACACCCCCACCAGACGCCCCTGCTGGCTGCACTATTTGTCCTCCTCTCCCTCCGAAGTCTGGCTCAGGAACTAACAATAAGATAAGCCCACCCCTTGGGTGGAAGAGCTCTCAGAACTGGAGTAGACCCCTGTTCTCTCGGCACAGTGCTTGGGTCATTCAGGTAATAAAGGATCTCGCCAGAGACAGGAACCAGAGGGATTAAAGGCAGATGGTCAGAGGTTTGCATTCCTGGCCTTTCCAGGGGGATACCTGACCCTAGCCTAGGTGCCCCTTCCCCTCCCCTTAGCAAGGTATCAAAGGTCATCATCAGAAATTTTTCCCCCTCCCCTGGAGCAAAATCTCTCATAGCTGTGGAAGTCAAAAAGTCAAGCAGAAGCAGAAGCCCTGACACTTTGAAGCAATGAATCCATTCACTTTAGGCAACAGGTGAATGTGTCTTTGCGTGAACGTGTGAGTGAGCACTGAAAATGTCCCTCGTAAGCAGTGACCTCATTCACCAGACCAAACCCAGATCCCCTCCACAGATTTACTGCACATCCATCCAGGCTTCTACATCTCCCCTTGTCCAGCCTGTCTTCCCCAAAAACCCAGAGAAATTTAAACCCATGGCTGGCACTGAGAGCTCAGGGATGCAGTGGGCAGGGGTGAGGCTTGGCAGGAAAAGAGACCATGAGACCCAGATGGGAATCGGGAGAGCTGAGGCTGCCCTCCGTGCGCCTGTGCTGCCACCACCCTCCACCCCACTTCAGTGTCCATGGCTCCCTCCTTCCCAGGACTCCCCTCCTTCCTCAGCAGGCGCCACCCCTACTCTCCAAGGCGTTGGGCCCAGCTGTTGCTCCTGCGCTCCACGCCATGTCCTGTCCTGAGTGTAGAGCCAGAGACAGCCGGCCAGGAGAGTGCTGAGTGGGGGTGGGAGTGACTAAGCAGGGGTGGGAAGGGGAGGGAGAGCAAGGACTAGGACTTGGGGGGGAAACAAAGCACACAGTTAAGACTATAACCCACTAACAAAGCCACACACAGAGCTGGGGCGGGGCAGGGGCATCCTACCTTGCAGGGATCTTGGACTTGGGACTGAATCTGTCAAAGAAAATGACCAAGGCAACTGAGTCACCTGCTGGTAGCTGGAGGCTTTAGAGGGAGAGGGTGGGAAAAGGGAAGGATCCCAAGGACAAGCCTCATAGGGCTGACGCCCTCACCAAGTCTTGTCTATTCCACAATAGACAGGAGTGAAGCCGACCGAAGAGGAGAGAGTGCTGATCAGCACAGCAGAAGCAAGAGAGAGCAAAGGGCCAAAGGGGCAGAGAGGGGGCAGGAGGAGCTAGAAGGCTTGGAAGGTGTGCTGAACACCAGAGCCCCCAGGCCTGGTGGAGGGACAGCTGGCCCCATCACACCCTTATAATGCCAATCCCGTTTTGTCCCCATGAAGCCCAGTAAGAGGATCAGGTTATCGTAGGGTTGGACTTGTCATTCTGTGGACAAAGCTGCTGGTTTGGGGACTGCGGGGAAACAGTGTACAATCTTGAGTGCCTGGAGCCAGTGTAACTATTTCCCAAAATGCCTCAAGTGCAGACTTCCTGTACCAGGAAGGGGCTGCATTAATTAACACTGGCTGTAAGAGCTGGGTGGTGGCAGGGGTCGCATCTGATAACCAGAGGACGGACAGACACAGAAGGCAAACTGCGGATGGGCTGGTAAATGATGTGTGCTCTTACGGTGGGCTCACAGGAAGGGGGGTCTTTGTAGGAGCCCCAAGAGGTTGGGCGGGCAGGAACCACTGTGAGGGCCCTTGCTCTGCTGGACCAGCTCTAGGCTCCTGCTCTCCACTTAGAAGTGGAGTCTGGGAGGGGCGCCTGGGTGGCTTAGTCAGTTAAATGACCAACTTCGGCTCAGGTCATGATCTCCCGGTTCATGAGTTTGAGCCCTGAGTCAGGCTCTGTGCTGACAGCTCAGAGCCTGGAGCCTGCCTTGGATTCTGTGTCTCCCTCTCTCTCTCTCTTCTCCTACCCCACTCATGTTCTGTCTCTCTCTCTCTCTCTCAAAAATAAATAAACATTAAAAAAAAAAAAAAAGGAAAGAAAAAAAAGAAGTGGAGTCTGGGAGGCCTTGCCACCCCCAGGTATTTCTGTCACCCTGTCTCCTTCGCCACCTCACACACCCCCACGGAAGTAAGGGGACAGAGGGGAAGACAGTGGGGAGCGAGGTGACCCAGGTGCAGCATAGGGAGCCCACAGAAAGGCTCAGGAAGGTTCAACTCTTCATGTCCTTGTGTCCATTTGGCCCGTGTGCCATGCACACTCTTACAGCACAGCCCAAACCATGTTCCGGCACCCCAGCAGGGCCCACCCCAGCTGGGCCCAGAAAGGACAGGCAGACAGGCAGTGCCTGAATCTGCTGGCTGCCACTTACCTTGTGGCATGGCAGGCTTGGCCTTCTTTGCGGGTGCCACCTCATCAGCCCTGGACTCAGAAAAAGATGCCGTCCTACTGGGGGCTGGAGTCTGGGGTGGGACAAGGAGACAAGATAAGAGTCACAGGTAGCAACTGGGAAAAAGAACTATTAGTCCTTGAGCTTTGGAGCCTTAAGGCCCCAAAGAAATCAGGTAATAAGAATCCTGTACAGCACTATCTTCTACTAAGTGCTTGCAAAAGTACTACTACAACAACCCTCTTGAGATAGGAATTAGTATTGTTCTATGTCACAGATAAGCAAACTGAGGCTCTGGAGGGTAAGACACCTGCCAAGGTCTCTCTCTCAACAGGATTTGAACTCCAGTCTGATTTAAAAACCCCTGGTCTTGGGGCATCTGGCTGGCTTAGTCTGTGGAGCATGAGACTCTTGATCTCGGGGTTGTGAGTTCAAGTCCCACGTTGAGTAAAGAGCTTACTTAAGAAACTAAACTAAACTAAACTAATAAAACCCGGTAGGCTTTCCATTATACTACCTTGATTGGGCAGAAAAAAAGCCAGCAAAGATCTAGAAACCAACCCATCTTTCTCCAATGCCCACAGACAACTAGGAACAGAAGAGGGGCACTTGTGTCCTGGATGGGAGGGAGGTAGGAGAGGGTAACAAAGATGACAAGGCAGGTTTTAAGGCAGAGGAGAGGGGGCACCTACCGAGGTACTCCCACTGGCATTAAGGAGGAAGTTTGCAGTGTGGGCCGCTGTGGGTGGCTGGTTGGGGATGGGCCGGTGGCCTAGGGCCATGCCCACAATGGCTGTCATGTGAGTTTCAGTCCCAAAGACATGGATGGGGATCCCAGTAGTCTTCCCTGTGAGGAAAGAAAAGAATCCACCATTCAAGTCTTCAAATAAGTGTCCATGTCCACACTTCTCTGCAAGGGGCCCTGCCTGGCATCTAGTGCCTTCTGCACAAGGCCAATTATCCAGGATAGACCAACCGTCATATTTTTACCACCAAACAAATCTTCACAAAGAGCACCTGCTTTGATAAGAGCAAGACCTGGCTTTACCGACACCCTGAAGTGCAGCCACAAGCACCGTCCTGCTGTGGGCAGCGAGACCCTGGCCCTCCCATCCCTCGACCTCAACTTCCGCCCGGCCTGGCCTCTGTGCCTGAGGCTTGGGCTCATTTCCTCGGGGCTCCAGCCCCCCTCGGTCCTCTGTGTGGAGCTCTCTCGTCACTCGCCACCTCCTCCTCCGTCTCCCCTGCCACTTCGCTGTACACATCCCTGAGAGGGATCAACCTCTTAGTAAGTGTTTACTTATTTAATGTTCTGTGAGTTTAATGGCCAGACCGTGACTAACATTCACCATGCTGTCCCGAAGGCTGGGCCCATGGCAGGAACTCAGCTGTAGGTGAAAACGAGGACCTGGCACCCCTTCAGGTGATTGAGGCAGGTTCCTATTTGCCACGGATACCAGATTTGCAAAAATGGGAAGATGGCAAGATTTTGCCCCTCCAATCAAAGGGCATGGCACACGTCTGTCACCCCTCCAACGCTTCATGTGAATCCCTGCTCCCCACATAAGTGCTCCTAGCAATGAGGTCTGCACTCTACTCTATTGTTCTACCAATTAACCGATCGTCCCCATCTCTCCCCCCACAGCCCAAGTGGTCTCCACCCTCCTGCCCCTGAGCCCGAGCTCCACCCAGCAGCCAAAACAACCCTTCTAACCCAAAATCAAGTTGTGCCACTCCTCAAAGTCTTCCAGAGGCTGCCAGCCCAGGGTCACGGCCAAGTGCTCCCCCGTACCTGTACCAGTCCCACATAGCTCCCACTGCCTCCCACCCTTACCTGCCAACACCCTGCCCTCGCTCCCTCGGCCCTGCCTGCTGGTCCTGCACAGCAGCACACTCCCATTCAGGGCCTTGGAACTTGGCCTTCTCTCTGCAGACACTGCTAAGTGCTCTCTCCTCTCCTCCAGGTCACTGCTCAAATGTCACCGTTTTGGTGGGGCTTTCACCGATCACCCCATTAAAACCGGCCCTGTCCCCTCCCACGCAAGCTATCCTTTACTCAGCTTTGTTTGCCTTCATGTCACCTAGCGCCACCTGACATTACTGTCAATGTTTTTAACAGCACGAGGGATTGCTGTCGGTCAAATGTACAGCTGCAACCCCAGTGCTTGGCACACAGCCCACACAGAGCAGGTGTTCCGCAAATATTTGTTAAATGAACAGCTGAATGGAAATGTTTTCTGAGCCATTGTGAGGTTCAGGTCGAGCTCTGCATCAGAGGAGCGCACACACTGGAAGCAGAAGCAAGTGTCCGAAGACCCGGCACAGAGCGCTGGGGACAGAAAAGGTCGCCATCTTACCGACTTCTCCCATCACCCGCAAGCCTTCCTGATAGTTGGGGCCGCCTCTTCGGACAAAGATCGTGACCTCGTGCTCCTTCAGGGGACCCTGGTAATCTCGAATTGCTCTCACGATGCCCTGGAAGCAGGAAGGGACGACAGACATGTGCCTAAAAATAAGGCAATTATTTATAATCACGATGAACGAACATCCCAGGTGTACCTAACAAGGACTGCTTCTCACGAAGAAACATGGCAGGCCCCGGCAGTCAAGAATTTCACACGTGTGGACTGGACTACGCACAAGCAACCGAAGTGATATGCAGTCACTTGTGATGTTGCTGGGGCAGCAGTTTGGAGTCCCTGGGAGTCACACCCCTCAATGCACAGGGTGCCGTCTCCAGTCATTCTTGCTATCTCTTATTGCAGCCGGGGCAGGTGGCGGGGATCTAGACCAGGGTCCTATGCAAGGGTTCTCAGAAGTATCAGGATCTAGTCCACTTAAATATCAAAGTCCTACTAAAGCTTCTTCCAGCGATTTTGGAGAACAGCCCTTGCAATGGGTATCAACTCTGGACACAATTTGGGAGAATGAACAGGTGTGCACCAATGCGGTCTCTCCTGAGTCAGAAGTCTAATTTCTGTCCCCCAAGGCATGCCACCTGGTTGCTGTTCCAGAAGTAACCATCCATATCGACAGGGCTGCCTTTGTCATAGGGTTGCTCAAAAGTTAAAACTGCCAAGGTTCACCTGTTTCAGATTGGTCTGTTGAATCAGGACCCATTAGAGAGACTCTGTTTTTGGCAAGACTGACGAGGCCTGGTCCCCCACTTCATGAGAGCTCAGACTTTCAAGGTGGACATTTATTTATCCATCATTCTCAAATATGCGCTACCAGAAGGGACATTCCCTGAGCGTCAGACAGTACAGAACAAGAAATGGCCTCCTGAGGACTCTCGAGCCAGGTTAGCTTTGTCGCCCTTTCTGACTAGCAGTCACACTCAGAACTGTGTGCCCTCGCCCCTGACCTGTGCACAGGGACCGGGCTGACAGGCCTCAGCTGGATGAGCAAGAGCTCAGATCATCGATCCATTTTCCTCATTCTGACCTTTTGGAGAAGACCCAAATCTATCCCAGCGTCTTCTGCATCCCCAACAAGGGCCCCCGGGACAAGAGCCCCTACTCAGCTGGGTAAGTCATGGAAACCTGCTTCTGCCTCAAACTTTGCTTGCCAAAACCTCCCTTCCTGGCTTTTCCCAAACCCACATTCCCCAGACTACACGGTCCCCGGTGGCTGGTTACCTTGAATGTGGCAGCCACATTGGTGAAGTTTGCAATGCTGCCTCCAATGATGAGGATCTTGCCTGTGTTGGGAGTAAGAGAGGTCAAAAAAGGGTTAGAAAAGTAGAACATCCTACCAGAAATCCAACCGAGGGAGTTCTCTCTTCTCTAAGCATGGATCCCTCAACTGTTAGGAGGTGTCAGTGCAGAGGCTGGGTGGGGTGGGGAGCAGGCTGACCTCCCTTGACATCCGTTCAGTCTTAACCAACTCAGCTCTCCATTACCCATGCCACTGAGCAGGTGGTTAATCCAAACCCACAGAACCTCTACGTCATTCCTGGCTGCCACTGAGAAATCCGGTTTAATTTCTGGATACTCCTGGTAGGAATCTCTATTGGCTCAAAGGAAAGGGAACTGGTATGTGTAGCCCCCAAACACTAGACAGGCGGTAAAGTGAAGCTGGGAATCCCACAGCCCAAACAGTAAGTGTAGAAGTGGGCCGCTAAGAACTGAGTTTCTACAAGTCAGTAAGAGCACATTGCTACCTCCTCCCTTGCACCTGCCTACAGGACTTTATGTACATATCGCTTCCTTGCCTCCCCGCAGCCTCCAACTGACAGAGGCCACATTGCCCACTGTACAGTTGGAGAAACAGAGGTCCAGAAGCTAAATAGCCCCAGGCCGCAAAGGAGCAGGACCACAACCCCAGGGCCTCCTCGCCCAAAGCTATTCCCACTGTGGCACAATGGGCCATCCTGGGGAAGGAGCGTGTGTGTCTCACCATCTGGGTGCTTCTCCCGGGTCATGAGGGAGAGGATCGTCTTGGCATAGTCATAGGTCTGCTGCTCGCTGGGGGCGCCTGAGTATTCCCCGTAGTTTGCCAGCTCATTGACACCCCCTAGGTCGCAGATGGTATCACTGTCAGGGAGACACGGAAGTCAGTGCTGATTCTGACTCTAGTGGCTGAAGGTGGCAGCCTGGTGCCGATGAGGACACACAGATGCCCCGAAAGCCCCATAGTCAGCTTATAAAACCGACCTCTCGGGCCTCAGACCCTCAAGGTCCACAGAAGTCACACTTGAAGTCGCATCAGGCTCTCCCGGGCAGCACTCTCTGCCAGCCCCCAGCCACAGTGGGGTCCTGGATTGACAACATTAAGTAAAAGGAACAAGGAGCACCTCCCGACACAAAGAAGAATCACATATTCCAGGAGTCCCTGCTTGGCTGCCCAACGGAGAAGTAAAATGGTTGCAACTAGAGGAGAGCTCAGCCAGGCGTGGAAGGGAACGTGGCAGATTACTGCCTAGAGACGAACAGATGTCTACTGTGGTTTAAGTGAAAAACCAATTACTGCAAAGACTGTGGAATATGATCCCAATATTCTTATAAACTGTTAAAGTATGAATACTTATACAGGCATTAAAACAGCTGGAAGGACACACAGCAACGTGTTCATTGTGGTGACCTACTAGCAGGAGAGATGGGGAAACAGCCAAGCGATGTTTACTATTGGGTTCTTTTCTGCATTTATTGTATCTCTGCAGGAAGCCCATAGCACTAACTATAAAGATTTTAAAAAATAAAAATAAACAAGGGGCTTCTGGGTGGCTCAGTCGCTTATATGTCTGACTCTTGACTTCAGCTCAGGTCGGAATATCACGGTTCATGGGATCGTTGGACTCTGCTGACAGCACAGAGCCTGCTTGGGATTCTAGCTCTCCTTCTCTCTCTCTGCCCTTCCCCCACTCTCTCCCTCTCTCTCTCTCTCAGAACAAATAAATAAACTTAAAAAATAAGAGGGGCACCTGGGTTGTTCAGTCGGTTAAGTGTCCGACTTCGGCTCAGGTCATAATCTCACAGTCCATGAGTTCAAGCCCCACGTCGGGCTCTGTGCTGACAGCTCAGAGCCTGGAGCCTGCTTTGGATTCTATGTCTCCCTCTCTCTGCCCCTCCTCCGCTCGTGCTCTGCCTCTCTCTCTCAAAAATAAACATTAAAAAAAATTTTTTTTAAGTAAGAAAGTTGCAGGGAACAGTGTACAGGGCAGGCTTTTACCAGAGCCCTGCTTTACGCCAAGGGGAGAAGATGAAGACCCCCCCATCCCCACTTCAAGGTAAGGCAATCTGATCCAGGCTGTGCACACATGGACTCGGGGTAGGCCCAGCTGCCATCCTTTCAGTAGCCCCTCAGTCACCTGTACACGACAGAGGCACCACCTCCGGCGACCATGGTCCAGATCCTCCCCCTGGGGTTCAGCAAGGTCAGCTTCAGGCTCGCCCCACTTTTGGCATCCAGGTCTGCAATGTAAGCTTCCTAGGGACCAGACAGCAACAGGTGGGTCCTAAGGATACCCCCTTCACCAGGTCCCAGCACCTGGGACCCTGTCCCTTTCCCTGAAGACACATGAAGAGGTCCTCCATTGTCTCAAGAGGGTCAGGGAGAGGGGTTGTGCAGGGTCCTAAGTACCTGGGACAAAACACGATGATGTCCTCAAGGACCAGAACCACCCATAGCCACAGTCGCTGCCTGGGGACAAACTTCCCAACTCCTTTCTCTCTGTCCTCAAGTCCCTGACCCTCTGCCCAAGTCCCAAGTCTCACTAGGTCACCCTGCTTCTAAACAGTCCCCAATCCCAATGTCTGCCTGCCTGGTTCACCACACGCCCCTTCTTCCGGCCCAGCCTCTTGCCCTGGCCTGGGTTATGACTCACAGGCCTAATCCTGCTGTGAAGACCTCTCAGATGATGTGGTGGGAAAGAGCAATTAAAATTCTCAGCAAGTGGCCAAGAGAACTACCTTTCCCCGGCAGGATGAGCAAGATCCACTCGGAATTATCAACAAATCAAGTTAAGAGCCCAGGGAGGTTGATTGAGAGAGAAGTCTAAAAGGATTTCTGGCCGGGATTCAGAGGCTTGGCTGACTCCCACCCCCACCTCCTTTGGGGGTTTTAAGAAAATTAAATGGCTCTCGACCTTCCCTTCCTGCCAAATAAACAGTGCACAAGGGGGGCCTGATGCTCCTCTGAGATTAGTCACCTTCCCCCAGGTCCCCATCACGTTCCATCTCCTCCCCAGAGCAGCCAGCCTTACCTCTGGATAAGCTTCCCGCCCGAAGGGAGGAGGGAACTCTATATCACCCCACTTCACTTTGCAGATGTAGTCGGCTGTGGCATCTACCTTGGCCGCCAGGTCAAGGACATAGACGCCATCTTTGGTCACAACTGTGAGAAAAGCAGAGGTACTCAGATGCCAGCCCCCCGGCAAAGGCGTCTACCACCAACCTCCAAACCCCTCCACAGGATTCCCCACCACCACCTCCCGGGGTCCCACCCAGACCTAACAACTGCCCAGCTCTGCAAGAAACCGGACGGCCCTTCCACACAGCTTTTCCCCCGTTAAAAGAGAAATAAATTAATTAAGACCACTCCCCTCCCTCCCTGACTTACAGGTAATGTGACAGGGATGTCGTGTTTAGTTGCCATGGCAGTTTTTTAACATTTTTTGAAAAGCTACACTCTATGCCTTAAATATCTAACCATTCACCCATCCACAGCCCTACCACTAAAACATAAAGTGTTAAGGTACGAGCTGCTGTTGGGAGGCCCCCACCACCACCCCAACCCTTAGGTGTATATATCTGGGTTTCTCGAGGTTGGCCAGGAGAAGCCTTAGTTGCCTGGGGGAGTGGGAAACCACTGGGTACACTGAGCCCCCAGCCAGCAGGATTCATTTACTGCCCATTAACTGGACATCCATCTTCCCTTTACCCCTGGGTCGTTTAACTAATGAAGTCAACAAACAGCCATCTGGTCCATTAGAGGGGCTGCATCCCCAGCTGGAATCTGGAATCTGGAATCTGGACTTTGCCCTGAGCAGCCCTGGCCAGAGCCAGCTCACGCCACCTGCCTTCCTCACAGCCTGAGGGGCCTGGACCAAGATCTTCCCAGCTTGGGGATCAATGATTGACCAACTCCTGGGGAGTGCTCCAAGGGCCTGAAGAGGAAAGAAGGGCCTGAACGGTCAGACCAGTGAAGGCGCAGCCCAGGTCCTGGGAGAACAGCCTAACCCCTGCCAGGAATAGCCACTAAGCAGAGTCAGATCAAAATCAGGACTTCCCCATCACAGAACAAAATAAGAGCAAAGAAAGCCGGAGGTGGTTAAACAGGAATTATCGTTGTCTTCTGAGAGCTCGGAAATGAGAGACTGCACTCGAGCCCAGGCATCCCTCTACACACCACACACCCGGTAGTGCCCTCTACGAGTGGGGGGGGTCTGGTGTGTCGAACGTCAAGGCCAGGGTTACCACAGGCACTGAGACCCTGTTATAACTGTCCTTTGCCCAGGCCCACGCCAGCAGAGCCAGTTACCAAGGGGGTTGATCTCGAGGTAGGTGAAGTACAGATCCTCATAGAAATTGAAGAGACCAGAGATAAAGCTGGCCAGAATCCTAGAGCGGGGAGGGAGAGAGGGACGGTCAATCTTCAGGGAGGGGGAACAGGCTCGGCAGCACGTCCCAAACCTCCCTCTGCCCTCAGCCATCTCTTACTGACAGCTCCTCTTCCCAAAGCCTGCCCTGCCAACCTCATGCTTCCCTCTGTAAGCCCTGCTCCCTGGGCATCACTCTTTAGCCACTGAGGCGGAAAGGAGCTGTCAGGCATGCAGCCGGAGGTGTTGGTACCAGACAGACAGGGCCAGTGGGGTGAGGGATGCTTACGGCATATTTCAGTCTGAGCCAGCCTCCTGTCTGCTCCCTGCTCCCCTCCTTGGGACAGGGAGGCGCTGTGCCTTCCCTCTCACCCAGACGCTGGGGCAGGGCAGCGGATGCCCACACAGGGAAGACCACCTTGCTTTCCCCGCCCTGTGTCCGGAGCTCTCGACCTTCCCCGCTCCCCCGCTGCCACCTGCCTGCCCTCCCTCTCACTCAACTCTTTCTTCTCTTCAGGAGCGTGGACTAAGAGGTGTTTCTTGATGTCCTCAGCATTCAGTTTCTTGTCCACGCCAACGAGCAGTTTCTGGGCTTTGGTGTCCACGTCGCCCACGTCCACCCCACCTTCATGGTGGAACAGGACATAGTCCCCTTCTCGGGTAGCATAGATGCAGACGTAGAACTCCTCCGCCTTGCAGGGGAAGACAGTACCACGTGGGGGAGGGGCACTGAACTGGCGAGCCCAACCCCTTTGGGTGCGTTTCTAAAACCCTAGTAAAGGGGCACCTGGGTGGCTCACTCAGTGAAGCATCTGACTCTTGGTTTCGGCTCAGGTCATGAGCCAGTTCGTGAGTTTGAGCCCTGAGGCAGGCTCTGCGTTGACGGTGGGAAGCCTGCTTGGGATTCTGTCTCCCTTTCTCTCTCAAAATAAATAAATGTAAAAGTTACTGTCTTCCCCTCAGGGACAAGAGGAGAGCAGAGGCCATTGCCTAGCTGACAGTCCAGACTCAGCCACTGTGACCCGATCTGGGGGAGGGTGCCTGCCTTCAAGTCTTTCTCATCCCAGCACCGAGAAGTCCCCTGTTACCAGCCCTGATTCCTCCCTGCTACAAACTAAGCCTTTCCCTTCATCTCTGGACTCCCTGCTCCGTGGCACCCTCAGACCCTCAGAGAGTCTGGTCCTTTTCACTTTTCTCCAGCAGCTTGAGTTCTCCTTTCATCATTTTAGAGTCGACAAACACAAAGTGGGGGAGAAGACCCGGCCTGGAGCCACGTCACACATACCTGACTGTGGGGAACAAAGGGTTCGATCAGAAAGTTCTTGAGGAAGCCTTTGGCCTTGCCAACCTATGGAGATTGAGAAAAATAAAGCTTAGATGGACCAGCGGGTCTTGTCCCCCAGGGCAGGAGGACTGCCCTCTGCTCCCTCTACTTGGCTGTCCCACCGGAGCCGGGGCTCAGGTACTACTGCCACGACATCTGGCAGAGAGAGATTTTCCAGAAACCAGGGCAATGGGGTCACAGACCCTAAGCTGAAGAAGTCTTCACGAGATACTCTTTCACCCACTGCCAGCCACACTGCAGTGTACTGACCTCACACGTTCTTTCTCTGCCTCCTCTGGAGGGTGACAAATGAGCTAGGCTAACAAATGTTGCCCCCGCCCCCACAGCACAGACATCAGGACTCCTCTCCCTCCTGCCATCAGTAGCACAAGTTAAAGAGCACAGACAAATCAAGGCTCTCCATCCCTGAGCTCAAGCAGAGAGACCCAGCCCAAGGACAGAAGTCTGGGCCTGGGAACAGCAGGGATGGGGGGAGCGGGGGGAGGGAGAGCTTGACGGGGAAAACTTCACGCACACTTTCCTGGCTGAGGACAACAGGCCTGCAGAGCTAATCAGTTTGAGTGGGTCCCTGGCGGCTGCCGAGGCGAGACAGCCCTCATCCCAGAGTGTCTCAAAGCCTCCCCCCCCCCCCCCGACCCGCATGTGTCACTGCTGAGTCAGGGACCAGACAGTGATCCCTCAGAGGTAATGAGCCGCTCCTGCCGAGGCGGACACTGTTGCCGGCCCCGACACGGCTGACAGCCCCCTCCCAACAGCAGCTGAGGAGAAAGAACACAAGGACCTCTCTGGGGACACCACTCAGCCCCTAGTCCTGCCGTCCTCTCGCCAAAGGCCTGCAAGCAAAAAGGCCAGTAGAGATCCCTCCAGCCCCAGGTCCACATACGAGTTTAAGAGGCCCTCTTTAGTTCAAGAGCCAAAAACTGGGAAATTACCACAAAGAGCTGATTGGAGAGAGCCCAGGAAGAGAGGAAGACAGCTTCGTTGTCATCCTCACCCTGCATCCAGAACGGCCAAAGAAGAGAACAGCTCAGCCCTGGTGACAGTCACCCAAGATGGGGCAAAGCTGTGCATGGACAGCACACCCTTCCCGGCCTCAGGCCTGCCTCAGCCCGCCCCCCCTCGCCTGTTCTCCAGCCCCGTCCAAGAGTAAAAAGGAAAAGAAGTGTAATTTTATTTCTGAGCCTCTCCTAGCCTCCCTAAACCACATTTCACTTCAGCTCTCTCATCTACAGAGTTGACATTAATCACCAAGCTGGGGGAAGCCAAGAACTGAATTTCCTCTTCAGTGTTACCAGTCTCATCCTCGGCTCTTGGTCTAATAACGTCTCTGCCTAAAAGATTCTGCACCTGCCTTCTGCAACTTTTTCTTGCCGGCCCTCTTAGGCATACACATCACGACAAGCTGCTATGCCCTTTCTGGAAACGGAAAAGAAAGGACTTCCCAGAATGAGCCTCAGAGTCTCATCTCCGTGATGGGTCTGTTAAAGAAACAAACCATTTCCGGGGCGCCTGGGTGGCTCAGTCAGTTAAGTGTCCAACCTCAGCTCAGGTTGGGGCCCCACGTCGGGCTCCACACCAACAGCGTGGACCCTGCTTGGGATTCTCCTCTGCCCCTCCCCCACCTGCGCGCCTGCTCTCCCTTCTCTAAATAAACAAACAAACAAACAAACCAATAACAGACCATTTCTACCTGGCCATGAACTGGACTGGGGTTACTTTTGCAGCCCATCTTGCCATTCGCTGATGGCAGAGCTGGGAGCGAGCACCAAGACTGGCCCTGCTACCAGGCAGCTCTGCGGGACCCAAGGCTGCAGTGTGGCCTTCCCCAGGCCGCAGTGTGGCCGAGTAGGCAGTGAGCCTACAGGGCTGCTCATCTGGAGATGACCACATCCACTTCTGTTCCCACAGCACCTCCACCCCAACCTATAGCCGTACTCACGGTGGCCTCCTGTCCCAGCCGTGGTTTCAGCCAGGACTTAATGCCTTCCAGAGTGAGGTTGACCCCAACGAGGCCCAGCTTTCCACGCCGTTTGATCAGCTGGTCTGGCTTGACCACCAAGTTCTGGAACAAGAGGAAAAGGAAAGAAACGGGAGAGTAAGAGATTACAGTCTGGGGACCCGAAGCACAGGACAGCCTGCATGGCTTCCTATCTACCCATCCATTCTTCCGTGTCAACTCCTGGAAGCTTTTCTCACCTATCCAAGCCTATACCTTTCTTTTGACAACCAGGAATCTGGAGCCATCCGTGCCCCGAATGGGGCCTGGCACAGTATAGATACTTACCACATACCTGCCGCATGAGTGATTCCCTACCCTCCCTATGCGACATCTTAGCTCCACTAAACCATGAAGCCCTCAGAATATGGACCAGCACCTGTGTTCCAAAAGGAAGAACAGGTGGACAGAGCCTTGTGGTGACCAAGGACCTTAGAGGTCTGGTCAATCCCATTCCTGGGCCTGACCCCGTCTACAGGCCCAGCAAGCAGCCCCTAAGCACTGCTCACATGCTGCCAGCCAGGAAATGCGCCATCTCCCGAGGCAGCTCCTTTCATGGGTGGGCTACCTTGCGCTGGGAGGGAACATGCACCCCCAGAACCCGCTCTCCTGGCCCTGCCCAAGAAGTGTCTGCCTCCCAACAATGGTCCCACAGGGACCCGGACAAAGGAGCCTCTACTCTGGGCTGGCTGCCACACAAAGTCCGCAGCACGCTTCCTCACGGCCCAAACACATTCCTAACATGCTGCACTTGGGGCAAGTGGAGCCCACACCCACTTTTACTGAGCACCTACAAGTGCCAGGTGGCACACCAAATGCTTTCCAGACATTACTGCTAATCTTTATAGCTCACAGGGTGAGTGTTCCGCCCATCTGACAGATGGGGAATCTGCCACTCAAGAGAGGTAAAACGGCTTGCTCCAGGCCACACGGTTAATCGACAGAGAGCTTTGGTCTGGACTCCAGTCAGTCAAGCTCCAAGCCCTTGCGCTGTGTTTCCTGCTGGGGCGCCTCAACACGTGGGGCCCGGAGCCGAACACAAAATCTCGCTCAGCCCACTGCACACTGCCCACTGATGTGGGCAGTCTGCCATCGTGTGACCCGGTGGGACATCTCCACCAAACCGACTGTCTGTATTCCTCTGACCCTGGGCCCGGAAGAAAGGCCTGGGGAGGGTGGGCTCACCTGGCTGAGCAGCCAAGGGTGGTCCTGCAGCAGGCGGGCCCAGTCTGTGTCAGGGGTGACCCGGGCATACTTGAACCGGTTCTGGATGGCTGAGGTGGTGCAGATGAACTTGTAAAGGAGTTCTTTGCCCGTCTGCTCCGAAATCGCCTTGGCCGACATGGCCGCAAAGGGACCTGCTCTACCTGTTGGGAGGAACAGGAGCTGGTGGCCAGGGGAAGAGACCCGTGTCCAGCTGCCCCCAGACAGTAAGACCAGATCTCAGCACTTCTCAGGAGGCGGAAGGAGGACTGGCCCAGCAGGAGGGAAGGAAGCGAGATCTCAATGAGCATTTCTTTTTTTTTTTTTAATACGAAATTTATTGTCAAATTGGTTTCCAAACAATATCCAGTGCTCATCCCAACAGGTGCCCTCCTCAATGCCCATCACCCACTTTCCCCTCCCCGCCACCCCCCATCAACCTTCGGTTTGTTCTCAGTATTTAAGAGTCGCTTATGGCTTGCCTTCTTCCCTCTCTGTAACTTTTCCCTCTTCCCCTCCCCCTGGTCTTTTGTTGAGTTTCTCACGATCCACATATGAGTGAAAGCATATGGTATCTGTCTTTCTCTGCCTGACTTATTTCACTTAGCATAACACTCTCCAGTTCCATCCACGTTGCTACAAAAGGCCAGATTTCATTCTTTCTCATTACCAAGTAGTATTCCATTGTGTATATAAACCACATCTTCTTTATCCACTCATCAGTTGATGGACATTTAGGCTCTTTCCATAATTTGGCTATTGTTGAAAGTGCTGCTATAAACATTGGGGTACAAGTGCCCCTGTGCATCAGCACTCCTGTATCCCTTGGGCACATTCCTAGCAGTGCTATTGCTGGGTCATAGGGTAGATCTATTTTTAATTTTTTGAGGAGCCTCCACACTGTTTTCCAGAGTGGCTGCACCAGTTTGCATTCCCACTCAATGAGCACTTTTGACATCAGGGAAGGAGGATCAGGAAGTGAAGGGAGAGAGAAGGTGGAGATAAACAAAGGTGGCATGTTCCCCAAGTCTCTTGGCCTCAACCTTGTCTCTACTTCCTCTCAACAAACCAGCTCACATTCATCTTGGAGCAAAAGGCAGCTGGCTGGGGAGACAGGAATACCAGTAGTATGACCCAAACCCATGTGCTGGTCCCACCCGAGGTCCCACACAGACACTGAAACACACCCTTTGGTTCTGTGACCTACGGGGCGCACAGCCAGAATTGTGCAATCTTGCCCTTACTCCCCTCCCCCTACAGGTTTCATCTCCCCCACATCCAGACTCCCCCATTTCACGCACTTACACTCACCATCAGGCTGTAGGCCAGGCAGGTGAGTTTACTTAACCCCAGGCAGGATCAAACCCTCGAGGAGCAGAGAGTCACCTCAGAGTCCATTTCTCCCAGGACACTAGACTCCCACCCCCGAGTTCAGAGCAGGCACTGGGCAGGGAAACTGTGACCTTCAGTACATCCCACCCGCCCCACTGAGTCACTCAGCTTGCTAATTTAGAGCAAAACAGAGGCCTCTCTGGGGACCACCCTGTACTGGTCACTTCTAGCAAAGCCGAAGCTGGGGGAGGAGGCAGCAGTCATCCCAGGTCACATGGATATAGAAGTCATCTCATACGAACCCTGTGAGGTACACGGAGATTCATAATCCTATTTCTTAGATGAGGAACAGCAGCTCAGAGGAGCTACCATACCTTGCCCAAAAAGCCAAACAAACAAGCAGGGGACCCAGGACTTGAACCCAAATACTCTTATTCCTGCTCCCCAGAAAACCCCACACTCATCAGCCCGAGAGAAAAGACCATTTCTCCCAGGACCAGGCCATGTCCCCCCCTTCACCTCACAGAAGGGTCTGTGATGACAATTTCTTCATTTTCCGTCCCCACCGCGTTGTCCTGACACACCCATTCTCCCATGGTAGCAAGTTGGGGAGAGGATCAGGGGAAGGGGGAGGGAAAGGAAACCAAGTCATTCAGACTAAGAACTTGGCCTCATCAGGAAAAGTCACTCCAATCTCTTCCACAGAGATCCAGAACTGAAGTTGCTGAATTTGCTGAGAAGAAAAGTCAAGTTCAAATAAAAGAAGGCAGACCCGGGGGACTAGCTGGTTTATACACACAGGAAGGTGGGTCTCCATCCCCAGCTCAGGGAAGGCCAAAGTTTCAGAGGCTACTCTCCACCTCCCTCCCAACCGGCTTGGCCGGCCCCCTCGGCCTCCCAGCTAGTCTCCAACTCAGCACAATGGGTGCTTTCAGTCTGGTGTCTGGCCCAAAGTGGGGTAGCTGGGAAGGGGCTCAAAAGAGATGTTCCCTTTTCTGGCCTTCCCCTGGGATGACTTCCGGCTCCTCCTCAGCAAGAGTTTCCAAAGGTGATGCTTCAACCAGCCCCTGGGTCCTGCAGCCCTCCACCCACCCCCCACCCACTCCAGCTCCATTTCCCAACCTTCTTGACTTCAGACCAGAAAAACTGGTCCTGAAATCAGATGGGTACACCTGCCCCCACCCCCTTCCCAAACAGAGCGCAACCTAGGGCAGATGAAGCAGGGAAAGGAGGCGGCAGCTGCTGGTCATGCTCCGTGGTTCAGAAACATCAAGCACCTGTGATCACAAACTCCAGGAGTTTGCTAAGCCTCCCCAAGCAGAGAACAGTCTGACACTACCAGAACAACAACCCCCTCAAAGCTGGCACCTCCCAAAGCAGACAAAGGGGTAAGGAAAGGGCTGTTCTGCAGCTGCAAAATCACAACTTTCTTGAGTCCCAGGCAAGACAAGAGTTCATTTCCACAGGATGGTTGGAGGGGGGCAGGGGGTGGACACAAGAAGGGGATGATACAGATTCGCCAGCTTACCAAAATAAGATATGCCACCAGAGCACTTTGGCGTAGATGGCTGGGCAGGCCCTTTCAAGGCCAAGATAGGATTTATATGATGGAATAAAAGTGGGGAAAGAATCTGGCCTCTGCATGTTCATCAAATGCAGGAAAGAAGGCTCACAAACCCAGGGAAGGGTCTCGGTGGAGAAAATTCACAAAATTAATCATTCAGAAGGGTCTTGGAAGTCTCTCTAGGGCAGTGGCTCTTAACCTACTTGAGGTCTCAGATTCCTGAGCGCATGAAGAAAAGCCCCGAAAAATGTGTGCCTCATTTCAAGATGCTTACGATTATGACCACAGACCACCAGTTAAGAGCATCTACTGTAGTGACAGACAGTGCGGCTGAAAGTGTATACCAATCTGGATCTGGGGATCCACTCCCCCAGAGTCCTAGGCTGCCTCCTCAGGAACTGAATATGCTCTCGAACTGGTGATAGGTGATTTTAGGACAAAGCTAAGACCCCAGGGGTCCGCTCTGGGGCCCTAGGAACTGTCACCTAATAACAAGTAAAGTGTAAACCATTTGGGGGATATCATGCCAAGGAAACTGACACACACACGCACACACACACACACACACACACACACATCACACATATCCTCTCTCTCCCCTCAAGGGAAGGACTTTATGAGCTGAATGGGGTCTTTTCTGCAGACAGGGTGAGTGACCCAGGATTGAGTTCATCCACAGCAGCCACTGAGAACTGAAGCAGCCCACAGGGAAGGCTGAATGAAAGCAGACTGTTTCCCAGGAATGTATCCCTGGGACATAGCCAGTGCAGAGGAACCACTGGAGACGCTACTTAGGGTCTCCCCCTGGGAAAGACAAAGAGCACTCCTTTATAGGTCAGTATCCATAGGACTGGTTTTTGTGTTTTGTTTTTTCTTTTTCTTTCTTTCTTTTTTTTGGGGGGGGGGGGAGGGGGGTTGTTTTTAAGAGGACAAGCAATTCCTGGAATAAAGGCAAGAGGCAGAATTCTGTGAGGGTCCCCCTAGTGCAGCAAGCATGTCAGAATGGGATGGAGACACCAGCTGCCTGGTTTCCAAGGGCTCTTCCTGTCGTCTGGCCCAAGCTTCTGAAGTTCTCTAAGAGATAAAAATTACCACCCCCGCCCTGGGTAGCTGGGGTCTACCAGCTTTTCCTCAAGCAGTATTTCAGAAATCCAAGATCTGAGCTGGCTGAAAGACCTCAGAGCAAAGTTAGTGGGTGGAAGGCGTGGGCTGGTTGGCCAAACTGGTGCCATGCACTGCTCCTCCCCTCTCCAAAATCCTCCTGCCAGGCCGACCCTGGGGACCACCCAATGGCAGAACTCCTCGCTACTGCACAGTATCTGCCAAGGTTGGAGAGGGCAGCAGGCGCTGGGTCTGGCCCTCTGCCAGGCCCTACAGGAGGGCGGCGGCAGCATCCTCAGCCCTCTCCGGGACCTTGCCTTGGCCAGGCTCGGCACAGGCGTCAGCGCCAGGGGTGGGAGGGAGACGGGCACCCCGGCCATCTGTCGCTTAGAGGCTGGGCCCGACGGCACCTCCTGAGCGAGGAGGGTCCTTCCCGCGCCTGTGCTCCACGGCCCGGTCCTTGCGGGCGAGGCCAGGCCTCGGGCACCCTGGGACAGCCCGGCGCCGCGTGGCCCGCCAAGGCTACGCGCCGGGCTCGCTCCCTCCACTTTCGGCGCGGGACTCAGTCGCTTCTTCACAAAAAAAAAGAGAGGAAGCGCCCGAACCCGGATACGAGTGGGGCGAGTGGCCACCGGTGACCCCGATGGGGACAAGAGGGAGGCCCGCTAAAGCCCGAAGAGGCTCAAGGACTGGCCCCGGTTGGGGTGAGAGGGGCCTGGTTGGTGCAAATGCAATTTAGCGGAGGGAAAAGAAGCCAGGGCGGCGGCACACCCTATGCAAACTCCCTGAAACTGGAATGTGGGAGAGTGGGGGTGGGGTGGTCGACACGCTGCCACCAGTCGGGGTTCCGAGCGAAGGCTAACCTAAAGCGAAGTCCCCCCCACCAAAAAAAAAAAAAAAAAAAAAAAAAAAACAACAACTTCCAAGCAGAAGCAGGGAGGACGCGTGAGCACTAAGACGGCGCCGGGGAAAGCGGTTCCGGGTTGGGGGAGGGAGGCGGGAAGCTCCTCGGGCAGGTGGAGTACCCCGCGCGAAAGCAGCCGCCCGCCACTCACCTTTCTGCGAAAGCCCGTGCGCAGCGCTCCCTCCGCAGGCCCCGCCTCGCCGCCCAGTGCCCGGAGCGCTCCAGCCTCCAGCAGTCGCCCGGCAGCCGGCTTTTGTCCGGGCCCCTGCGGGCTTCTCCCCGCCCCCATCGGCACACGGCGCGAGCAGCCCCGCGATTGGTCACACGCGTTCCCTAGCCTGAGCGCCAAGGCTCCTCCGAATTTGCTGCCCGGGATAGCTCTGCCCCCGGAGGCGGGACTGAGGGGCTGCTGGGACTTGAAGTCCAGCTGGCGTGTCCGTCCGGAGGGCTGGTGGGCGCCGCCTCTCCGGATCCGGTAGGGCCGGGGCGGGGCCGGGGGCGGGGCCGGAGGCGGGGCCTCGGGTGGGGAGATGGGCCGGGCTATGCCGGGAGGAGAACGGACGGGGCGGGGGGCCGTGGCCTGATCACTTAGGGGCTGGGCCGACCGCCACTCCGAAGGAAGCGGTGGTGGGGGGGTGAGGGGGAGGGTTGGCAGAACAGGCTGTTGCACAGTTTTAGAGACCTGGAGTCTCCTTCTCTTCCCCTGGGAGAAACTAACCTCCGCATCCCAGCCTCCTAAAATTGGTGACACTGAACACAGTTGCTTAAACCCGCTTTTTACGTAGCGATGGCAGACTGCTTTTGCATTTGAACGTGGGCTCTCTCTATTGAGCCGGTGGGGCTAGACTGAGAGATCAGGTAAACCTGCCAATGTGGGATAGGGCAGGGGATGAGGTGAGCGGGTGGGGCTAGGTGGGTGCCAGTCACATCGCTTTGCGTCCCACTCGCCTCACCTCCAGGCGGAGCTGAGAATTCAACGGAGAGGTTCTAGCACAAGGCTGGGGTCATCTCTGCAGGTCTCCTTTCCCTTACCCACCATCGCAAGCTTCCACACTGGAATGAATGAACGGTTGCCTCCTCCTTCTCCATTACCTGTGAGACAGGCTATTTTCCAAACCAAAAACTGGGACACCCGGTCTGACAGGTGAATTAGGTGGAGCAGAATATTTGAAATCAAGCAGTCCTGGAAACCAGGACATATATTTACTGCTCTGACATTCTAGAGCTTTCACCCCAGTCCTGAAGGTCTCGGGAGCTGCTCCAGGACCCTAACAGCTGCCTAACTAGCTCCAGGAAGGAGAATCAATGGAGCACTGATCAACTCAGGTGAAGGGGTCAGCCCAGTATGCAGAGAATCACCATGCCTGAGCCACTGCCAAGCACTCCGGTCCCACTGACACACTGCAACAATGTTGCGACATTCTTGTGGACAAGAACTTTTGGAAGCCCTCCTTCCTCCAATTCAGCTGTAGCCAGGAGTGGGTCAGCTAAAGTCACTCACTGCCCATGCCTGAACTAAGTGATCCCTGAAGATGTCACTTTCTGGTTGTTGGTCCTGGAGACTGACCAACAATCAATCTATGGACTGAGCTCCAACCCTATCAAGAATCTCCCCAAAGATCACAAATCTCAGGGAAGTGTCACCTCTCAGTAGGTAAAGAAAACATCTCTTATGAGGGGCCCCTGGGTGGCTTAGTCGGTTAAGCATCCAGCTTCTGCTCAGGTCATGATCCCGTGGTTCAGGGGTTCAAGCCCCACAATGGGCTCTGTGCTGACAGCTCAGAGCCTGGAGCCTGCTTCAGATTCTGTGTCTCCCTCTCTCTCTCTCTCTCTCTCTCTGCCCTTCTCCCGCTCACACTCTGTCTCTGTCTCTCTCTCAAAAATAAATAAACATTTAAAACATTTTTTAAAAAAGGAAAGAAAGAAAGAAAACATCTCCTAGCCTTGGGGGACAGAAATTCCAGGTCTTCAGGGGCTAGCAGGAAGATTGTAGTCAGGTGCCCTGATTATCCCTCTGGCTAGAAAGATACAACTCATCCAGAAACAGTCACCCAGGTAGAACATAAACTGTAAGAAATGTTCATCAATTTGGCAATATCGATAAAAATTTTAAATGCACATTCTTTTGCCCCAGCAATTTCATTACGAACAATTTATCCTTCACATATACCTGGATATGTGCACGAAGATGAGGCTCTTTGCTTTGTTCACTGCTGTGTCTCCAGCACATTGAATAGGGCCTGGTACATAATAAACACTCAATAAATATTTGCTGAGTGATTAAGTCCCCCATATAGGTATTGCTGGGCCCAAATGTGACTAGCCCCAGGTGGGGGCAACAAGAAAGGAACTGTCCAGGGAGTGAGGGGAGGAGAGGTGCTGGCCCAAGGGGCCGTGAGCCAGCCAAGCACTGGGATTTTTCAGTTCTCTGAGTGGTTCAGTGCTAGGTCCTTCCCCACAGCCTTCAACCTCCCCAGGAAATACTCTCTCATTACTCCACCATGTTCCCACAGAGGCTCTTCTGCTCTGAATTGGTCAATTCACAAACGGTGAGATCATGACCCGAGGCGAAATCAAGAGTCGGACCCTTAACCGACTAAGCCACCCAGGTGCCTCTGTTTTTGCCATTTGAATCACCTCTCTCCTCTTCTAGATTGAGCTGGAAGACTAGTCCATGCCCCCCGACATAGGATATGGACACCATCTCCGTGCCTGGATTTCAGGCACACCACAACAGTTTCAGTGGCCTTAGACTATCCAGTGGCTCCCTCCCTCCTGGATTTTAATCCACTTTAGCTAATATTCATTGAGCACCTACTATGTCAAAGTCATGGGTGCTAATGCATACTCCTCACAACAACCGCTTGAGCTAAGTGTCATCATTTTGCAGATGGGCAACTGGCCCTCTGCTGCCAGGTCCCTTGCCCTGTCCACTACCACCTGCTGCAGGTGAGAAGGAAGAAAAGGAAATCGTATCCAGTGAGTCTCCCCAACTTGGCTAGAAGCTCCTCAAGACCCAGGACCATGCCTTGTTCCTTTTGGCATCCCCAGGGCCTAGCATGGTGCTAGGCACACGTTAGGCACTCACTGTATACATGACTGAATAAATGCTGGAAAGAACATGTGAAGGAAGGAAGGAAATTGTAGAAGTCAGGGGAAGAGGGAGAAGATGCAGCCAAGATGGGGGTCTACCTGAGTGTGCGCTTCTAAACCCACCTGTCCCCTTGCGACAACCAGAGACAAGGGCTTACAGCAGAGGCCCATCATGACCCACCCTGTGAGGAACCAGGGAAGTTCTCACTCCTGCAGCATTCACTTTTTGCCCAGCACTGAGCAGTCTCTAATTGGAGCCAAGGGCCAAGAGCCCGTGTATCCTGGGGTAAGCTCCCCAAGGAGGTATGGCCAGAGCCAGAGCCAGCTTCTGTGTTCAGGAAACATTCTCCAGCCAGCCCAACCAGCTCCTGTCCAGCGTCTTTCCAGAGTCACCCCCCCAACTTTGCCCTCACCCTGTCTTAAAAACTGTCACTGCCTCGTGCTCACCAGGTGTGTTCCTCTTTAATTGCCTCCTCTTTCAGGAGGCACTCCTCCACTTTATCACTTCTTATCCTAAAACAGAACCTACACAGCCCCTCCCCCCCCATTACTTAACCTTGACTTTCACTTGACGTCTTTAGCCTTCTCTCTAAATGAACTCATTATTTTTGTTGCTTGTCTCTCTTTGCCACGCTCTGTGTTTGGAAATTCTCTCAAGGGCAGGCAGAAGCAGGAGTCATGGTATGGGGACGCCTGGGTGCCTCAGTCAGTTAAGTGTCTGACTTCAACTCCGGTTGTGATCTCACAGATCGGATTGTGAGTTCCAACCCCGCATCAGGCTCCCTGCTGTCAGCACAGAGCCTGCTTCAGGTCCTAGGATCCTCTGTCCCTCTTTCTCTGCCCCTCCCTGCCTGAAAAAGAAAGGAAGAAAGGAAAGAAAGAAAGAAAGAAAGAAAGAAAGAAAGAAAGAAAGAAAGAAAGAAAGAAAGAAAGAAAGAAACAGGAGTCATGGTATATGAATGAGAATTGTCAGCCTCCATGAAGCTGTCTCTACCTTGACGCCAGTCTTAAGAGTTTAGACTGTGCCTCACCCTAGGGGGCTTTGAAGGCCTCATCCCGAGCACAGGTTGTGTCTGCCTCTCTCCCTAATAACTTAGGTCCTGCCTTGAGGTTGTGAAGCCATGAGTGCTGCTTACTTAGGCCTCCTTGATCACAGAACCACAGAACATCAGAACCAAAAGAGGCCTCAGAAATACCCTAGTCCAATCCTCTTATTTTACAAAGGAGGTGCAGGGGAAACTGAGGCCCAAAGAGATAACCATACTGTAGATAGGAGGGCAGATGGATTCAATTACCTTGGAAACCATTGGCATTATCCCATAAAACTGAAGAGTCACATACATGAAGGCCATACAGCTCCACTCCTAGGTATGTACCCAGGAGAATCTCATACGTGTCAGGAGATACATGGGAGATTGTCCAAATTTCCTTCAACAGCTGAATGGTTGGATGGGTTGTGATATGCTCATACAAGGAAAAACTTGACAGCTGAGGGAAATGAATGAATTGCAGCCACACGTGACGACACGAATGAATCTCAAAAACATAATGTTGAGCAAAAGAGTGGAACATAAAAGGTGTGTATATAGGATGCTTCAATTTACATAGAGTTAAAAAGAGACAAACCTTGGGGCGCCTGGGTGGCTCAGTGGGTTAAGCATCTGACTTCTGCTCAGGTCACGATCCTGTGGTTTGTGAGTTCGAGCCCCGCATTGGGCTCTGTGCTGACAGCTCAGAGCCTGGAGCCTGCTTCCGATTCCGTGTCTCCCTCTCTCTCTGCCCCTCCCCTGTTCACGCTCTGTCTCTCAATAATAAATAAACGTTTAAAAAAACCCGATGCATCATATATAAAGTCAAAGCACTTTCCTTACATTTAAAGAAAAAAAAGAGACAACCCTAAATTATATTATTTAGAATGGATACACAAAGGTGGAAAAACTACCAAGAAAAGCAAGGAAATGATTATCACCAAAAACTGTGTTCTAGTTCTTTTATTCAATACATATTTACTGAATGCCTGCAGTGTACCGGGTACTATTCTAGACACTGGGGCACCAATGAATGAAATAAGCAAAGATGCTAAGCCTTGTGTAGTTCACATTTCATCAGGGGAAACAGCAATGAACAGGGCAAGTAGGTTGCAGTTTTAAATAGGGTGGTAGGGGGAAGCCTCATTACAAAGGAGAAATTTGAACAAATACATGAAGGAGGGGAAGGGGTCAGTTAAGTAGCTAGGAGGGAGCATTCCAGATCAATTCCAAGGCATTTGAAGCTGAGAGAACACCCAGAGCCCTGTGAAGGAGCATGTCTGCTATTTTCCTGTTCAAGGAACTGTAAAGAGACCACGTGGCACAGGGAGTGATGGACAGAGTAGCTTTTATTCAGAATGAAATGGGGGACCATTGTAGGGTTTGAACAGAGAGTGACAGGATCTGACTTGTATTTTACAAGGAATATCTGTATATAAGTGTCCCTGGGTGGCTCAGTCAGTTAAGCATCCAACTTCTGCTCAGGTCATGATCTCACAGTTCATGGGTGCAAGCCCCGTGTTGGGCTCTGCACTAGGCAGCTCAGAGCCTGGCATCTGCTTTGGATTCTATGTCTCTCTCTCTCTCTCTCTCTGCTCCTCCCCTGTTTGTACTCTCAAAAATAAAATAAATATTAAAAAAATAAAAGGAATACATATATTTTTTAATAGGACAACTTTATTTTTTTTACATCCCCCCCCCCTTTTTTAAAGTAAGGCTTATGCCTAACGTGGAGCTTGGACTCATGACCCCAACATCAAGAGTCATTTACTCTACCCACTGAGCCAGCCAGGTGCCTCTTAAAGGAATATCCTAACTGCTGTGCTGAGAAGGAAGGGGGCAAGGGTTAAAAAAAAAAAAAAAAGAGAGATCTAGTTAAAAGGATATTGCAATAGGGGCACCTAGATGGCTCAGTTGGTTGGGCAACCAACTTCGGCTCAGGTCATGATCTTATGGTCCGTTGAGTTCGAGCCCCAGGTCGGGCTCTGTGCTGGCAGCTCAGAGCCTGGAGCCTGCTTTGGATTCTGTGTCTCCCTCTCTCTCTGACCCTCCCCCACTCATGCTCTGTCTCTGTGTCTCTCAAAAACGAATAAACGTTTTAAAAAAAAGATATTGCAGTAATCCTGGAGGGAGCCCACGTGGGCTCAGACTAGGGTAGTAACCAGGACAGTGGTGGTTACCTAGGGAGGAGCTAGTGCAGGGATGAGATTGTGATTGAGGAGAGGCCTCACAGCGTGCCCCCTGTTGGCAGTGTTTCTTGACTTGTGTGATGATTACATGGGTGTTCATTCTATAATTATCTAATAAACTGTGTATTTTATGCGTGTTTTTGTACTTGTGCTATTTTTCACCATAGAAGGAGCTGTAAAGGGAGAAAACGGAGATATAAAGAGGTAACATAAGGAGCCCAGCTAATAAATGGCTGAGATACGTTGGGAACTAATGCCAGTGCTTTGAACCCTAACCAATCCAACCTAAGGCATGGGCCCCAGCCCAGATCACCTATTTCCTGGTGCTGTGGCTTCTGGCAAACCCTGTCACCTCTCTCACCCTCACTGTTCCATCTGTGAAACCAGGAAAATAGTGCCTGGCTCCCTTCTTCATCTGGGTGCTGTCAAGACCACAAAATACTTTGTCACCTGCCCAAAGCACACATTGTTATTGCTATTTAACTGTGCTTTTTTTTTAATGACTTTATTGATACGTAATTGATGTACAATAAATTGTCCATATTTAAAGCGTACAACTTGATGAGTTTTAACCCAGGTATACACCGTGAAAACATCGCCACAATCAAGATAGCGCACATATCCTTCACCGCCCCCCAAAGGCTACTTGTGCTCCTGCGTCTTCTATCCCTTCCTGCCCTCTGTCCATATTCCTAGGAAGCACCCTTTTCTTTTGGGCTTAACCGACGAAGCCACCCAGGTGCCCCCGTATTTTCTGGAATTTTATATGAATGGAATCATAGAGTCTTTTTCATCTGCATTTTTTCACTCAGCATTATTAGCTTGACATTTATCCATATTATGTATGTACCACAGTTCTTTCCTTTTTATTGCTGAGTCGTATCCCATTATGTGGTCTAACTACGGTTTGTTGATCCATTTACCTGCCAATGGTTTGTTTTTAGTTTGAGGCTATAAAAATAAAGCTGCTATACATGTTTGTGTACAGCTTTGAATTCCCTTAGATAAATTTCCAAGAATTGAGGAATGGCTGAGTCACAGGGTAAGCATATGTTTAACATTTTAAGAAGCTGCCAGACTGTTTCACAGTGATCATACCGTTTTACATTCCTACCAGCGGCGTTTGAGAGTCTAGTTGCTCAACATCCTTGCCAACATCTGATAAAGTCAGTCTTTTATTTTAGTCAGGCTGTGTAGTGGTGCCTGATTGTGGGGTGTTTTGTGGTGGTTGTTGTTTGCTTGCTTTTGGAGATGAAGATTAGTTTTATTGTTAGAAGTTGGTTGGTAAGCTCCGGCAGAAAGAAATTCTTACCTACAAGCCATGCCAATATCATAACACCCATTTGTGAGGCCACCAGCTATGATGGCCACTGCCTGGAGCCCAGATGAAAACTGTCTATGACAGTGGACAAAGGCAGTCTCTGGGGTGTCACTCAGAAACTGAGCGATTTTGGCCATGATTGCTCCGGCCCTGAGCTGAAGCACATTTCCCACGCAGATAGCCCCCAGCTGGGCCCGGCTTAGCTTGACGGCCAGGGAAACTGTGGTCTTGACGGCCAAGAGAAGTTTGTCAGGGGTGATATCCTTGAAGTTGCTGCGGCTTCCTCAGCCAGTGGCCGTTAGCCACCTGTGCAATGCCACCATCATGTCCTCAGGTCCTCCGTGAACACCTGTGGAGCACCGCTCCAGCATGGCCGGGCCTGGGGCTCCAGCTCCCCACCCGAATTGAATCAGCTGGCGGGTCAGGTGGCCCAGCACCACCTCTGATTGTGGGCGTTTTTAAAATTTTTTTTTTAAAATATTTTAAGTTTGTTTTATTTATTTTGAGAGAGAGTGTGTGTGTGCCAGTAGAGGACGGGTAAAGAGAGAGGGAGAGAATTCCAAGCCAGATGTGGGGCTCAATTCCATGGACCATGAGATCATGACCTGGGCTGAAATCAAGAGTCTGATGCTTAACCAACTGAGCCACCCAGGCACCCGGAAACACATTATTTTTTATCTTGATATTAAAGACATTCTTGATTACACTTATTTTGAGATAATTGTAGATTCATAGGCAGTTGTAAGAAATAATAAAAAGATTCCAGGTACCCCTCTACCCATTTTCCCCCAATGGTAACACCTTGAAAAACTTGAGCACAGTCAATAACACAACATAAAATAGACGCTGATAGGATTCAATGATCTTACTCAGATTTCCTCAGTTTTCCATGTATCCATTTGTGTGTACATGTGTGTGGTTAAGACCATCTTTTTACTATTTAAACTTTAACAATGATTTATTTAGCTCCTACTATGTGCCAGACAGTTGACTTATGGAAATACAAGGTTATGACAAGGCCCCTGCCTTAATGGAGGTCACAATCTCATTGGCTTTGGAAGTTGATGTTTTGTTTTTTTTTTTATACTTTTTTAAAAAGTTTATTTATTTATTTTCGAAGAGACCAAGACAGTGCAAGTTGGGGGGAGAAAGAGAGAGACAGAGGAGAGAGAGAGAATCCCAAGCAGGCTCCACACTGCCAGCATGGAGCCAGACACAGGAACCCAAGAACAGCGAGATCATGACCTGAGTTGAAATCAAGAGTCAGACACTCAGCCGACGGAGCCTCAGGGGCCGCTGGAAGTTGACGTTTAAAAAGTAACGTCGCAGGGGTGCCTGGATGGCTCAGTCGGTTAAGCCCGGGACTCGTGGTTTTAGCTCAGGTCATGATCTCATGATTGTGAAATGGATCCCAGCGTCACAGTGCTCTGCTCTGACAGTGCAGAGCCTACCTGGGATTCTCTCTCTCTCTCTCTCTCTCTCAAAATCAACTTAAAAAAAAAAAAGTAATGTCGCAAAGGCAGGTTGTCTGTTGTAACCTGAAATAATCTAGTCTACCTTGTTGACAGAGAGAGTGAGGGAATGGGGAAAGTCAGGAAAGGCCTCGATCAGACCCTGCCCCTAGCAGGTGCTCAATAAATGGGTTAAAGTAAGGTTCAACCCAACAGTATCTTCCGCTGTCTTCTGCAAATCCTCACATCCTGAATGTGGCCGTACATGGTGCACACATCCTTGCCACGTATGCCTTATCCCTACTTGGAATTCTGCCTCCAATCCTCTTCCCACTTTGCTGGCTGTAAATTCCGGACACGATGCAACCTGGGAGAAAACCGACGGAGCAGGCAACAGTAAACACGGCCTAGCGCAGCAGCCTTGCAGCCACCTTGCAGTCACCAGCCACGCGCGGGTCACGCCCTCACCCAGTGCGCTGCTGGGCCGGCGCATGCGCACGCTGGAAGCGGTTGTCCCGGGGACTCCCGCCCCTAAGGAGCGAGGGGAGGGGCCGGAAGCACCTCTACGCTTCCCGGTTGCTAGGAGACGGGGCTTCTACACGCCACACACAGGTTCTCTGGCTTCTTTTCCTCCCTTTCTCTGCTTCAGCGTCACCGCATGCGGTCACCATGTCGGACCCAGAAGCTGACACCTTGCGAAGCACCTTTCCCTCTTACATGGCGGAAGGCGAGCGGTTGTATCTGTGCGGGGAGTTCTCTAAAGCTGCCCAGAGCTTCAGCAATGTGAGTCGCGCTCTGAACGTACCGATTACCCATCACCCCTTCTAATTCCCGGTGACACTGAGGTCCCCGTGGTGCCGGAGGACCCTATTGTTTCTATGATTCAATTGTGCCTAATTGACGCACTACTGGCACCGCTCGGCCATTTTCTACCAATTCTCACTTGCCTTCTGCTGTTAGTAACCATTCTCTGCATTAACAGTGACTTCTACTTTTTGCTGAATGTTTTGTGACTCACTGGCCTCTTTCCACAGAGCAGCCTTTATTACCCTTGGAGGCTGCATGTACAAGTGGTGCAATCTCTGGCACACAGTTGCTCACAGATGGTCAGTATATCACTAACGTTGTACATAACCTTAGTATGACTCGATCCACCCCGTCCTACGGTGCTAAGCACAGTATGACCCTATGAGGGAGGTTCTGTTATGAATCCATTTTATGGACGAGGAAACTGATGTAGAAGTGGATTACATGTCCGAGATTCACTGAACTGGCAAGAGAAAGGATTCAAACCCAGGCAGTCAGATTCCAGTGCTAGATACTAACCACCATACATACTCCCTCACAAGTAAGCTGTTAGATGTTCTTACCACAATTTCTTTTACAACCAATCCTTCTTATTCCAAAGGCAGTGGCAGGATAGCCCTCTAACCAGTGCCAAGACTCCCCCTAAAGTCAAGCTTCTCCACTGCTACCCAAAGTCTTGTGTCCCTTTGGCTCACCAACCACACCCTAAAACCAGAACTGGCTGGCCAGATGGGTTAAGGGTTGAGTTCAGGATCCCTGCCTCCACCCCGTCTCCTCTTTCAGGATCGCATTCCATCCTAGAGAAGCTCAGGCAGAGTGAAAAGAACACCCTGAGGGAAAATAGCTTTGGTTGAGAAGTAGCCTTCTTCCGGAAAAGCCAGTAGCTGCTTCCTGTAAAAAGTAGGTCTTAGAAAGGTGTGAGTACAGTCTGATGCCTCAGGAAGGACAGTACGTCAAAGCACCTATGATGATTTCAGACAGAAGAGAGGACATGGGGAGAAGTGTTCCATTCTCGCCTTACTCCCCAAATCACAGTTTTAGTTTTGCTAGCATTGTCATCTTGATCTCCTGAAATAGTGATTCCTTCTCAATAAGGGAGAAAGGAAGAGAGAGTTGGGGAATGGATGCCTCAAGTGGCAGGTGTCCTAAAACCCATTTCGTTAGCCTTCAGAGTGCTTAGCCTCACAAATGTATTTTGAGTGTAGTGCAGCCTTTTGAGGTTTGCAGGTGAACTCAGTAGGCGCAAAAAAATCCTAAGCTTCTGTCACCTGAGTGGACCGGAGGAATCCGAGACGTTTTGGGGAAATTCCATATATCCACAGAGTGGTATCTGCATCTCTCTCAGCCAGTCGCTTCCACAACAGCTAGTGATTTGACCTTGTCTGAGAGGAGCTACGTGCAGACAGTCAAGTTGGCGGAGCGAAGATCAGTGTTATGCTGCTTCTGGTCTGATCAGATCCAGAGACATGTTTACTGGCCTGAGGAATCCCCCGGAAGCCCTGGCAGGAGGGTTTGGGAGGCCCTTTCCGGTCCCGCTTCTACCTCGTGCTGCCTGGTGCCTGTCGACCTGGGTGGTTCGTTTCTTAGGCTCTTCACCTTCAGAATGGAGATAAGAACTGCCTGGTTGCCCGGTCCAAATGCTTCCTGAAGATGGGAGAGTTGGAGAAATCCCTGCAGGATGCTGAGGCTTCGCTCCAGGGTGACCCAACTTTCTGTAAGGTGACTTTACGTATGGGTGGGAGGACTCAGGCTAACCAGATTGCCTAGGGTTTGATGCCGTTTTCTCGCCTTAGGTCACTTACCTAGCTACCTGCCCCTGCATCCCAACCTGGATCCTCAACCCAGGACCCTCTCTGTTCCACCACGCCTAAGTCCCATAAAGCCTTGTCTGTCCACCTCAATTTGACTTCTCTCATTTCAGGGGATTTTACAAAAGGCTGAGACCTTGTACACCATGGGGGACTTTGAGTTTGCGCTGGTGTTCTATCATCGAGGCTACAAGTTGCGGCCTGACCGAGAATTCAAAGTTGGAATTCAGAAAGCCCAGGAAGCCATCAACAACTCAGTGGGAAGTGAGTGACCATTGGACCTGTGCCCTTATCCAGGGAGGCTCTTGGAATCCTTAGGCTTGGAGATACGAGTGAGCAGCCACCACCAGGCGTGCAGGGAGCATGCTTGGATTTAGCTGCTGCTGATTTTGTTGGAGATTAGGAACTGTCTACCCAGAGGACCAGCTCCTGAGCCACTGTGCTCAGCTCTGCAACCTCTGGTTCTCCTCCAAGCCAGATGAGAAGGCTGTTCACATTAGGCCTGTCTTTGGCCTGGTTTCATAGGGTAGGTTGGGGTTCTGAGCATAGCCTGCCCTAGGACCTGGCCTCCTCTCTTACCACATCTGCACCAAGGACTGGACTTACCTGTCAGGTTGGTGGCAGGGGGAGGAGGGAGGAGAGCACGAGTTTGCCTCCTTGGGTGGGCGGCAGAGTGTGGAAATGCCTGGGGATAGAGAGCTCCTCCAGTGCTTAGGGACTGCCTTCCTTTGGAAATTTGGCGGCCTTGGCCTTGGGCTAGAGGGGGGTGCCCAGCTCTTAGGAGGCTGTTATTCCTTCCAAGCACCCGGGTACCATTAACCTGCTGGGCTCGCTCAGAGCCAGCTTTGCCACAACCTCCACCACCCCCTGCCAAAGGCAGCCATTTCTACATAAAAGTAGGTAATAGATCATGCCTGAGGGCCTGGCAGACCTGAGCCAGACTTCTCTCCTTGCAGGTCCTTCTTCAATTAAGCTGAAGAACAAAGGGGACGTCTCCTTCTTGAGCAAGCAGGCTGAGGTGAGGGCCTTGGTTCTGACACCACAGCCCGCCCAAGGAGAAGCCCACATGGGCCTGAGCAGCACAGGTCTCGGTGGCCTTCTTACCTGGGGACGGTCAGCTCCTGCCCATCACGGGCGGCCATGGGTTTCTGCCCCGGCCCCAGAGCAGTCTTGTTCCCAGACCAGACACACTCCGTGGTTCTGGGTGCACAGAGAGGGCCCTGGAGGAGATGTCTGGGATCATAGACTCTGGGGCCATGACTGGGTACTCTGTGATCCCTGTTGAGGCTCTGTCGGGTGTCACTCCATCTTCCCAGAGTATGAAAGCCCAGCAGAAGCCTCATCCCATGAGACACCTCGTACACCACCCCAAGATAGAGTCCAAGCGGAAGGGCTCGTTGAAGAGTGAGAAGATTGTCCGCCAGCTCCTGGGCGAGCTCTACGTGGACAAGGAGTATCTGGAGAAGCTCCTTTTGGATGAAGGTTTCAGACACTTTGTTTGCGACAGGGAACTTGGGGCAGAAGAAATCTGGGACGGGTGCTTAATGCACGAGCGGGAGACAGAGCCTGTCGTGTAACATGAGCCGATATGCTCCTATGGACAGGTTTTCCTAGCGTTCTCATTTACAGATGAGGAAACTCAGGTGCAGAAAGGTTAAGTAACTCACCTAAGGTGGCGCATAGGTAAACAGTGGACTTGAATCTTAAGACGTCCAATTTCAGAACCAGTGCTCTTGGCATTATGGTGCCCTGCGAGGGAACACCAGAGATGTGGGTCCTTGGAGGGGCATCCTCTGAGCCTTCAATTTGTACAACAGGCAAAGGAATCTAGCTGGGACTTGCTGGGGGGAAATCCTACGATACTAGTACTCGAATGTTCTGAAACCTCATCTGGTCTAATCCCCCCTTTTATAGATAAGGAAAGAGAGACCCTGAATGGGGAGTAACTTGTCCAAGGTGACAAGCAAGTTCATGGCAAAGTTGGCACCAGAGGCCGGCCTCCTAACCTCAGGTCCAGCGCTCTTTCCACCATACTGTGCTGGCGGTGGCAGAAAATAGGGCAGAGCCTTGAAATGAAATGGGAGGGTGGGAGTCTTGCCGTTAGCTGATAAGCCTAAGCAGGATTCATCCTTGAATCAAATGCCTTTTCTCCAGAACTGACTTCCTGAGGGCATCTGCAGAACTCCCTGCAGGTCTGTGTCTCGAGCAGCTTCACTGCTGGCCCATCTCTGAAAGAGGCCTGAAAACTTCCTTCCCTCCAGAGGATCTTCTGTGGAGGAAGGGGTAGCCTGAAAATTATCCCCAAGAAGCCCTGCAGTTTTGCTACCAGCTCTAACCTCGGATCAGGCAGGCGGGCAGAGCCTGGGCATGCCCCCACTCTCCCACCCCGGCTCCCAGCTTGCACTGACCCACTGGCACCTGGGGAATCACTTGGCACTGGTAACCTGGACCAGGTTGTGCATTCATACTTAGTCTTCTCAGAGGACACAACCTGAAATAAGGGAGCCCTGTGGATTGGGGTCCTTTCAGAAAGCTATCCGCCAGCTGCCCCTTCTGCTAGCTCCTTCTATCTTGCCATAAGACGCCTGTGCACTGTATTCGGCACCCTGGGAGTGCCTGGAAAAGGGGCTCTGGCCTCACCTGGGTCCACATAGAGCTACTCTGTCACCTATGTGCCCTTGCTTTCTTCAACTCAAAACAGAGAGCCCCACAGGGGCCCCCGCAGCAAGGATCCCCAGCCAAGAGGAGGTAGCTCCCTTACATGCCTGTTCTAGTTGGTTTCTCCTCACACCCTTCTCCCCAGACCTGATCAAAGGCACCATCAAGCATGGCCTGACCGTGGAGGACCTCATCATGACAGGCATCAACTATCTGGACACCCGCAGTAACTTCTGGAGACAGCAGAAGCCCATCTATGCCAGGGAGCGGGACCGGAAGCTGATGCAAGAGAAATGGCTGCGAGACCGCAAACGGCAGCCCTCACAGACAACCCGCTACATCCTCAAGAGCCTCGAGGACATTGACATGTGTGGGTAGTGTTCTTGGAAGGGCGAGGCCTTCGCCAGGCGGTGGAATGCAGCACTGTGGCCTGAGACCCTGGTTTCGCTGGCCTGTGGGTGGTATCCCCTGTGGGGAGGTGGGTTCTCCCCTCAGCCTGAGGAGGCTGCTCCCGCCTCCATGTCCCCTGTTCCCCTTCCTAGTGCTGAGCAGCGGCAATGCTGAAGGGAGCCTTCAGAAGGCTGAGAAGGTGCTGAAGAAGGTGCTGGAATGGAACAAAGAGGAGGTGCCCAACAAGGATGAGCTGCTTGGAAACTTGTACAGCTGCATAGGGAACGCCCAGATTGAGCTGGGGCAGATGGTCGCAGCCCTGCAGAGCCACCGGAAGGACCTGGAGATCGCCAAGGAACAGTGAGTGTCCAGGAAAAGCTGAGCGGCTGAGGCCCGTGGGCCTGCAGACGAGGGGGGCAGGGGCCGTGCCTGGCCTTTTGCCAGGACTGCTGGCGGGTGAACTCCTAGGACCGAGGCTAAGAGGCGGACCTAGACTGTCAGCTTTTTTGCCACAAAGAGGAAGGAAGTGGCCCCAATGCCAGAAAGCTCCCAGAGGTTTGGCTCTGAGGGGTATTTCTATTCTTTATTTTTTTAAGTTTTTATTTATTTATTTTGAGAGAGAGAGAGAGAATGAATCCCAAGCAGGCTCCACACTGTCAGTGCAGAGCCAGACTCGGGGCTCTATCTCACGAACTGCAAGATCATGACCTGAGCCGAAATCAAGAGTGGGTGGCTTAACCGACTGAGCCACCCAGGTGCCCCAAGGGTATTTCTGTTCTTAAATCATCTCAACAAGCGTATATCAACCCCAAACTTGCCACATGTTGCTAGCATTAAGAACACAGCAGTGACCCAAAATAAGGGTCATCTCCCTGCAGATGTAAAACAAAAAAATGACATAGCTAATAAATGGTAATTGTGAGACGTGTCACAAAGGAGAAGTACAGGACCCAGTGCTATGAGGAGTATATTCCAGGAGGATAGGACTGGGCCCTGGGGAGCACACTTGGTCTGTGGGAGGACCCTGAAGGAGGCCGATGGAAGCTTGATGCTGGAGAGCACAGAGTATTGCCAGGGGAAGAGTGACCAAGAGGAAGCCAGGCGAAATGGCAGGGGTCAGATCGAGCAGGGTCTTGGAAACTATGGTGCTGACCAAGAGCACGGGGCTCTAGAGTCCGCCTCACCTGGGCTTTGGAATTGTACCTCGCAGCCAAAACCGCAGCCGTGGGGCCTTAGGCAAGGGACTTCCCCTGTCCCAGCTGGGTGTCCTCTGTCAATGGGCATAACAGTAGCCCCTTCCTGATAGGGGGGAAGGAAGAAACCACGCAGAAGTCCATGTAAAGATCTCAGGATAGTGCCAGGTATCCATAATAGTACGAATACCAGCTATCAGCTCTTCCCAAGACTTGAGGGTCCCTCTCAAGGTGCCATCAGTTTCCAGTCATCCTGAATCTAACCTGTAGAGCCCTCCATGACGTTCCCCTGCTCGGTTCCCATTTGCCCACAGTCTGAGCCTCTCTCCCACCTCCCATTATCCATTTCCGGTCACAGGTCAGGGGCTCGGCTGTCTCTGCCTCCAGCTGCTCCCACACCTCACCTCCAGCGACCTGCATTTCATCCCCCAACCCTTCTAACCCTGTTGACACACTGGCCTTGGCCCCTTGTTGTCTGCGGGTTCAAACCACCTGCCTTCACTTGGCACCCAAGGCCTCTTGTGAACCCACTTTTGCACAGCGCTCCCTGTCACTCCTCCATTTGGGTCAAACCCTATTTCTTCTTCTTCTTCCTCTTCTTCTTCCTCTTCTTCTTCTTCTTCTTCTTCTTCTTCTTCTTCTCCTCCTCCTCCTCCTCCTCCTCCTCCTCCTCCTCCTCCTCCTCCTCCTTCTTCTTAAAAAATCTTTTAGGGGCGCCTGGGTGGCGCAGTCGGTTAGGCGTCCGACTTCAGCCAGGTCACGATCTCGCGGTCCGGGAGTTCGAGCCCTGCGTCAGGCTCTGGGCTGATGGCTCAGAGCCTGGAGCCTGTTTCCGATTCTGTGTCTCCCTCTCTCTCTGCCCCTCCCCCCGTTCATGCTCTGTCTCTCTCTGTCCCAAAAAAAATAAATAAACGTTGAAAAAAAAACTTCATTATTAAAAAAAATAAATTAAAAAAAATAAAAAAATTAAAAAAATAAAAAATCTTTTAATGTTTATTTATTTTTGAAAAAGAGAGAGAGAGAAAGAGAGAAAGACAGAGTGCAAGTGGGGGAGGGGCAGAGAAAGAGGGAGACCCAGAATCTGACGCAGGCTCCAGGCTCTGAGCTGTCAGAACAGAGCCCGACGCGGGGCCCACAAACCACGAGACCATGACCTGAACCGTAGTTGGACGCTCAACTGACTGAGCCACCCCGGCGCCCCTGGGTCAAACCATATTCCTTGAAGGCTCCTGCCTCCCACCCTCTCCTCACTCACCGGAGCCCCATGTGCTATTCATTCCCAGTTCATCTCTCACTGGCCTTTGCGTACTGAGCAGAAGTATCCCAAACTGGCTGTTCTGGAAGTAGAAAACAACCCAGCAGCTTTGGAGACACGGCCGGGTTTGATTCCCAGGTTTGATTCCCGGCTCTGGCACTCTGAGGCTGTGTGGTTTTGATTAAGTTGCTCATCTCCTCGGTTTGCTCATCTCTGATGAAGGCATAATAATACCGACTCAGGGACTATGAGGATGAAATGAGATATGTGTTGACAGTGCCGTGAATCCAGCTGTCTCCCAGGCCCTGAGGACTTACTTATTACCTTTGCTTCTCACCACCCCTCCCTCCCGAGCCCCAGGTCCGCATAGCCAACCGAATCCCAGGCATTTTCACTTGGGTGTCCCACAGGAATTCCAAATTTAACATGTCCAAAGTGGAACCCCTTATCTTCCTCCCCAACCTCTTGCTCCAGGGTTCTCTGTCTGCGGGGATGGCTGTCTTGGCCACTCAGTCCCCAAGAAGGAGCCCAGGCAGCTTCTCAGATTCCTCCCTCCCTTCCGTGCTCATGCCCAGCCAGCCTACGTCTTGTCTGGGCCTCCTCCTTCCTGTCTCCTCGGTGTTTTTCCATTTCCCTCCCACAGCTCAGTCCAGACCCTCCTCATTTCTAGACTGATTCCTCCATCCTGGGTTTCCTGGAGCCCACCTGGCCCTTCTGTGCAAAACAAGTCCAGTCGTGGGTCGGGATGAAGTTCCAGCTCCCAGTTCTGCTCAGCTTGGTCTGCCCTTCCTGACCTGACCTGTCCTGGCCCCAATTGACCTAGTTCTCTCCAGGCCCCTGGGCGTCTTGGGCCTCAGCCAGCACCTTGTGGCTCTGTTCCTGCAGCCCCTAAAGAGGACTTCCTTCTCTCTAGCCAGCACTTTCTTTATCAGCTCCCTCCTTCCCATCCTTCAAATTTTGTTTATTTAAGACAATTTTTTCAAGTTTATTTGTTTTGAGAGACAGCGAGCATGAGTGAGGGAGGGAGAGAGAGAATCAGAAGCAGGCTTCATGCACTGTCACTGTGGAGCCCAATGTGGGGCTTGATCCCGAACCGCGAGATCATGACCTGAGCTGAAATCAGGAGTCCACTGCTTAACCAACTGAGCCACTCAGGCACAGGCACCACCACCCCCTTCAAATTTTAAATGTGTGTCCCCTGGGTGATATAGAAATCCCCCTTTAATGTTCCCTCTCCACACTCCATGTGGATCTTGGCTCCCCTTGGACTTTGGAAGGGACTATCATATATCCCTTCCCCTTTCCAGCAGCTGCCACTTACTGGGCATGTGATAAGTGCACGCCAAGTGGCTAAACAAATAGAGGTGTTCTTTTGATAATGTTAGGCCCTTTTTAACACCCATGAAGGGGCCTCCAGTCTTGTTTGTGAGTTCAGGTCCTCCCTCGTGGTAATCAGCAATGCCCCACATGTGCCTCCCACCTCCAGAGCCTGCCAGCCCTCATTTCTCCCTTCAGACACTCTAGATTGCATGCTTTATCATTGCTATTATTTCTTGTTACACGGTATTATGAATAAGTTAGCATTCATTCATTCATTCATCACACCATAGCAGAGCACCCTCTCTAGAAGGGGGAGGCTGCCATCGGGGGTGCCATCAGAGCAGCAGGTGCACAATGTGGGTGAAGGTCCAAGGAGAGGCAGGTGGGAGCACTGACGGGAGCTGAGGGGGCCTCGGAGAGGACAGGTCAACCAAGTGGACCAGCGGAGAGGGAGGAGGGCACCCTAGGCGGGGAGAGAGAAGCAGCAGGGGTGGAAGCTGCGGGGGGTGGGGCAGGACCTATGGGGAGTGGCAGTCTAGATCCCATGCTGAAGAGGACTGAGGGCCGAGTCTGTTTTTACACAAGTACTAATGTGAGTGTGGTACTTGGTCCAGAGCTCTGTGGCACGGAGAGCAGAACTTGGAAGTCCCCCCCTCCTCCCCCACCTTCCAGGACCACACCCCCCTCACTTCCCGGGAGTCATGTAGACATGTGGCCTTCTGGCCCCTTTGCAATATATTTACCTGTGTATTTCTGTACATAAGCACATACCTAGGATTCTCAAAACAAAAGCAACTCGTTTTTGTGGTTTTTAAAAAGCATGTGCCTTGGAAAGGGTCTCGTCCTTTAAATGGCTCCAGAGAAAGGAATTTCAGCACACAACATACTTTCTTGCACTGTGTCCCTGTGGGCAGACATGCAGGATGTTCCATTTTGGTCATCATGCACAGCAATACAGTGCAACTCGGTGCTTTTGTGTGCAGGTTTCTGCGGCGAGAGCAATGGCCTGATGAGATGTGCATGTTTGAAAGGCAGGCTCTGTTCACACTGGGGAGAATGAGTCCAAGGTGCCAAGTTTCATGGGGGACACAGGAGCCCGCTGGATGGCAGGGCCTTGGGTGGGGACGAGGGAAAGAGTGGGAGGAGATGCTAGGGGTGACGGGAGCATTGGAGGAGGGTTTTCTTATTTTCTTTGTTGGGGAGGAAGTTTTTGACAGATCAGAGTGTTCGTATGGTGGTGATGGTAAATAACCAATGTAAGGGGAACAATTGTGTTTTTCTTTATGGAAATATCTTACTCTCTTTTCTGTTGTTACAGGAATACTGTACACAATTTAAACAATACGGATAAATAAATAGTTTTTCTCATACTCTCATTTCCCCTGGGTAATCACTGTTAATAGTTAGACTTACATCCTCTCAACTTCTTTTTTTTTTATTAAAAAAAATAATTTTTTTTAATGTTTATTTATTTTTGAGACAGAGAGAGACAGAGCATGAATGGGGGGAGGGTCAGAGAGAGAGGGAGACACAGAATCAGAAGCAGGCTCCAGGTTCTGAGCTGTCGGCACAGAGCCCGACGCGGGGCTCAAACTCGCGGACCGAGAGATCACGACCTGAGCCAAAGCCGGACCCTTAACCGACTGAGCCACCCAGGCGCCCACCTCTCAACTTCTTTTAAAAATGCCCATTAACGAAAATTTTTTTTAATGTTTATTTATTTTTGAGAGAGAGAGAGAGAGAGAGAGAGAATAAAGGATGGGCAGAGAGAGAAGGAGACACAAAATCCAAAGCAAGCTCCAGGCTCTGAGCTGTCAGCACAGAGCCCCACATCGGGGCTGTCACTGTCAGCACAGAGCCCGATGTGGGGCTCGAACCCACGAACCATGAGATCATGACCTGAGCCGAAGTCAGACGCTTAACCAACTGAGCCACCCAGGTGCTCATTTTAGGTGCCAAAAAATGGGCACCTGGGTGGCTCAGTCCATGCAGCATGCAACTCTTGATCTTGGGGTTGAGTTCAAGTCCCACGTTGGGTGTAGAGATTGCTTGAAAATAAAATCTTTAGGGGTGCCTGGGTGACTCAGTCGGTTAAGTATCTGTCTCTGGATTTCAGCTCAGGTCCTGATCTCACAGTTCATGAGTTTGACCCCCACATTGGGCTCTGTGCTGACAGTGTGGAGCCTGCTTGGGATTCTCTCCCTCTCCCTGTCTCTGTCCCTCCCACGCATGCTTGTGCTCTTTCTTTTTCTCTCTCTCTCTCAAAGTAAATAAATAAACCTTATTAAAAAAAAAGAGAGAAAATCTTTTAAAAAATGCCCACTTTTTATTCATTCACTTCTTTTTTGGTGAGTGAAAATAACACACACTCATTCTCTTACAGATCTGAAGGGTAGAGTCGTAAGCCATTGTCACTGGGCCAGAACCAATGTGTTGGCAGGGCTGTGCTCCCTTTATAGGCTCTAGGGAGAATCTGTTTCCAGCCTTTTCCACCTTCTACACTTGTACTCCGTGCATTGAGCGTAACTCATCCATGGCTCCTTCCTCCATCGTCAGGCCAGGGGCACAGCATCGTGCCTTAGGCCTGCATGTTTATTTTTGGCACAAACAGGGCAATAGACCTAGTATATGCTCCTATAATCTGACTTTTTTTTTAGGTTTATTTATTTAGTTTGAGAGCGAGACAGAGCAAGCAGGGGAGGAGCAGAGAGAAAGAGAGAGAGAGAGAGAGGAGAGAGAATCCCAAGCAGGCTCCATGCTGGCAGCATGGAGCCTGACTCTGGGCTCGAACTCACAAACTGTGAGATTCATGACCTGAGCCGAAATCAAGAGTCAGATGCTTAACCGACTGAGCCACCCAGGTGCCCCTATAATCTGGCTTTTTAACTTAATATGTGAGGGACTTTTTTTTTTTTTTATACACAAAAATTGCCAGCACTAGGGCACTGGTTTAGATTGTTTCTGATGTTTCCCATTATAAAGAGTGCTTTAAAGAATGCCCTTCTCCAGGTAAATTCCTAGAAGGGAAATTGCTGCATCAAAGGACATGTGGTAAGCTCTTGAGTGATTATTCTCTGGAAAGATTCCAAAGGTGTTCATTCATGGCCACAGGGCCCGAGAGGGCCTATCTGCCACAGCCTCGCCTCCTGAATGTCATCCCTCCAACCCACCCTACCTGAGTCCTGGAGACCAGAGGCCCTGTCTTTGCTTCTTTTCAATTCCTACAGCTCGAAGAATGGCCAACTTCTAGTGAACAACTTATTCTGCTTCTTCCCCACAGTGACCTTCCTGATGCTAAGTCAAGAGCCCTTGACAACATCGGCAGGGTTTTTGCCAGAGTTGGGAAATTCCAGCAAGCCATCGACACGTGAGTGCTCAGGGCTGTCCCTGCCCCACCCTCGGGCCAGGATTCCCCACTTCCCACCAGACTCCCAGCCAGGGGCCAGCATGCCAGGCAAAGAGGCATCAGAAGACCCAAGTTTGCCTCCAGGCTCTGCTAGGTGACCAGGGGCAAGCCGTTTTGTAAGCTCTGAGGCTCATTTGTTAATTGGCTGGAATCAGCATCTTCTCAAAATTTCCCAGTGACAAGAATCCCCTGCAGTACAGGTATATGAATACCTGTCTCTGCACTGGAAATTCTGATTCTACCGGTCTGGGTGGGAACCCAAGAACCTGGTTTTAACAAAGCCCTCCAGATGGTTCTCACCTTGGGCAAGTTCAGGAACTGCCTGACCTTGGGGATCTCTTCTGAGGCTCTTCTGTGACTCTGGGAAGTCAGCGTGGACTCTCTGGGAAGGGAGGCTGAGTTCTCCAGGTGACCCAATCACTGAAGTGTTGATGTGCAACCCTGGGCCAACAATCTGCTCCAATGGGGCAGCTCAGCCCCGGGGAAACTCCGGAGAGAGCCTGGCCCGCCTGGCGACCAGCCTGCATGGAGAGGTTCCACGGGCTCATTCGCTTACCCCTGAGAGCAGCTGTCCTACCGGTGCTCAGTGCTGGATCAAAATAGACTCGTTCACCAGGACCCTGTGCTCCAGGCAACTTGGTTTCCTGAATGGCTCCTGGTGTCTATGTGCCAAAAGATGGAGGAGTTTGAGAGTTCACCCACCTATGTGCATCTTTTTATAAGAAAATGTTTTAGGAGCTCCTGGGTGGCTCAGTGCATTAAGTATCAGACTCTTGGTCTCAGCTCAGGTCATGATCTCACGGTCATGAGTTCATACCCTGCATTGGGCTCTACACTGGGTGTGAAGCCTACTTTAAAAAAAAAAAAAAGAAAGAAAGAAAATGTTTTCTAGTAAATCTGTGCTTATTGTTAAAATATTAATTTGGAAAATATGGAAAAGTAGCAGAAAAACTACTCAATCTCACCCCCCTGAAGACAATGATTAACTCTAATCTTGCTCTTACTTTATTGAGGTCTCGCGTTTTTTTTTATTCTAATATTTTCTCGGTATTGATTTTGTCTTCTGTATACTTAATGAGATTCTTCAATGTTATTTTTATGTTATTTTTAAAGATAAAAAAAAATGTTTTTATGTTTTATATTTGAGAAAGAGAGAGACAGAGACAGAGACAGCCAGCAGGGGAGGTGCAGAGAGATGGAGAAAGAATCTGAAGCAGGCTCCAGGCTCCAAGCTGTCAGCACAGAGCCCCATGTGGGGCTTGAACTCATGAACTGTGAGATCATGACCTGAACTGAAGTCAGATGCCCAACCGACTGAGCCACCCAGGCACCCCTTAAGATTTTTAAAAAATGGTTATTCATTTTTGAGAGAGAAAGAGAGAGAGAGAGAGAGAGCATGAGCTGGGGAGGGGCAGAGAAGAGGAAGACACAGAATCTCAAGCAGGCTCGAGGCTCTGAGCTGTCAGCACAGAGCCTGACGTGGGGCCTTGAGATTATGACCTGAGCCAAAGTTGGACACTTAACCCACCGAGCCACCTGGGTGCCCCTATGTTATTTGAAACTGAAGTTTGTAAACATTATCTCCGATTGTATCAGATTCGATTCCGTAAATGTACCAAAATAGCTTTGTTAGTTTGGAAATATCTTAACGCTTATGGCTCCATCCCCGTGTCTGAAAGAGCTGGTAGTTGGAGCACAAGTTCTGTCCTGCCCCGGGAAGGAGCCCTGGCCTCCTGTGGCCGAGTAAAGGGTTTGGGTGGAAAGAGCCGACCCTGGTTCTTCGTGTTCCCAGGTGGGAGGAGAAGATCCCTCTGGCAAAAACCACGCTGGAGAAGACCTGGCTGTTCCACGAGATTGGCCGCTGCTACTTGGAGCTGGACCAGGCCTGGCAGGCCCAGCATTACGGCGAGAAGTCCCAGCAGTATGCTGAGGAAGAAGGGGACATCGAGTGGCAGCTGAACGCCAGCGTTCTTGTGGCACAGGCACAAGGTATGGGCACAGAGAGGACTGCCCTACCTTTCCCAGCCCTCAGGGCCCGCTGCCATGCCATGGCCAGAAGCTTTACCATCAGTGTATCCCTGGCCAGGTTAATTTTTTTTAATGTTTATTTGTTTAAAAAAAAATTCTTTTTAAACGTTTATTTATCTTTGAGAGACAGAGAGAGACAGAGCACGAGTGGGGAAGAGGCAGAGAGAGGGAGACACAGAATCCGAAACAGGCTCCAGGCTCCGAGCTGTCAGCACAGAGCCCGATGTGGGGCTTAAACTCACATACCGTGAGATCATGACCTGAGCCGAAGTCAGATGCGCAACCGACTAAGCCACCCAGGTGCCCCTTAGTCTGGCCAGGTTAATTCTGACTCCGAGGGTGGACGATAAACCCCTCTGTTTTGCCCAGCGTGTGGTAAGTGCCTTCTTTAAGCTAGGCTCAGATAGAGCTTGGGGCACCCCGGAAGCTGGCCCTGCCGTCGAAGAGCTCGGCCACAGACCAGCATAGCACTGTGCCATTGTCAGAAGAGCACCACTTCCCCCAGCCCTGGTGCTCTGTGCACATGCATTCTAGCACTTACTCACCATGTGAACCAATGACGAAGGTGTTATCTTCCTCATTTTGCACACGGTGGGAGGGGTAGGGGTAAACGAGCCGCTGAGTGGTTCAACAGGTTGCTGAGGGACCTTTACGGAGTAACGGAAATATTCTGAAAGTGGGTCATGGGGATCATCCCACGCCTCCATAAAGTTGCCAAGAATCACTGAACTGTATACTTACAAATGGTGCGCTTTATAATATGATAGTTACATCTCAATGAAGTCGTAAAAAGCAAGCCAGCAAGGGGCAGGGGTGAGGAGGAATAGATGAAACAAGATCGGTGGTAGCTTGATCATTGTTGAAGCTGGGTGAGTAGTGGGGGCTCATCAAACTACTCCATCTACTTCGTGTATATTTGAAATATTTCATAACACGAAGTTGAAAAAGAAATGGCTGCAGGTCACGGGTTAGGACGCAATGAAGCCGCGACCAGAGCTCAGTGCCCTGCCCCAGGTGAGCAGCTGATCCCCAGTGAGGAGGGAAATGCAGCGGGTGCTATAATCAAGGGCATCATCATTCACTCACTCGTACTGCAAATACTTCCTTGGCACCTTCTAGGCGCCAAGTTGGGCATACAGTAGGGACGACCACTGGTAACCGTTTCCTGCCTTCATGTCCAAGGAAGTCACTTTTAAGCAGAAACCTGAAGGATGAGAAGGCACCAGCTGCTCCGAGAGCTGAGGACAGAGCTTTCCAGCCAAAGGGACAGCATTTAGAAGCATTTAGGAGTTTGGCTGATTTAAAAGGCTGGGGGAGACCAGTTCCAGCTGGAGCCCCTGGGGGCCGGGGGTGGGGGTGATGAGGGGCAGATCCACAGGGCCTCATGGGCCTCATTTACAAATCAGATTCTTCCCTAAAAATATGGGTAGAAACTTCCAGTGGAAGCTTTAAGCTGGGGGAAGGTGTGATGACTGGAGCTTTTCCTAGAACTCTTTCCTTTTCTTAGGAGGTCATGGTATAACCTCAAGGGGAAATGCAGTGCACCTGTCAGAGCTGACATTGCCCTGAGTCGACTCTCGACTCTCGACTCTCGACTCTCGACTCACTTGCCCCCGAGGGCCGCTGGGCCCCTCTCAGCTTCCCCTCTCTGGGATGGAAAAAATCAGATGCAGCCGCCTGGGAGCCACCGAGTTCTAGAGGCCGTGCAGCCCTGCGGGCAGAGCTTGGGCTTTGGGCATTCCAGGCTCAGAACCTTGGGGAGTTGGCCAGTCAGTCAGGGACTGAGTTCCAGCTCCAGCACTAATGAGCTGGGTGAGTGAGCTCAGACAGCGCCACTTCCTCTCTGGGTTCAGATCGCGCAGGTACAGGGGCTGGACTCCAGCTGCTGGTCTGTGGGTCGCATCCAACCTTTTGATATTTCCGTGGCCTTCGCAGCGTTTTTGCGCAATTTGAATAAACATTTTTAAAATACGGATTTCCACTTCTGGAACAATCTTAAGTTGGGAGAAGATGGGGTTGTCCCACTGCCCTGGAGTTTCCTCTCTGACCTCTCTGAATGGCCTGCTGTCCAAGACTCAGGCTCCTAGGTTCTGGTCCTTAGTGGTGAGATGGCCCAGGAAGGTGACGGAAAGGGTGGTGCTGGCCAGTGATGCTGCCTGAGGTCTGGGGCTTCTCACTGACCCCGGAGCACTGACCTCACTGCCCCGAAGCAGCCAGGCAGCCGCATTGTGCAACACACAGTGTCACAATCTACCTGTGCCATGCCTCCTCCCTGCTTTCCAGTCAAGCTGAGAGACTTCGAGTCAGCTGTGAGCAACTTTGAGAAGGCCCTGGAGAGAGCGAAGCTGGTTCATAACAACGAGGCGCAGCAAGCCATCATCAGCGTGAGCTGCCCACCCCCCTGGGCCCTGGCTGTGGGAAGGTGGGCCCTGGCTGTGGGAAGGGGTGGGTGGGCCTCAGCCCCTCAGCCCCTCAGTTAGCCAGTCCGCAGGTATTTATTACCCACCAACTGCAGGCCACATTCTAGGAGGGATAGTGGCTTTCGGATGCTTGCTACTGCCGTCAGTTTATTCAGCAACCCCGATACTCTTCTTTCTTTCTTTTTTTTAAAGTTTATTTATTTTTAAGAGAGAGTATGAGTGGGGCAGGGGCAGAGAGAGAGGGAGACAGAGGATCTCAAGCAGGCTCCACACTGACAGCCGAGAGCCTGATGCAGGGCTCGAACTCAGGAACCGTGAGATTGTGACCTGAACCGAAGGCAGACGCTTAGCGCCCCTATTTCTATTTGAAATAAACAATAGAGGGGCACCTGGGTGGCTCAGTCGGTTAAGCGTCCGACTTCGGCTTAGGACGTGATCTCACAGCTCGTGAACTTGAGCCCTGCGTTGGGCTCTGTGCTGACAGCTCAAAGCCTGGAGCCTGCTTCAGATTCTGTGTCTCTGTCTCTGTCTCTCTCTCTCCCTCTCTGTCCCTTCCCTGCTGTGCTCTCTCTCTCAAAAATAAACATTAAAAAAAATTTTTTTTAATTGAAGTAAATAACAGAAACGAACGTTTTACAAAACATATTTCCCATTACTATGTATGTTGATATTTCCTATTATATTCTCTTACAGTTTTCATTTTTTCTTTAATGCTGGTTGAAATCTTCTCAGTTGATTTTGGGACTTAACAGTTTGTAAAATGCTGCCTCCTCCAGGAGACAACAAGAAATACAGCGTGACAGCCTCCCACGCCTAGACCCGCACTGCTCACTCTCATTAAGGTGGCCACCTGCCACATGCTGCTATATAGATTAAAACGCATTAAGAGTAACTAAAATGTAAAATTCAGTTTCTCAGTCACACGAGCCACATTTCAAATGCTCAGTAGCCACATGTGGCTTGCAGGTACCACATAGCGCAGATCTAGAGGATTCTCATGGTGGTGGAAATTTCTGTTGGATAGTGCCGGCTTAGACTGCAAGCTTCAGGACACAGAGACCAGAGGGGAATCCAGGGAAGTCTGCAGGTGCATCAGGCTGGCCACTGCTCCCAGAACCACTCCAGGCAAATACACACCCTCAGCAGGGTCTGTGCACCGACCCTCGACAACACAGGCAGTTTGGCATGAATCCCCTGGCCTCCCCACCTCCCACTGCCCGCCTAGGCTGCCCCATGTTGAAACTCCAGAGCTACGACCAGCAAGCACCTGGCTGGACCCAGTAAGCATCTGCTGGTGTGAATTAAGCAGGGCCCCTGTCCCGGGGCACCTAGGTGGCCCAGTTGGTTGAACATCCGACTCTTGATCTGA